>NC_138068.1:7934241-8534241 GCF_964194185.1 Rhinolophus hipposideros | reverse complement strand
ACCAAGATTTGACAGCACTGGAGAGTGGGCTTGCGAGTACTCTGGTGGAAGAAGACTTTGTATGTGTCCTGCGGGGGACCCTGCTCGCTGCGCCATTTGTCATGCAGGGCGTCCGGCGGGGTGGTCTGCGGGGTCTTAGCTTCCGCTCCCCACATAAGAACGCAGGACACGGTAAGGCCAAACAGGAACACCCACGGAGCCATAAGTAGGGGAGTCAAACCAATATATTCTCACCGGCGGCATCCGCCTCTCTGCAATCCGCTCTTGCTAGCCCCCAATTCTTCTGCTAGCGTAGCCACAGCAGTTATATTAGTGGCCAATGGCTTACGGGTTACAGCTGACAGCCAACTAGCCACAGCTGCTGGCCATCTGATCACAGTTGATGGCCATTTACTACCCGAGCCAGCACCTTTCTATGTGAGGCCAAGAGCCTGGAAACTGCTTTTTGGGGCTTTGTCCCCACACTTCACCCCTACAGGGTCTCGCCTCACAATCTACGCGACAAGTGTCTTCCGCGAGGGTCCCTGTGCGAGCCTGGAGGTGAATGCAATATCCTGGACACAGCCAGGCTCTCTGAGCACAGCCAGGGTTTCTCAGGGCACCACCAGTCCTTCTGGGCACAGCCAGACTTCCTGGGCTTCTTAGGGTACCACCAGTCACCCCGGGCACAGCCAGGGTTTCTCAGGGCACCACCAGTACTTCTGGGCACAGCCAGACTTCCTGGGCTTCTTAGGGTACCACCTGTTTCCCCGGGCACAGCCAGGGCCTCTCAGGGCACTGCCACTCTCTCTGGACACAGCCAGACTTCCTGGATACAGCCAGGGCTCACAGGGCACTGCCACTCTCTCTGGACACAGCCAGACTTTCTGGGCACAGCCAGGGCTCTCAGGGCACTGCCACTCTCTCTGGACACAGCCAGACTTCCTGGGCACAGCCAGGGCTCTCAGGGCACTGCCACTCTCTCTCTGGGCCTCTCGGGGTACTGTGCTGGAACAACACTGGCTCACATCAAGGTGCTTACATATTCTCGATGGCGGCCAGTCAAGACACAAAAGCAAACATCCGCCAGTTCCACTACATGGTGCTATGTTCCCAAACAGTCAAGTAGTCCATTAAATTAGGGATGGAAGGCAGTTCTCCATAGTCCATAGTCATTTGCCAGGGCTGTCCTGGGGGTGAGGGATAACCTTGACCTCACCGTCATCTCCCACGGAGGACTCAGCAAGCTTTTCCTCCTGGGACAAGTCCCACATCCAGGCTGTCTCAGCAAGCAGTTCCCAGCCCACAGGGCGGCAACAACCTTCGCTTTCTCCGGCCTCTGCTGGTTGGGGAACTGTCACACAAGAGACCCTGCTCGCAGCTCCATTTGTCGTGCGGGCTTTCCCGCAGGGAGACCTGTGGGGTCTCAGCTCCCACTCCCCACATAAGAACGCAGGACATGGTGAGGCCAAAAAGGAACACCCACAGAGCCATAGATAGGGGAGTCAAACCAATATATTCTCGCTGGCGGCTGGGCTGGAGACACAGGAAGCAGGATCTACATAATCTGCAACCCGCTGTCCTAACAGCAGTCCGAGCTTGCCAGCCACCATCTTCTTCCTAGCCCCCATTCCTTTCTGCTAGCGTAGCCACAGTAGTTATATTAGTGGCCAATGGCTTACGGGTTACAGCTGACGGTCAACTAGCCACAGCTGCTGGCCATCTGATCACAGTTGATGGCCATTTACTACCCGAGCCAGCACCTTTCTATGTGAGGCCAAGAGCCTGGAAACTGCTTTTTGGGGCTTTGTCCCCACACTTCACCCCTACAGGGTCTCGCCTCACAATCTACGCGACAAGTGTCTTCCGCGAGGGTCCCTGTGCGAGCCTGGAGGTGAATGCAATATCCTGGACACAGCCAGGCTCTCTGAGCACAGCCAGGGTTTCTCAGGGCACCACCAGTACTTCTGGGCACAGCCAGACTTCCTGGGCTTCTTAGGGTACCACCTGTTTCCCCGGGCACAGCCAGATCTCTCAGGGCACTGCCACTCTCTCTGGGCACAGCCAGACTTTCCTGGACACAGCCAGGGCCTCTCAGGGCACTGCCACTCTCTCTGGGCACAGCCAGACTTCCTGGGCACAGCCAGGGCCTCTCAGGGCACTGCCACTCTCTCTGGACACAGCCAGACTTCCTGGGCACAGCCAGGGCTCTCAGGGCACTGCCACTCTCTCTGGACACAGCCAGACTTCCTGGACACAGCCAGGGCTCTCAGGGCACTGCCACTCTCTCTCTGGGCCTCTCGGGGTACTGTGCTGGAACAACACTAGCTCACATCAAGGTGCTTACATATTCTCGATGGTGGCCAGTCAAGACACAAAAGCAAACATCCGCCAGTTCCACTACATGGTGGTATGTTCCCAAACAGTCAAGTAGTCCATTAAATTAGGGATGGAAGGCAGTTCCCCATAGTCCATAGTCATTTGCCAGGGCTGTCCTGGGGGTGAGGGATAACCTTGACCTCACCGTCATCTCCCATGGAGGACTCAGCAAGCTTTTCCTCCTGGGACAAGTCCCACATCCAGGCTGCCTCAGCAAGCAGTTCCCAGCCCACAGGGCGGCAACAACCTCCGCTTTCTCCGGCCTCTGCTGGTTGGGGAACTGTCACGCAGGAGACCCTGCTCGCTGCTCCATTTGTTGTGCAGGGCGTCCGGCAGGGCGGCAGGCGGGGTCTCAGCTCCCACTCCCCACATAAGAACGCAGGACATGGTGAGGCCAAAAAGGAACACCCACAGAGCCATAGATATGGGAGTCAAACCAATATATTCTCGCTGGCGGCTGGGCTGGAGACACAGGAAGCAGGATCTACATAATCTGCAACCCGCTGTCCTAACAGCAGTCCGAGCTTGCCAGCCACCATCTTCTTGCTAGCCCCCATTCCTTTCTGCTAGCGTAGCCACAGCAGTTATATTAGTAGCCAATGGCTTACAGGTTACAGCTGACGGCCATCTGATCACAGTTGATGGCCATTTACTACCCGAGCCAGCACCTTTCTATGTGAGGCCAAGAGCCTGGAAACTGCTTTTTGGGGCTTTGTCCCCACATTCCACCCCTACAGGGTCTCGCCTCACAATCTACGCGACAAGTGTCTTCCGCGAGGGTCCCTGTGCGAGCCTGGAGGTGAATGTAATATCCTGGACACAGCCAGGCTCTCTGAGCACAGCCAGGGTTTCTCAGGGCACCACCAGTACTTCTGGGCACAGCCAGACTTCCTGGGCTTCTTAGGGTACCACCAGTCACCCCGGGCACAGCCAGGGTTTCTCAGGGCACCACCAGTACTTCTGGGCACAGCCAGACTTCCTGGGCTTCTTAGGGTACCACCTATTTCCCCGGGCACAGCCAGGGCCTCTCAGTGCACTGCCACTCTCTCTGGGCACAGCCAGACTTCCTGGGCACAGCCAGGGCTCTCAGGGCACTGCCACTCTCTCTCTGGGCCTCTCGGGGTACTGTGCTGGAACAACACTAGCTCACATCAAGGTGCTTACATATTCTCGATGGCGGCCAGTCAAGACACAAAAGCAAACATCCACCAGTTCCACTACATGGTGCTATGTTCCCAAACAGTCAAGTAGTCCATTAAATTAGGGATGGAAGGCAGTTCCCCATAGTCCATAGTCATTCGCCAGGGCTGTCCTGGGGGTGAGGGATGACCTTGACCTCACCCTCATCTCCCACGGAGGACTCAGCAAGCTTTTCCTCCTGGGACAAGTCCCACATCCGGGCTGCCTCAGCAAGCAGTTCCCAGCCCACAGGGCGGCAACAACCTTCGCTTTCTCCGGCCTCTGCTGGTTGGGGAACCATCCACGTCTTCCCACTCCTCCACGGGGGTCCAGCTCTGCAGCAGCTGCTCCTCCTGTTTTTCCTCAGACTGAGCTTTCATAGGCACAAACTGCTCCACCGCCCTTCGGAGAGCTTAGGCCGGCACCGTATCCTGCCGACTACGCCATGTGTCGTGCGGGGGACCCTGCTCGCTGCGCCATTTGTCGTGCAGGGCGTCCGGCGGGGTGGTCTGCGGGGTCTCCGCTACCGCTCTCCACATAAGAACGCAGGACACAGTAAGGCCAAACAGGAACACCCACGGAGCCATAAGTAGGGGAGTCATATCACTATATTCTCGCCAGCGGCATCCGCCTCTCTGCAATCTGCTCTTGCTAGCCCCCATCTTTTCTGCTAGCGTAGCCACAGCAGTTATATTAGTGGCCAATGGCTTACGGGTTACAGCTGACGGCCAACTAGCCACAGCTGCTGGCCATCTGATCACAGTTGATGGCCATTTACTACCCGAGCCAGCACCTTTCTACAATGAGGCCGAGAGCCTGGAAACTGCTTTTTGGGGCTTTGTCCCCACAGTATGTTATACTTTTATTATTGAAAAAAAGTTTTATCATGTGCATATGTTATTCAAACTAGTTCTATACTTCCAAAAACAATAATAATAATTCTCTGAACGCGGTGATTCGTCTTGACAATCCTGAGCAGAAGTCACACGTTTGGGAATGATGGTCGGGGTGGGGTGTGGAGCCCACCTCTGGCAGCCTGCTCAGCTGAGCCTCGTGTGTCCAGCTCAGCCTCCCTCCCACCCCCAGGAGAAGTCTGTCTGGAAAAGTCCTCCAAGCTGAGAACCTTGGCAAACACAACATTCCAAAGGGAGCCCCAAGACTCCGGGGAATTCTCTGTTTGCCCTTCCCCAGAGGACAGGGGTGTCTGGGGGGGGCCCTGGGAGAACGCAGAAAAGGAATTACTGACATTGCAACTGGAATCAGCACTGGGGGCACTGGGGACGTTTGTAAAACCCGCTCTAGGTCTGGCAGCATCAGTGGGGGTGGAGTCCCTCTAACTTAGGGGTGTCCGCAGGCTCACCCCATGGGTCTGCGGTCCTTTGGCCGCCCAGCTCCCCACCCATTCGTGCCGGGGGGGGGTCCCAGAGCCTTTGCCGCAGGCCCCTCGTGCGTTCCCAGCTCTGCTCGGATGGGCTACCTCTGCGGCTCTCGCCGTGAGTCATGGCGGCGGGCTGTGCCGCCTTCGCTATCTCAGGGAACCGGAGATCCCCTTAATTCCCTCCAGCTGCGTCTCAGCAGGGCTGAGGTCATCCGCTCTGGCGCAAGAGGAAAGCAGAAAGTTTGTTGTGTCTTTGTTTCATTCAAATGGTTTGGATGATGACTCACTCAATTTCTTCTTTCTTTCTTTTTAAACCGGGGCACCGTCTGGGAGTCGTTTTTGATTAGAAGTTGACCTCAGAAATATGCTCGCATCATTTAGAAAACATCTTCCAGCACCACAGAAATCGACTCCAAATGAGAAAGGAGGCTGAGTGGACTCAGGCCAGGGCTGGGCTGTGCGCTCCTGGGCCTTCCCACAACCTCTCGGGGGATTGCTGCCCGAAGCGGAGTTAGGACGTCCCCCACCCCTCATCCGGGCCCTGGTACACATGTGACCTGGAGCCACCTGGGTGTGATGATGACGTCATCGTCGTCGTCGCGACACCAGCTGACACTGAGCACTTATCATGGACCATGCAGTTCTGAGGGGAGTCACATGAAGCAACCTCATCTCGTTCTCACAGCATCCTGCCAGGCAGGTACCATTGGAGTGTGAGGATGGTCAGGGTACCAGGTCAGTGCCCTTGACCCACCTCATCTAGTAGATGGAGTCAGGAGATATCATGAGGAGCACGGAGCCCTGAGGCCGAAGGTGCCAACCAGTGAGGGTGTGGGAGAGGGACATCAGAGGTGATGAGCAGGGCCTGAGTGGGGTCAGACGTCAGTGTTGACGGGAAAAGGGAGCAACTGGGCAGTGGGCTGCACACCTGTGTGAGGGGGGCAGCAGGAAGTTGTGGTTGACCAAGGTCATGGCACTGTTTCCATTGTTTGCTACACCTCTACCACGTGCCAGACAGCATGTGGACATAGGACAGGCACGACGTGTCCGTTTCCCCAGGACTCCACAGGTAATAGGAAGAGACAAGGCCCAGAGAACCAGAGTGGGAGAGATCACTTCCAGCCAGTGTATTAAGGAAGGCTCCTGGTTGGAGTCAGCAGGGTGGAAGGGGGGAACCTGCTCACGGAGGGGAGACAGCACCTGTGTGTTAGGTGAGTGACACACCTGTGTGTCAGGGTGTTGCTCCAGTTGGCAGAGGGGTGAGCTGAGGGAAAGGTAATGCTAAGAAATCCAAAAGGTCGGTCAGAGTAGACTGTGAAGGTCTAACCAGAGTAGCAACGATGACATTGGAAAAGAGGGGACTGTGTCTTGTACCTCTGACTCGATGAATGGCAGGTGCCAGAAAGGCATGGGGGGGCCAAGCAGGCTGCTCCTCCCGCAGCAGCAGCTCATCAGATGACATCTCGTGCTCGCGTCTTGTGAGCTCTTTTGTGGGATGCTTGAGGACTGATAAACTATCTGTGGTTGGTCATTATATTAGTTTCCCAGGGCAACTGGTTAATTGCCACAAACTGAGTGGCCTCAAACAACAGAAACATCCTGTCACACGCTGCTGGAAGTTTGAAATCAAGGTGTCAGCATGTCCACGCTCCCTCCAAAGGTTCCAGAGAGGAGAAGAGAGGAATCCTTTATTGCTTTTTCAGCGTCTGAGGGCTCCAGGTGTTCCTTGGCTTGTGGTAGCAGAACTCCAGTCTCTGCCTCCATTTTCTCATGACATCTCATCTCTGTCTTCTTCTCTTCTAACAAGGACACTTGTCATGGGATTGAGGGCCCACCCAGATAATCCAGGATGATCTCATCTTGAGATCATTAACTTCATTACATCCCCAAAGACCCTTTTTCCAAATAAGGTCGCATTCACATGTTCTTGATGAATTTGGTTCGGGGGGGACCCTTCAATCTGCTACGGTCAAGAAAGCCGACTTCCCCCCATAAATGGGAGCTTCTTGAGAATAGAAACAGTATGCCTTCCTACTTTCCTTCCTTCCATCCTTCCTTCCTTCCCCCAATATGAGGGAACACCTACCGTGTTCCAGGCACAGTGCTGGGGCCTGGGGATACTGAAACAACCCGCACAGAGCAATTCCTGCTCACAGAGTTGACTTTGCGGTGTGTGTGTGTGTGGAGGGAGGGATAGAGGGGGAGAAGACCCAGCAAAGACAGTACTACAGTTGCACTTTGCAGGTAGAGCTGCAAGGAAACAAGGGAGGGTGTGAGACCAGTAGGGTTAGGGGTGGGGTGGGTGGGCCAGCTCTAACCAGGGAGGTCAGGAATGGCTTCTCGGAAGATGCAACACACGAGCTGGCCCCTAGATGCTGTGAAGGACCAGGTGGGAACCTCCCCCTCACTTCTTAGGTGTGTGATCTTGGGCAAGTTGCTTCATCTCTCTGTGCCTCGGTTTGCTCACATGTGAAATGGTGATGGCAACAAGACCACCGTCCCAGAGCTGCCCTGAAGACTCGCTGAGTGAACCCGTGGGGAGCCCTCAGAACTGCAGAGCTCCTGCTGCTTGCTTACTATGCAACAGGTAATCCTTATAACAGAATACTTCTGTGTTAACATTATTAGCACAAGAGCAGTTAATAATTTTTTTGTTAATAATTTGAGGCATACTTATTTTTTTTAAGACATCGAAGTAGTCGTCATGCAAACCTCTGAACCATCTCAGGCTTCCTTACTCTTATCTTACAGCTTAGCGTTGGGTTTATTTCAGTTAGGTTAGGGGGCATGGGACATCCTAGTCTCTTCAGGGTTTGGAGCTTTCATGTCTTTGGCAAGTACCTGGTGGCAGCACCTGTGGCTGCTGTTTGGGGCAGAGCAAGCTGAGTCCTTTGCCTTCAGCCCACGGACAAGGGACCTGACTCGGCCAGCAGCCAGCGGGGCTTGGAGGACTCTTACATCTTGATGACTCAGCAGAGGGACTGCAGTCCGGCTAACAGTCGTCCTGGGGCAATGACCGGACGAGGAGGGGCAGGGAGGTGGGGGAGCTGCTCTTGCATGGGTCTGGGGACAGCTGGGCCTCCAGAACCGTTCCTCTAGGGGGCAGTGGGGCTCCACCGAGAGTCCCCTTGTCCTCTGCATGACCAAGAAATGCTTCTGACCTTAAAACGTGCCTCAGTGTTCATCATAAAGGGAAATTTCTGCACAAACATTGCCTTGGCTGGGCCCAGAGGGTGTATCTTTCATGTTCACATACTTGGGGGAGAAATACTCATTAGGAAGGAACATATTTAGTGTCACAGTCACACAGGAATGCTTCTCACAAGGGAAGCCCGACACCTGTACCCACTTAGGGGCATTTGAGGCTCCAGCTGTCACCCACCAGCCTGGCTGGGAAAGAAAGTTGGGTTTCTAAGGCTCATAACATCCACATGGAGAAGACGGGTGTTTCCACACTCATGTTCATGGCCCCAGTTTTAGACCCCAAAAACAAATCTCCTTGACCCGTTCTTCCTCACCCTTCTTAGGGAGTACCTGTTCCTCCTCCTTGCTTTCGTTTGGCAGCCAAGGGTAGCCCCTGGACATGTTCTGGTCCAGCACTGCAACCGCAGAGACCTGAGATTCATGAGCAGCACCCCTTCATGAGCAGCATGTAGGGGCAAAAGTAAGGGTTACAAGCCCCTTACTTGGGCGCACACAGACCTGGGTTCAGATCCTAACTTTGCCAGTTCATGTTGCGTGGGCATCAGCAGGGGTCCTCACTGAGCCTCCCACCTCTCCTGAAAAAACTGAGGAGAGCCCTCGTTCGCAGGGTGGCTGCGATTCCTGGACACGGTTCCAGTGACCGGATTCCGGGAATGGGCTTAGCCCGGTACCAGGCACATTGTAGACTCACCGTCACACTGCCAGCCTCACCTCCCTGCTCCTACCCACACTGCCTGCTTGATTCCCTCCACCCTGACCATGGCCCTTATTCCGTGCTTACTGTTTGCAGTCTGTCTTTCCTGCGGAATGTAAGCTCCACGGCCTTAGCAAAATACCCTGTTCTAGGCATATCAGCAGCATCAGTAAGTATTTGTTGAGGGAATGAATGAATGAATGAATGAGAGCTCTATTGCAGTTAGAACTGGGTCTCACCTCAGTTTCCCCAGCTGGACAATGAGGATAATGGTATTGGAAGTGTCAAAGGTTGCTTTGGATGGATTATATGAACAAACCTGTGTGAGAACACCTGGCCCAGGCACACAACAGATGCAAATTCACTTCCCCTGTCATATTTCAAGGCTGTCTGTGGCTTTACAATGCATTCAGGAGAACTGTCAGCTGCCCCCAAATCCCTGAGTGCAGCTCAGAGTGCCACGAGCCACCCATTTATGCAGATTCAGCCAATGAGGCCTCAATGGTGTTCTCACGTTGGATCCTTCTGGATGCCAGGTGGGAGGGGCCCAGGTCAGGGAGAAGGACCCCGGAGGCTCAGAGAAATGGAGTCCCCTGGGTAAGTGGCATCACAGAGCCTAGAACTGTCCCAGCTAGTCCTCAGCATGAAACAGCTGGAGGCTGTGAGTCTCGGCGGGGAGAGGCAGCCCATGGTGCATGACATGTCCCATGGTGGCCAAGAGCAAGCGCTGCTGAGACATGTGGGTGGACATGGGCACAAGTCCCAGCTTGGCAGCTTACCCGCTGAGTGGCCTCTGGCAGGTGACTTCACACCTCCGAGCCTCAGCTTCCTGTAAAGTGGAGGTGATGACAGCCCCTCCCTCCGAGAGCTGTTGTGAGAACTCACCAGCACAGTAAATGGGAGTCAAGACTGTGCTGTGTTCAGAGTTGAGCAAACGAGTGGAGATTGACAGACAAACGGCCCCCACCACATCCACACCCTCAGCCCCGGAACCCGTGAAATCACATTCTGTGGCAAGGGGACAGTAAAGTTGCACATGGAACGAAGGGTGCCAATCAGCGGACCTGGTGATAAGGAGACTAACTGGGAGCGTCCGGGTGGATCCAGTGTGACCACAAGGGCTCTGAGTAGTGGAAGACGGAGGCAATGACAAGGCATGACCCGCCATCGCTGGCTGTGATGGAGGAAGGGGCCGTGAGCCAAGCGATGCAGGGAGCCTCCAGAAGCCGGACAAAGCAGGGAATTCCTAGAGCTTCCAGGAGAAACACACCTTGTGTGGACCCCAGGGAGACTTCTGACCTCCAAAACTGTAAGATAACTATCATCTTAAGCCACAGGTTTGTGACGATCTGTGACAGCAGCCATAGGACACTCACAAGGCGTGCTTGTCTCTCTGGCCTCCCCCTCCAGAGCAGAATGTGGCAAAACGAGCAACCTCAAACCTGCTCACAGTGAGTCAAAACTCAGAATCCTGGCTCTGTATGAATGAGAAGAGACCTTTGAGATCATCTGGTTCAGTGTTTCAGGGTGAGATGTCCCCCAGATTAGTCTTCAGCAACGTTCTGCTCAAAATGGTTCCTTGGTCAGTCACTCAGTGAGAAAATGCTGCCTACACTATGCACCTTCCGAACAGTCGCTGTGCTCTTTAGCTGGTTACTGACTGCCGACTTCTCATTGTGTCCTTCTGGGATGCAAAGAGAGCTCTCTGGGCTCTTTTTAAAAAAACCCTTTTATTATTTTATTTTATTTTATTATTTTACTTTTTTAAGGAGGGCGCAGCTCACCCCCGCCCCCCCCCCCCATGCGGGGATCGAACCAGCAACCTTGGTGCTACCAGCACCACACTCTAACCAACTGAGCTAATCGGCCACCCCTCTCAGGGCCTTTTATAAGGACGCTAATCCCATTTACGAGGGTTCTATCCTCCTGACCTAATTACCTCCCCCCAATACCATCATGTTGGGGGCTAGGATTTTAGCACAGGAACTTTTAGTTCATAACAACGGTGGGCACCCACCTGGTAGGTAGGGAAGAGTCTGTATTACTCTTTGTATCAGTTTTCTATTATTGCCATAACAAATCACCACAAACTTAGTGGCTCAAAAGAACACATATTTATTATCTTACCTGTCTGGAGGTCAGTAGTCCTGAAAAATCAAGATGTCAATGCAGGGGCAGATGGTGGCTCAGTTGGTTAGAGCACGAGCTCTGGGCAACAGGGCTGCCGGTTCGATTCCCACATGGGCCAGCGAGCTGCACCCTCTGCAAATAGAATGAAGTCAATGCAACTAGAATAAAGTCAATGAGCTGCCGCTGAGCTCCCAGGTGGCTCAGTTGGTTGGAGAGCGTCCTCTCAACCACAAGGTTGCCGGTTTGACTCCCACAAGGGATGGTGGGCTGCGCCCCCTGCAACTAACAATGGCAACTGGACCTGGGGCTGAGCTGCGCCCTCCACAACGGAAAGGACAACCACTTGGATGGAGCTGATGAGTCCTGGGAAAAACACACTACTCTTCCCCAATTGAAAAAACAAAACAAAAAAAGAGATGTCAGTGGGGCTGGTGTCCTGTGGGCTCTGGAGGCCAGTCTGTTCCTGGCCTTTTCCAGGTTTCCAGAAGCTGCCCATGTTCCTTGGCTCACATCACTCTGACCTCTGCTTCTGCCATCCCATCTCCTCTCACTCTGGGCCTCCTGCCTCCCTCCTGCGAGGACCTTTGTGATTACGTTGGGTCCACGTGACTAATCCAGGAGAATCTCCTAAGCTCACTGCTCTGAACTTCATCACAGCTGCAAATGTGACATATTCACAGGTTTTGCCATGGAAGGCGACATATTCACAGGTTCCAGGAATGAGGACATGGACATCTTTGGGGGCCATTATTCAGCTGGCTGCACTATTCTTAGAACACCTCCTTTCTTGGCACTCCTTCTGCTCCAGGGGGCCCTCTCTTCCTCCAGCCTGCACACCGCAGGACCCATTGAGTTCTAATTTGGGGTTCTGGTTGGGTCAGGTGCAGGAAAGATCAGCCCTTCTACCAAACAACCCCCATCATCCTCAGACCGTCACCCCCAGGTCATGCAGTTGGCAGTGGAGGGGCTTCTCAGAAGGCAGGCTGCAGCCAAAAATTCCAGGTAAAACTGATTCCATTCGTCAAATACTGGAGTGCCTACCATACCCCTGGCCAACTGGGCACTGGGCACAGCTGCTTACTGCACAGACCAGGCCCTGCCCTCAAGGCGCTGACCTTCTCATCAGGAAGAAAGACAGTCAGGGGAGAAATCGTACAATAGGTGCAAGACAGTGGGGTGTGGAGATGGAGGCTGGCAGAGGGGTAGCCAGTTAGCCGTACTGGGCTGGGGGTGAATTCAGTCTGAATCCTGGGGTTCTAGGTTTGGCAATGGGGTAGAAGGTGATGTCATTTTTCAGTGGGGGAGGGAGTTCACAGGAGAACAACATTTTGCAGGCCTGGGGGGTGCTGATGTGTTCCATTCTGGGTGTGATGGTGTGCAGGGTCTAAGATACCTGTACTCAGGGGTGTCAGTGGGTGATGGAAGGTCTGAGCTGGAGCAAAGGAACGTGGGCATTACTTGTCTTAGGATGGGAATCAGAGCTATGGGGTCCCCGTGGATGAGAAGGTGAGGAGCTGAGGCAGAAGCCCAGGGACCTTCTACTTCAGCTGGAGAGGAAGAGGGGCCAGTGGGCAGGAGCAGGGAAAACAGTTTCAGTGTGGGTATCTTGCAACCCAAGAGCAAGGTACATGAAGTGGAGAGAACTCGACAATGCCAGACACTACAGAGAAGTCCAGGAAAGGAGGAATGGAGTCGAATCCATTGCTTCTGCTTGAGGAGGAACCTGGTAGCCTTGGTTTCAGCCGCGTGGTGGGGTCAGAAGCTGTAGGGCAGTGGCTGCGTTGTGGACGGGAGGAGAGAAGTGGGGACAAGACCTGTCAACAACTCTTCTAGAGCCTTAGTTGGGAGGGATGGAGAGAGCCAGGCCAGAGGCTGGAGGCAGCAGTGGGGTCAATGGCCTCTTCTATATTTATTTCTGGACAGTTTAAATGCTCTGGATGTTTAAATGCTGATGGTTGGGAGCCAGGAGGGTGAAGATAAAGGGGAGGGGTTGACCACGGTGCCCAAGAGGGCGGGAGGAGGCTCCTTCAGATTTCTAAGGTGGGGGTGGAATGGAGGGGTGGGGTGGCCCTTCCTGGAGGAAGAACCAGGTGCAGGGAGGCCTGTGGGCTTGTAGCAGACGGTGGATCCTCGGGTCGGGCCTGTGCAGCAAACCCATGGGCACCAGCTCAGGGCAGTGCAGGGATGGGCAGGGCCTAGTCATGGTGGCCCCGAGAGTCCCATGAAGGGCTCACCACAGGGCTTTAAATCTAAGATCAATGGTGTCTGATTTGAGCTTTAGAACCAACATCTGGCGGCTGAGTGAGTCGGTGGAGGAGGCATGTAGACCACCAAGCAGGCAAACCTGCAGGCACCTCAGCCTTTCAGGAGCGGGGCTCACCAAGCATCCTTCTGCTTTGTGGAAATGCTGGTGGAAATGTCCATTATAACTCAAGATGCAGAATATTCCAAGAGGTGGTATGTTTTGAGATTAAAAACTCGAGCTCTAGGGTACAGACTAGGCTTGGATCCTGACTCCCTTCCAACAAGCTGTGTGGCCTCAGGTTGGTTACGTGACCTCTCTGTGCATATTAGTTATTCACTAGTGTCTAACAAATGACCTCCAAACACATGTTTATGACCTCACAGTTTCTGTGTGTTGGGAATCCAGGAGCAGCTTAACTGGGTCCTCTGTCTGGGTTTCCCATGGGCCTGTGATTAAGGTTCTCGTCCAGGGCTGGAGTCCTCCAAAGACACACGTGGGGCAGGATCCACTTCTAGGCAAATTAGTGGCTGGTAGCAGGATTCACTTCCTCCTGGGATGTTGACTAGGGTCCTCAGTTCCTCAGTCTGTGGAGTCAGAGGTCACCCTGAGTTCCAAATGGAGTTTGTCAAGTAGGCGGGTAGATACCTGAGTCTGAAATTCAGGAGAGGAATCCAGGCGGGTGGTATACATTTGGGATTCTTATGCACAGACATTTAAAACCATGAGAGTGGATGAGGAAATGCGTGCGGATAGAGAAGAGGTCCAAGGGCTGGGCCTGGAGTGTTCCAGTGTTGGGGAGATGAGCAAGAACTAGCAGCTGAGGGTGAGGACAGGCCCATGGGGAAGAAGAGCCAGGGTCGTGAGGGCCAATGGCAGCCACGTGAAGGACGTATATCAACCAAGAATGGAACTGACCAATCCAGGGCATGCTGATGGACCGCTGATCCCTGGATTTAACAATGACCGGGGGCCATTGGTGATTTTGACGAGGTGGAAGCTGGTGGGAGTGAGTCCAGGAGAAAATAGGAGAAAGTGGATATACACAGTACTTCAGGGAGGTTTGCTGGAAAGGAGAACAGAAATATGGCAACAGCCGGAGGGGGTGGTAGATCAACAATTGTTTTCAAGGTAGAAGAAATAATTGCGTGCTTGTATTCTGGTCAGAATTATCTAGTGTAGAAGGAATCCTTGAGGAGCAGAAAAAAGAGGGAGAAGGCTGAGTGGAGGGGCATGGCCTAAGGTAGAGCAGGATGGTTATTGAGATCAGGAGGGAGGCAAAGCCGAGCACAGGAGCCCTGACACTGGTGGGAGCACACGTGGTCGGAGCCCACAGCCGTTCTTCCTCCTGAAATAGGAAGAAGGGCCATCAGGAGAGAGGGAGGACGGTGGGAGGAGACGCTGGGAGTGTAAAGAGACGGTGTCACAGAGTCATCCAGAAGAGTTGGGAGTGGATGGATGAGGAGAAATGGACGCTGGTGTCCGGGAAGTGACGGAAGCCCAGGCATCATGGGCGGTCATGGATGTGTAGTGTGTTTACGGTTTTCAGTAGCTCCATTCATGGGTGCAGGCACAGAGGAAGCAGCATTGGATTTAACCAGCTTGGGTGAGACGATAATGCTTGGCCGCAGTATTTAAGCTGGGTCAAGGGGAGCGGGAAGTACATGAAGGGAAAGGTAATAGTGAGAAGGTTGTAGGGGCAAAGGTTTGTGGGTCACAGGTGGGATTTAGGATGACTGGAGTCAGGTGCTGGAGAGGGAGAAGAGTGGAGTGCTTGAAGTGGAGACAATGGAGGGGATGTTAGTTATTAGTTATTAGGCATTTCAAGGTCTAGGGCAATGGTTCTAAAAGCTGCTCAAGGACCGGGAGCCTGGGCATCACCTGGGACCTTGGCAGAAATGCAAATTCTTTTGTCCCACCCCACACCTACTGGACCAGACTCTCTGGGGGTGGGGCCAGCAATCGGGGTTTTTACAAGCCCCTCAGATTTTCTGATACACACTGCGATTTAAAAACCAGTGCTCTAGGGTATGATGGCTGAAGGAGGACAGAAATCATAGGACAAGAAGAATTTGAGAAACTGAGAAGTCAGGATGTGGAAAGGATCCTCCGAGGGAAATGAAACTGCCAAAAATTAAGACAGGAGTAGATCTGAAAAAAGAACATGCCCTTGCCCAGAAGCTCAAATCGCCAAGAAAAGAGGATGCTGGCCTTGGAGAACAGTCTAGAAGTGGCAAAAAGGAGCAAGAAAAACCCTCTCCCAGGGCCCCCACGATATCAGGCAGTCCCCTTCTGAGGGGGCACAGTGGGCAGGACAGTGTCTCCCCCCACAATGCCCACCTGCTAATCCCCAGCACCTGGGGATGTGTTCCCTTTTGCAGGTGTGATTCCTAAGCTTGAGAAGGATCCCCCTGGCGGGCCCAATGTAATCACAAGGGTCCTTATGAGAGGGAGGGTGGAGAGGCAGAGGAGATGGGACGCCTGGAGCAGGGGTGGGGTGAGGCGATTGCAGGCTTTGGCGATCCAAGGCCAGGATGTGGATTCTGCCCTGCAGCCTCCGGAAGGAGCCCAGACCTGCAGACACCTTGACGTCAGCCCAGTGAGACCCTTTTGGTTTTCTGACCTCCAGACCGTAAGGTAATGAATTTCTGCTGCCTTAAACCACTATGTTTGCGATCATTTATCACAGAGATCTGTGAAGGAAGCGGGGCCTCGGGAGTGTGGCCAGTTCAGTTAGAGCAAACCTAACAAGCGCCCTGGGAGGAAAGGCCCAGAGGGTGGGGATTTTATGGTGGGCGTGAGATGCAGAGGGCAAAGAAGAAGCAGTTTTTTCGGAAGTTGGTGGGGGCAGAAAGTGGGGCTTTAACTTCATGCGGGTTTGCAAGTGGGAGACAGAGGGGCAGGAGCGGGGGCGGGGTTTGAGAGTCTGATGTGGATAAAAGCAATTGGTTTTGAGTGATGCCATGTGCATTGGGAGGTGGGAAGGAATAGAGTCTGGGACCGCCATGTCACGACTCTGAGGGGATCTGGACCAGCGCTGGGCAGTGTAGGTCCCTGTTGGAACCAAGGGGAGGTGTCCACGGCCTAGATTTTGGAAGGACATTCTATGAAGTCTGTGTGGGAGATGAGCGACAGCGCCCTGAGGGTGCCAGACACCATCTGGAGGGGAAATGAGACCGTGGGCTCGGGAGCACACAGCTGCAGGTGTTTTTGGGGAGGAGCAGATGGAGAGGTACGTAGCCCAGGTGTGTTAGCACAAGCTAACCCCACTGTGGACAATCGCGTCACTCACCTTGTCCAGGAGACTCCCTGAGAAGTCACAGTCTCTTCACATGTGGCTTATAAACGGCAGCTGGCCAGCCGCCCTTCTCGTACTTGTCACTAAGGAGCTGTAGAGCCACAGCAGTGAGATTTTACAGGCAGGGGGGCCACAGGTGACTGTGGGGCGCCAGAAAGCAGACAACGGCCCGGGCTCCTGGGGTCTAGGGAGCAATGGCCTTTCCTACTTTCTGCAGCAAGGGAAACTGGCTGTCTCTGGAAGATGGGCTAGAACACACTGATGTATCATTAGAAGTGAATAAACTGAGCCACGTGGCACACAAGAAAGGTCTCTCTTGAATCCAAGGTTTGGCTTAAAAAGTGTGTTAAATATTAGGAAATGGTTCATTTTCCCTGCATTCTGGATGAATCCGTTGTTCTCAATGTCACGTGTGTGCCTGAAGCTTAGATACCTTTGCTCATTCGATCCATAATTCTGGAGGGCCTACTGTGTGCAGGGCGTGGGCATACGGCATTGAACAGACAAATACTGTATTTGCCCTCACGGAATGTACAGGTGTGAGAGCGACAGACCGCAAACAAGCGACTGGTGGTCCCAACAGGAGACATTTAAATGCGGCGATTAGTGTACAGATCGTGGGGTGGGGGCAGGCCCCACATCACGTCAGATAGTCAGGAAAGTCCTCTGAGGTTGACATGTCTGGTTGGAGACCTGAAGAGTGAGAGAGAGCCAGGTCTCTGACGCCCTGGGGTCAGAGCCTCTCAGATGTTAAAAGCGGAGACAAGTGGGAAAGGGTTTGGTTTGGGCAGGCAACAGAAAGGAGGCCGTCTTGTGGCCAGAGCTGAGTCTGGAGAAGTGGTAGGCAGGGAAGATCACCGAAGTCTTGCCTGAAATCTGGATCATTCTAAAGGCAGAGGGAAGGTCCTGTGACTGGTGGGACATAGAGGCTCTTGCAATGTCTGAGACCTGAGTGGCTCAGCTCTCTGCTCCAGGTCTGGAAAAAAAAAAAAAAAATGATGTTGGCAAGATGGCAGACGGGAATTTTCTACTGTCTTTCTCCCACAGAGCACTGACTGTTTTTCAGCTTTGTTGAGGTGTAATTGACAAAAAAACATTTGTGAGATTTAAAGTGTGTGTCATGATGAGTTGATCTAGATATAAACTGTGAAAGGCTGCCCCCATGTAGGTAATTAACACATCCTTTCCCTATCAATCCTGTGTGTGTGAGAGAGAGAGCATTTTAATTGCCGTTGACCCTGGAACAACATGGGCTCAAGCCGTGCGGTTTCACTTATATGTGGTTGTTTTTTCAATAAAGAGTGTAAATGTATTGTCTCTTCCTATGATTTTCTTAATAACGCTTTCTTTTCGCTCACTTTATTGTGAGAATACAGTATATGATACATATAACATACAAATATGTGTTAATTGACTGTTTAGGGTAAAGCTTTGGGTCAACAAGTAGACTACCAGTAAAGTTTTTGGGGGGAGTCAAAAGTTATATGAGGATTTTCGAATGTGCAGAGGTTCAGTGCCCCTAACCTCCATGCTGTTTATTCAAGGGTCTACTGTATACAGTGGAATATCAACTGTAGTCACCATGTTGGCCATGAGAGCCTCAACTTATTTGCCTTACAGCTAACCATTCGTACCGTTTTACCAACCTCTCCCTATTTTCTCTGCCCACAACCCCTGGTAACCACTTCTCTACTATTCCTACAACTTGGAGGGTTTTTTTCCGTTAGATTCCATATATAAGTGAAACCATGCAGTATTTGTCTTTCTGTGTCTGGCTTATTTCACTTAGCCTAATGCCCTCCAGGTCCATCCATGTTGTCACAAACAGTAGAATATCCTTCTTTCTCCTGGCTGAGGGGTGTGTGTGTGTGTGTTTGTGTGTGTGTGTGTGTGTGTACCATAGTCTATTTATCCATTCATCCATTGACAGATTCTTAGATTTCCATGTCTTGGCTACTGTGAATCATGCTGCAATGAACATGGGAGCATAGATATCCCTTCGAGATCCTGTTTTCATTTCCTTTGCCTATGTACCCAGAAATGGAATTGCGAGGTCATAAGGTAGTTCTATTTTTAATTTTTTGAGGAACCTACATGCTGTTTTCCATAGTCGCTGCACCAATTTACATTCCCATCAACAACGTATAAAGGTTCCCTTTTCTCCACAGCCTCCCCAGCGTTGAGCTCTTATTGATAATGGGCTTCCTAACAAGTGATATCTCATCATGGTTTTGATTTGCATTTCCCTGGTGATAGCCATGCTGAGCACATGTTCATGTGCCTGTTGACCATAATGTGTATTCATTTCCTCTGCCCATGTTTTAAATCGGATTGTTTGTGTTTTTGCTGTTGAGTTATGAGTTTTGTGTATATTTTGGATATTAAACCCTTATCAGATTTGCAAATATTTTCTCCCATTCAGTAGGTTGCCTTTTCACTTTGTTGATGATTTCCTTTGCTGGGCAGAAGCCTTTTAGTATGATGTAATCCTATGTGTTGATATATATATACACACACACATATATATATGTATATATACATAAACTTATATTTTTGGTCTTGTGGTTTGTACTTTTGGTGTCAGATCCAAAATATCATTGCCAAGATTGATGTCAAGGAGTTTACCCCCTATGTTTTATTCTAGGAGGTTCTTGGTTTTAGGTCTCATGTTTAAGTCTTTAATCCATTTTGAATTGGATTTTTGTGTGCGTGGTATAAGATAGCAGTTCAGTTTCATTCTTCTGCATGTGGATATCCAGTTTTCCCAGCACCATTTATTGAACAGACTATCTTTTCCCCATTGTATATGCTTGGCTCCTTTGTTGTAAGTAGATTGACTGTAGATGTGTGAATTTATTTCTGGGCTCTCTGTTCTGTTCCATTGATTCTGTGTCTGTTTTTGTGTCAGTAGAATGCCGTTTTGATTACTAAAGTTTGTGATATAATTTGAAATCACGAAGCGTGATGCCTTCAGCTTTGTTGTTCTTGCTCAAGATTGCTGTGGCTATCTGGGGTCTCTTGTGGTTCTATACACATTTTAGGATTGTTTTTTATATTTCTATGAAAAATGCCATTGGAATTTTGATAGGGTTTACATTAAATCTGTAGATGACTTTATATCACTTTTTACAAAAAAAATGGATGAAACTGGAGGACATTATGCTAAGAGAAATAAGCCAGACAGAGCAAGAGAACTACTCACAGTAATAGAATAGAATGGTGGTTACCAGGCTAGGGGTTGGGGAAAATAGGAGATGTTGGGCAAAGGGTACAAACTTTCAGTTATGAGATCAGTAAGTTCTGGAAACCTAATGTACAGTATGGTAACTAGAGTTCATAATATATATTTGAAACATGCTAAGATAATAGATCTCACGTGTCCTCACCATGAAAAAAGGTAGGTATGTAAGATGACCTATGTGTTAAATAGCTTCATTTATTTTATTTCATTTTTATTTGGTAATCATTTCACAGTTTTTACACATATATCAAGATATTACTTTGTATACCGTAAATATATGCACTTTTTATTTATCAATCATACCTTGATAAAGTTGGAAAAAACAAACACAAAGGGGAGCCATTGGAAGGCTTTAAGCATGAGGTGTGATGTGATCTGAGTTTATGTTCAGTCTGGCTGCTGTGTGGGCCGTGAGGACAGGAGTGAACCAGGGTGGCCAAGGGTCCACTCTGTCGTCCAGGCAGAACATAAAGGAAGTCCAGTGAGCATGAGACAAAGAAGTGTGATTTCAGAGGTGGACCCACGGAGACTTGCTGATGTGTGGGGCCTGGGGAACAACGAGGGATCCAGAGTCCCTCCCAGGTTATTGACCAAATGACTGCTTAGATGGTGTTGCCATAAACTGATGGGGGAGACAAGGTATGCTTGAAGGGGTGTGGGTGGGGAGAGGAGACAGGGAATTAGGTAGATGTGGTCACGTTGAGTTAGAAATGCCTTGTGCCTAGCAACGTAGAGAAGTCACACAGGCAGGTTCCTGAGAGTCTGGAGAGTGTATATATGAGGGTGTATATAAGATTTGGTGCCCAGAATGTCCTATGAATGCTTTTACTCAAGGGCTGTCCTGAAGGCATTAGTAGCAGAGAGCTCTTGATCAGATATCCATGGCTACCCCCTGACACTCGAGGACCAGCAGCAGTGTATTCTGGGAGTGTTTCTTGGGAAGTTTCATCAGGATCTCATAGAAGGCTATAATCTCCTCCCTCTCCACTTAAAAAAAATAAAAGGTTAAGATCAGATTGTATTGTAGTTTGTGTCTGGAGTTCCAGAGTTTCAGAGTTTGAAATTTCTAGTAAACCAAGAATTCCTGGCAGTCATGGCATAGGACTGGGGTTTCCACATCTTGGTGGTAACTCTGCATTGGGCCAGTGATCAAGCTGGACTTCTGAATTTCACCAGGAGGACGAAGGGAGAGACAGTTTGGAGTGGGAAGCTCTTTCTGCAGAAAGTCTGCTCCAACCTCATTCATAGTTGTACCACACAACGACAAGTTTACAGCGAACTTGTCTCATCCAGCTCATCATAGCTACCAGGGCTCCTCAAACAAACAAAAAAATAACAACGTTCATTTCTTAACAGTCCCCGTGTTCTATGCCTTCTTCTCAGCATTCTTTCCCATTCAACCTGCCCCTGCCAAGAAACCGGTTTCCTTCCAATTTATGAACCTGAACAGGCTGTATAGGAGTCAGCGTTTTTTTCTCCTGTGGGTCTCATTACTTCTTAAATTTCCCCTTGCTACTAAACCAGTGTTCTATTTCTACTCCTTAGTACAACGCTACACCTTGCTGTTTCACGTAGCAAGGGACGTTTACAGATTTGCAAAGTCGCCCCAAGGTGGAGAGGTTTTATGTGTCCCTTTCGTTTCAGGGTTTGAAAATTGGATAAGCTCAAGTTTTGGGCTTTCATGATCTAGTTAGAAAAATGCAAAACCTATTGTCAAGACTCTGAGTCTTTCCTTCCAGATATTGGGAAAATAAGACCCAGCTGTGGGTGAATAAATGTTAAATCTGTTTGCTAAAGGATGGGCTATTGTATCCATAGTTAACATTTATCATTAAGCACTCAGTACCTGTGAGATAGGGACTATTGTTATCCTCATTTTACATCTGGAGAAACTGAGGCACAGGCTGAATTTGATTGTTTAGCAAGTGTTTCTCCACATATAAATGTAGAACACAAACATTTTTTTAAATGGTTGTATAGTTTTATCCTTATTTTCTGTTTAACATAACTCTGGGTTTCTAGTCAGGAAAAGTGGCATGAGGTTTTCAGAACGTCAGTTAAAGAAAACCACTTGTATACGGTCACGGCAAAAATCCAGAGGGGGCCAAGTTGCCCCCAAGGTTGTGGGCCTGGGCAAATATTTTTTTCTGTCTGCATAAGCAATTCGAGTCATCGTCACGTCGGCGTCTCGGCACTATTCTGCTGGTCCAAGCTCACATGACCCCCACAAAAAGTAAATAGAAATAAGGTGCTGGCCATCGGAAGCAATCTACTCACCAGGAAGCTCTCCTGGAAACTGGCTGGGACCCTTTCGGTGTAGGTTCTCGAGCTCTTTGGGGCAAAGGAAGAGAAGAAATCGAAAATAGCTGGTCCCAGCCACCAGGGGGAACTACAGGCGTTGTGAGGTAGGTACTTCCAGAAGCCAGAACCCATGTAGGACCCTGCATGCGCCCAGGACATGACACCCATATGGCACCGCTGGTTTCCTTCTTGGAAAATCCCTGAGAAGGCATTCCAAGAGCAGGGTCGTGGTGGGGTGCAGTTGTCCCTGAGTGGTCCCTGGGCGGGGGGACACCTTGCTTCCCTGGGGTTTAAGGGCAGCACTGGAGAGTGGGATGAATTTTGAACAATATTATGCTAAGACTTAAATAGCAACGCCTTCCAAACCTCTTAGGTGCTTTAGCTATAAGGGGATAAAAGCTGTTGTTCAGGAGGAAGCCAGCTGGAAAGTTCTAGTGTTTACACATATCTAATTCTGTTTGTGGGTTGATTGTAAAAGATACCTTTTTTATTTTAACTTTGAAATTTTGTAAGATGTTCAAGCAGAGGGCTGCTTTGGCCTTCTAAGCGGCCCGCTCAGCCCACTTGGCTGTAAATGCTCTGGGACCCTCTGTGAGGGGCCACCAAGGTGGACATTATAAACCTATTTCACCTGGGTGCTCCTTCTAAAGATGTCTAGAGATGCAGATTGTAGCAGAGCTGCAAGGGAGAGAATCGTGACTAGTTCCTACGTCAAAGGGCTGAGAGGAGGAGTAAATATACATGTGGTATGTGTGGACACAAAAGCTTCCTCACTGGGTGAACTCAAAATGGAAAGGGGGTATTTGAGCAGCTTCTCAAGAGAAGAAAAGATACACCAACGTTGCCAGTGCTTTCAACTGTTTTATTGCTAAACTATCATGATACAAGCCGTATAAAAATACTTTACATATAGCAAAAATAAACTACATGAAACTGGAGATTAAAAACATTTTGCATAGGAATGTGATGTATTCATACTCCTTTAACAGTCGAGATTTTTCAAACCCGAAGCCTTCTAGCACCACCCAGCTGGAGAGACTGCTATGTGTTGTAGACCTAACTGGGACATTCTCAACATGTGCTCCCCTCAGAGGGCTGTCGAGGTGACGTGGGTTAAGTGAGGTGCTTGGGCAAGATGTTCGAGATGCTATGCTTGCCTCAGCCACAGCCAATCGGAACGCTGAAAGCACCTTCTCTCATGGAAGCAGCAGCATTTGCATCTAATTCATCCAAACCCTGAACTAGGCAGGTGGAGTTTATTCTAGTCAGGCAACAGTCAGGCAGTGTGTTGAACGTTTCTTCCAGCACCCAATATCCCCTCTCATTTTCAGGTGACCTTACTTAGGGAGCATCTTTAGCTCATCAAGCACCAGAAAACCCAGTGTGTTTCAAAACAGACTTAAAACAGTGATGATGCCTGTAACTGAGGGGATTCGGGAAAGCTGAGGGAAATCGACATTTGCCATCACGGTTTTATGTGAGGCGTCTTTTTCTTAAGCATTTAGTTAGGATGCAGGAGAACACTTACATTGGCTGGACTGGCTCCATGAGACTGAATGCCCAAGCCCAAGCTTGGAGGACCGGAGGTGTAGGTGTGTTGGGTATTTGCTCAAGGGCTGTCCCTCCCCCCAAAAAAATGAGTTCAGGGACGTCTACCCCACCTTGTCAAGAATGTCATAACCCCACACTTCTTGTAAACATGAAGTGAACAAAGTTGCTAACCAGACCCCTGACATTCTTTCAGTTCTGAACAATAGAAAGCACTTGGGAAGTGTCTTTTGACATGAAAATAAACAAATTCTGCCTCCCTTTCGTCCAGAGTGACAATTAAAACACATCAGCTTCCGATCTAAGTGTGACAGCTCCTGCACAGGCCACGGCTGGCTTCCTGAGATGGATGTCTTGGCTACTGGGTATAAACAGGAAAGGCAAGATCAGTGTCCCCAGTTCTTAGAAGGAATCGACTCAATTCATCCTAGGCCGTGTCTGTGCTGGAGAGCTCTGGATGTCCTTTGCATAATGTGTGCGGGGTTACCTACCAGAAATCGGTCAGCTCTGTAAACATGAGCCTGCACGCAGGGTTCTGTGAGCATGAAGTTTTCTAGAATCCCATTACAATACAGACAGTTTTAAAAAAATCAAAATCACCTACTTATTGGGGGATCTAAACACTTTACAATTCTCCTCGGTGATAAGCTCAAGGCCAAGGGTTGACCTTCGCATCAATCTCAAGAAAGAAACTGGTGGTTCCTTCTTCTGCAAAGGCACCCCCTCCTCGCTCCTGAGATGTTTCCATCTAGGAGACAGGTGACTGACTAGCACGCTCTGAGGTGGGATTTTTGTTTTGGTTTCACTTTCGGAATGATTAAGAGATGTTCAAGAATACATCATTTCTCTTAGGGGGAAAAAGGAAAATCATCAACATATACGTAAAAAGAGACACTTGAAAAAGACTTCTGACCATTTATAAATATTTTTCTAATTCCAATAGGGGTACAATATTTTGAGGACAGGTAAAAAGCATAAAAATACAGATAAGAAAATAAATTTAATAACATACTAATTAATTTGGATTGCTATTATATATTATCAAGCAGCAGTATTTTTGTACAATGCAGGAAGACTCGCAAACTTTGGAGATAGCGTACATTCAGCAACACGGTAGGTTTCTGTTGGAAGCGCTACATATTTACATCACCTTGAATGTAGCAAGTGCAAACCTCCACCTAACCGAGATCCTTCGAACACACGTGAAACACACACCCCTTCACCACTTGGACGTTGCTTTCTCGTTCTCTTAGAGGACCTGATTGCCTCTTCCCATCCTGAAAATATTTCGTGAGCATTTACTCTTGGCAAAATTTCCTCCTGGCATTTGTAACTGCCAAAACTTTCTCGATAGCTGTCGGTTCCTAATACACATTCTGTTGCCTGTTTAGGTCTCAAAACTAGTGCTTTTGTTTCTCTTTCCTTTGCTGTTTGGTATAGTTGTTGGATGGAAGTGCTTCCTATCATATCCAGCTAGGATGTCTGAGAAAGAGAGTTTGGGTGTAATATATATATATATATATATATACACACACACACATACATGTATTATATATATATATATATATATACACATACATACACATGTATGTATATATACATACATACACAGGAGTTTGAACTATCGAGAGGCCCCTTTCACTTACATGGTTAGATGATTGATGGAAAATGCATTAGTCCTTTTTCACCCCATGCTCAGTGAAGCTGAGAGACTTTACTATAATAGCAGGAAGGCACTTGGGTAAAACATTCAGATAACTGAGGAAAGGCCAAATTCCCTCATGTGCAAAAAATGGCTCCGAGCCAGGTCAAGTGAGAACAAATCACTCGCCGAACACTTGAACGCTTGCCCAATGAAGTAAGTATTGCTGGAGAGAAAGGGCTTTAGGTAAAGCTGCTTAGATAAGGAACTCTTTAGTAATTAGGAAGAATTTTGCATCCCGAAGGATTGCAGCAGCAGTCATCTGCTTACTGGCATTCTGTTTAAAAGAATTTTGTTAAACTGTGCTTGGGGGTGGGTGGAAGAAAGGTCCCCTGTTGCTGGGGGGAAACTATTATAAAGGTTAGGTGTTGCCCGAAAGGTGGGTGCTAAGGCCCCAAGCTGGGTGCTCTGTCCTCTATCTGAGGCATCAAACACACAGGGTCATAGTCACCAAGTCCTGTGCTCCTGGCCCAGCTCTCAGGAAGGTTTCACCTCTGGGTGACCTTGAGGAGAAAGTCAGGACTTAGAAAACCCACATCATGCACTTGATTGCCAGGATTGTCTTCTCAGGCCTTCTGCCTAGCAGATTGGATTGAAAAATCCTTGGAAGCACAGCCTTTTGAAGAGTGCTAGGAATACTTACTTCTACGAGGGAAGCAAGGGAATGGCTGAACACAAATCCCCAGCTTGTCCTGGGGTGTCTGCAGTAAATCACATCTTTGTGATAAACTCTCATCTGCTAAGAACATTGAAGATTTTGCTGGAGGAAAATTCTGGAGGATCTGGGTTTGCTCGGTGGAGAGAAACAATGGGGGGAAGCCACACACACCATACAACTGGTCATTCGATCTGAGGGAGGCGTCCCCGTGAGTGGACCTGCTTCGCTATTCAGATACGTCCTGTGCTGAACAAGGCAGCTGATATAGACAGGTCTTTGGGGGCTGAGCAAGGTTTTACATGGGTTCAGGCAAAAGTAACCAATGAACTGTCGGGCCATATCCTGAGCTTGAGCATCGTACTTTGAGTTTAGGCCAGAGAGGAGAGAATTCAGCTCTTTTCTTCTATCGTGGGGGAACCCACGATAAAGAAACAGTCCTGCCAATTGCCTCATTTCACAACCATTTTACTTAACAAAAATGCCTATAATTTTTTTCTGGGGTGGGGGGAGGTTCTTTAGGCCTTCTACCATTCCTTCTCAAAATTCAATGCACATGCTTGAAATTCTTCTTAACTACTTTACAGAAAAGCACTCTGGCTGTTAGGAAAAAAGAAAGCAGGAACGTCAAAAAGCCATTAGGTTGTAGGCTGCGGCGGATGGGCTCTCACTCAGCAGCCAGGGTTCCTATCTCCCGTCCGTGACCACGTGCCATAGGTGAGGAGAAGCTGGCCGAGATGGCTCCATCTCTAGCCACCTTGGCCAGCTATTAGAAGCAGGGAAAAGAAAAGGTGTACACATGTCGTAACTTAACGCCAAGAAATTGGAGCAGGTGTGATCTTGTATGGGCCAGTTTTGCTTCAGAATGGGAATTTCAAACTAAGCTTTAGCTGTGGCCCAACTGTGGCATGGAAGAGGTGATTCCTAAGGATGACTGTCTGGCTTCTCTCTGCTTCTTCAGCCTGTAAGCCGGACTCTTGGGCCATGTCTCTTCGCTTGCTCTGTTTGAGAATTCCTTTCCTTCAGAAGGTACAGAAGCTGTATTGGGGACCTGGAAAAATGAACGCAAGGGCTGGGGTTTAATCACAGGGCCCCATGTCCTCCATCCCCCACCCGGCCCATGCCCCGAGCTCCGGTCATTCCGTTCTCAGGTGGTTCCAACGTGCTGTCTTGTTCAGAATACATTTTTGGTCAGCAGGCACTTAAGGTTTGGATGGGATACCATTCAAGTCAACCGAGATGCTCTTTGGGATTTAAAACAAAAAAAAATCAAAAGGCAGAGTGTTCTCTCTGGTGTTTCCAGAGAGAGGTGGCGAGCTGCTTCACTGAGAGTCAGCTTTCTGCCAGAACACTGTCCCGCGTGTGGAC
This sequence comes from Rhinolophus hipposideros, assembly GCF_964194185.1. Lineage (NCBI taxonomy): Eukaryota > Metazoa > Chordata > Mammalia > Chiroptera > Rhinolophidae > Rhinolophus > Rhinolophus hipposideros. The sequence goes on along the minus strand of NC_138068.1, from coordinate 8,506,943 downwards.
TCCGGGCCGGAACATGTACAGTAAAGAAAACAGAGATGGGGGCAGTGGAAGGCTCCGAGGGGTCAGATATGGAAGGTGTCTTGCTAATGGCTTCTTCTACGTCTGATTTCTGGCAGGAGGTCCTGAAAACTCCTTCCTGATAATTTCATTAACTACAAAAGAAAAGAGAAAGAGAGAGAGAAAGAATAGGGGCGAGTGAGAGGACACCAAAAAAAAAAACCAAAACAAAACAAAAAAAAACACAGATCAGATTAGCTCTCTAAAACCTAGAACAATCGCACTAATTTTTAAAGCACATTTTTGTTTTCTGCAAAAATGTTTGACAATTTTTAACATAAATGCCTCCCTACATTGTTTTTTCCTTCCCGTGGACAATATTTTGTGCTACGGATTTATTGGTGAAAATTGTCCAAATGATAACTTTAAAAAATTATGGCAGAAATGGAGCTGGGCCACATGGCACATTTTAAATAATGTTTTTTCTTCCGTCTTTTTATTTCATGTACTTTAGATTCTCTACTGTATATCAAACTCCTTCCATTATTAAAACATCCAGAAAATACCTACTGTAAGACTAAAACCGTTCCTTGACACATAAAACATACAGCTTTCAAAAGAGGGGCCTTTAAAAAGAGAGTGGATGGGAACACAGCAGACAAAGACTAGCCATCAATGTAAACATAACCTCTATTTCTTTCAGCAGTACCAGAAATCCCCCCCCCCACCCACCTTCACACTATGAGTCTTCTGAAGTGCAAAGTGTCCTCAGAGGGGCCCTGAACAATTCGGTCACCACACTCCTATCCCCAGAAGGACACATGGAATTCCTAGCAGGGAACCAGGAAAGTAATGCCAGCCACTAGCATCAAGGAGCTAAATGTCCCTGTTCAAGCTGGGCCCTCCTAGGTCCAGGATGCTTTTCCAAGGAAGACCTCTGCCTGGATGAGTCTGCAACCCCCATAATAAGAGGAGAGAAATTACAAACTACTTTAGAGCTGACTAAGGTTGGTTTGACTCGCAGCTCCCTCACTACCCTGGCTGTGGGACTTTACCTCTCTGTGCCTCAGTTTCCCATCTGTAGAATGGGAATCATAGTAGTGTATATCCTTCAGGGCTGTTTGTTGTGAGGATGTTAGGCATCGATGTATATAGTACAAGCACTAGGAATGCCTGGAAAATGGTGTTCAGTAGCCATTAGCTGCGATGGTTAGTCATAAACCCGCGCTCTGTGCTGGACACTGAACTCTGCTTTGTTTTGTGCCAGAAACCAGTCAGGCACGGCTTGCTGTTGTTCAGATGCTGGAAGCACGTGCAAGGTGAGAGTTCAGGTTCCAGAGTCAGATAGCCAGGGTTAGACACTCATCTCTGCCGCTTGCTGAACCTCGCCTTAGTGACAGAACTGCTCCGTGCCTCAGTTTCCCCATCTGTAGACTGTGTATAAAAATGTGTATAAAAAAACCTTCCTTCTAAGGTTGTTGAGGCGCTTGCATGAGGTAATAGAAGTGAGAAAGTTACCACAGTGCCTAACAGGTGTTGTTTCGTAGAGTAGTGTGTATGTATTAGATATGTGCAGATATAGTAGAATATGATACATGTGTGTTAATGTATGAGAACGTGTGTGCTAGAATAACAAACGTTTCCAAAGTACGGTACTGGATCCATTAATGGGAACTCAGAGGATGAATTCAGATATTCAGCTAACCAGCATCAACTGGGCACTTCCGGTGACTTCCAGGGCCCTAAACCAGGAACCAATGAGGAATGACTGCTCCCAGGCCCCACCCTCTGTGAAGTGGGGGTGCTCTGGGGAGCTGAGGGCCCTTTGTGAGGCCAGGGAAAGCAGAATGCCAGGGGGAGGTGGGGTCAGTGTAGCTTCATGCGAAGCTTTTCAAAGCCCGGATTCTGAAGAGCTTCCTGTTTTCTCAACCTAGGAAGCGAGAGGAGTCAATCCTCAGTGGAAACTTTCCACAGCCTTGGCTTTCTAAAAATAGTGGGTAGGCAGAGAGATGTTGGCATCCGAGCCCTCACAAAAGGGTCGTTTCCCTTCTCAGAACACAGGGGCTTGTTGGGGGCCAGGGTAGGGGATGGAAGGAAGTTGGGTGACCTGTCACGCAGACAGAAACGGCTTTCCCCTCCTGCTTTCGGAAAGCCACTTTCAGGTAGAAGCTAAGAGTGTATCTGGAAGATTCAGCAAGCAGTGTGCAGGGAGGCCCACTCACACCCCACTGAAACCTCCCTGGGTCGAGGAACCTTTCCTTTTCAAAACCTTAGGGCTTGCTCCCCTGGCTGTGAATGAGGAGAAAGTTCTAGAGAAGAAATGCTAGCTGGGTGGTAGCAATGGCAGTGCAGCCCTACCCGTCTGAAAACTAGGGCTCCAAGGGACAGAGAGGGGGTCTCTTGGTGACCACTTCATTCACACTCAAGTATTTGGGTGGAAAGGGAAAGAGAAAGGGACATGTCACCGCCCTTCAAATCAATTCCATGATGTCCACCACCTTTTGTCTGTTGTCTTTCCCACCTTTTGTCCTTTGGGAGGGGAGGGTCTCCCTACTTAGCCCTGTGGTCATTTCCTTCTCACATCGTTAGTCTCACTCCCTCGCGCTGCACCCCTCTATGTACTTAAGCTGTCCTTCATCCAAAACCCCTGCTCTGAGCCTGTCCACCCCCAGCTTCCCTAGAGGCCCTGTGATCTGGTCCCTGCTCTGGCTGTGACCTCACCCTTCCCCCTCCCCTGCCACTGAACGCCAACCACACGACTTCCGTTCTGAGCTCCACCATGCCCAACTCCTGCCTTGGAGCCTCTGCCCTGGCCGGTCTCCCCTAACGCCTTTCCTCCTCACTTCATTCAAGGCTCTGCTTGAGCACAGACTCCTCCAGAAAGCATGCCCCGGGAGTGATCTGTGGTGGCCACCCTCCTCTTCCCCAGCGTGCTGTCCCCTTCTCTCCTCCATTTATTAGTTCCAGGCAACCCACAGTGCTTTGTTTATGTTCCTGTTTCCCCCTCTGTATGTCCAGCTCTTTAAAGCGCCTGGGTACATAGTGAGTTCTTGCTAACATTGATTAATGAATGAGAAAACGGAAGCTTCGAAAGGGGTTAAGTAGCCTCAAGTCACACTGTCAGCATTGGGATTTGTCCCCAGGTCTATGTCTGCGGTCTATTCTATGTCATTGCCAACAGCATTTCATTCATTCAGTAAATGTTTTGAGAATCTATTTGTCCTATGCCAACCTTTCTTCCCACCTCTTCCCAAATGGGGCCACGTACAGTTCTCCAAATAGTCCCTCTCCTCGTCCAAATCCTAACTTTCCTCCTGCCCCTGTTCCTATGCCACCTTTTCCCGGCAGCCATCTCACATTCTGACCAGGGGTCCCTCCCTCCCTCCAGAAGCAGGTACAGTTGACCCTTGAACAATGTGGGGTTTGGGGCACCAAGCCCGCTTGCAGTTGAAAATCTACGTATAACTTTTGACTCCCCCAAACCCTAACTACTAACAGCCTACTCTGACTGGAAGTAAGACTAACTGAATAACAGCAAATAGTCCATCGACATGTATTTTGTATGTTATCGACTATAAGGGAGAGAAAAGACACTTATAGTATTTATTGGGGGTAAAAATCCAAGTAGACCTGTACAGTTCAAACCCATGCTGTTCAAGAGCCAACTGTATTGAGTTCTCAAAAGGCTTTGCTTGCCCCTCCTGTGCCAGGTTATCTGGGTCACCTGTACCCCCACTGTGCCATACATAGCACCATGCACACAGCAGGTGCCCAATGCTTGCATCTTGGCCCACTGCAAGGACCCTACACCATCAGCCTAAATTAGGGAAGCTGCTAAATCAGCTTGATTTAGGGAAGCTGATTTTCCTTTGTCATCCACTTAACACATGGGTTGCCAGTCTGTGACTTGTCTAAAGCCTTTTCTCGACAAAGGACTATAAGCCATTCACACTTATTGAGGGCTAACTATGTGCCAGGCACTAAGTTATTTCTCATACCAAACCAGTAATACAATCATGCTTGTTTTATAGATGGGGAAACGGAGACAGGCAGTCCCTGGCCCAAGGGAAGGGATCAGGATTTGAACCCAGAGCCCATTTTATTAACCCGTACACTATTGGGCTACACGATTGGAACAGAGACTGTGCCATAAGCTCAGTAGTCATCATCTTTCTTCTGGGGCCCTGGAGGTCCTCAGTGCCTTCTGTGTGAGTCAGGAAAAAGCAAGGGGGGCCTCTACTAAGTCAACAGTGGAGCGGGCCACGTGCTGAGTGGTTAAGGTGGTCACTGAGTATCACTTTCTTAGAACAGAATTGAGGCCAGTGGTATTGGGTCTGCCACAAGCACCCCTGATCTTTTATCACCCTTAGAGACACCGTCATGAAAACACTGCTGATGAACATAATGTGTCCACAACCTCGGGGTGATTTCTAAACCTGAGGCTGGAGGCAGAAAGGAAAAGATGGACAGATATAAGTACATAAAAATTATAGACTTCTCTCTTTAAAACTCCCAAAAATAAAACTATTCTAATAAATGGCTGTAGATGTAAAGAGAATATATGAGGGGTCACCAAACTTCTTCTATAAAGGGCCAGATAAAAATATTTTCAGCTTTGTGGGTCATAGGACCCCTTAACTCCTCAGTTCTGCTGTTGTAGCATGAAAGCAGCCATAGACAGTATGTGAGCAAATGGGCATGGCTATGTACCAATAAAACTTTATTTACCAAAATAGGCCGGGGATAGCATTTGGCCTGAGCTGTAGTTTAATGACCCCTAGCATACGAGTATACCAATGGCAAAGAAAAAAGGGAAAGAGTGTTTTCGTCACTTACTTTTTGGGGGTGGCAATCTGGGGAAGCCAATGCCTCTTGTTAGTATTGTTCATCAAACAATTTTGGGTTGACTTGGTGTTAAATTTCTAAAAACTGAATTGATTTCTGTTAGCATCCCACTCTGCCCCAGGAATTTTCTGATTCACTTGAAGGCCCAGACACCTGCATGCTGACTTCCTTCTTTTAGCTGAGCTGAAAGATTCTCAAACTTTAGTTTGCAGAAGAATGGCTACTCAGGGCTGCCTACAGAAAACCACACACATACACTTTTAGGTACAATTTAAGGGCCTTTCAAGGGTAATTTTTGACTCTAGGCTTTTTCCCCTTAACTGCTGACTTTGGAACTTAATCTCCTGAGAAAGAAGCAACAGGAAGGGAGTGGACAGACCCCATCCTGCTTCTCTCCCAAACCTCAGGCATGTTTTCTAAAATCTGGTTAGGCCACGTGAGTACCCACGAGATCCTAAGAGCCTGGGGCCGGCCACAAAGGCCACGGCCAGAAAGACACTGGCGCTTGGTTGGGAACTGGGGAGGCTGCATGCTCGAGGCCAAGTCGAAGGGTCTGAGAGCCCACATGGGTGCAAGGCCTGCCCCCCACCCTTCTCCTTCTTCCTGCAGCGCCTTGCTGAATTTGCTCCCAAAACCCAGACTTGGGACACGATGAGAGAGCTGGGCCAGAAAGCACATGAAGTGTTCTCTGGTGCTTCTGCCATTTGCTCCAGCTGCTCATGGGGAAGCTGCTCTGAAAGCCAAGAGTGAACTCCAGGGCCTAAACTGCCTGTTCCCTAAGAACGAGGCCTGGTTCTCTCATTAGCATGTGGAAAGGGGCTGAGGAAAGGTGGCCATGGGCCTGGGGCCTTCCCCTGTGACTTTGGTATGGAAACTGGAATGACTGGTCCTCTGAGAACAAAGCTCTCCCAGGGCTCTGCTTTTCGCTGGCTAAGTAACTCTCTAGCCTTTTAGCCCCTCGCAGCCATTTCTGCATGCTCTGGTGGCACTTGGGAACTTGGAGAAGAGCTTTCCAGAGGGGCCAGGCCAGACTTGAGAGGTTCAGTGAAAAGGACAAAAGAACCCTTGATAGGCCCACAGCCCACAGCCGTGGGTGGGGTCTAAGAGGAGTGACGTCATGGTAAATCCCCTCTGAGGCCATGCAGATCAGAGCCAGCCTGCCAGAGTTCCCAGGCCCCTGTGAGGTCAGAAGCATTGCCAAGTTCTAACACAGGGAGAGAAGAAGTGCATTTTAAAAGGCCTTTTCTCTAACTGGCTCCACTCTCAGCACTGACATGTCCGCTGCATTTTTGTCAGCCCAACTCCTCAGATGCAGAGCCCTCGGGAGGGAGTCTGGCATCTGGTGGGTATCTGGCCAATGTTCGCTCTTCCCGTTGCCTTTGCCTGCTGACAGTGTTTGGTAGTCGCCCTGAGGATGTGCCCCTCTTGACTGAGGGCTCACGCTGCCACTGGGAAATGGTATCTCAGCAGGTCCCACCCTCTGGGAAACCGTTCATTGCTGTCAGCTCAGCTGTGTGTGCTCAGAGGCCTGCGTCTGAGGTGACTTTTCCTGCGTTCTCAGAGCGTGCCATCAGTGTGACGCTGCTGAGGACTTCTGTGTCTGGCCTGTGATGTAATGAAGCCACTTTCACTGACAAAGGGGCCATTCAAAAGCCACAGCCCAGCGAGCACGGGGAAGATGTCGGGAGGCATGTAAGCCAACAAGACTGCCGCTGGCTGACTTCTGGTGTGTGCTTACCCATGAGCTGGGCACTACGTGGGCAGATGGGCAGAGGAGTAAGTAAGAGCACTACCATCTGAACAGCTGAGGCACAAAGAGGTAAAGCAACGTCCACACTGTCCCAGAATGCAGCGTCGACGGAGGTGGGTCTACTGTCTGAAGCTCCAGGAGCAGCTCTGCTGAGCTCCGTGGGAAGGCCACCGGCTCTGTCCTGGACAGAGCAGTGATGATAAGACTGGAAATGACCTCAGCACAGTCAGCTTCAAGAGCATTCTCCTGGGTTTGCTGATCGACCTGCCCTCTCTCTTTCCCCAGCACAGAACGCCCCACCACTGAGGGAGACCCTTCCTCACTGGATACACCAAGTAGAGTGGACAGAATCCCAAAGGAGCAGAACTTTCAATGTGGGACCGTGACACGGCTGCACTCTTCCTGGGGTAGGGTGATGGGAGTCCCTGGGAGAGCATGCAAATTCTCAGCGCCTAATCCCCCCCACCCCCGACCCTGAGCTCCAGCCTCAGAATCCCAGGGGTGTGCCCTTAACGAAGGGAGAGGGTCCAGCCCTTAAGAGAAGGAAATGGTATCTGTGAGGATACACTGCAGGTTGCAAAGTTTTCTTTTACTAAAAAAAAAAAGTAAATAAATAAATTTTAAAAATTCAAGTTAAGGAAACACACAGCTGGAAAACAAAAGGAGAGGCAGAAGATATCAGTTACCTTTAACTTTGATTTCTCGGATCAAAGATCACAGTCATTCTGTTTCATAATATGTTTTGTATCCAGCTAAGGTGTGTGTCTATCAGCTCTGAAAAAGATGTGCAAAACCATTTTTGAGAAGAAGAAGAAAAAGTCATCTTCGACCTCTATCATGCTTCCAACTCATGCTAATATCATCCATTTAATGAGTCTCTCTCTCAGAGGACCACTCGGAACCCAGGACGGGACTTAACCCTCTGCTGTAGTTGAAGCCCAAGGTCGGTGTCATCTTCACATTTGTCCCAGAATTAACCCCAAACCAGGATAATAATCACTGAGATGAGCGGCTTTGTATGGAGAAATGGGGGTCTCTGAGATCAAAGTGGGTCAGCAAGCTTACGCGGGGTTTTTATTTTTAAGCTGGCCTAGAACCACCCTGCTGCTGGTTACATCATGAAGTTTCAAATCATGGCCAAGGAACGAGATAAAATTTTAAATGCTAGCTTCTGCTGCAGTCGGAGACTATCAGACTTTCATGCGGGATCTACTCCAATTTGATCCTCCTTCTGGCTTTTATAAATGCTAAACTTAACCTCGGCCCCTCCCCCGCCCCCTCACCCGTTTTCTTCTTATTAGTAACATAACCTCAATGGGCATGCAAATTCCTAAGAATGCAGATTTTCTTCCGGGGTTGGTTTATTTGTTTGTTTTTTGTCTTGTCAACAGTGAAAAACAAGTTCTACTTTTATAGCCCCCGCCCAATCAGGGCTCTGAAGGTACTTACAAAGGAGCCATGAGCAGTCTACAAGCCATTCAATTATATCACATTTTCTCCTCACTTTCAGATCACAATAAACCCCCCTCTGTAGCTGTCTCAAGCCCCTTTAAATGGACAGATTGCAAGCCAGGGTTCATTTTGAGCCCCTGATTTAGAAATATTTTCAGAGATTAATTTCTTCCAGGGAGTGATCTGATTTTTACTAGATGCTGCTTTATTAGCATCGTTAGATAAAGCATGCTCTCTCTTTCAAGGAGAGGCACCAACTCCCTGGAATCTCATCTTCAAGGCACTGAACATTCCATGAGCTTTCCTGTGCTGTGACAGGCCTCAACTCCCAAATGCTAGGCTCCAAAAATGGCTGGTTTGGTTGGGGTAACTCCCAGGCTGCAGCACAAGACAATCTAACCACATCCGCTTTCCTCCTTAGTAGCCACTGTAAACAGCATTTGGACCGTGCCTCTCAGCCATCCCCTGAAGCAGAAAGACCCACTCTCCAGAACTCCAGGTGGCCGTGGCCCTCGGGCAGCTCCCTCGCTGTACTTGCCTATCTCTGCTACACATGGGCTTGTTCCCAACCGGAGAGCAGAAGTCACCGTCCGATCACTCAGGGTCATCAGCACCACCTATGTCCTGACAACGGCCAGACGTCACCCCTGAACTTCAGACTTAGATATCTAACTGCCCACTGGGCATCTCAGACATGGCCCAAACCAATCTCCTGACTCACTACTAACTCCACTACCCCCCCTAAAAAATAGCTCTGTTCTTGTTCCCATTATAGCAAACACACTCCCTCCTTCTGGTTGTTCAGACCAATGTTGGTCACAGGCCACATCCCCTCCTTATACAAATGCTCCTGGACCTACCCTCTAGGGACCTCCGGACACTCAACACTCAAACCTCCGCCACCTCCTGTCTCGATCACGGCACTGGTGCCTCCCCTATCTCCCTGCCTCTGTGCTGAGACCCCCGGTCTCTGCCCAACAGTAGGGTGGATCATATTGGGACTTAAGGTAGAACGTTTGCCTCAGTTGTTACTCCTAGGGGGAAGAAAAAACAGCTCCCAGGTGTTATGATGCCTAAAATGTCTCCACTTTATCCATGTGTACCCATTCCAGCAGCACTTAGTAGGTATCAGGTCACATTCCGAGGTCACACCCTTGGAGCAGTAATTTGAATCTATGTGGAACCCCAGGGACCAGGCACAGTACACCAGCTGGCCAGTACACGGTGAGTCTCAGGGGACACCAAAAGGCCAGTCCCCAAGCAGCTGAGCCTGCTCTGTCTCCACTCCCCACCTCTCATCGACAGAGTGCAGAGAATTTTTAAAGTATCAAACTGATTGGTTTGTCTGCATCCTTTTGAGGTGCAGCTTCCTGTTTAGTCATGAAGTTTCACTCTTTAATTCTCTGTCTCTTGGTAGAAGACAGAAGCAACGAGAGCCAGAGGAAAGGCTGTTTTAAATCAACTAAGACCCAAAATGCAGCTCAAGACCCAGACCACAGCCAACCATCCTGTGGAACAGGTGGTGGGGCACATGCCTTATTTCACCTTCAGAGTCGTCTTGGGCGTCGGTGCTATGATGCCCATTACTCAGGTCAAGCTACTGAGGCAGAGAAGTGTAGTAAGACTTGTCCAGGAGCAGCCCACTGGCCCTGGGCAGAGCCAAGATAAGGCCCCAGCTCCACAAGCACTCCGGTGTTTAAAATTACCGTATGGCTACCTAGGTGACACCAACAAACCCTCCTAAAGACAGGGAGGGAGGCCTTTGGTCCTAGAATCACAGCAACCCATTTGGTGGTCTTTGATGAAGCCATAGCTAAAGACCTTTACAGTGATGTTGTTTCTTACAACCCTAGGCATAAATTGGTGAATCATCCCACTAGGCCAGTGGATTAATGATAATTTAGGTTATGGATTAGAAGTGGTTCTCTGATTAACCAACACTGATAACTAACATCAAAGCATAAGACGTCAACAGATAAAAGAGAGACATACAGCGTGTACAGACAAAAACAGAGACCCAAGAATCTGTCACCTTGACAGAATCTACAACTAGCTTCCAGCCTTCTGAGAGGACAGACATGCGTCTCTCAATGACACGGAATTAGCTGGGGAGACCTGTGTGTGTGTGTGTGAGAGAGAGAGAGAGAGAGAGAGAGAGAGAGAGAGAGAGAGAGAGAGAGAGAGAGAGAGAGAGAGATGCAGCTATTGGGAATTAGAAAGATTGGTCTAAGGTACCTTTAGTTTGATGGTCCCTCCCAACCAGTATAGAACATGCCAGCCTTATCCGTTTTCCATGTTTTCCATAATTACACATCAGCTTACAAACTAGAGAGAAACGACTTGGACTTCCTCCAAGCTAAGCTGCCCTACAAGGAAGGACTCCCCAACTGTGTAAACGCAGACCGGAGCCGAGCTCACCCCTCTGCCCAGGCCTTTCCTCCAGTTCAGCAGATTTTTTTCATCACACGCAGCTAAGCTGCACTCTCCTGTCAAGCCGCCACACAGCTCTTAGGTAGCAACCACAGGCAGGAAAGCATTCTAAACAAACCACGGCTCGCTTCCTTGTCCTTCTGCCATTTCATCACGGTCTCGACCCCAAACCTCTGCCGAGAGGCCCCAGCCACAAAGCAAGCATTGCAAAATAAGGTGGTGCCTTTTTTCTTTTCTTTCTTTTTTTCTAACAAAACAGAAACAAAAGTACTTGTTCCTACATCAGTTGAGATTCTGGAAAGAAACAGCGATCCAAACCCACAGAGCAGCCTGGAACCACAAATGAGATGATAAAATAAATACCTAATTGTTTGGGAAACCATCTTTCTCTTTGGGGGCTGGAAGAATTAACCAAACACTTATGTTAAGACATTTGAGTTCACTCATCCTTGCTCATGCATGAAAGATGGAACTGAGGCTGGGGGAGGGTGGGTCAGACCCTCCAGGTGGGTTAGCAGGTGGAAGCCAGGAGCAGCAAAAGCATTTCCATCCAGAGCCACTTTCCTCCTGTCACCAAATTGCACAAAACACCCTTGTGTCCTCTCAGAGGAGGTCCAAAGCCCCGGCCTGCCCCATGAGACCTTCCCCTTGAAAACCAGCATGGATGGGCCCTGCTGCTTGAAAGGATTCACTAGGTACTGACTGAATCTTCCAGTCCAGCCTCCACCTCACCCTCCCACAAATTCACCTTCCAGCTCATTCTATGTCCTCCCACATGTCATGACCAGCTCAGAGCTGGTATCCTTCCAAAAAGGGCACCCACACACCTCCACACATTTCCTAAGCCCAACACAAGCCCGTCCTGTAAGAAGGCATCCTGGCCCCTTCATGCTCCCTTCCACAACACCTTCCCATCTGTCTTACGAATTATGTCTTGAAATTCTTCCACTCCCAAAATATTTCAATCATGTCTGTCTCCCTCTTGAGTCCCTCAGGTATGAGAATTGATTGACCTGCAGACTACCTGGGAGTGTAGGCCTGTCCACACATGCACTTGGCCATCCCTCACCCTGTAGCCCACCCCTGGGTGAGCCTACCTACCCACCTGGGGGAAGGAGAGGGCCAGTACAGGGCCAAACACCCTCCACCTTCCTGGTTCGGCCACAGGCCTGTGGCATGAGCTAAACCAGGGACCCCCGGGCCACCCAGCCCACCCCTTCTAGGTGCACAGGCAAGAGAAGCCACTAGCTGCCTGGAAAGAAATTTCACCAGACCCGAGCAGGAACCAGACCCCGTCACAAATTTCTCCAAGTGAAATTTACAGGTCTGGCCCTGACACTATTGTTCTCAACTCAAAGGCTATCCAGAGTGACCAACAAGGACTGTGTGTGTGTGTGTGTGAGTGTGTGTGTGTGACATTACACTAAGATACGTTAACTCTCCCAGGACATGGAGACAGAGTCATAACTCCTGACTCAGACCTTTGATCAAACCTTTCACCTATACAGTCCCTGCTATAGTATTTGGAGACAGGGCATTTGGGATGTGATTAGGTTTATAGAAAGCCAGGAGGGTGGAGTCCTCATGATGGGATTAGTGCCCTTATAAGAAGAGACACCAGAGAGTTGTTTTGTTTGCTTGTTTTTTCTCTCTGTCTCTCTTTTTCTCTCCATATGAGAGCACAGCGAGAAGGTGTCCATCTGAAGAGGGCTCTCACCAGAACCCAACCATGCTGGCACCCCAATCTCAGACTTCCAACTTCCAGAACTGTTGAGAAAATTAATTTCTGTTGTTTAAGCTGCCACTCAATCTGGGAAATTCTATTATGGCATCCTGAGCTCTGAGAGTCCCATAAGCACTGTTCTGAAAAAGTACATTCTTCTCTAATATCTCCATTTATGTTCACATGGCAGGCACCTGCCAGCCAAGCAACCAAGGTTAAGTGACTTGCCCAAGGTCACATCGCTGGTCTGCGGTAGGGTGTTAACAAACAGCACAGTGGTGGGGGGCTCGCATCCCCCAGGGGCCGAGTCATAAGGAAACACATTGTTGGGAGCCAGACTTCCAGGGCGGAGGTGGGGGGGCCAAATCCCAGGTAACCACGTCCTGCCGTGGACTTGAGGCAAGCCCTGACCTTCTCCGCACTGCCCTGTAAAAAGTGGCCAATAATTGTTCCCGACAATTTTAGAGGGAATCAATGAGTCAACCCCTGACAGGTGCTTCCGTATCTGGCTCATAGTAAAGAACTCCACATTCACCGAGGGAACGTAAGCCGATCATTTAACTTCTTGAGCCTCAGTATCGTTGTCTGTAAACTGGGAATAATAATGAGTCTCTCAGCTGTTGTGGGATGGGTACAGCTGGCACAATGCCAAGCTAACAAAAGCCGCGTTAGCAGCAGGGTCATGATTGCAGGGTTAATGCGTATGAGCCCACCACACAGAACATTCGGTTAGCAGACTGAACTGTCTGACGGCCAGGCCACCCTCTTTCACCAAAGCACTTTCACCTTGGAAGCTATTTCTGCATTTTCAGAGTGGGTGGGTCTGAGGTCAGCCATGCTCTCAGAGATGCATTTTCACATCCTGCCAAGAGGGGCCCCTCCCCGGCCACCCTGCACGGTGCACTGGCTGCCCTGGGCCAGCAACATGCACACGAGCCCTCTGTGTCACCAACACTCTGCAAACCAGAGGCCTCCGGAAGCCAGCCCAGGCAGCAGGCCCGCATAGCACCCAGCCACCCAGACGTCTTACCAGCAAGACCTGGGAGTTTACGAGAAAAATGCGCCACGCTGCGTCCCAAACTGTCCCCAGCTCTCGGGATGAGTAAACATGGCAATTCTGAGGCTCTGGTTTCGAGTAAGAAGCTGAGGTGCTAACTGGTTGGAGGGCATGTTGCTGGCAGATGGGGAAGGCAGATGAGCTTGCAGCCAAGACGGCGCCCAGCTCCAAGGTGGCAAGCGGAAGTCACCTGCTCTGAGCTAGCCTCCAGGGAGACATACATATGCACCTACTCCAGTCAGGCAACACGAGACAGGGCACAGCCCCAAACTGAGTTTCCTGGGGCCCCAATCCCAGCATCATCCCCACCCTCCACCATGAACCTTCACAATTCAGAACTCCAAATCTACATGCAATGTGACTCCATCAAGGGGCGGAGAGCAGTGCCTGAGGGAAGGAAGCAGAGAGCTGCTCCTCAAGGCCTTCGCGGGGATGCCACTTGGAAGGACCGGAGGCAGGTGGCCACATTCATCTCCACGGTTCCTAAAGAACATGCCCAAGCCGATGACGCAACATTTAGTGGGCACCTTCTGCGTCGGCCCCACGCTGTCACATAAACATCTCCTTTGTGACCCCCCAACCATTCTGTTGGCATGTGCCAGTGTTTACAGAAGCTTGGCATTAGATGGATCAGGGTGAACCTAGAACACTAGTCCAGGCACAGCCTTTTGGTTGCACATGGTTAGCAGGGCGATGGATCCTGGTTTGGGGGAGTGGGTACCATGGCTCAGGCTACAAGGACCCTGTATCTTGAAGCCCATGACATGGTGATGTCAACCCCTCACTAGGTTGTAATAGCCCCGTGAGGGGAGGGACCTCATTCACTGCCAGATCCCCACCACCGGGACAGAACCCAGCACATAGTAGGTGCTCAGTAAAAATTTCCTGGAGGGATGGTGGAGAGAATGAAGACACCACAAACCCCTAACTGATCGGACTTAACCAGAACTTGCCCAGTTAAGTCTGGCTTTTGACAGTCTTGAGGAATTGGGCTGGCATCCTAGCAGGAAGGTTGTCGGCCACATTGGCAGCTGTTGAACCAGAGGGAACATGATAGAACAGAGGCCATGCACCCTCAGCAATGCCAGTGAGCCGTGTTATCCATGTGGGCGCCCTCCGGCCCCTTTTCACCCTCAGAGAGCCAGTCTGCTTCCTGGAGTTTTTAGGCTACAGTTAGGAGAAGGGACAGAGTAAATAGGACCTCAGCAGGGAGGGGCAGGGAAAGAGGGAAAAGGACACATGGGTGGGACAAAGGAAGAGATGGGAGGAGGTGGCACGGGGTGGGGGGGTGGGCTGGGGGACAGTTGTGGGGTGCGGGAGAAAGGGGAGAGGAGACACAGACTTTGTGTCAGGCATCAGGCCTCTTGCGGCAGCCACTGCTGCAGTGTCCCCAAAGGCCAATGGCCCTGTCCTTCCCGGCAAATCCAAGATGTCACACGTGCCCATGACTTGCTTCCCTGGTCTCTGCAGCCGGATGCACACAGCGGGCAGCTCTGACTAAACAGACAACAGGAGAAGTCAGCACGGGCCAGAGGTACTGGGGGGAAAGGTGCGAGGGAGCCTGCTTGCCGGCTTTGGATGTTGGAGTGTGAGGAAGTGACGCCTGGAGCTGCAGAGGTCACTGGGTGTCTGTGAGGGAGATGCTGTTGTCACTGAAGGAAGTGGTGCTGGTTGGGGGGGGGGGACAGGATCCTGGATACTTCATCAGAGTTGCACCAACCAGACACTTCCCCCCACCCCAACCTCCTGTGATGTTCCAAATGATAAACTGCTTTTGGCTAAGACTCTCTGTCAGCTGTTTTCTTCGTGGTAGATGAAATGTCCTGATGAAGCAGACTTATCCTTGGATTAATTTACATATTAATAGCACTTTCTATAAAGCACTCTGCATATGTGTATTTAATCCTCACAATAATCCCACCAAGTAGAGACTGACTGGCCCCCACTTTACAGATGTGGCAACTGAGGCTCAGAGAGATTAGGTCAGATACCCAGGTTAGGCAGCTACTAAGCAGCAAAGCCCGGTTCAAACCTACACAGCCTGGCTCAAGTTCTCTGAAGATGGGAATTCTGCAATTACTGTCTGGCAGCCAGAACCTGCTTCTCTGAATCCAACTCTGAACAGAGATTCCTTGGCAGGCCCTCACTTTTATCAGGGTTACACAGTAGAACTCCCCCATATAGTACGTGAGGAAAAATGGGGCTGCGCTAACCCCCATGTTGTTTGTTCACTCTAGTTAACATGGGGGTGAGATTTCAGAAGCCAAGAGGGGCTTGGCCCCTTGGGACCACGATGCCAAGGCCCAGGTCCAGCCCTAAAAGGGGAGCTGTGCTGGTGGATCGGTGTATCACAAGACTTGGAAAAGAGCCACGGCCTGGGATTCAGAGACAGATCGCAGCTTCCCCAGGAGACCAGAGGCCTCCCCGCCCGCTTTTGTTAGCAGTATTCTCCCGAAGGGGAAGTTTAAGCTCACTCCCCACAAAACCACCAGCGACCCCAGGGAACCCAAACCTTCCCCTGGTGTCACTCTGAATCTGGCGGGAGGCTCTGGTGGCCATCTGCAGAGCACAGAAGGCACCCTCTCTCCAAAGGAGGTAGAACGCTCTTATCCTCCACAGCCGGGGTCCTGTCTCACAGGAAAATCAGGTTATCCCAAAGGGTGACAGGGGTGCGTGGCCGCTGGGTCACAGCTGTCCACAGCAGGAGCCTGGCGGCCATGGACACCCGCTGGCCTCCTACTCAGAATCCCATTTTGAATGATTTTCACCAGCCTCACACGACCCACTGATGGGACCCAGGGGTCCCAGTTGGCCTCAGGAAAGGTCACTCCTTTAAGATCGAAGACTATGTACTTCTCTTCCTCACTGTTCTCTGGTGCCCCCAGCCTTCTTTCCTACTCTCTAAACACGCCAAGCGTACTCACATCCCAGGGCCTTGGCACTTGCTGTTCTTTCTACCCAGGATGCTCTGTCCTTAGATATTTGCAAGGTTCTCTTTTTGAGATCTCTGCTCAAATGTCACCTCCTCTGGGACACTTCTCTTACTAGAATAGCAGGCCTCCACGTCACCAACCACTATTCCCCTCCACTCTGCTTTACCTTTTTTCATAGCACTTAGCTCTACCTGGTTTTATCATTTTATGTTTAGACTGTGAGTTCAAGGAGGGCAGCGACTCTGAGTGTCCTCAACAGTGAATAATAAATAGCTGTTGGATGGATGAATGATGGAGTGAAAGAAGGAACAAAGGAATACACAAACTGTGGCTCCCGAGTATTGGCAACTCAGCGCCGACTTCATCACGGCACGATGTGGAGCGCTGTAAATATGCTTGTCTATCTCTGGAGCAGATAGATCCCAACAGAAACTGAGAAATCATGCTTTGCTGTCACAGGGAGAAGCCAGGCCCTCTGAGCTTTCAGTCACGCTGTCACCTGCCTGGGTCCTTCCCTGACTAGTGAAATCCTGGCTCTGAAGTGCCCCCACCCCGAGCACCTAACATGAAGCATAGCACACAGCAGGTGTGTTAAACCATGCTGCAATTGGGGCTGAGACAAAGATGGTGGTATCTGGAACCCTAAACCTTGGTTTGACTTAACGGAGGGGACATCATTTCTCCATTTGTGAACATCTCTGTCCTGAGGCCATTTCAGAACGCCAACTGGGACGTGGCTAGAAATTACCTGTGAAAAGACTTTCCTTAGCAGGAGGCAGCTTTTAAGAGTAACGTATCCTTAGAAATGGGAGGGTCAGCCTTTCTAATCCAAGTCCCCATCATCCCGATGCCGAGCATATATCCACTGAGACCACCAAGTTTTGAGGGGGTGGCGGGAGGCAGGGCCGTCACGAGCTCATCAGGTACATCTCAGCCCATGAGGCAGGGTCAGTGGCCGGGAATGACAGCAAGCAAGCCCTGTGAGAGGTGGCTCTATATTTTCCTTCTATTACGAAAAAGAAAAACCCTACTAAAACTCAACACTGTACAACGTCCATTTTTCCCCATTTGAGCTAGAGATTCAACAATCTAAAGTTGAGATAAAGATTCAACACCACTCTTTGGAGCCTGAGAGCTCATTCTAACATGTCCACAGAAAAGCAAAAAGCTGAGAATATCCACGATACTTCTAGGGAACAACAAGCTGGTGACCGAACCGACCAGAAATCAAGAATGCCTACAAAGCTGCTGCCACTAAGAATTGTCGCTAGTGACAAACTCATCTGTGGAACAAAGCCGAGCTACCAGGAAGAGGCCCACACTTCTCAGGAAATGATATCTCCAACACCGGTGGATTACAGGCCCGTGGGGAAAGGATGGACTTCTCAATAGATGGCCTGGGACCACTAGTTATCCATATGGAAAACAATGAAATTAGAACCTTCCCTCAAACTGGACACAAAACAAATCAATTCCAGGTGGATTACAAACTTAAGTGTGAAAGGTAAGACTGTACCGTATTTGGGAGACAATAGAGAAGCCACTCTTTATGACATCAGGATAAAAAAGATTTCCTAAACTGGTACTTGAGACTTGAAGACTTCAGAATCACCTGGAGGGTTTGTAAAAGTGCAGATTGCTGGGCCCCACTCCTGGCCTTTCTCCTTTAGTGGGTCTTTCTAACAAGCTCTTAAGTGACACTGATGGTGCCAGTCCAATGACACATTTGAGGTAGCACTGTCCCCAACTATACTCAAAAAGCTCCAGCCTTTCTGAAAATAAATCTAACTACATTAAAAGTTTCTGTTCACCAAAAGATACCATTTCACACACAAGCTACATGAAACAATTAGAAAATCTTACAGCATCAAACGTTGGGATGGAGAGCTATGCAGCTACTTCCGTGTCCCTGATGGGAGTATAAACAGGTACAACCACTTTGGGAGACAATCTGTTATTGTCTCCCAAAGTGGCAGATATGTACGCCCGGTGACCAAGCAATTCCACCTGTAGGTAAATTCCACCCTACAGAAAGTCCTCTGTGTGCATGCACCAGGAGACAGAAAAGAACATTCTAGAATGCACTGTCTGTAACAGCAAAGGGGAAAAGTCTGGAAACAATCAGCACCTGTCAATGTGCCTGGCTGGTCACAGGTGTCGATAAATAATGCTGGTGGCTGGTGCGTACTGAGCCCTTTCTCTGTGCCAGGTCCTGTCCTAAGAAATCTACAAGCATTAATCATTTCATGTACACAAGGCCGTAAGTAGGTGTTGTCATTTTTATTCCCATTTTGTGGTTGGGTAGACCGAGGCTCAGGGAGCTGAAGGGACTTGCTCAGAGTTGCACAGCAGGCAGGTGGCTGAGCCAGGATTTAAATGCAGGCACTGATTCCAGAGTGCCAACTTAGAACCCTGTCACCCTGCTCTCCTGCCTCGCCCATAAACATTGGTTTAATGGTAAAGACAGAAGCTTTTTGTTCAGGCCTAAAATGATCAGAGTTAACCATTGAAGTTCAAGGAGTATCTGACTGGGCCAACTTATTTCTCCCGCCCACACTAGTGTGTGGGCTGTTTCTTTGTGCACGTGTGCACACATGCAGACACACAAACCACACACATGGCCATGTTACAAGCCACAATGCAAGTTACTAAATCAATGCTCTTTGAAGTGTTTTCTGCCAGGCACATAGTAGGCACTCAGCAAATGTGCTGAGTGGATCTGACTAAAGTGGAAGAAATTTGGGCCAGGATGCCAAGCTTACTCAAATGTCCACGTGAAAACACCCCATTCCATTTCTCCCTAAGAGACCCATTGGCTAGAATTTGCAGCACCCGCAGGAGGGGCTCCATTCTCATCAGCCACAGCCATTTCAGCTGGAATTACTTTAAACACACGGCTTTCCTTTCTGCCCCTCTTCCTGCCCCCAGCCACACAGAGGGGACCCTGAAAGGCTAAGAACTCCCTTGGAGCAGCAGGTGCCCCAGGGCTGTGAGCTACAGTTTGAATTTAGGAAACTCTTTCCAGGGTAGGCCTGGCCACAGAAATGCACCAACAGGCCATCTTGGGGTGAGCCCTGGGACCCGAATTCTGGCATCAAACAGCTGGGGGTATTGGGATGGGGTTGGGGCCGGTGACCAAAGGGGTGGCAACTGCAGAGGGGGCAAAAGACCATCCTCAGAACCTTCTTCCTAATCAGAACAGAATAGGAAGCCAGCTTGGAGGGAGCGGGTACCCCCTTCTCTGAAAGGGGCCAGGGATGAGCAGAGGGAGTTCCAGTTCCTGGGCCGAGGCATGAATTTCTCAGAAGCCTGGCAGCCTGAAAAACACAGGGCTGGTTTCTGTTTTCCACCCCCAGAAACGCCTGGAACCACAGCAGGAGGGAGGGAGGCCCCGCTGGCCAGGCAGGGAGAGCCCTGGCAGGGTCTGGGCGGCAAACACTGCTGTTGACAGAAGGCAGCCTGGGCCAGCTTGGATGCCCATTCGCGTGTCCCCGAACACTTCACGTTCTCCACCAGCTGGGCCCATGGGGACACTATCTTCAGAAGGAACAGGGAGCTGGATGGCAGCGGCTGGAATAGGGGGCACGTGTGCCAGCTGTACTGGCCTCTTGGCATGAAAAGAGGGAGCGAGCTTGCAGGTCTCCCTGCAAAAGCAGCCCTTCTGAGTCCAAAGCAAGCCCCCGCCAAGCACAACAGAATAGCAAGGGGATGGGAGCAGAGACATAATGAAGCACCCAGCTGAGAGGGCCTGCCCTGCTCTCCAGGCAGCCTGCTCCTGGGGTTGCACAACCGTTTCCATGGCACTGGGTTTTGCTGTCACAACAACCTCCGGATGGCCGGGTCCTGGGCAGGGCTGCTGGCTGAAGGCGAGAAGTTGATTTTCTAGTGGGCCTAGCGGCCAGCACATTTTTGAGGGCCTGCCCCGGCCTGGTGTTCAGCCTCTGCCTCTGTCCTGTCCGTCGGACAGTTTGAGGCCCGGAGAGCATGGCGATGAGAAGGGGCCCAGGGACCAACTGGAGCCTCCCTGAGCCGTTCAGGCAGAGGCGTGGGTCCTTCGCTGTGACCTCACAAATCCCCAGCAGGACATTCAAGGAGCCCAGCACCTTTACTTCTAGAAACTCCAGGCCAGATCATGCCAAGCAACTGAAATACCCCCAGTTGCTCACAGTAAATATAATTTAAATATTGCTATAAAGGTTGAAGGAGACTGGCTGACATCTTATGTTTACAGGCATTTCATTAAACACTTATCACTTCATTTTTGCAGTACTCTTCCTGTATTTAGAAGTTTATCCCTCTATCTTTCCACAGCTTATGTCCCTCAGCCCTACACCCCCGCCCCACCCCCCCACACACATCCCCTATGCCTCTCAAACTTTTCTTCAGTCCTTTTGAAAAGCTCCCAGTCCTAGGTTCCAAAGCTGTCCTGCTGACGCCTGAATTCCAGGACCAGGAAATGTGTGGCCTCTTTCCTCCAAAACACCTACATAAGGAACACCTACAAATTTACTCACTGGCTGTGTGACCTTGGGCTAGTTACTTAACCTCTCTGGACTACAGTCTCCTCATCTATAAAATGGGAATAATAATAGTACTTGCTTCATGGGGCTGTTGTGAGGATTAAATTAATTAATGCAGTAAAGTCTTCGGAGCGTACCTGGTATGCAATAAGTAGCACCTAAGCATTAGCTGCTATTCCTATTATTTAAAAATAAGTATTAGTGGTATTTGATGATGAATAGATTTAAAACCTTTAAAACACGAGGCAGTATATGATGATCTCCATTTTATTCTTGGATATTCATTCAACCCCACCAAGATTTGGTGAGCATCTTATGTGCAGGGACCTGGGCCAGGCTTTGAGCCAAGGGGACATTAGCAAATGTTGTCAAGGGCCTACTATGTGCAAAGTCAGCCCAGGGACAGTGGTGGTACAGAGAAGTCAGAGATATTAGTCCTTGTCACCCAGAAACTTGGACTTGAGCAGCGGAGAAAAAAATGCATAGAAACACCTGAAAGACATATGTGAGAAGTAGCAACTTTGAGGGACCCTGTCTCCAGGACTCACAGGAAGAGAGAAAACCTCCACCTGCAGAGAAAACTGAGCTTGTCAGAGCCTTGAAATGCTGGCTGATTTTAAAAGGCACGCGAGGGAGGGGGAGGCACTCCAGGTAGAGGTTATAGTATGAGCAAATGTTCAGAGGCCAGAACATCTTAGCACAGCCACATGTCATCATCCACTCAAAGCTGAGAAGGGTGGGCAAGGATGGTTACACATCCAAATGGTGGGAGACACACCCCTCAGCAGAACTAAGCTTTCTTTCTAATCCTCTTTTTTCACACTAGCCTTTAGGGTCACTTCTAGGACCTGAAATGTATCTCTTTTTAAATTTTTTTTTTCTTTTAAGTCATACATCGTATAGCAAAGAAGAGATCATCCAAAAGTATAAGAACATAAACAGGAGAAAGTCCCCCTTCTAATCCTGTCCCCAGCTGCTCAGTATTCCCTTGGGTGCCTGTATCTTATGAATATTTAGGTCGTTTCTGGGCATCTGCTGGTCTGAACAAGACTGAGATCAACACTCTGCACCCCACACTCAGCAGGGTGCCCGGGTGGCCTGGGCCAGGGTCTCTGACCACAAGGCTCATTGTGGCGCCTGAGCAGAGGGCCTGGGCCTGGAGCTGGTGAGAAGACATTAAGGAAAGGCTGTCATCTCCCAAAGGCGGAGACTGAGACATCTCCACAGTCCTGGGCAGATGAAGCTGACAAGTGCTCTCTACAGGGTGCTTCCTATGTGGCTGACACACTTTCCATGTGCCATCTCATTTAGACCTGAGGCACTGCTATCGTCCCCATTTTACAGGCGGGGAAATTGAGGTCACAGACATTCGGTAACTCGCCTAAGGTCACACCTCCAAATTCCTTAGGCAACTGTACAGAGAAGGGAGATGGAGACAGAGCAGGGTAGGGTGGGAGTTCATAGTAGCCCCAGCGGAGTCTGAGATTCCTGGAGGCAGTCAGTTCGGCAGGTCTGGGGTGAAAGCCCATTTTCTGCGTCTCATCAGAGGGAGTGAAAGGGCCCAAGATGAATGCTTCGTTCTGTTTATGAACTGAATCTAAATCACGGTCCCACACACGTGCCTCCAACAGCTCAGCCTGTGTGCCTCTAGCCCTGTGACCGGAGTCAACTCACTCCCTCTTTCCGCAGCCTGGTTTCATGACTGATGCCGAGAGGACAGTCAGTCTCTGCCTTTCTAAAGTGCTTGTTAAGCCAGTATAATTTCCCCGAGCATAAGCTTTTGAAACCAAAAGCTCTGGATTTGGGTGATCTTTTAGGTGCCTGGCAACTAATACTTTTTTTTTTTTACATTGTGTTTCTTTCTAAAAAAAATTAGTTTCAGGTGTACAAAACAATGTAATGGTTAGACATTAACACCCCTCACTTGTCTTATTAGACAACTTCTACTTTTGACTTTGCAAAACAAAAGGTCCCAGGACAGTTTGATTTGGGGGAGGGGAAAATACTTACAACAGCAAAAACAAATTATACAAAATTAATACCTCAATAAATAATCCTGCCACAAACTTCAAAAAAAAAAATAAAAAAATTAAGTGCTTGTTAAGGAGGAGGGACTCTTGTTATGTTTTAATTATTCCTGGACCTGCAGGCCTGGCCAACACACATCTCACACGGCAACCTTCCACCTACCAGCAGCTTCCCTTCCCTCTGGAATCACATCCAAACGTTGGGCTGTGGCCTGTGAGGCATTATGTGGTCTGGCTGCCCTCAAAACCTCCCTTCCACTCATCTCCTGGTCATACTCTCAGCGACCCCAGACCTCTTTCTGTCCTCCGCACAGGCTTCTTCCTAGCTCCGGCCCTTTGCACGTGCTGTTCCCTCTCCCTGAAATCCCCTCCCTCACCTCCTCCTGCAGGTCTCAGATCCAGGTCACCTCCTCAGGGTGGCTATCCCTGACTGCACCCTCTGAAGCTACTCCCGCCCCTATCATCACCTTGTTTACTTTATTCAGAGCTCTTACGCCCATCTGAAATTCTTATTCTTTATTAGTTGATTTTTAATTAACAGCTTTCACCCGCTAGAGAGCTTTGTCAGGGGAGGGGCCTCCTCCACTGGATTCACTGCTGTGTCCTGGCACACCTGGCACAAAGCCCAGCACGGTGTAGGTGCTCAGAGAATATCTGTTATAAGGAGGAATGCATGAATGGACACTAGGTGACCAGAAGCAAACCAGGAAGACAAATGGCCCCAACAGGGTGCCTCGTGGCAGTTTCCTGAGGCAGCCAGCCCGCCGAGGCCATGCTAAATGAGGAGTGTCCACACTGCCAGCCCTCCCCACAATCTGTGGGGCACCTGACAATCTATAAATCGCTTTTTACACATGCATCCCCGAAGACCAAAGGCAAAGCAGGCCCCCAAATTAAGCTTCCTTTGACGACTATCCATCCACATCTTTTGGCCCCGAAGCCACTGTCCTAGTCAGTCACCAGGGAATATACTGTGCACAGTAAGAAACTAGTTCCTGGTGGCTTCACATACCCAGAGTGTTTGAAGAATTCTCCCACCTACAAATAACAGGCATTTTTCTAGAGTAGGTGCCCCAGTTCGTTCCCAAGAAAACATATAGTTAGGTCAACACTCAACCTTACAAACCTGTTGTTTTCACCAGAATCAAGCACTAAATCCTTCAGGCTGGTGGTTCATAATTGGTGGCAATTCTCCCCCTGCCCAGGGGACATTTGGTAATATCTGGAGACATTTTTGGTTGTCACAACTGGGGTGGGAAGGGTGCTACTGGCATGTGACAGGTGGAGGCCAGGGTTGCTGCCAAACAGCCTCCTATGTCCTGGAAGCCCCCACAGAGAATGATCTGGCCCCAAATGCCAGCAGTGCTGAGGTTGAGAAACCCTGCTTCGGGCAAAACGGTAGTAAGAAAATATTTGAGCTCAGGGATGATGTAGATGCCTGCTCACTG
Organism: Rhinolophus hipposideros; assembly: GCF_964194185.1. NCBI lineage: Eukaryota > Metazoa > Chordata > Mammalia > Chiroptera > Rhinolophidae > Rhinolophus > Rhinolophus hipposideros. The sequence continues at coordinate 8,482,761 of NC_138068.1, read as the reverse complement.
TACTGTACACCTGAAGCTGAAGTTGAACAATAATGAATGTGAACTACAATTTTATTTAGGGATAGATAGATAGATAGATAGATAGTCACAAGAAGCGGAGTACAGCATTAGGAATAGAGACAGTGGAAATGTAATGGCTGTGAGCGATGTCAGAGGGGTAGTAGATATGGGTAGGAGGGTTGTCACTGTGTGAGGGATATAAATGATAAATGTCTAATAAAAAAAGAAAAAAAGAAAAGAAAATATTTGGGGTTCCTAGGCTGACCTTGAGGAAAAGGGCTCCCTGAATTTGGGGAGCATCAACAATAACTGGACATTTAAGGCCTTTTAAAAAGATTTTTTTCATGGTACTATTACCCGCTGACATTATAATTATATTTAGTTGTTGGTTTGGTTCCCCAACTAGGAGGTAAGCTCCATGAAGGCAGGCACTCCATCTGTTTCATGCACCACTATGTCCCCAGGCCCTAAAAATTACACTTGGCACATAGGACACGTTCATTAAATATTTGTGGAATAAATTCCTAAACATATTAAAGAATACAAAATAGCCAGCCTCCCTTTGGAGCTATTTTCCCATTGTGATCATGCTTCCTGTTTAGAGACCCAAGTCTATTCTTCCTGCCTTCCATAAAACAGGTTTTAACTCTGCACTTGGTGGGATAATGTAAATAAATGTAAACTACACTTCCCAGCCTCCTCTGCAGCTCGGTGTGATCACATGGTAAGGTTCTGGCCAATGAGGTATCAGATGAAGGGACATAGTATTTCCAGGTGATGCCCTCACTGGAAAGGGGCACACCCTCCTTCTGGATGCTGCAGAAATACCTCAGCCATCCAGCACTGCAACTATTTTATGAATTCCCTTCACTCATGTAGGGGATATAACCCTAGGTCTTTCTTCCCTGAAGCCTCAGAATATCTAAGTGTGTTGCTAAGCTGGTGGAAAGAAAGAGGCAGTCATATTATTTAGATCCATCCAACGATAAGGACAAAAGGAACTACTGGGGGGGGAAGCCCATTAAAATCTTAAAACATCAATTATGCTTAAATCTATGAGTTCATAATGGTACACACACACACACACCAAACCCTAATTGATCGCCACTGGAGGATGTTAATGGACCAACCCATTATCTGAAAAGCTGGTAAATACAGGGAAAGAATCCAGCATTCATCCTGCCTTTTCCATATGAATTCTACCATTGTTGATGAAAGGAAGTTTCTCTTTATAGAAGTTTTCCAGCTGATAGAAGAGGAAGGGAAGACAGAATTCGAACATCACCGTTTTGCAATTAATGCACCACTGAATTAATTAACATCAACAGCTACTAACGTCACCGAGAGAGAGGCACCCTGACATCACGTGCTTCCTGACAGACGGATACGCCACCACCTGTGAAGCAATCTTGCCAAAAACAATTGAACCTGAGTCAATTGAGCCTCTAGAATCAACTGCCAATTTACAGGAAATACAGAATACAGAAGAACAGACTAACCCTCACCATGGGGACATAAGTGGTAAAGGACAGACTGTGAGAAATTTTACAGATAAACAACTGGTGGGGTGTTTTTTTTTTTTTCAACAAATAAATTGCAAAATAATATTAAGAATGATAAAACCAAAAAAGAGGTTATGCTATGTAAAGTTATTTATTAAAGGTTATTTGAGGGAGAACCTCTAGATTACAACAGACTTAGAAACCAAGGCATCCACGTGCAACGTGTGGGCCTGGTCTGAATTCCAATTCAAACCGTAATAAAAATGAAACAAAGAAGAGAAATATCTTTATGATAAGTATGAGACAAGTATACACGGAAGTTTAAACTGGATACTTCATGGTATATCCAGTTTCATGGATAAACACTGGATACTTCATGACATTAGGGCATTTTCATTAAGTTTCATACACACTAATGGTATGATGAGTATTTTCAGAAACCCCCCTTTTAGTAGTGGTACATACTATTTTATACATGAAATGATATGGTTTTGATATGTCAGATTTTTGAGGTCTAGGATTTGCTTCAAAATATGGGCGTGACATATGGGTAGATGATGGAGATGCAGAAGACACCAGGTTGGCCAGGAATTCAAGCTGAGTGGTGGGTACATGGGAACACTGTGTACTCTATATTTATATATAGTCAAAACATTCCATAACAAAAGGTTTTTAAAAATCTTACTCTTGACCACAAGGAGGGGGAAGGAAGAAGGGTAGAGGGAGCTAACACTTCCAAAGCCCCCACTGTGTGCCAGGTGCTCGGTGAGACCGCCACAGATAGGAGAGAAGCTTCCAGAAGAGAGGTCATAAATGCAAATACCTAACAGGTCCAGAGAGAAACCTTGACAAGCATGATGGTAACAATGGACACACTATCCATCTTTAGGAAACCAGAGGGAGTGGTGGGGACGAGGGCAAGCACGGGCTCTGTCTAGAGGAAGTGGTCTCTACACATGGGCAGCCTTGATCCTGACTCCTGGTAGCCGCTCTGCAGGACGAGAGGCCCCGACAGCCAAACCCTAGGACTTTCCAAGGAAAGCCGGAAATCTGTATTTTTATGTGCAATCTCCTGGTTTTTAAACACTGGCATCTAATCCAAATATTTTTTTAAATACTGTGTGGGCCAAACAAAATACCTGCAGGCTAAATGCAGCCCGTGGAACACCAGTTGGCCACCCCTGTTCCAAGCACTGAAGCAGACCACAACTCAATCCATCTGTGAGAAGTGGAGAGAGTGCATTAATCAACTTGGGGTCAGTTCTTTTTTAGGCAGCTAATAAAGCTGAGAATTCAAAAGTCACCATCAACTTCCAGAAATCTACAAGAAGCAGCTGCAGGATATTTCAAAGGCATGCTCCACGTCGTTGGCTTATGCAACTGAACCTCCACTCTGTCCAAAGGTTCGGAAACTAACCACCAGGGAGTGTCCTTTTAACTTTCCTGGGATGGTGGAACTAACAGGCTTCAGATGAAACCCCTTTGTTGGTGTGCAGAGGGGCCGGGATTTCAGTCTAAACCGCCTGCAACACACAATCCCATCATAAAATCCAGTCTGGGTGCCCAACACTCTTTGTAAAATGACCAGGGAGCCCTGTACCTTGGTTGCCTGGCCACAGATCTAATGTCATGGCAGTTTAAAGGGATAAGGCAGATGTCACCCTGAAACCCCAAAGATTGGTAGCCGAGGAAGTGAACAGACTCCTTCTTCAAATTCAACCCTCACTTTGCCTTTGACTTTGCCCAGAGAGAGACTTTTGACATCCTGGATGGACAAAACAGGCCTCCGCCAACCTTTATAAATGCAGTCTCCGCTTCACCAGATCTGCGGGTCAATAACAAATTAAAGAGGTGTCAAGAATGCAGTGGAGAAGAGCCAGAGAAATGGTTTCCTCATTCCCCAAGCACAAAGCCCCTCGTTTTTTCTGAAAGGATAGAAAGTAAGAGAAAATTGGTGGTGAAATAAAGTTAAATAAGTCCAGGGCAAGAAAAAAGTCCAAAGGTGACAACAGACAAAATGTACCCAATCCTCAACTCTATGGAACGGAGCGAAACCAGGACTATTTCATAAAAGAAGGTGTTTTGTTTTGTTTTCTGGAAAAATAAAGCTTCACTGTTTATCCAAAATGGGTTTATTGATGGGGAAAAGATAGGGAGTATAGAGGAAAATCTAGTATTAAAATAATATCTGACTCATAGCCTCTAATAAGTAAATTGCTCTTTGAATTTTACTTTTCTAGAAAGAAAAAAAAAAGTACAGCTAGAGCTGACATTGAGAAATGAGGTGTGTTTTTTAACACAAAAATTCTAGATTACCTTGGGTTACGGTCTGGGATGAATGAAGACTCGTGATTCTATTCCTGCACCCAGGTACTACGTCGTTCTGAACAAGCAAACTCTCTGGCATGTCCAGTTCCCTCACTAAGGGAGGAAGTGAGTGCCAGCACGTCTGCACTCTGTGGTAGCAAGAATGAAAGTACAGCAGGGCCTTTACAAAAGATTTGGATGCTGATCTACCTGCAAATCTTGCTGAACGGGTCACCTTATGCCTTTACAAGGATATTGACTTGTTACAAGAGCATCGCCTCATTTGGAGGTGGAAATCAAATGCAGCACAAATGACTCAGAATAGCTAACAGTGCGGGTTTTGGTGGACGACTGTGGGGCCATCGGATGACATCAAATGATGTCTCTCTTAGTCCTGTTTATTGGGCCCCATCTGCTCTCTGTGGGTCAGATGCTACTTTGGAATGCAGGCTGAATGGACAGCAAGTCTGAGAATGGACTTTCTTGTGGTTCGCTAACTTCTGACCTCAACATGCAAGAGTACATTCCATTGGAAACATCTGCTCTGCAGAATTTCAAAAGATGGCGGAGCATTTCTAGGTCTGAAGTCATCTGGAAGGTGGTTTGGTACATTTACATAACCCAGCAATGCAAAGCACAGGGCACTGGGGATAAAAGGGCAGCTAAGTGCCACAGCTAGAAATCGAGGTTCTCACAAGGCAGAGAAACACCAAGAGGGGCAAAATAAAGATGCCTCTAAGGACAGGTACCTACATGACGTTTACGGTCCTGGGAGAGGGACAGGACCTGCTCCTGGCCCAATCAAGTGGTCTTCAAACAGCAGCTCTTGCAAATTTCATGGGCTGGTCTCTAGGTTTTCTGGATTTGGGAAGTTTCTAGCGAGACTCTGCATATCCTTTGCTGAATCAACAAGAAGTAGTCTGACAGGGTAACAAGGCCAGTGCCAGGGCTCTTCAAAGCCCAGCCCCCTGCTATAGTAGTAGTAGTCATGAGTGTCTTAGTCTGCTCAGGCTGCTCTAACAAAAAAGCCACTGGATGGCTTATAAACAACACACGTTTATTTCTCACCGTTCCGAAGGCTGGAAAGTCCAAGATCAAGGTGCCAGCAGATTCGGCCCACTTCTTCATATGACCTTCTCACCATAACCGCATATGGCGGAAAGAACTAGGGAGCTCTGCAGTGTCTCTTATAAGGCCACTCATCTCATTCATGCGGGCTTTGTCCTCATGACCTAAATACCTCCCAAAGCTTCCACCTCCAAATACCATCACACGGGGGTGGTTAGAGTTCCACATATGAAATTTTGAAGGCAGGGGTGGGGGGATACAAGCATTCAGGCCATAGCAATGGCCCAGAATCTATAATGATCACCATGATGTTGGCAGCAGAGATGGAGCAAAAGTACAGTGACAACTGTGGAGCATGTACCATGCATGCCAGGTCCTGGTGAAAGGGCTTTCCTTTCAAGGATGCTCCCTTTTCCATTCTTTCGATAACCCTGAGTTGGGGGCCATTATCATAAGTGACTCCCTCCATGTCACAAGAGAGTGAAGCGCTGAAGCCGGACTGAAAGCCAGGCAGGACAAACCCGGACACTCTTCACCCAACAGACTCCGCCTCAAGGCTGGACCCTCGGACCCGCCATCCCATTCCTGAGAACTGGTCCCTGACACACCCGGCCATTCACCAAGTGACAGATGTACAAGGGCTGCTTATGATGGCAAGAGATACCCAAGCCCTCACCCACAGGGGACCTGTGTGAATGACATGCTATCTTTTGCAGAAAGAAAGGGGAAAACGAGAATATATATGTTTGAGTCTCTACCGTGTGCATCCTCAAAGGGGATGAAGTTCCCCCCAAAACAAAGGGGTGAGAAAGCTTACATGTTACAATGGTTTGTGGCCTTGCAAAGCACCCTGGGTACATAAACAGATATACAGTAGCTCTGTGGGGTGGGGGCTGACATTTCAATGGGGGCAGTGATCAGGAAAAAATTGACTAAACAGGAGTCTGAGCAGGGTGGGTGGCAAAAATTAAAAAAAAAAAGAAAAAGACTGAGAAATACAAGCCTAGAAAAAAAGTAGCATGGGGAGGCGGGGCAGAAATGGGAACAAGAAGTTGCTGGGTATCTTCTTATATTGTTGCGTTAGTTGACCAGGTGACCGTACTATCTACAGAAAATGTAAGTATTTTTAAATGAACTTTGAAAAGAATGCTGAAAAGCCCTCCGCAGGGGCCTGGACTCTGTTGGTGCCCACTAAAGGCAGGCACGGGAGTTGAACTCGGCATTGATGGGTTTTGGAGCACCGCACAGCCCCACACTCGGATACCCGAATCTGTCTCTTCAGGTGCCCACAGCCTCCGGACCACTCAGTTAGGCAACCATTTTTCTTGGTTCTCATCAGAATAGAGAATCCTTGAGTGTCACCCTCTAGTAGCACCAGTCCCCAGGGAGGCTGCCAGGAGGCTTGCTACGTGGAAACAATGTGGCAGCTGGGCACACGGGTAACAGCAAGGCACTCTGTGGGCTTTGCATGCCTCCCCAGACAGGCGCTGCTTGGTCACAGGCTTGCCGTGGGCACTGAGTCGCCCCAGTTAAGCTGTGCCAGTCACAGAATGCTTTTTCCTCCTCGGTTCCTTTCCGTCTTCCTTAACACTGGAGGGTACGGCCCTCTGCCCATTCTTCCTGGCCTGTTTCTCAGGCACTGGCATGTCCAGCTTCTGGGTAAACATCTGCCAATAGCACAACTAGCAAAACTTGGGCCACTGGGCCACACTCCACCAGGGCAGCACAGCAGAGGTCATACAAATTGGCCTTCCCAGCTGTCCCTGGGCCAAGGGCATCATCTCCCTCATGCAGGTACAGGAAGGGACTTTTGGAGGATGGAAGGTGCTGGAAGGAAGTGTGGGAAGGGAACCATAGGCCCGTGCCCATCTGCCCACATGGAAGAGACAGAGCATGAACATGAGTGGTCTCCATTTCCAAAGACCAGAAGACCCAACTTTTGGTTCTCCTATAGAAATGTTTTAAAATTTTGAACCATGTCCTACAAGAAGTCAAGTCAATTCAAGTCATAACCAAAAAAAAAAAAAAATAGCAGCCAACCTTTATCAAGGAGGACTTTGTGCCAAGCACTCTTTTAAGCGGATAATCTGCAGTAACTCATTTCATTCTCACCACAGCCCGTGAGGGAGGAGCTAGAAACATCTCCACTCTACAGATGGGGAAACAGAGGCACAGCAAGGCTAGTCACTTGTCCAAGGTCACAAGTAAGTGGTGGAACTGACACGTAACGCTGTGTCTTACGAAGTTATGGTGAGTAAATCCTGAGAACCGAATCAAGGAGAAGATTCAAATAAGACCCACCAGAAAAAGAACAGACACTGGCCCAGGCCAGTGCAGTGCATACGTTGTGTGCAGTGGGCTGAACCTCTGCTCTGGGCTGCCTGGCCCCCCACCCCCGCCACGGCAGCCACCACCACGGAGATTCCAGGTGGCGTGGTCAGCTCTTCCCAATGCGCCCGGAGGCTCTTCCAAGGGCCGCGAGAAAGCATTTTGCTGTCGCCTACCCTCCGTGGGCGAGCTCAGCGGTGTTCATTTTAACCTGCCAGGTTCTTTGCCTGGCGGCTGGGAAGGGAAACCTGGGGTCGTTTGGGCCTTGAGGTAAACAGAATATCCACACTGCTGCTTTGCTGCCTGAAAACCAGTCCCTGTGAGTCACAGAACAGCTCCTTTTTCTGGGGCTTTTTCCTACGTGCTTTTCACATACAGTATGTATTTGTCCAAATAAAATAGTCTTTTAAGTGACCAAAATCAAGGTAAGCCTGGACAAGGCAGCAGAAGAAAGCTGGAGGGACGTAGGGCTATTATGGGCGTAATAGTAGTGACTATTGTTAATGGTGCAACTGTTAATTGTGAAATGTCATTTAGGAGGTTTTTGTCCTTGGCTGGCAACTGCAAGTTCAGATCTTAACGCACTTGTGGCAGTTTGAGGATCCGGGTGGGAAGTACAGTTTTCACGGGCCCGGAGAGTAGGTAGGTGGCCCAAAGCGGGGGTCAGAGCAGCTCATACACAAACAGCTGGCTGCCCCCTGGGTCGGCTGCCCACATCCCCCCTAACTAGGCACCTTCCTTGAGGACACACCCCAAGGTCAGAGGATATAAAATGAATGACACTTACAACTACTTCACACACCTCCCATGGACTGCTGTGGGCATACAAACTGGTACAACCGCTTTGGGAAGAGGGCCTGGCAAGGGCTCTGCTCCCGACCTTCTGTGTAGGCACCAAAAGAAGAGTTCCAGAGTGCTCACAGACGTCTTATTCATACAACTGGAAACAACACACATGTCCATCAACGGGAATGTCGGCGCCGAGATGTAGGCTATTCACTCAATGGAATAATGCATGACCAGAAAAGGAATGAACCTCAACTAGACCCAACAATATCGCCGGGTCTCACGCTTGTGGCTGATGGAGGAGGCAGACCCCCTGTGTGACGTCTGTCTGGGCATAAAGGCAAAATGAATCCGTGAGCTTAGAAGGCAGGACAGTGGTGGCCTCTGTGGAGGGGCAGGAGGGGACCTCTGCGGGACTTCCAGGGTGCTAATCAGATTCTATGTCATGCACAATTCGGGGGTGATTATATGGGTGGGCTCCCTGGTGACATTCAGAGTACACTATTGCTTTCAGAATGTACATATATTTCAATATTTAAATACATAGAGAAATGTTCAAATTTGTTCAATGTATATCAATAAAAAAGTTCATATGAATGAGGAATAGAGAAGCAGATTCAAAACAGACTGATGTGCTCTCTTCCTACGTGTATAAAGTATAAACACACACACGAGCACGCACACACCATCTGTCGTTCTTACAAGCCATTGGCAGAGGCTCTGGCCATGACTGAGACCACACCCCTTCTCCCTAAGACATTTCCACCACAGCATCAAGGATGTCCTTTGAATCCCAGGCCTCACCCTGTCCCTTGGTCCTCTGGTCTGTAGCTGAGTCTCGAGGTTATCAGTGTAGGCTCCCTAATCCCAGAGCCTGTAGAGAGCGGGGCCCAATGACCTGAGAACCACCACTTCCTTGGAGAACGTGGTACCAACAGCACCTGGCAAGAATCCCACCCAGTCCCGTGTTTCCCAGCATTTCTCCCGCTTGCCTGGACCAGGCACAGCACAAACCTACCTGCTCGATAGAGGTACCCTGGGCAGTCAAAGGTGCAGCTGCCCTTCGTTCTAGGCAACAGAAGGGGCAAGAACTATTTGTGAGCTGATCACAGTTTGGCAATTCCTGTTACATTTTAAATAACCACACTCGTGAAAGGACACACCACTCCTAGTAAAAACGCTCCACCCCGCCTCACATTCCTGCCGCAGGACTCACATTCTTCGCCTCTGGCTTTGTCTAAAACGGAGTAAACCCCTTGCTTTCCAACTCCTGCCTCCCTGTAGTCCAGTTTCCAAATGCAGCCAGAGTGATCTTTTCAAAAGGTAAATCAAATCGCACAGCACCGCTGCCAAAAACCCGCCAACACTAACCCGTCGTTCTGACCTCATAGCCTCGGCCACCTGCTGTTCCCTCCCCTGAAACACCCTTCCCTCAGAACTTCCCGAAGCCCACCTCCTCAGAGCGCTTCTCTGTGCGCTCGGGCTGAGAGGCCAACACCACCTCATCCACCCACACTCCAGCTCCGAACCTCGTGTAATTTCCCTCATGACTTATAATCACCATCTGAAATATGCTTAGTTATTACCTTACATGCTGATGTCTAGCTCTATCAAAAAAATACCCCCACGAGAGCAAGGATTTCACTTGACTTGTTCACCAGTGTACCCCCTGAGTCCCAGAACAGGGCTGGACACCGAGAATGCAACCAGTAAATACCTGTGGGTGAGGTGGGGGAGGTTGGGGAGGGAGGGTAGGAGGAAGGGCAAAGAACAGGGAGGGTCGGGAGGAGAGAGGGGTAGACAGAAAACGGGAGGGAGGGAAGAGTTGGTTCACAGAATCATGCAACTGCTGGAAGTTGTTGGTGTCTTTCCGGTACAACCAGAGGCTTTAGAACAAGACAGTAGTTATGGAAGGGACCAGAGGGCAGAGGAAAACAACGAGTGAGTGTGCAGGGCACACGTTTCAGAACTATGAAGAACTGCCTGAGTGGGAGGGGGAGCGGGAGGAGAGGGATGGGGGAGGATGCATTTTGCCCTGGAATATCACTTATTCTGCTAGTTCAAAAAGAGACTTTTTGAAAATGTCTCAAGCCCTTGGAGTGGAGAAAAGTAGAAGTGGCATTCTGGAGTTCCAAGAAAAAACGGGACCCAGACAGTGTCTGTGTGCAGGAATGCAGTTTGGGAAGAGGAGAGAGAGAGAAAAAGCAGAAGGAGCACAGCAGCCAGGTGGGGTGCCCAGATACCATACTCTGGATCGTCAGCAAAGGCTCCGGAAAAGATAACCGAACACTTCCCAGGATCTCAGTGGAGTGGCATGCTCAACCTCTAAGCATGCCACATGTGTGTGTGTGGACCACGTCCGCTGGTGACCCCTTCCTTTTCCATCTGGGGACCTGCCTGGACCCTCAAAACACTAATCCCAACTCTTACAAAGTCTCCACGGAAAGTCTACTTTGCCGAAGTCCCAAGGCATATAAATGGAACGTGAGAAGTACGCCCACACCGGAAGCACGTTCTGCTGGAACTTGTGCAGCCAGATATGTACTTTGTGGGGGAGACCCTCCCCCTGAGTAATCAATGGAAAGGACAGGAAAGGATCTTAAAGACCTAGGATGTCTCCCAACCAGACTAGGAAAATGGCCCAGGGATTTCCAGTTTATCTGTCAGCAATGAACGCAAAACAAACAGCAGTCCGAATCCCCATCCGTAAAGCCAACAGAGGAATCTGAGAATGTCCCATGGGTGCCTGAAGGCCTGGGAGAGGGATCTGAAGTTCCAGCAACTCGGGGACAAAACTGCACCCACCTCTCCCTGGTAGCTACAGGGTGGTACAGCTTGGGGCTTACCACTGGGCACAGCCGGCCACATGGGAACCTCCCCATCGGAGGGTCCTAGGTTGGGCAGAGCCTTGGGGACAATGCGAGTCAAGCACTGAATATCTAACCAGCAGCCACACTGTTGCCTCTTGGGAACCACATGGGTAGAAATTATTCTATGCCCTGTCGCACTCTGACTCCAGGAACATGAAGCCCAAGAATGAAGAAGTCTGAACATGGCATAGGGAGGGGGCAGTCCTGGCTTCAAGCTCTGACAGTCCTTCATGGTCTTTCTCCCAAATGTTGGGGAGATGGGTTCGAGGCCTGTGGTATTATATAACTCCAGGGTTCCCTTCACATAGGATACAATACAATGTGGACAGCACCCTCTGGGGTTGTGCACCCTCTTGTCTGTGATGGAGTAATTTTGGGAAGTGCCGCATCCCCTCATGTTAGAGATTTATAATGTCCACTAGTACAGTAAAGGCTCTGAGAAGTCCTGCAGTGGAAGGTTTTTTTAAAACTTCACTTAACTAAGTTTTCTTCAGCTTTTTAAAGCCGTGGAACCCTCACTTTGGAAAATACCTCCTACAGTCCCATGAAACTGGGCTTGTCCAGAATGTTCTTAAGAAAAGGCTCTACCAGAAGAAGCAATTTCACCACACTTAGTTCTCCAAGACATGCTTGGGGCCTACTCATGTTACTGACCTGCCAGGAGCTCCCTCTCACCATGACTTAGAATCTGCCTACATTCAAAAAGACACTTTGGAGGCCTGAAGGGTCTTCATTCTCAGCTGCTCTCTCCATAACTTAGGCTTCTGTGAAAACAGGAAGCGCCTCTGTGGGTCTGACACGCGGAGGTGACTCCTGACCACCTCAGACCCACCTGGACACTGGTCATGGAGAGCCAGGGCACAGACTAACTCAGGTGCTCACGTTTTACCTTTAACGTAGGATGATGGACAGGGTGGGAGGGGCCAGCACATTTCTTGCTCTGGAGACAGAACCAACACCCGACACAGAGTCCGGTGGGGAAAGTTACCTGCCCCTCTTCAGGCACTCATTTATTTATAAAGCGCCTCCGCCCTGATACATCTCCCAAGCATGCACGTGGAGGGAGGTCCAGTTACAGCCACATTTCATGTATCTGCTCACAGTAGGCATTCCACATCGGTTGAACTTTCTACACGATCATCTCCTTTCAAATAGGGACCAAAAGTGTATTTAACCATATTGGGTGTAAATTGTTCAGGAATGAATTGCACGTGGATCTCCCTTTTAAAATGGAGCCCAGGGACCCTACGTCAACCTGTGTTTGATTATTCAGGATTAGACAAATCAATTATTAATGCAGCAAAACCTGAAGCCAACCTTGCAAGGCACGTGGGTGGTTTGACCCTACAGTAAGTGGCCCTAGAGATCTTTGCTTGATGCATTTGGGGGAAGTTTTTGATAGAATGTTTTACTAGAGAGAAAACGTGGAAACTGCTGGAACACACAGGAGTATCCCCACGATAACCCAATCATCACAAACTCAGCATAAAGGAAAAGTCAATAGTCTCTGAGTTGGAACCAAAGGATTGCTGCCACTCAAGTGTCTGATGTTTATCACCTGGTCTTTATAACTCATGGCCATTTTGAAGTTTTGTACCTTACTTCCTACTCCTTGGCTGTGTTCCTGAGAGTGAATTTTCCTAATCGATTGGGGTTGCAGAATATATCCGATGCTACTGCTTCTAAAATGCAAGGCTAGAGCTGTGGACGGCAGCCAGCAGTATAGGTTTCCCTTCTCCCATTAAGAAACTCAAACCACCTGTTTTCTTTTTTCTGGAGCCCCCCAGGGGGAGGCTGCTCTGTCTGCCCCGCCCACCCTCTCAGTACTTCAGCTACACCTGGCTGATCCCAGGTGAGTCCTGCCAACACAAATGGGATCACAGACCAATGTCACATACACAACCACTCCAACAAGACTACCCTCCAGCTGAGCCCCCGCCAATACACTCGGGCACCTACAGACTCACACAAAGCCGCCTCTGCCCAACCACCCCATCAGCAGGGCTCACCACAACGGAAGCCCACTGTTTCCCTCCCATCAATGTGCTTCTCTGTTCCACTAGCACATGGCAGAGAGATGCCTGCGGCCTGCCTGCAAGCCCCCCATTCATGCTTCCTTCTCATAGAGCCACTTTACAATGAGCTTTCTCCCTCCCTTTTCTCCACACTCCCCCCTCCCCAAATACACAAAAGAGGGCTACAAAATAGGGATTTTTTTTCTCTACAGGAATAAAAGGTTAGCTTTCCTTCCTTTCTGTTTTCCTACCCTTGGGCTAAATTTGGCAAACGGAAAGCGAGTGGAAGCAGTTTAACTGACCCAGTTCATAACCCAGGGGACACTCCTGTGGCCAGAACTGCCTTCTTTTGCTCTTTCTCTTACGATGGTTGTAAGGGGGCATCTGAAAACCCTTACCACCCATGCCAACTGTCCTGCTGGGAAATGATTCATGCACAGACCTGGGTGAGGCCTTAAAGGTTATCTTATTCAACCCCCTTAAATGAAAGAGGGGGGCACTGAGGCCCAACGAGGTGAAGGAAGATACCCAGGCCATACAGTGAACTAGCTGGGGGATGCTTTGGGCACAGTCCTTACAGGCAATTTAAAAAACGATCATCTTACCGTCATCCAAGTAGGTCTGATCCAAGTTCTGCTCCTGCTTAATTGTCACTCCTGTGGGTAATGCTTCCTTTTGGTCACTGACCGGGGGTCCGTTTTTGGCGGCTCTTTGGCTTGTGGCATTCTGCGGCTGAATGACCGTGGGGTAGGACCCCGGGCTCAGCCTCTGACCTTGATTGACAGGGGGCGGGCCGGGCCTGGCAGTGCCGGGTGCGAAATTCTCGCAGTACATGATGTGCTGGAATTCTTGGTGGCTTCCGCAGCGCAGCTGCTGGTTGGTGGGCGAGTAGTGGATCACCGGCGAGGCCTGCTGGTTGGCGGGGGAAGAGTGGAGCAGGGCCGAGCTCTGGCCCTGGGAGCCTGCGTGCACCAGCACCGAGCGGTGCGCGTCGGCCAGGGACAGGGGCGCCGCCATGAGGGCCGGCTGCTGGTAGCCCAGGAGGCTGGGGCTCAAGCTCTTGCTGCGCTGGTACAGGACGGCCGCTGGGTTCTGCTGCTGGTAGCGGGCGTCGGGGGACGAGAGCCCTGAGCGGAATTGCTGGCAGGGAGCCATGGTGGCCACCAGGCAGGAAGGGGACTCCGCCACCATCGGGTGCTGTGGGTAGTAAGGCTGGCTCCCCAGGCCCCCGGGGATGGGGCTGCACATCAAGGTGGGGTCATATTCATCCGTGGGCTCCGTCTTGATGGCTGGGACTGCGAGAAGAGAAAAAGCACAGAAGTGCACCTTTCTCAGTGAGACACAGACGTGCACAGAGTATTAGCCGATAGCGGTTGGGAACCCGGCCTTGGGAGTGCACATGGGTGGGATCAAACAGTGGGATTCTGTCACTTATGAGCCTTGGGCAAGAGGCTCCCTGTACAATTGTCTTAGGTCAGAAATCTAACCATGGGCTATGATCTTGAACTATAGTTCTTTCCAACAGTGCAAAGGTAGCAGGAATGTCTGTCTCAGCCCTGGACGTGTGCAGCCCTTCTCCCCAGGAGGAAAGCTCAGAAAAGAATGCTTGATTTAAAATCATGCCTCCTCCTCCTTCCTCTGCCCTAGCAGTTCCCATCCCCCTTCCTTGCTCATGGTCCTTCATAATACTTATCACCATCTGAAATATTCTATATATTTTGTGTGCCAATTTATCTGAACACCCCACTAGAATGTCAGCTCCTCAAAGGGAGAATTTTGTTTGTTTGTTTCTGGTCTGTTTTGTTCAATGCTGGGTCCCCAGCATCTAAAACACCGCCTAGACCTTAACCGGCACTCAGATATTTTCTGGACAAGGAATGACCAAACGGTGATAGTCACCTTCTTCATTTTGTAGTACTTTGGGGGAATGAAACCCACTGGCTGTGGGCCTCAGTTTCCCCACCTGTTACTTGGCAGTAATAAGTACACTTACTCCACAGGGTAACATGTTGGGAGGATTAAATGAGATACGTGTGCAAAGAACTCAGCACCATGACTGGCATACAGTAAGTGCTCAGTGTTTGCTGCTGTTGCTATTATCTTATTACTATTATCACTACTATGAGTGTTGTCACGGTTACCATTCCTCTCTCTCTCCACCTAGGACAGTCACCGCAATTTCTGTTTCTCCAACATTCAGCCCCAGGTGCTAAGGAATCAGCTTTCTTTTCACCGGAGTAAATAAATCGGTGACAGGACAGCAATCAAGTTGCTCCCCACCCCCAAGTGGTGGGGGGGTAGAGAGGCAAGGAGGGTGGGCACCTAAAGCAAAAATGCAGCTGTGGCACCAACTGCAGAAATCATTTCTCAAGATGCCATTCAAAGATGGTCAGCTCACTCCCCTGCCCTCCTGGTCCTTGCCTGGGCCGTGCTCAGACAACCATGTACCAACTGGGACCCAGGAGGCCTTGCTACCACCAATGAGAGGTGAGAGCCACATAAATGTAACTGAAAACCTCTGCCTTAGAGGTTTGGGCTCCACAGTTTTAGGTCCCATGCATGTCACATCAGTCCCAGGACAGTGAAATGCTCATAGGGGTCTCACAAACCTGTGGACACACTCCACTGAAGCCAAGCCCCCCAAGACCCGGCTGCCAGGACCGTTCTCTCAGTTTCAGGCTTCCAGGAACCCAGAGGCTTCAGGTGAAACTGTCACAGCACAGAAATTATACTCTGGCTGGATAGTCTCAAATTACAGGTTTCCAATCCTGGAAAAGTGGCTAGGAAGCCTGTCTCAGCGTAGGGGAGTTTAGAGCCTGTGTCTACAGCCCCTGTCATAATCTGACATATCAATATTACTTACGATCTGAATAACGTTAGGACATCAGCTCTCCGAGGGAGGGCAGAACTTTTGATCTGTTTTGCTCACTGCTATGTCTCCAAGCCAAGGACTATACCTGACACTCATATATTTTGAGGACAAGTGAATGGATGAAAAATAGCACTTGTCACCCTTTTTGAGACTGTAGCACTTTATGGGAATGAGATGTCCTGGGTGGGTTATCCAGCCAGGAACTCCACGTGGCCACAGGGTGACTACCCACTGTGGGGTGGACTAAAGATTCTGTAGGTTTCAGGGCATATTCACCTCTACCCATATCATGATCAAATCTAAGGAGGACGGGAATCACCAGCTTTGTAACCTTCTGCTGAATATGTCCACGTGTTTCCCTCCCAAAGGAAAACGTTCATAATAATAATAGCTAATATCCTTGATATGAGTTTACCATCAATTTGCTGTGCTAAACACTTTAGTGCATCTGATTTCTGTAACTCTCATAAGGAAGGTGCCATGTGATAGATAAGAAAACTGAGGCTCATCGAGGTTGAGTCACCTGCCCAAGGTGGCCCAGCGGGCAGCAGACGATACGTGTCCTCACGCACATGCCCATGCCTCTCCCACCACAGAAGAGAACTCCTTACCTGGATGGTAGGTAAAGTGCTGAGGCTGACTTCGTTTTCTTTTCCCATTGATGACGTAGAAGTTCACCTTCACCGAAGTGCGGATGTGTTTGTTCCGATACTCAGGGATCTCAACAAAAAGCATGTTCTGGAAGGAAGGAGTTGTCATCAGCCTCACGGCAATAACGTTTAAATTCCTATCCAAGCCCCCAAGCACATGGAGCCGGCCCGTCTAAAAGGAGTCAGGACACGGTCCACACATTTACAGGTGAAATTCTATTTAAGGGGAACTTGACTTTTTGGCTGCAGCAAAGAAAGCATTGCCACCGTGTTTCCCCAAAAATAAGACCTAGCCGGATCATCAGCTCTAATGCGTCTTTTGGAGCAAAAATTAATATAAGAAGACCCGGTCTTATTTTACTGTAAGACTGGGTATAATATAATATAATACTGGGTCTTATATTAATTTTTGCTCCAAAAGACACATTAGAGCTGATGGTCTGGCTAGGTCTTATTTTTAGGGAAACATGGCATTTACTCTATACAAGTATATTAAGATGTCACCATTACAAATCAGAGGGCTTAGTGCTCAATAAATGTTTAAGTCATTTGTCAATTTAATACCATCTGAGTGCCTGTTAGCACTGGGACTTGGATGAAGGAAAGAAAAAAAAGAAGGAGAGAGGAGACGAAGGAGGTGGGAGGGAATCATGGCAGGGCGTGCGGCCTGGATGCTTACAGGCTGGCTCTTGTCTTTATCCACTGTGGCCTCCATCTCCCAAATTTGCTGCCCATCTGGAAAAACAAAAAAAACGACAGGCTTTGAAGGAACTAGTAGAAACCAAAGACTTAAGACAAAAACCGACGAATAGCGATCTTGGTTTATGTATTATGTCATTTCAGTAAGGTGTATATGTGTGTTTGTTACATATATATATATACACGTATGTGTACATATATGTATTTCCTTATACATGTATATTTCTGTTTGCAAAGGCAACACATATGGATAACAGAAAACTCAGCAACCATTGAAAATAAGGAAAAAAATTGCCATCATCCCAACACCATTATTCTTTTTCTCTATATCTGAATAACTATATATATCTTCCTTTCTTTAAAAATAATAGTATTGTAATACATTATACTTTATTATGTGCTTTGTTCAAGCAAAGACTACTTCCAGAATGTCCTGCATATACCAAGACTGTCACAGGGGCCCCATTACAGATCACTGGGCTGTCCCCGCCATGCCTTCTTGATTGTCTGAGAACACAGGTGGCTCACACAGTCTGTCCTAAGAGTCTTAAACAATGTCCTGGTTTGTGAGTCACTAGAGAGGGTGGAAACATAGGAGGCCCACCCTCCACCTTTCAATCAACAGATAGCCTGGATCTCACACGGCTCATTGCCACGATTGATGAGAGGTTTGTTCAATAGTAAACTTTCCTTCCGTGGAGCAGAGAACTCGTTCCCCAGTTTGGGGCCAGCAAGTGGGGCCAAACAAAACTCTGCATTTGCAAATGACAGATTTCTTTTGCTGACCACCTACATTGGCCACTGGGCAGTTTTTGCTCAAACAAATCATTTCCACAAGTGTTTGCAGGTTGTTTTGTGGAACACTGGCTCTGAAGATTATTAAATGGGTTTATGAGAACAGGAAACAAATTCTAATAAGCGTTTGGAAAATGCTGAGTGAAAGTCAAATGCATTTCTTTACTACAGGACTTCTCAGAGCCTTTAACCTGCTGTTATGCAGCGTAACTCTCCAAGGTGGGCTAGGGGATGAACCATGTCCCAACGTTTGGCCAAAAAAACCCTCCCCCCCTTTAAAAATATTATTATATAAGTTTCAGGTGTACAACATCATAATTCGACATCTGTATACACGACAAAGCGATCACCCTCAAAAGTCTAATTACTATCTATCACCATACAATTTACTCTTTTCTCCCCTTTCACCCACCTCCCAACTCCCATCCCCTCTGGTACCGACTGATCTGCTCTCTGTATCTATGAGTTTGTTTTTGTTTTGTTTTGCTTGTTCGTTTGGAGTTTTTTGTTGGTTTGGTTGTTTGTTTGTTTTTCAGATTCCACACATGAGTGAAATCATACACTATTTATCTTTCTCTTTCTGATTTATCTCACCTAGCATTATACCCTCAAGATCCACTCCTCTCACTCTCTTTTTAAAGCACAGCTATTAGCATCTCTGTGAGAGGTTAGCTTTGAACACATATAATCTTGGCTCTTAAAGTCCACGCAAAGAAATCTGGTTTCCACGCATTATTTGAACTTCTAGTATAGAACATATTTCCCAAAATAATAATAAAAAGTCTTGTGATTGCTACCAAAGCTGATGCAATCTAGACAATCTTAACAACAAACAAGCAATGACTCAGCTGGAGGCTCTGTAACAAGTCATTCTGCAAGCTCTGGCCTTACAGTTCTATTAGGCGCAATTCCTGAAATGACTCAGTGTCAAAAGGGAGGAGGAAAGGGTGGTGAATGCACTGACTTTCACTAGAGTCTGAGATCTCTGTGGAGGGGACCGAGTTAATAGCTGTCACCATCTCCTCAACACCCAACAAACTGTAGGTGCCTAGTAAACGTCTCCTGTCTGAGCAAACAAAAGTGTCAACAGTTCCAAAGGCTGCTGACCGGGCCAAGAAAAAACCAGAAGCTAACTTCAGCCACTGCTCAAGAGGAAGCAAGAAAAGATAGATGGATAGGCATAAAGGAATTTGAAGCTGAGTCATCAAAATGGCGCTTTCCGTGTGCAAAGCCCTAGACAGAGCTAGTCAGAGGAAATCCTCATTTCTTTGTCAAAGACATGTCAAAGATTATCCACAGAGATGCATATCCCCTTCTCAGGTGGCAGTTAAGAGCTAGGCACGGGTCCTCGTCAAAAAGTATATTCGTGTTCATTAACTGCAAGGTGAGCTCTAAGTCAGAAGATCAAGTGCAAAATTAATGGAGGAAATGAATAGTAATACGTTCCTATATAATGTGCGATCTCCTTCTTAACCTCTGATTGGCTGAACTGAGTTCTGCCACCAATGGTATCATGAGTCCTTTCAGTTTCGCTCATCATCCTGTATGACTTTGACTTGCTTTGAAAAGGAAGGACCATTTTCAGAAGTCTCATAACTGGGAGGAAAGGGAGAAATGCCTGGAAAGTGATTGGGAAGTATTAAGCTGGGTCCAAACAGCTTCCATCCCCAGCTCTCTGCCTTAACTCATGCCAGTAATGGAAGATAAAGCACAGAGACTACAAAATGACAGGGTGATAAAAAGGGGTGTCACCAAGAGCAGAGTTCTCAGAGTCTCCTGGTCTAGGGACTCAACAGAAATGGAAGGAAGGCCTTCTCCCTAAATTTCACCCTTTTTCCATCTCTGGTGAACGTACATAAATAAAACGCTACCCACCAACAGTCATACAATTCTCGTGCACAGGTGCTCACACGTACCCTTAGAAATCAGGCAGCCTAACACCATCAGATGGGGAAACTGAGGCCCAGAGAAGGAAGGCGCGTTGTCCAAAGGCATGCAGTAGACAGTTATTAAACCACGGCCCGTAAGCAGCAAGTGGCATAGTCCAATAACAAAGGAGATACTTTTGAGGAGAAAAGCTCAAGGTTATTAAGCAGAGGTAAGATGACCAGCTTCCTGGGAGGCTGGAGTAAGGGCCTACAAAGGTAGGATCTGTCTAGGGCCACATCCAGCACAAAGGTGTCTACACATCTTCTCAAGCCCTTCCCTGCTTCCCCGTTCTTCCAGGTACCATCCAAGTTCTTGATCCAAGTCCTGCCTCTGTTCCAAGCTCTCCCGGCACCATTCTCACCCTTCCCAGTGAAAATAATGGCGATCGCCTACGAGCATTCACTCTACACGAAGCATCACTCTAAGCGCCTCACAGTATGGACTTGTCTATTCCACACAACAACCAGAGGCTACAGGTCGGAGCATCACCCGAATTTGACTGTCAGAGTGCTCAGACACAGAGGCGAGGGCACTGGCCGAGGGACACTCAGCTCGTGGGTGGGGAAGCCAGCCCTGAGCCCAGAGAGCCTGGCTTTACAGCCAGTGCTCCTTGTCCCATCGACATTATGCGGTTTCAGACTCCTGTGCCCGTGCAGCTCCTCTGCCAAGTTCATGAAGGGAGGTGGGCAGGCATTCCAGGGGGCTGGTCCTTCAAGACTCAGCTGTGGGCTCCTGTTTTAGACCAAGTTTGTCCCATCCCGGGTCCCTTAGCACCCTGGGTACCTCTGCCTCTCTTGCTGTCTCCCCATTCTCTAGGCCATCCTCCTGCCACATGCCAGCGCTCAGCCATTTGTCAGCACAATTAGAATTAAAATCATCACAATAGAGTCACCATCTAAGTGGTAGCTGGGGCAGGAGGGTGCTTCTTCAAAGAAAGCCGCGATCCTTTGGGTGGCAACAACCCAAGTGTCCATCAATGGATGGATGGATAAACAAAATGTGGTCTATCCATACAATGGAATATTATTCAGCCTTAAAAGGGAAGGAAGTTCAAACACACGCCACAACACAGAGAGACCTCGAGAATGTTATGCTGAATGAAACAAACCAGACACAAAAGGACAAATACTATATAATCCCACTTATACGAGGTCCCGCAGAACAGGCAGATTCACACAGAGAGTACAACACAGGTTAACAGGGACTTGGGGGAGGAGGGTGGGAGCGGTTATCGTTTAGTGGGTACAGCGCTTCTGTTTCAGAAAATGAGAGCATTCTGAAAATAGACAGTGGTGATTGTTACACAACACTGTAAATGCATTTAATGCCACTGAATTATATCCGTGCAAATAGTTAAATGATCAAATACGTGATATGAATTTTACCACAATTTCTTTTTTTTATTAAAAAGCCAAATGGCCTCACCCCAGAGACCTGGCTTGCTTTGGGGCCTATCGATTGGCTTAGAAGTTTTGTAATTCGCTGCTGCCATTTCAAGATAAGATTTCACCTAAAAATGTAGATTTTGCTCTTAAAAAAAAAAAAACAATTTCAGACACTCTGACAATTCCGGGCACCCCTCTATAGGAACCTCAGCATGGCAGCCTCTTCGGACACTGCCGTGCTCTCCCATGTCACCCTTGCCCTGATCCCCACATCTCTCATTTACTTTCCAGG
This sequence comes from Rhinolophus hipposideros, assembly GCF_964194185.1. NCBI lineage: Eukaryota > Metazoa > Chordata > Mammalia > Chiroptera > Rhinolophidae > Rhinolophus > Rhinolophus hipposideros. The sequence goes on along the minus strand of NC_138068.1, from coordinate 8,461,263 downwards.
CCCTGCCTCAGTGGGCCTTTGAGAGAAAAAGATAGGTCCAGCCTCTCATAAGAGGAGAACCAGTCAGGTTTCTGCAGACTGCCCTTTCACAGGGACATGCCTGATGTTTTTCTCATGATTGCCAGACATCTGACCCAATATTATCTCCGTCAGTGTCTCACTCTGCTGCACACCCCCTCCCAAACCCAGGACCCTGGCCATCTGTCAGAATGGAGAAACAATTCGAGTTTCTTCTTCCTGGGCCATAGGCACCTTGCTCCCAGGACTTGACCTTTTCTTTTCTTCAGAATCAGAGCCATGTGCCCAGAAGGCCTCGGAGAAGCACCCTGAGCCACCATATAGCCCAGTCTCCTTTGAGGGCCTAGGTGTGTCCACAGGGGCCTCCCAGCCTGGCTGCAGAGGGACGCCACTATACTGTCACTCACTGAAAACCCTCCTTCCTCCTGACCCTCTACTCTGGGCTCCAGCCAGAGCAAACAGGACCTTACAGCAGCACTTCCTAGGAATGCCCTTTGCGGTAAGGCAGCCCGCCACCAATCCCGCGGCCCTGGTGGTTTCCACGCAGCCTGGCTCCCAGAGCTCCAGATGTCAGGTCAAAAAGAAGCCAGTGGGGTTAGACAGAAATTCCTGCTTACTCCAGGGTTCTCTTCAGTTTTGCTGTAACCCCGAGCCTTCTCAGACATGTTCTGCGGCCAGAACTGACTTCCTCTCTGTGTCACCTCAGCACTCAACATTTTATTCCTGTGTACCCCAAATTCTGGAGCAGACAGACCTGACTTCAAATTCCTGTTTTTCCCCCAATTAGCTATGTGAGCTTGAATAATATACGTCACCCCTCCTTGCCTCATCCAAAATATAGGGAACATTATAGTACCTGTACCTCCTGGGGGTCGTTCCAAGATAACAGACAGCTAGCGGAGAATAAATGTTCAACAGACCTTGGCACACATTATTATTATTATGGCGAGTGGCAACAGGTTATTTAATTATTGTCCTCTTTATCTTTTTTTTTTTTTAGAATGTATTAAAAAAAATGGAATAAAACCCCAAGCCTTTTTTAATCAGAACGTAGTACACATTCTTGCAATTATAAATACTTTTGCCTGTGGGCATGGGCTGGAGGGAATGTACAAAACTACAAGCAATGTCTGTTATGGGAGATGGGTAGCACGGTGCCTGACTTTCTTTCCTTTCAAAAATGGGTTTTGTGATTATCATGGAGAGAAGAGAGAGAGAGGGAGAGAGAGAGCACAGGAATGAGAAAGCAAAACCTAAACCATGAGCCAAAGCCATGGCCCTATCTTCTTCCTTTTGCACCCTTAGGCATTCGAGCCCCAAAAGCAATTTCACAAATCCATACGGGCTGTGTATCTCATGAAGGGTCTGTACTCAGTTCTGAGCAAACAAGTCCCCAACAGGAAGTGAAAGCCGACATGTCTGTCCTTGGTTTTATGTAGCACTCAGGGGGACTGGTCTCTAAGGGAAATGTGTGGTTTGCAAAATACCTCAAGGCCATTTTCCTGGGCTCCTCCCCCATCCCCCACCTGACATGCGGAGCACACAAGCCCCGGGATTCCACCAGCAGAACACACGAATCCCATCCTCTGAACTGAGCTCCAAGGAGGCAACGGAATTCACAGTAAATGCTGGCAGGGCTCTCTCAGCCTAAGGTAACTTGGTCTGGGTTCGAATTCTGTTATCACCATTTCCTAGCTGTGTGGTCTTTGAGTGACAGCTTAACCTATCTGTGCCTCCGTCTCCTCGTCGGCAAAATAAGAAAGTTACTTGCCTGACTTCAAAGAGTTTGGCAAGAATTCAACTAGAGATTATATGTAACGGGCTTAGCAAAATACCCAGCCCATAGTGAATGCTGGTCTCACTGTTATTATTTTGGAATTTGGTGTCTCTAATGGGCCCATCTCTAAGGGAGAAAGAATCGGCTGGCCATCTGACCCAAGTGTGCTGGTGGGTATCACCGTTTTGCGATTCATTTTATTGCAGAATGTCTCTCACTACAAAAGAATAAAATGGGCAGGTTGAGTTAATTATGTGCCATCCACACTTGGTATGTAATATTAGGTACCGGAACACCAGGCAGCCCTTAGGATAAGAGCAATCATATTTTCTGACCTGGAAACATGTCCCTATTATATTAAGAAGCCGAATTTTTAAGTGTTGCCGACTAGTACGTGCAACATGATGCAACTTCGTGAGTCTATAAATATGTCTGCTTAAACTTAGGGAACCTGTGCCCCGAGGCTACCCATGTGGTTAGACCCCTACAGCTGGGACTGGATGGATGAGGTGAGGCCCTCACGTCTTCTTCACATGATTTAAGAAACACGGTAGAATTGTGGGCAATTTTCATTTGGGTGCATTTTTTCGTGTTTTTTAAAATAAAGTTCTTCTCTTATGAAAACAGTATGTTGCAACTGCCTGCTGACGTGCCTGTCTCCCAGGAGCCCTCTGGGGCCACAGGCTCAGACAGAGGCCCGGCATGGGCCATAGGCACTGATTAAGCTCTTACTGTGCAGCAGGCCCTGTACAGGCTGTTGGGGCCACGGTACCAGCCACACAGGCCTTCCTCCAGACGAGGAGGCAGGGCCCGACATCCCACGGGAGCTCAAAAGACACATGGGCTCCAGGTTCCTCATTTCGACTGGAAGGGGCCCTGCCTTGTTCTTCAGCTTGCCTCCCCCGACTTGGCTCTGGCCACACTGACCTTCTCTGGCCCTCCAACAACCATGCTTGCTCTTCTCCAGACTTTGGCAGTACCAGTTCCTTCCCATCCTTCAGGTCCAGTTCAGAGAGGTGCCCCTTGACCTGTCCCCCATCTTCTGTCATTTTCTGCTTCTACCTTCCACTCTCTGACATCACGTTATCTTCCTGGTTTTCTTTCTGTCTCCCCTACTCGGCTGTGAGCTCCCTGAGAGCAGGACCACACATCTGTCTTGCTCTCTGCTTTATCCCCAGCACCGTACAGGTCTGGCACATATTAGGTGCTCAGTAAACACTGGCAGAATAAATGAACAAACTGACCTCAAGATTCCCCAGGGCTTGGCCCATAGCCAGAGCTCTGGAAATGTCTGACTACTGGTGTCTCCAGCTAAAAGATCCCACAAAGAGAATTTGCCAGACCCTGATAAAAGAATCCTTTTGGGAACTGACTGATGCGGAAGGAGCCTGGAATACAGGTGCAGACAAGGAACCCACCTCCCATCCCACACCCAGGTCTGAGCCTCTGGGAAATCCTGCCCTGAACAGAAGAGGCCCAAGAAGATCAAGTGCGCGTCTACTGCTCTGGGCGCAGATGAAATAAAGGACTTCGGTCTCCTGAGCAAATGTTCAGGCAAACTTCCCCCGTCCTAAATTAACAGGGACTGGCAGCCAGCACAAAAAAGGCCCTTCCAAGTCTTACTCAGAGGAGAAGAGAAAAGAGCCAATTTCTTTGGGCAAAGAGGTTGGAGCTAGAGAAGACTTAGCGGGATTCAGCAAGGAAAAAAGAAGGAAAAAAGAAAAAGAAAAAAAAACACGATGTGAGGCATGCCTGGCTTGATTGACAACGCAGCGTTCGTTTTCACTTGGCTGCCCTGCCAGAAGAACAGTGCATTTGCAGAAGGATGGCCCTGCTGCTTCAGCTGGCTTAATGGTTTCTCTTTGCTGGCAGCTCTAGAGCCCCACGTCAGAGCAAAATGTCAGGAAGCACAAGGGTTGGCGTCGGGTCTGGAGTCTTAGCAGTTGGCCTCTATGAGCTGTGGGCTCTTCAGCACTCGCAGGAGGCCTGAGCGAGCGTTGAGGAGGAAGGGAGTGGATCCGTCCTCACTTGGGCCACAAAGCATGCCACTAGGCTCCAGGCAACAGGAGGAGATCAAAATGTCAGTTTGGGTTAGGAAACCGTGCGTGATGTGTCCCAGCCCTGGCTCTGCTTTTCAAAATCAGCTAAATCAAGATGGTTGAAGTCATTGCAGTCGGTGCTTTATGACCGCTGGTTAGCAGAAAAACGTGTACACTCTGGATACGAGGGCTTAATGAGCCGAGCAGATGGGGGGATCACGAATGTCCCCTTAGGATTTCACCCTTCTGAATGGCACAACTGCCCAAATGTGTTTAGTGTGATCCGGAGAGGTTCTTGATCTCTGACACATCCTTTTTCTCCTCCTGCCCAAGCACTTCCTCCATAGGCTCACCCCCGCCCCGCCCCCCCATCTGGACAACTGCAGGGGCTGCTCTTCACTCACTTCCCCACTTCCACTTGTCTCCCCACTCCCCAGAGTCCATTCTTCATCCAGATTGCAAGAATAACCTTTAAAACATAAATCAGATCATGTCATCCCCTTGCTTAAAAGCCTCTATCAGCTACTTATTGCTTTTGGAATAAAATCCAAGTTCCTCGCCATGCCTACAGGACCCAGCATGATCCGATCCCCTCCCCAGAGACCTCTCCAGGGTGGGCTGGTGTCACACTGCCCCTTGCTCTCACACTGCACCAGCTGCCTGGGCTTGCTTTCAGTTCCTCAGACGCCCTAAGCTAACAACCTACGCTGGGGCCGTGATACTGGGACACTCTTCCTGCAGTCCACGCAGCTCCCTCTTTCCCACCATTAAGGCTCTTCTCAATGAGGTTTCTCCTCAGGGAAACCTCCCTAACCATTCTCTACAGACTTGCCAGATTTAACAAATAAAAACACAGGATATCGACTTAAATTTGAGTTTCAGAAAACAATGAATATTTTTTTACTATAAGTTTGTCCCAAACTCTGTGCCATGGCGTAGGATATACTCCTCCTAAAGAAATATATTGTTTAACATGTGAATTTAAGTGAGCATCTTATATTTTCCAGACCCTTTGCTCTTGGGCCTATGACCTGGTTTCATTGTCTTCACAACACTTTCCCCATCTCAAAGTGACCGTCCACTTCCTGAGGGCAGGGACCTCATCTATCACGTGTCCCCAGTGCCCGGCACAGCACCTGGACACAGGTGTTCAGTACATACCTGGGAGTGATGATGGAAGCCCTGGCATTGAGTGAGCAGAGTGAGGCTAAAAGAGCATCGCTTGGTCATGTCATAGAGGCCAGATGTCGGCTCACCTTTCACCCTACCCCAGGGGTCACCCACACCAGCTTCGGACAGCCAACCACTCTAGAAACCAGGAAATGGGGGTTCTGAGCAGCCTTCCACTGACGAGTTCTGTCACCTCAAGAAAGTCTGTCAACCTTACTATGTGAGCTGGTTTCCCCATCTGTAAAATGGGGGCAGGGAGAGGGTCATTAGTTCAGGTCCCTCCAGCTCTGACCATGATAGCTGGAGTCTGACAGCTTGGGGTAAGAGGAGGGGAGAAACTCAACTGTGTCAGGAAGGACTCTTGTATCCCCAACAAGAGACCAACAGAGCCCAACACAGCCCTGCTTCCTGACACTGTGTTAAGTAAACTGAGCTCCCAGGGCGCACAAGGAAAGTCAGCGGACATTTTTTGAGTGCCTACTATGTGCTTGATACTTTCAGATCCTTGATCTTCTTTTATTGCTGCAACGCTCCCAACATCATTTTAGGGGAGCATGAGTCTCAAAGCACATAACATGAGGCCAATCCAGGCTTCAAGCCAAGTCTGCTGGATGACCCCAAAGCCAGCCTGCTTACAAGTTAAATATACACAATCTTTAGAAAAAGGTATACAACCCCAAAATACAGTCAAATAATAGGAAAAGGTGTCAGTTAATTCATAAAAGATATGATTTTCGGCGGGGGCAGGGGGGGCGGAGAGTGACGGCCTGCTAATTGCAAATTACACAATGGCCTGTTGGCACCCAGAAGAATTTCTGATGGTGGAAATGATAGGACCCAAGTGGATTCGAAAACTGATTTCTTTGTATCCTCTTTCAAAGGTGTCCAAATAGAATAAACTATAGGATTCTTTCACTCAGAACTCTGTTCTTACATGCAGGAGGACTAAAGTTGGGGCGGATAGTCAGCTTTCTGAATAAGAGACCATTTTCTCTGTCCCCCGGGGGTCAGGGGGCTTCAGAGTGGCGATCTGGCTTCCATCTTTGGAGGAAAGCTTTGTGTCCCAGCCAGCTGTATGTAAGTGGTAGGCTCCAGCCCAGGGGACCGATGACATGGTGGATGAGTCACTGAGGGCAAAGGTCTCCAGAGCCTTAGTCATGCCCCAGCCATGCCTGGGTCTGCCCTTTCCCAGAGGGGAAGCATAACCTAGAGGGGCTCCCATCCCAAGTCTATTGTTTCAGAAAACAGCAAACCCAAACCCACAGAAACAAACAGGTGGAAGGAAGGGATACCTTTTCTAAGATGGTTCCAACTTTTCCAGGATACTAATTCATGGAAAAATACTTAATTTAGCAAAGCAAAAAAAAATTTTTTTTTTATTTTAAGCAAATGCATTTTTATTTATGAAACGAAGCTCAAAATACTACCTTTGGGAACCTCCACGTAATAAAATGACACATATTAGGATATATGACTCAGTGGGAAAGAGGGAATTCCACCACCCACGCCTCCTCACTAAAAAATCAATTTGCCCTCTCGACAGGTGATGGGAGCCTCTGCCACCAGACTGTTCCAAGAAAACCGTCCAACAAAACAAAACACAAATTCTCTTCAAACAATTTAAGGTTTAAAGTTGAGTAATCCAATGCAGGCAAGTTTCCAACCTACACCCCCGCTGCACAGACAGCCAGAGGCTGCTTGGCTGGGGCCGGGGGCCTGAATTAAGAAAGATTTACCAGCTGAAAAATTCCAAAACCCTGTGTCATGTGGAGGAGGCTTCCAAAACATTGGATCCCACCCAGGCTTGGGGAGTCTCTCAAAGCCATGGCAACCCCATTTCCGCTGCCACATCACTTTTATTTTTGTGTCCTTAGATTTTTTCCTGTTTTGCAATGTTTTGCCGGGACCCCCGACTCCGCCTGGGGCCTGGGTGGCCGGGGGCCAGGGTGACCAGCTGAAGTCAGGAACAGCCTGGACTGCCCGGCGTGAACTTTGCCTGAAAGGTTACACATTTTTTAAATTTCAGAGAATATATAAAGGCTTGTCAGCCATCACTGAAAATGGTAAATAGGAAATACCCTGATCGTTCTGTTTGGTTTCTCTGTGTCCCTTTGGACATGACTAAAGTGATTACTCAGAGGGATGATAATAAATGCTGTTTGGGATTCCAGCTCTGGCACCAGCTGTGGGCTGATTTGGGGCCCAAGACTTGACCTCTCTGAGCCTCAGTTGCCTCATCTGTAAAATGGAGGTAATGCTGCCCACCGCTAGGAGCCAGTGTGACGATTAAAGGAGATGACGCATTCTTTCATTCAGCAACGTGTGTGAGCACCTACTATGTGCCAGAGACTGTTCTAGATGCTGCAGATACAGTAGCAAACACCAAGCAAACACCTCAAGGAACGAAGAGTCTAGTGTGGGAGACCAGGTAATAAATGAGTAAAGGAATAGACAAGAGCGTTTTAGTAGTGCTAAGTGCCACCAAGAAAACACAGCCGGACAATGGGGCAGGAGCTGACAGGGTTGTAGGGACGGATGAATGACTTCAGAGCGGATGGTAAAAGAGGGCTGAGACTTGAAGAATAGGAGAATGCAGCATCATAAAGAAATGGGAGAATATTCTAAGAAAACAGAGCAAAAGCGAAGGTCCTGAGACAGAAATGAGTGTGGGGTGTTTGAGGACAAAATGGAGCCCATGTAGCTATAGCCAAGTGAGCAAGGGAAGGGGAGAGTTGAAAAAGCTGAAAGCAGAGAGATGGGCGAGGGCCAGATCGTATAGGCTCTTGGAAGTCATGAAAATAATTAAAAATAGTAATACAAATAATAATCATTATTATTATTGCTGCTATAAATAAGAGGCCATTTTCCAAAACACCAAGCTTTTCTAACTTAAGAAACACCATGCTGCCCCTCTCCTACTGTTTTTCCACCGTTCTCCAATTTGTCATCCTGCTGGAGTGGAAACCGCCAATTCCATTTTGGTCGATGGCTATAAAAAGAACGTTGGAGCTGGTGGTGCCGATGACCCAACGTGGGGGCTAAGATTAGCCCAGGAGGCTGTCACCTTTCCTTAATGTGAGAACCAGCTGGGGTTCCCCGTCCTTGGAAAACTTCAGCTGTTCCACTCCACCCCGCCCCGCAGCGCCCTGGCTGGCCAAGCTGTCCATGGAAACGGGAACGGGGATGCGTTTTGGAAAAAAGAAGTTGAGCAACAGGGATTCCCCCTGCAGAAGGAGGCCCTGGGCTGAGAGACAAGTTCTTGGGGTCAAAAGAGCAGGACCAGCTCCCTGCAAAGGCAAAGCAAGCCCCCTATCTGTCAGAGCCAGAGGAAGCCAAGCATCATACTGGGGGAGGGGGCTGCCACTTCTCTGCGGGGTTCAGAGGCATCTCAGATACCCTTGCTTTTCTGCTGGCACCAATCCAGGAACCACTTACCCGGGATTCTTTAGTTAGACAAGCAAGGGCTCGAACTGCATCCTGTTGACCCCAGTGACCCACTGCAGAATTCAAGGCTCTATCTCACTACAAAATGATTCAAGTCAGTGGCTCAGAGTAGCTGAAAGGTCTTCAGTCAATTAACCTGGTTCTAAGCTTTATCAGAGTCAGGCTGCCTGGGATCAAACTCAGCACTGCAATTTACTCAGCTGTGTGACCTTCACTAAGTTACTTAACCTCTCTGTGCTCAATTTCTCATTAGTAAAATTGGGAGAACAGTATCTATCTTGTAGGGCTGTCATGAGGAATCAGATTAGTTAATACATATAAAGTGCTTAGGACAAGGCCTGGCACATAGTTTATTATTATTACTTATTACTGTTTTTCAATGTCTCTTGGTTCCATGAGACAAAATCTTACTCCTCTTTGTCCGTCCACAGACTAAATATAATAATAATAATAGAAGCTAACATGTAATGAGCACCTATAGTGCACTAAGCTCTTTGCAAAGAGCCTAATCTGTATGATCTCATTTAATCTTCTCATCTCTGAAGAGAAATAAATCATCTCCACTTTACAAAAGAGGAAATGGTGGCTCAGAGAGGTGACGGGACTTATCCAGGATAACAAAGCTGCTCAATGCAGATCATGGATTTGAACCCAGGCCATCTGACTGCAGAGCCTGTGCCTGCAACGCCCGAGCAAGCAGCCTCCCCAAAGCTCGCCCAGCGCAGGCCAGCCCTGGGGGCAGGATCTCTCAAATGAATGATGTGTATGGCCTGAGCTATGATAGTGCTGGAAAGAACATAAAAGTAGTTAACAGACATTCAGTGAGTACTCCCTATGCACTGAGCACACAGTGCTCATTTATGCGTTTAACTCCAGGATGGAAGGACAGTTACTATCGCATTTGACGGAGATGTAAATTGAGGCCTAGGAAAGGTGAACAACAGAGAGATGCTGGACATGATCTCATGTGCGTCCCTGACTTCTCTAACCTTAGCCGTCTGCCTCCCATGAGCACCAGGTTAGAGGAGACGATAGGCAGAAAGTGGCAGGCAAAGGGCCCACCCACAGACTGGTTCAATCACAGGGAGCTATTATGACTATTCTCCTCATCAACACGCAACTTTTCCAAGTTGAAACAGGCTCTGAGTTTTGCTCCTGTTAAGAGGCAAACTGAGGGATTTCTTCCAAAACCAAGAGAAGGAAAGCTAGAAAGTAAATGCCATTTATTCCTTCCTTCCTTCCTTCATTCATTCAGCAAAAGCTTAATGGATACCCTTGATTCACTTCAGAGAATGTGAGCTCCCTGGACAACTGAAAGCAGACTGGCTCCTAACTACATGGGTAACAAGACATCTGTATATTATTAGCATTTTCCCTCTGCTAATAAGGTATTTGAAGCCATACACTTGTGAAAGTCAGCAGAAGGCCAGCAGGATGGTTTCCTGGTACAGGAGATGCCTCAAAACTGGAGAGGCCAAAACTTCCTTGGTCACTTCCATTTCATGCCACTCTCCTGCTCAAGAACCCATCATGACTCCCTAGTACTGTACCCAGGTGTGACCAAGCCAAAGCTATGTCTCTACCTGGCAGTGGAAGACCTCTCTGTTCCGGCCACCTCCTGCTCATCACCGCGTTTCCCAGTGTTAAACATTCTCTACTTCAGCTAGGTTGGTTTGCTCTCTGACTCACCAGAGCCTCACAACTTCTGCCTGTAGAGAGTATTTTACATTGTTCCACCACCTGAGAAATACGCCTTCCCCGAGAGGCTTAAAAAACATGCATGCTCCCTTGAATCCAGTACACCACATACAGGAAAAAATAAATAGCACTAGTGAACATGTGTTGAGCACTTACTATATCCCAAGTATTTCAGAAGTACTTAACATGTATGAGCTCTTAATCTCATGACCACCCTATGAGGTAGGACGGTCAACCTCATTATACAGATGAGGAAATCGTTGCCCAGAGAAGATAACTTGCCCAAGGTCACACAGCTAGGACGTAGCAGAGTTGGGTTTTGAACACAAGCAGACTGGCCCAAGACTATGAGCTCCTACCTAGCAGACAAAACGAATGTACAAGTTGTTCATCACTGAGTTACTTGTAATAGCACAGAGTTGGAAGCAGCCTAATGCCCAATAAAAGGGGAATTGTTAAATAAAGTACTGGACAACCATATGATACAATGCAATGGATCTATTTAAATGTCTGTGTTCCTAACCCCTCATTACACCACTGTGACCGACCACATGCCTCTAAACCACTCCCCAACCCATGTATCCACCTCCAGCCCCCATTGCCACAGGCTTACTTAATACCTTTTTAGAATTCTGCCTTCTATCGTGCTTTCAAAGTGTGATAAAGCAGTTCTCACATCCTGGTCACAGGACCTACCCCAAGAGGAGGCTTTGTGTGAATTGGGAAGAAGCATCCCCTCCCCCAGACATTCTGCTTCCACCTGTCAGCAGGTGTCTTAGTAATACACAGATCGATGATGTATCCAGTTTGAATGGCAGCCCCCACAGGAGACCCTTGTGCAGTGCACAACTCCTACAACTGGACAACCTGCCTATTATATTCTCAGGATCATCCGAAGGGCAATCAACAGAGACAAACATCAAAACCCTTTGAATTAACCTACTGAAATCAAGTCCATTAGAAAAAAAAAAAAAAACACGAAAACCAAACAAAAACTAGGTCTAGCATCCACAACTATCAAATGATTACATAACCTAATATTTTTCTTACTTCTGATCGTTTTCTCTTTACCACATCCTCATGGGCAAAACACATTACTAACAATGAATGAAAGAATACACATGGCCTATAAACAAAAACATTAAACCTCTCAGAGCAAAGGAGTACAAGGTAAAAAGAAGTACCGATTCAGCATATCTTTTTCATTTAAAGAAAATGGCACTTCTGGGAAGGGGTGAAACCATTACATAGTATTGGTGGAAGTTTCACTTTGTAGAGTAATTCAGGTGATTTAGCAATCTGTATTTAAAACCCTCAAAATGACCATCCAATATTCCACTCCTAGGACTAAACTCTAAGGGAAAAAGACACACATAGAGATTCATGTGTAAAAGATTAATTAATTAATCCTAAACGTATGAGAAGATTAATCATAACACTATTTATAACAAAAATAGAAGTAGCCAGTGTTTATTGGCTTACAATGTACCTGGTGCTATTATAATTATTTGACATCTAGCAATTCACTGAACCTTGTGACAACCCTCTTATCGACATTCTGTACACAAGGAAATTGAAGCATAGAAAAGTTAGGTAATTTGCCTAAGATCATAGAGCAAGCAAGTAGCAGAGCCAGATGTGAGCCCAGGATATCTAGGCCCAGAGCAGGCACGCTTAATCACCATTCTGTTTGGCTCTCTTCTTGGTAACAGTAAAAAGTTGAAAAAGTTTGCCTCTCTCCGCGTAAAAAAATAATATAAAAAGTGGTGGGGGTAGGGCCAGCCTTATCATCCGACGGAGCAACCCAGCACCAGTTTAAACACAGCATGGCACATTCCCAGAATGGTGAGCTGTGTTGGCATCAGAATCACTGGAGACCTGGGAAACTTGTCATGGTGTGGACAAAGGGCAGAATAGGACACTCCACACAATGGGATCGACCCCAAAATCAATGCTGCTGGGAACAAAAAGATGGGGGCTTTCGTATGGCACCAGTGGAACACCAAAGAGCTCCGAGGGCCTCTGACCTGTGGTCTTCTCTGTGAACACGACTTTGGACTCGGCCGTGAAGTTCTGTCCCGTGAGAATCATCTGCTGGCCCCCGTAGACCAGGCAGCTGTCAACATCTTGTCTCTCCACCATGGGTAGCTCGTGGGCAGATCGTTGGGCTGTGGGCAAGAGGACAAGAAGTCACTGTAAGGACGCTCGAAAGAGCCTTTCTGATTTCACGGTGATGAAATATGACACCTTCCGCCCACCTTTGTCATCTGTTATGATTGCAAAATGTGGAACCCTCACGGCAGACAACCGGACTCTGCAAACGTTATGTGCTTGTAAAAGTGCCCCGAGTCACTTGCATACGAATTTGCTTCTAACAACACATTTCATTTTCATTAAACAAGGGACAGGTGCCTGTCCCCCTTGTAGAAAGGAGAGGCGAATGAGAATTGGGTGTTTTGTTTTTTATAAAAGGAGGGCCAACCAACTTTGCAGTAAGAGACTTCCTTTGCTACAGTATACTCTCCTTCTGCATTTGATGTCAGCAAACCCTTGAAGGGCTCGTGCATGCTAAACTTTAGGACCTGGTTCAAGGGTTTGGACGCATTTGCTTTGGAATCCATTCGCCCATTCTGGACACGGTCTTCCAGACCTCCGGGATCTGCCCCCACCACCTCTGACCTCATTTCCTAGAACTCCCCCTTGCTCACGCCACTCCAGCCATATTTCTAGAACATTCTTGCTGTCTCTCAAACACACTCAGCACACTCTTATCTTTGAGCCTTGGCACTCTCAAGTCCCTCTCTCTGGAAGGTTCTTCCCTGATTACCTGCATGGCTCCCTTCCTCACTTCTTGTAGTTTCTACTCAGATGTCACCTCCTCAGACAGGCTTCTTACCTCTGCCCTCCTACCATCCCCCCTGGCCGTTAAAACAGTGGTACCCAATCCCTGTCCATCTGCCTGTCTTTCTCTTTCCCCCTCTCGTTCCTTTACCCTGTTTTACCCTGCTTTGTTTTTCTCCAAAGAACTTTCTATTTTCAGGTGTACTGCATGCAGCTTTATTGGTTTAGGTCTTTCTTTTCCCCCAACTAGAATGTAAGCCCCAGGAAGGAGGGGCTCTGCTTGGTGCTGCTGTAAATCCACGGCTAAGGACAGGGCCTAGAACTTAGTAGGAGGTGTGTGGGATGGACAGATGGACGCGGGCAAATATGGATGTCTTAATATATCTTGACACACATATCTATCTATCTATTTATCTATCTATCTATCTCCTCATCTGTAACGACAATAACGAAAGATGGAAGAATAGGCAGGTCTACGCTGAGCGCTTAACTGCAATGATATGCTTAAACGCTCAGAGAAACCTTCTGAGGAAGGAAGTAGTAAAATTATTCACATTTGACTGGGGAGAAAAATTAAAGGTAAGAGAAGTCAAGGTCACCCTGTGGCCAAGGGGATGTGGCGAGGCTTCAATGTGAAAAAAAGCTGGTTCGTTCAGCTCCGGAGCCCCATCCCTTAGCCACTGATTCTTTCCCACAGGAAAGACTAGAGACCCTCTCCCATCACCTTCCCCGGGCAGGGTGAGAAACGGGCCCCAGCCAGCATGACCGACTCATCTGCTCAGGCCTTGCCCTGGCAGCGTGGGCCAAGGAGGCCGGCCCTCCCTTCAGTGAGTCAGCCTGAGCTCCTGGCGTTCCTCCCAGAGCCCGAGAACTGGGCAGAGGGCCAGCCCTTCCTGTGCCAGGGGACTGCGGACCTCCCCACCCAGGAGCTGGGGCAGCAGCCGTGTGAGGCCTGAGGCCCAAACCCAGCCCTTCCCTCCTGGCTGACCTGGGCCTCCAGGTGGCAAGTAGTCCCCTCCATCTCCCCCAGAGCCACATTGAAACCCACTCCTTCAGGAGCAACCAGGCACTTGGCAACATTTAAAGAGTTGGTTGGGGACCGTCCAGACGCTCCCAGACACTTCACTTTGAAAATGCAGCCCAGTGATTCATAGTGACCCCAACAGTCTCCCATCCTCGCTCAGCCCAGGCTCTCTGTTCCCAGGGACCAGCCAGCCAGCACTCTTCCAGGGGGGCTGCCAGTGAAGAGTATATATTAAAAAGGCCTGTCCACAGAAGCTAATTTCTCCCACATGGGCTCAGTTATTAATCTTTTCTTTCAATATAGGAGTTCTGTATGACTTCCTGAGTGAGTGAGCTCCTACAAATGGAGGTTTATTAGCAGTAAAAATAGCAGCCCCATTGCCTGGAAAAGCAGGTCCCAGCTTTTAAGCTCTGCCTTTGATTGAGTTTGGGGGGGCAGCTGGGGGCTTGTGGCCCCAGGGATGGGTGGGGAGCCGGTAAGAGCCATCCGTCCCATTCTGCAGGTGGAAAGCCTGAGTCATCGCTACTGGACAAGCTGGCCAAGGGCTCACGGCCAGCCAGGCTGGGGACTGGATGCAGCCATGAGCTCTCAGCACTAGGTGGGAGGCTGGCCGGGCCGGCTGCTCTGTGAATCACAGCCTTGCTGTGAACACGATTTGTCTATTTCCTAAAGCAACCTCACTGCTGCTCCCTTCAAAGCCTCACAGTTTTAAGCAACCAACTGATTCTCTCTGTGCCAAATTTGCATTTCCCACCCCTTCTTACTTGAAGGAAAACTATCTTTTTTCATGAAAATTTCAAGAGAACAACATGAGCCCAGTTTAGCTTCCTGTAAGCTTTTCTCTTGCTACTCAAAGAGCGGGCGGGAGTGTCAGCAGCACTGGTAACTGGTTAGAAATGCCGAACGCTGGGCCTCAGCCCAGATTTATTAGACCCAAATCTGCAGCTTAACAAGGAGCCCAGGTGACTCTTGTGTACTATCACGTTTGAGAAGCAATGCCCAGCTCTGGCTGCACATGGGCCTCAGCTGGGGAGTTTGAAAAATGCTGATGCCCCCCTCCCCCAGGCCCTAATTCTAAAACAGGGTTTCTCAACCTGGGCACCACTGACATCTGGGCTGGATCATTCTGTGTTGGGGGGCCGTCCTGTGCTCCACTGGATGTTTAGCAGCATCTCTGGCCTCTACCCACTAGATGCCAGTAGCACCCCTCCCTGTGGACAATTAAAATCGCCTCTAGACATAGCTGGATGTCCCCCAGGGAGGAGGCAGCCAAAATCATCCCTGGTTGAGAACCACTGTTCTAGAGATTCTGACGTCAGTGGTCTGAGGCGAAGACCCCAGCATAGTTTTTTTTTTTTTTTTCCCTAAACAATCCTTAGTGATTCCAATGGGCCACCACAGGTTTCATCTGAATGCCATTCCAGCAGGAGAATGCAGGACCCAAGAAGCCACAGGAAAATTCCTGGTTTACTGCTGCTTGAGCTCTGGGGTCAGAAAGCCATGATTTCAAGTCCTGCCTCTGTCACCTCCCTGCTATGTGACCCCGAGCACGTCACTTCATCTCTGTGAGTCACAGATGCCTTCTCTGTAAAATCCTAACAGGTTGTCAGTGAGGGTAGGAGGAGAAAAAGTGAAGGGGAATAAGAAGTAAAAACCTCCAGTCATTAAAAAAGAAAGAAAGAAAAGTCACAGGGATATAATGTACCACACAGGGAAATTAGTCCATAATATTATAATTTGTATAGTGGCAGACGGTTATTATATTTACTGTGGTGATCACATCATAAAGAATATCAATGTCAAATCACTATGTTGTACATTTGATGTTAATATACTATTGTATGTCAACTATAAGAAAGAGAAAATAGTAATAATGGAAGGCAAAACATAGTAGAATAATATTTTCATTGCGCTTAAGAAAAATAATCATCAGCTGGGGACCCAAACAAAATACTTTTGGAGAATGAGTATATAATAAAGATATTATACAGGAAAAGAAAATCCTAACGGTGCTTCTTCTCTTGGGTCTGCTGCAAGCAAAACAGGAGATAACCGCATGTGAACATGCGGACGAGGTCAGTATATATTTGGTAAAGCATCTAATATCAATAACGCCGACGTCCGTCAGTGGATGAATGTGGTCTCTCATACAAAAATATGACTCAGCTGTAACGGAGTAAAGCGCTCACACATGCTACAATGTGGATGAGCCTTAAAAACACGATGCTGAGTGGCAGGAGCCAGACACCTGTATTATATGATCCCATTTACATGAAATGTGCATAATAAGCAAATCCATGGAGACAGAAAGCAGACTGGTGGTTGCCAGGGGCTGGGGAGTGCTGGCGAATGGCATGGGGTTTCTTTTTGAGGTGATGAAAAAGCCCTGGAACTAGAGAGTGGTATCTGCACGACACTGGGAATGTACTTAATGTCAGTGAATTGTACACTTTACAATGGTGGAAATGATAAATTTTGTGTTACGCATATTTACAATTAAAAATATATATAATGTATAAAATATATATTATATAATGTATACCTAAGATAAGACAGATACTTAGCCAGCACCATCACGTGGTAAACACTCGCGAAACCAGCCTTTACTATGTTAACTATCAGAAAGCTGCCTTCTTCCTCGCTCATGATCAAAATGGTTTCTCATCTGTTCTCTTTCTAAACCCTTAAACCAGAGCCCTGGTGGATAATCAAGGAAAACAAGACTCGTGCCATTTTACAGACAGAAGCACAGATGCTCAGAACTCAGCTTCACCAAGGGGCAGCTGCTGCCCAGCTGCCACTCAAGTCCCCCACAAGGCAATCCCTGCATGGGGCTTCCCAGCTCTAAACCTCAGTTTTCCATCTGAAAAATGGGGCTGTTAACAGACCCATGTCACGGGTTGCGTAAGGATTAAATGGGAGAATTCACCAAAAGTGTGTTTGGCTCAATAAATATGGGCCAGCGAGGTTAACCAGACTAAAAGCTGTAGTTTCTTGAGCAGTTTCCATGTGCTAGGCACTGGCTAAGTGTTGTCTTTTGTATTTCACCAAATATGTGCTCACGACATCCACACGTTTACACACATCACTGCTTTCGTCACCGTTGCCCTAGATAGATCCCAAATCACAACGCGGGTTTCCTGACCCTGATTGCCCGCATTTCTCAAAGTGAGGTTCGCAGGCTGCCTACAGCCAAATCACCTGGTTGGGGGAGGCGCTTAATAAAAATTCAGACACCCAGGCAACACCTCTGACCCACTGCTCTCGAATCTCCTCTCTGGAGGCTGGATATTTGCATTTTAACAACCTTTCCAGGTGAGTTGTTACCCACATTTGTTTGAGAGCCAAGTTCCACACTTAAGAGGCCACCTGAGGACAAGGGGACCTCCTCCAGGGGAGGCCTTGGCATCCTCAGAGAGCCCAGAGGCAAAACAAACGAACCCAATTAGCCTCTGAAAGAGGAACTGAGCACTGGCAAAGGGCAACCAAAATTACCCTCCTGGGGTCCACTTCCCCCTCTCTCTCTCTGATGCAACCTCTCACACCTCCGGCTGCTAATTGGGGTGACACCATCCAGGACCTATGGGAAGGGTCTCAGGAAGCCACCGGGCCTCCCAGGCCTGCCCCACCTCCCCCATCAGCCTCCACCAGCTCCCATTCAGCTTTTCAACCATCAGAGATTCCAGACCATTCACCCCCATATACCCCGCCGTGTTCTGAGTCAGAGGCCGCCATTTTAAAGCCATCCTGAGGGCCTGTGTCTCGCCTGTGGGGAAGTCTAGAGCCTCTGCCCCAGCTTGAGCTCTGAGGTGGCCCTCACCAAGAGACTTCCCCAGGCTTCCCTCCTGCCCCCGGATTCTGGCACGTCATAAAGTGACTTGGGGCTTCTGTGTTTTATGAGCAATGAATCAACAGGGCGCTGTTGGTTTAACCAGTTTGGGTGTTTACTCTCACTGGCAACAGTGTCTGAGGAGGAATAGCGACAAAGGCTCCACAAGGGAAATGCACACCAGCACGGGGTCCTTCAGGTTGGGCTGAGTCGGCCTGGAAATGGGACATGACTGCCTGTCTGCAATTCACCTAGTCATAGGAGTGCGTGGCCAAGAATTACCATCTACCCAAGAGCCTCAGGAGAGAGGCGGGAGAGGCTGCTCAGGGAGGTTCGCTTATGCAGAGTGGGTGGGTTCTGCTAATAACAGAAGAGTAATTACAGTTGCCATAGAGACTGCCTTGAATTCCAGGCACTCCACATATACGTTTTTGTTTATGCTATAAAACACACACGTGATGTGGTAATTCAGGGTGGTGTGTAAAAGTATGGAGGCTGCCATGTAACTGCCCAAGTTGAAAGCCCAGCTCGGTGACATCCTAGCTTTGGGACATTGGGCAAGTCTCTTCATCTTTCTGTGCCTCTGTTTTCTCATCTATAAAATGGGAATGATCGTTGTTCCAACCTCACAGGGCTGTTTGCAGATTAAATGAGCTAATGTATGGGGAGCGTGTGGCACTTTGTCAGGGCTCAGTGAATGTTAGTTACGTTTGTTTTTATTGCTAAACTTTAGGAGGCCACAAGGAAGAATTTATTCCCATTTCGGAGTAGAGGGCACTGAGTCTCTCCGAGGAGAAGGGATACGTCTGAGAGCTCACAGCTCAGTCAGGCCGACAGGTGGGATTTGAACCCAGACTATCAGATTCCACTATCAAAGGGGGCCGTTTTTAATACAACAGAAAAGGACCCAGTGGGAAAGTCACCGGCCAGTCCAGACAAGAAGGGTCTTCCCATCGGTTTCATTCTGGCTCAAGCACTGACCACCCCTGGCCAGCTGCTATAAACCATCTTGTCTCTTCATCAGGCCCCTGTCCTTGGCTGTAAGCCTGGCTGGCTTGGCCCAGAATACGGCGCTGACTCAGGCCTTGCCTGGGAGGGGCCACGAGCAGGGCCAGCAGACAGGCCCATTAGGCACCTCAGCCCCGCCCTGGCCATTCTGTGCGTCTTCCCTGGAAGTGGGAGAGTGGGACAGAGGAACCCAATTCTCCGAGCATGGGGTTCACCTCTGTGAGGGCCCTGTGAACATTTACACAGGGGTCTGTGGTGCATAAGAGCCCCCACTAGCTCTGGACTTCATGGCCTCAGCCTCCTTGTGGGAAATGGGGCAGTAACACCTACCCTGACAGACTGGCCTATCACCTCATCCAATCCACACAGCATAGGTCCCTAGCAAAAGCTATTATTGCTCTCTCCTGTTCAGAGAATTGCTATACCATTCCAGGCAGCCCCTTCAGAACATTCCCACAGATCTCCATACGACAAGACCCTTCCTGAGGGCTCCACGAATCCCCATTTAACTGATGAGCTTCCTGGACACTGGGGGACCCAGGCAGCCTGGACAGAGAGCAGGATCTGGGTTAACCCCCAGCTCTCTGCCCTGTCTCTTACCAGCTATGTTACTGTAGCAAACCACTTGACCCTCCTGAATCTTCACCCGCTAAAATGTAAGCTCTGGGTGGGCGGGATTTTCATGCCTGACTCACTGGCACAAGTCAGTGCTCAATAAATATTTCTGAATGAATGAATGAACGAATGAATGAATGAATGAATGAAATCTTTAAGATGAGTCTTCTGAGCCTATGACGACGATGGAATTAATTAATGGAACAGCGGAAGCACACCACACATCGTCAATAAAGGATAGATTTGCCTCCTCCACCCCTGCAGAACTAGCCCAGTAAAGGGCATAACCATATGATCAGGTAACCATATCAATCAGCGAAAAAACCACCCTAATCTCGGGCTCTCCCAAACTCAATGTTCCTGCAATCACCACACAGCCAACCCACCACATGGGCCAGGTGACCATCTAGGTTCCATCTTAGAAGCAGGGCGTGCTGCTGGCTGCCAGCTCACCTGAAACAATTGGTGTTTGTTAAACTCCCACACCTGCCTACTGCTGCTTGGGCTGCGGTCTCTAGGAAGTGACAAGAGTGGCAGCCAGAGGTATGTAAAGTCTGCCTTGCAGCACTACGGGGAGGGCTGCAAGCAGGGAAGTATGAGACACACCACAAGAGGGGCACTGGGGTTATTCTATTGTGATGAGATAGGCACTATTACTATCCCCATTGCACAGATAAGGAATCTGAGGCACAGAGTGTTAAGTAACTTCCCCAGGACTAAACAGCTAGTAAGTGACAGAAGCAGAATTTGAACCCAGGCCCACACTAATAACCACCATTCTATACTGCTTCTCTCCATTATGGCGGTTTCTGCTATTTCTGAAATGTGGCTTTGTAGTGCTTAAAAGCCACCTTGGAGAATAAGGGCGGACAAAGTCCTGGCCTACCTGCCCTCTGCCCAATGCCCAAATTTCACTCAAGATTTCCTGCTACAGGTTCCAAAGGGAGACAACCTATTGCTGTGTGGGAGGAGGGAGCGTACAGCTTTCTGGGGGTTGCTGAGCTGGTTTCCGGTTTACGTGATGTCACCCTTTGGGGTTCCAGCCCAAATTAACCTGTCACTCATGGTGTAGCTGCAACTTGGTGTCCTGGGATCCTGCAGAATGTGGATATCACAGCTGCCTTGGTCCCTAACTAGTTGTGTGACCACAGGCAATTTATTTGCCTTCTCTGTGTTTCACTTTTCCCATCTATAAGAGGGAACAGACACTGAAATAATTCAACAGCCATACAGAAAGTGCTTAACACACACTGGGTGATTGACAAGTGTTCGTTTTCCTATTCTGGTTCCCTGTTCTGTCCTTCTCATCTCCTTTTTTACCTGCCTCTGGTCTTTGAGTATGTATTAGCATCTACCATATGCCAAGCACTATTCTAAATGAGTTTTAAAATATAAATCACATCATGTCAGTCCCCTCCTTAGAACTCAAGGTAACTCAAAGTACCAAAAGTATCAAAGTACTAAAGTACCAAAACTCAAAGTACCAAGAAGCTACCTTTCACTTAGAATAAAACCCAGTCTCCAGCTTCCTCTCAGACCTCACCTTTTGCCCCTCTCCCTAACCCTGTTCACTCCACACAGCGTCCCTGGCTGCCTTCTGTTCTCTGAAGATCCCAAACTTATCCCCGCCTCGGGACCTTTGCACTTGCTCTATTCTTCAGCTTGGCCACGCTTACCCATCACTCGGGTCCTGGTTAACACACCATCTCTCAGAGAGGTCTACCCTGATCAGCATGACTAAGATTGCTGCTCCCCCCCTCCCCCAGTTACCAACACATTGTCCTTGTTATTTTCGTCATGACACATAGCTCTGTTTGAAATGATCTCTGCTCAACTGTTTACTATGGGTTTTCCCAACTAGAACGTGACTCCATGAGCCTTGGGACTGCTCTGTTCATTGCTGGGTCTCCAGGGCCTAGAGCAGTTTATAATGTACTCCAAATAGATTTTTTAATTGAAAGAATGAACATTAAGAAGCCCACAAGAATTACGTGGGTCATTTTGGCTTCCGGCAGGAGCAGACGGACAAGATCAGCCTCTCAGATTTATGAAGCAAAGTGCAGTCAATATGCCAGTCCGGTTTCACTAAGGATTGTCATAAACAGTACAACATGACCACCCACCTCCCAAGCTGACCTAGGAGAGTGAAGTGAAGGAATAAAGGAAAGATGGTGAGGAACAGAGTCTTAGGTTTTCTAAGCTCTTGCTTTCAGAAAAGAAAGCGCATAAAACAATGGAATTACCATGTGAAAATCAATGCACCTTGACCCTACCTCACACCATACCCCAAAAGTAATCTGAGATGGAGTATA
The DNA here is from genome assembly GCF_964194185.1 of Rhinolophus hipposideros. Classification (NCBI taxonomy): domain Eukaryota; kingdom Metazoa; phylum Chordata; class Mammalia; order Chiroptera; family Rhinolophidae; genus Rhinolophus; species Rhinolophus hipposideros. Next base: position 8,439,488 of record NC_138068.1, on the reverse strand, counting down.
TCCCCTCAACCTAAAAGCTAGAATAAAAAGCTTCTAGAAGAAAACATAAGAGAATAATTTTGCTACCTTCAGATAGGCAGAGATTTCTTGGGGAAATTCAAAGAGTACTAATCTTGAAAGAAAAGAAAATGGTAAGTTAGACTTCCTCAAAATAAAATATTGATGTTCATAAGACACGATTAAGAAAATTAATAAGCAAGCCACAGCCTGGGAAAAATGTTTATAATTCATATATCAGACAAAGGACTCATGTCCAGAATACATGAAAAACTACTGCATTATTAACAATAAAAACAGGAGTAACCCTACAGAAAATGGGCAAAAACTTTGAACAGACACTTCTCCAAAGAAGACATACAGATAGCCAACAAGTGCACCAATCAGGTCTCAGCAACATTAATCATTTGGGAAATGCAAATTATGCAAATTATTATTTGCATAATCTCTTATGCACAATGAGATACCATTTAGCACGCACTAGAATGGTTGCCATTAAAAAGACTACCAAGGGGCAACCAGTTAGCTCAGTTGGTTAGAGCGCGTTGCTCTTAGCAAGGTTGCCAGTTGGATCCCCACATGGGCCACTGTGAGCTGCACCTTCCACAACTAGTTTGAAACAACTACTTGACTTGGAGCTGATGGGTCCTGGAAAAACACACTTAAAACAAATGAAAGTTTAAAAAAAAAAAATAGACTACCAAAACCAAGTACTGGTGAGGACATGGAACTAGTGGGACTTCCATACACTCCTGCAGGGAGTGAAAATACAAAAACTGAAACATACACTTTCCCTATGACCCAGCAATTCCATTTCCAGGTATTTACCCAAGAGAAATGAAAACGCTTTCCACAAAAGGCCTTGAAGCAGACTGTTCACAGCAGGCTTATCCATAAAATTCAATCCCCAGAAACAACCCAAATGTCCATCAATGGTACATAAACAATTGTTATATTCATACAATCGAATATTGTTCTGCAATTAAAAAGAATGAATTACAGAGTCACGTGGTAGCAGCGAGGGATCGCAAAGACACTGGACTGAGCAAAATCAGCCAGACACAAGAGAGTACATACTGTATAATTCCATTATATGGACTTCTAGACCAGGGAAAGCTAATCTATGTTGACAGAAATCAGGACAGTGGTGGCCTGTGTGTGGGGAGAGAATGGGGAGGAGGCAAGGGCCAAAAGGTACAAGGAACTTTCAGGGGTGAAGGAAACGCTGTGTATCTTATTTTGAGTGTTTACACAGCTACATACATTTGTCCAAAACCAGTGAACTGCATGAAGACTTACAGCCTGTGCCACTTATTGTATCTTAATTATCCCTCAGTAAAACATATTGATATCAAGAGATTTAAAAGAACATGTGAGAAATCCATTTTCTAGTCCACGCCCCATTCCCAACCCCCAATTCCTGCAAAATGAGCAAAGTGAATTTACATGCTGTGCTCTGAGCGGACATGGCTTGGTGGAAAATTGCTTCAGGTGTTTTCTGAAACGCGGTGAATGGAGAGGCCCCCTTGCAGGGCAGGGAGAAAACCCGTGGGAAGGTTCTCACAGGACAAGGCATCTGCACCAATGGACGTCTCCGTCCCATCTCATCGCTGCATTTCTCTCCACCGGGCAGGCTGGAGATACGTGTTTCCATTTTTTTCGACAAATATTTTAGAGACAGTTGCTATGCGGCCCTGGCTAACCCCTGCTGGTCCGGTTCCCACCCTGACAGAAGAGAGACTGACAAGGAAACTGGGTCATCAGAACACAAAGAGGGGACCCCTGAATCCTGTGGGCCAGGGCAAGCTTCTTCCTCGAGGGGCCATCTTTACAGAGACATCAGATGAGGAGGAGTAAACCAAGTGATGGAAGGAGGGGTGGGGCAGACAGGGGAGACGAGGTCAACCGGTCTTAAACTTCCCTGCACGTCAGAATCCCCGGGGGAACCTCTGAAGGTCTCCGTGCCCAGACCAACCAATCAATCAAGCTCCGTAGGATGTGGGCATCATGTTTCTTTTCATAACTCCCCAAGTGATTCCAACCTGCATCCACGTTTGAGAACCAGTGTTCTGGATGGAGATGATGGCACAGGCAAAAGCCTACGAGAGAGAGAGCCCAGCGGCTTTGGAAACGGAGGAGCAGAGAGGAAAGTCAGGAAATGTTGCTGAGGATGTGGAATGGGTGCAGGGCCCCCGCCCAAACTGCTGTCCACCCAGAACCTCAGAATGTGATCTCATTTATAAACAGGGTCTTGAAGATGTAAACAAGTAAGGATGGAGATGCAGTCCTCCTGGATTAGGGTGGGCCCCAAATCCACTGAGAGTGTCCTTAGAAGAGACAGAAGAGGACACACAGAGAAGGTCCTGTGAAGACAGGGCAGAGATGAAGCATTTGTCTACAAGACCAGGGACTTCCAGCCGCCACCAGAAGCTAGGAGAGAGGCCTGGAACAAACTCTCCCTCAGAGCCTCCAGAAGAAACCAACCCTGCTGATACCTTGATGTGAGGCTTCTGGCCTCTCGGTCTGTGAGAGAGTACATTTCTGTTGTTTTAAGCGTCCCAGTTGGTGGTAATTGGTTATGCCAGCCCTGGGAAATTCATCCAAGAGGGAATCAAGGACTCAGCCATCACCAGGAATGTGGAGTTGAAGCTGAGAGCACTGATGAGCCCAGGGGAGAAGGAAGCCTGTCCCAATTCAAGGGAACAGGATGAGGAAAGGCCCACAGCTGCGATCCGTGGGTAGGTTTGTTCTTAAAGATAAGGATAGGACTTCTGCCTTCTCCCATGTTCTCAGAGGAGTAGGAGGCACGGTTATCTGCCTGGAGTGGGAAGGGGGTGGGGACGGCACGGAAACCTCTGAAGACTGGTTCAAGATAGTCCACGCTGAGAATACGGGAGGCAACTAAAAGTATCTCTTTGGTGATACTGAAGATGCAGTGGAAACATTAGAGACATATGAAGGGCCCATCTGTGCTAAGGTGAGATTTGACCTCTGGCATCCTGGCTTGTAAATACGAGGTGTTATCAAACAACACGGTAAATGTTTAAATTACAAAAAAAAAAAAAAATTACAGTAAAAACCACATTGTCGTTAATCCCCCTCAAAATACTCCCCCTCACTTCAAACACACTTATCCCATTGTTCTTACCACTTTCTGAAGCAGCTCTAGAAGTCCTCTTTCGTGAGTGTCTTTAGTTGTACTGTCATGGCTGCCTCTGTGCCCTGAATTAATTCAAAACATTTAAGTTTCATGGTCATTTTGACTTTGGAGAAGAGCCAGAAGTTGCACGGTGCCAGATACGGTGAACACGGTGGATGAGGACACACCATAATGTTTTTATTTGACAGATATTGGCGTACCAGAAGTGATGTGTGACACAGAGCATTTTCATGATGGAGGACAAAGTAAAGACACTCCCAAAAGAGGACTTCCAGAGCTGCTTCAGAAAGTGGCAAGAACGATGGGATAAGTGTATTTGAAGTGAGGGGGAGTATTTTGAGGGGGGTTAATGGCAATGTGTTTTTTGCTGTAACAAATTTTTTTAAATTTAAACTCATCATACCTTTTGATCACACCTTGTACATATAAAGGAATGCACATTTCTAGCAAATAAGGTCACCTCCCAGAGAATGGCCTCAGTAGTTTGTTCAAGTTTTTTCTGCTAGAATCTGCGAACTTATCCTTGATCCCTAAGACATTACATAAAAGGCACCTCCAAAATAAATAAGTTAGTCTTGCAAATAAGTACCAGCCCAGAGTGTTTTTCTTACTAACTCACCCTCCCCAAGGGCTATATACTTAGTCAATCAGTCAATAAATAGTTCTTGTACACATACTGTATCAATACATGTTACTGTCAATACACTGACAATACTAATTGTCAATAAATATTTACTGAATATCTCTCTAAGGATCATACAGTAAGCCAATTAGTCAATAAATATTTATGGTCTAGGAAATTAGAACAAAGAAGGAAATAAAAATGGCAGAAGATTCTGGGTGAGAGGGAGAGTGGCCAACTGGTCGCTCAATTTGGTATTGCAAGAAAGAGTGGTGTTATAGAAACCAGAAGAAGGTATTTCACAGAATAAGAAAACTCGAGTTGGGTCTGCCAGTACCTACCAAATAAAAATGAGTGAATCACTTTACCAAGAAAGTTTCAGTTTCCTTATCTCTCAAAATAAGGTAGTTGAATCAGCCAAAAGTTTTTTAAAAAAAAAAACAAAAACCTGTGTTCGAGGTTCAAACAACTTCATAATGCCCGAAAGACGTTGCTGGAGGTTGCAGGCTGATCCTTCAAGTCTCAGATTGACATGAGATAAGTTGACCCGAGGGACCCAAAGATGCAAAGGAGCTTTACCTTCTGTGTGTGGTCCCTCCTGAGGCCTCCTCTTCCCCACCTTGCTACAAACCACAGCTTCATGCTGGAGAGTGAGTCACTTGCCAGAAAGGGGAGACCTTATCTTCTCAAAACCCCCTAAATCACAAAGGAAGAGCCCCAGTTTCCTTCCCAAAACATCTTGAGATGTTAAAAAAAACCAAGATGAGGGTGGGGCCACCACCATGACTAGCAGACAGGGGCAGGGGTGGGGGGTCTACTGGGTAGAGAAGTGGAATTGCAATGTTTCTGCGATGTTTGCCAACACTTGCCTTCCTTTGTGGCCTGCTGTTGGGTCTTTCTTTTCTAACATCAGAGCACAAACTCACCACCACATTCAGCCTGACCCCATCTTAACTGACAAGGCTGGCAGAAATCAGAGGGCTCTGTCATCTGTTTCCAAAAGCCAACCAAGACCAGGTTCTGGCTTCTCTCCCAAAGAGGGTCCACTCTCTCTCCTTGTTGGCTTCTAATCCTGAGGGCCAGTCTTTCTCAATCCTTTCTGCATAAGATATTCATGCTTTCCCTTTACTCACGAGTGTCCGATTATTAATCAAAGCCACGTGCAGATTTTATCTGATCCAGCGTATTCTCAATTTGTTGCTGCTTTTCAAAAATCAGGAGACTTTGGTTTATCTTTAAAAATCAGAAGATTTGGTCCCTCTAAGTCTACATTGCCACATGGAAATACTGGCTGGAGTGAAGTAACGACAGCCCACTGAGATGTGGAATGTGCCTTCCTGGAGCCACTCTCCACCGCTCCTCATCGCTGCTCACCCAGCCCACTGCATTCATTTCCACAACCTCCCTGGCCTCTGTAGGCAGCTGATTTTGTGACTCCTAGTTATGGCAAAATGTCTAGCAAAAAGAGGGGAAAAAATTCTGAAACATAATTGAATACAGAACATGAGTGTAACAACATAAAAGAACATGCTTAAAAGAAGGAGACTAAAAATATAATATCAACAGCTTTCATTAACGGAACAATGTTTCCTTTTTGACGTCTTTATGCTTTTAAAAAATATTTCTCAACTATGAAAAACTGAGCAGACAATAAGTTTTGTCACGTCTAATTGCAAAACCAACAGCAAAACTTGAGAAAAGTAACTAAAAGTGAGCTCAAAGCCACTGCTCCTTTCAAAGCCTGGTCGAAAGGCAGATCTTGGCCACCACATACTGGATTCTGAAAACCTTCTGCATCTTTGTTTGGGTATCTCTATTTCCACCAGACTGTAGGTTCATTGAAGACAGAGAAAATGTCTTGCTCATCTGCAGACCTCCGGCACAGCACCGGAGACTGAGCAGATTGCCAGTAGACACTCAGGGATGGGCTGAGGGAGACAGAGGGAGCATGGCTTCTGTGTGCCAAAGCTCCTGTTCGTATCCCAACCCTGCCACTTTTTGGTTGTGTTACCCAACCCCTAACCCCTCTCCCTCCTCTTCTGTAAAATGGGCATGGTGACACCGGCTATTGCCAAGGATTGCTGTGAATATTCAGTGAGCTATTGCAAGCTGAGCACTTAGCAGTCATGGCTCAATAAGCAAGAGCCACTGTGATATTATTGTTACTCTTACTGAAAGAAAAGAGGAGGAGAAGGAAAAGGGGAAACGATGTACCGTGAACTCACTCCAACTACACCTACCGTTTTTAAAACCAGAACAACAGTCAGACATTTCCAATCTTCTAAACAAAGCTGTAGACTACCCATTAGCCGTATTATTTTTTAATTTCCTGTTGGGCCACAAAACTCTCCAGCAATAAATAAAAGCAGAGAGAAACCCTTACATGTGCTCTGTCCCTGGCCCCTTTGGTCATCTGGGGCCCACTGTGGGTCCTCTTGGGTCCTGAGTATTCTCACAGGGTACCTTGCCTGGGGTGGGAAGTCATGCACAGCCCACTTTCCAAAGACCGCGCCTGCCCAGAGCCCAACTTACAGCACTCGATGGGGTTAGATGCGGTCTGCAAGGACACGATTCTTCCGCTGGACTCTGGAATGTGCACCCGGAAAACCAGCCTCACTCGAGTGTTCTTCCTGCCGATATCCGTCTCTCCTTTCCGCAGCTCAATGTCTGCATTTCTAAGCTTCAGGATTCCCGCACAGTCAATGCTGCCAGAAGGTTGAAAACCCCATTTACAACCGAGCATCTCGGAGAGCAGGAAAGATGACCCACAAAACCACCTTAGTTAGGGAGGCAAAATTATTCTACAGCCAACCAAGGGATGAAATTGCAATACACTGATAAAGTATTTCAGCCAGGAATTTACACCAAGAGGGGGATAAAACACAAAGGAATTAGAGAAATTCCCCAGGGGAAATTACTTCTCTAGGGAGATTTTTTTCATGTCAACTTTTCTATGCTCAAAAGTATCTGAAAAACGCAAGTTGGCAAAAATTACATCTGGACTATTTACTAGATAAGAATTGTGTATCAACACTGAGCACCTTGAATTTGATAAATGCACTGGGGTGATGTAAGAACATTCTTGTTCTTAGGAAATGTACACGGAATTATTTAAAAGTCAAAAGGGGGGTGGCCAGATGGTTCAGTTGGTTAGAGCGTGAGCTCTCAACAACAAGGAGCGGGTTGCTGGTTTAATTCCCACATGGGATGGTGGGCTGCGCCCCCTGAAACTAAGCTTGAAGATGGTGACTGGACTTGGAGCTGAGCTGCGCCCTCCACAACTAGATTGAAGGACAACGACTTGGAACTGATGCTCCTGGAGAAACACATTGTTCCCCAATATTCCTCAATAAAATTTATTTGAAAAAAAAGTCAAAAGGCATGATGTCTGCAACTAACTCTCAAATGGTTCAGGAAAAGATGGAGAGAGGGTGAGAAAGGGAGTGTTAATGCAAATGTGAAAAATGTTAACAATTGGAAAATCTGAGTGAACCGTACACAGGAGTTCTCTGTATGATTCTTGCAGTTTTTCTGTAACTTTGAGATTATTTTCTAATACAAAGTTTTTTAAACTCCAATGCATGGGTGCCATGATTCCCAAATTTTAGCTATATGCAAATTACTTTGTGAATTTTGACCTACTGCATCACTATTTAATAATTTTCTTTAGGTCAAATAAAATTTTTAAATTAAGTAAACTTAGTCTCATCCTAAACAACGTAATCCAAAGATGCATAAGTATTCTTCCTCCCAATACACATGAAAAATATCTAGATATAGAACTTTCAAAATAGAAACTTCTAAAACAGAAATCTCTATGAGTCCATCACAGCTTGGAACCACCATCCATGGCTGCTTCCATCAACTCCATAGGTCCCCTCTCCCAAATCCCTGCCACTTGGCCCTATAAAGACCCACTGCCCTCAGCCCCAGCCCTTACGTTGCTCTCATGTTGTTTTTTGGCTCCAGTGGGATCTCTAGGACTTTGGTGTTGCCCACGATCTTCTCATAGCTGGTGGTGGTAACCGTTTTTCCCGTGATCCGGTGTACCTGGTAGAAGGCGTGGGGTTTAAGAATCCGCTCGTCGGCTGTCCCAATGAAGATCTGAAGCCCCAAGGGCTTGTTTTCCATGTAGCCATGGAGCTGGGGGAGGGAAGAGAGAAAATAAAATCAAATTATTACACCACCGTTGACATGTAGGGTATAGCAGCTATAGTCAAACAAACCAAAAGGTCAGAGAAACTCCTGGGCAGCAGAAAGAACACGGAATTGTGGCACTGTCTGGAAGAATGGAGAATTGGAAGCAACCTTGATGTCCAACCAGAGGGGACTGCTTCAATAAATTACAGGAATCTATTCTAAATTAAAAGATTAAGCAGCCATACAAAGAATGTGATAGATCAGAACTGCATTTATGGAGAGAGACACTGTGCTTAATTGGCAGTCCAGGGTTTGGGGGTAGAATGGTGTTGCATGGTAGGGAGTACAGAAAATAATCAGAAGAGATAAACCAGAGCTTTTGACCATGGTTGGCCTGGGAAGATCCAAAGAAATTCCACTTTTTACATATATTCCAATTAACAGGTTTGATTTTTGTAATTTAAAAAAAGAATGAGCAAGGCAAAAGTACCACTATCTAAATCAAAAGAAAAAATTTAAGACTGGAAGAAAATATGTGCAATATATAACAGGCAAAGGATTAGTATACAGAATATATAAAGAATGCCTATAAGTAAATAAGAGAAGGACAAGATCCCCTAGCCATCATATTTAAAATTGAGTCCCACCCCACCAATGGCTCTCCTATCTCGTTTTCCTTTTTATTATCCAATCTAATATACTATATATTTACTCAGTTCCTTTGGTTTAGGTCTTTCCCTACACCTAGACTATTACCTTTTTGAGGGCTGGGCTGTTTATTTAACTTGCCACAAAATCCCTAGCACCTAGGATAATGCTGGGTACATGGTAGACAGTATAGCACATATTTGCTGGATGAATAAAACGATCCAACAGGAAAACATGAGCAAGAGATTTGAACAAGTAATTCACAGAAAAACAAATTGCCATTAGCATAGAAAAGATGTTCAATTTGACTTGTAAACAGAAAAATGCAAATTAAACAACCATGAGATGCCATTTTTCACCTGTTAGATTAGCATGCATGCAGATATTTGATAACATTAAGTGTTCTGCAGACTGTGGGGACACAAGCACTGTCATGCAGCTGATAAGAACATAAACTGGTATAACTATCTGAAAGAATATTGAAGTACTATCTATTAAAATTTTAAAAACAGATACTCCCTATGACCCAGTAATTCTGTTTCTCAGTATGTACCTTAGAAGAAACATTGTGCATGCGGGAGACATGCACAAATATGCATGGAATAAAACAAATGGAATAATGAACAATTAGTCCCACCCCACCAATGGCTCTCCTATCTCGTTTTCCTTTTTATTATCAATAGGCTTATGAGCAGTATGACATGTCCAGACTAGGAATTTATAAAAAATAAATAGCCGTTTATAAAATAGCCAGCCATTTATAAAAAAGTAAGGTAGAGATCTGTGAATGGATCCAGAAAAATCTAAGACATAGTGTTGAAAGAGAAAAGCAATTTGTACAAAAATATGGATAGTGTGATAACTACTTATTCTTAAAACGCTGAATGTTTTGCAATCCTATTGCAAATGCAATAGGAAAAGGTGTAGAAGGATACACTCCAAAGTGACCACAACATGATCACTTCTAGGGATAGAAGAGAAGCTCACGATTGAGAAGGTGTTCAGAGAACTTTATATTTATTCACAATATTATAGGAATGAAGTATTTCTGGAAACGTGTGAAATTTAACATTGTGAAAATACAGATTGTGAAAATGTGTATACACATTTTAAGAAAGAAAAAAACTATTAAAATTGTACTACTCAATATATACTGATAACAAAAGACGAATACAAGTCACGTTTGACTCCTGCAATTACAAGAGGTGCTCAAAGTGGTTCCCATCAGCATCCAGACAATTCTGATGATGGTGAACTACTGCTTGAGCAATGTTGACCAAAGCGTCCACTTGTATTCATTTTTCTGGCACCCCCGGTACATAATAAAAGGAAAAAGGTGTATTGAACTGAGAGTTTTGAACTGAAGATAGGTTCCTGTCTTGCCACTCCCCAGCTGAGAAATGCTGGGCAAATCATTTAATCCTTCTTTGCCTCTGTTCCCTTCTCTGAAAATTGAGAAGAGCTATGACAAGTGACAACTAAGATCCCACCCTTCCATAATGTTCTACAAAATTTCAATAGGATCTCCAGTCAACTGCCAAAAAACAAAGGTTCCAGGGCAATACATGATTACACATGATCCAGAGTTGTGCTATCCAATACAGTAAATAATACAAAAAGGGAAACTGAAAATTCAGTTTCTCTGTTGCACTAGCCATATTTCAATTGCTCAACAGCCACAGAAGGCTAGAGGCTACCATAAGGGTCAGCACAGAAACAGAATATTTCCATTATTGAGAAAGGTTCTATCAGACAATGCCAGTCTAGACAGACAAAGTTTTCTCGTACCCTTCTAAAAAACGATACAAAGAGACCGGCTACGTAGAATCGGAGCAGAGTCAGATGACAACCTTTTGCATAATCTGCCAGGCCGACACCCACAATATTTACATGTGTGTCTGATACACACCCAAGATTAACCCGAGGGCAAAGATGGAAATCGAAGTCAGAGCCTCTTATCGTTCTCCCCCATGCCAACTGAAGAACAGGGTTCTGTTCTTGGTGACAAAAATCAAAGTAAGAAGGGCATTGCTGAGCAGAGATGTTGTTTTTGCCTTGCATTTGGACCCAAGATAAATATATTTCCTCATCTTACCTCCTGGATTTATCAGGAAGTGGTAAACAGAGCATCACACGGTATAGGGAAGAAAAGTAGGAAGAACAGAGAGTACGCCCTGATGGTCTGAGGCTCCTTCCTCATCCCAATCACAGAAGAGCAGAAAGTGCAGTCTGAGTGCATCTGTGGTAAACACACAGGGAACACCTGCAGATAAAACCTGTCACGTTCCTCACCGCTCTACCTCAATCCAGCTGCTTCTGTCCCCTCCCCTGCTGCCACAGCTAGTCCAAGCCACCATTGCCTTGCCCCGGAGTGACCACCACTGCCCTCTAACTGGCCTCTTGCTGGTCTTTCACAAAACAGCACAAGGATGTTTTAAAAATGCAAATGAGACCCAGACACTCACCTGCTTACAACCCTCCAAAGACTTCCTGTGGCCTTAGAATAAAATTGAAACTGGGTGCCATGATCTATGAGGCTTCCAACAGCCCAGCCTCTGCCTTCTTCTCCTTCCACCCCATTGGGCACCAGCCATCCTTCTGTTCCTTGAGCACACCAGGCTCTTCCTGACCTCCGGGCCTTTGCACAGCCTTCTCAGCCTACAATACTCTCCCACCGGTACATTTAGTTCTCAGATCTTCACATCTTTCCCGAACCACATTATTTACATACACCCAGTTCTAGAGCCAGCTCTTTCAGCCTTACAAGAGCCAACTGTTAAATTTTTAGGAATTTTAAGACCCAGTTGACGTCACTTTGGTAGCTTGAAATCAGCCACAGGGGGGATATTTATACCACACCAATTGACAAATGCTACAAATTGGGGTCTCTTTCTTCTGGAGAACTGGATGTTTAATATACACTAGCATAGTGCTGAAATAGTTGCTTTATTACCAACTGAAATTTTCTCATTAGTTGTTTCTTAGCATCTCCCTCTCCCACCTGAGCATGAGTTCCATGGTCGTAGGAACCTTGTTGTTTGTTCGGAGTGATCAATAAATGTGCTGAATAAATGATCACCATCAACAACAATGCAGCACTCCCCTTAGGCCAGGCACTACACTGACGTTTAACCTGTATCACAACTCTATGTAGGGTGGACACATTTTATAGATGAGGAAACTGAGGCTTGCCAAGGTCGGGCCACTCGTCCCAGTCAACACCGTTAGCAGTGGGAGGGCAGAGCAAGGATGTGAACTCAGGACCATCGGGCTCTGAGTCCACTCCCTTACCTGACACATTGCCCATGGCCCTGGTATTGGGTGGATTCACAGCTGCTCTCTGATCTACGACTACAGGTCAGAAAGTCAGGTCCTCAAAGGGAACACCAGAAGTGCTAAATCATAAGATCCAGGGTGTTCTTCCTGCTGAACAAGGGGTGTGGGGAGAGGAAGGGAGATGGAGGGAGAGAAAGAAAGAGCCGACAACAACCAAAATAGACAAGTAGTGTTGCCCCTTGAGAGAGAGACCGTCTCCTTTACGAAGGGTCTCCCTGTGTCGCAGAGCAGCCCCTGGGTGAGCTGGGCTAGCTCACAACATGAGGAGATGGAACCGCTCACCTTGGTGAGTGTGCTCCCCCTGCCCACACACAGGTAACACCAGAGAAGGGGATGGTATACGAGAAAGAGGAGAGCATTTGCCATTTGGTCAGACATACCTGCACCTCAATCCTGGCTCTGCTTTTTCAAAGCTGTGTGTCTTTGCAGCAGTGACCCCACCCCTCTGAGTTTCCATTTGCTCATATAAAACAGAAGCATCACCTCCCACTCCCCAGGGCTCTTTCGGAGACTAAATAAGACAACCTTTGTAGGGTCCCAGAGCACAGCACCCAGCAGGTGCCCATGAAACGAGAACTGTCTTTGTCATCAGAGGATGATGCAAATCAGTACAAGGAGGTGACATTACAGAACTGAATGGGAAGGTGAAGAATGAATGTGAAAGACCCACAAACTGAAAAACAACCCGAAACATCCACCCAGGCATTAATTAATGGCACCCAGGCATTAATTTCAGTCTTCACTGTGGGCTTAGCAGCTGGAAGGAGGAGCCGGGTAAAGAGACCTCGCCAACTTGTGTGAAACGCACTCTCCTCTGTCCCCTCTCCTCCACCCCAGAAGGTGGTAGGAGGTACCTGGACCCTGACTGCTTAGCATGCCTGCTCTGGAAGAGCCTTGCCAGCTCTCCGGAGGTTTGGTTAGAAAAGCATGTCGTTATTGACTTGCTTCTCAAAAACGGGTGATTGGCTCTTGCAAGTACACGTGATGCCTTCGCATGGTGTGATCTGCCCTCAAGGTCCAGAATGCCCTGTCATCCCCATTTTAGGGAGGTCTTGGTCTCTCCAGGCTTCTCCAAAGGTCAGGTCTTCTCAGAGGTGTAGGCAAGCAGGGTCACCTCCCAGGCACAGCAGACGGCTGCTGCAACCTCGCTCAAGGTCAGCTGGCCTCCAAAGCAGAAGAGCCCCTTCCTGCAGCCACGGGGAGAGCCAAAGTTTTGTGCATCTTGTCCCCTCCCAGGCTGTTGACAACATTCCAGGAAGAAGGGGTGTTTCTAGTGCACCTCATGAGAGCAGGGAGTGTCATAGCTGATTTAATCTGTGCAGAAATGCTCCAAAGAAAGCAGGGTGATCCCTTTTCTGGATGAGAAAGCTGAGGCTCCACGGGATGAAATGCCTTGCTCACCACCCTACCATTTAAAAGCTATCGGGTGGAACCCCAGGGTTGAGGCCACATTTGCTTCCTCTCTGTCACCGCTGACCCCTGACTCAGAAAAAGGCCACCTCTTCTCAGTGTGGACTACGCATTTTAAGACAGGCAGGTCCATCCCACCAACACAGCAAAAAGAACCCAGAGGTGAACATGGTCTCCACATCCACGAGGCCCACAGTGTCCCAGAGAAAGCTCGTCAGCCCCGCTCACCCCCACCCCCAAATTCAAGCTCGGCCCACTATTCTCCTGATGCGCAGATAAAAGGGCATCGGTATTTGTTGACTCCTGTCTTTCTTTCGCCTTGTTATAAAACTAATAAGGGCTTGTTCATTGTAGGAAAAATCGACAACGAAAAAACATAGAAATTATAAAGAAAATATTCTCTCAAAATAAGTAAGCATTGTAAGGCCACGCTCTTCCACATTTTTCTTCTAGACACCTGGATAAACACATTTGGGATTCTACTTTACATACTGTTTCCACTTAACAATATAGTATGACCGTTTCCGCTTGCCGTTAAGTCTTGTTTTATGAGACAAACTCAAATGACTGTCTCATGTTTCCCAGGGCTCAGACTCACAGAAGGTAAGTGAGGTTCCCCGGGTACGTGAGTCAGTGATTTAAGGAGGCACTGGCTCGCAGGGTCGTGCAAACGCGACGTGGGCACCTGAGAGCAAGTGCCACCTTATATTTTGGCCCCTCCCCTCCCCTACCTCCCTACTGTGCCTCTCTGGCCTCTCCCAGGTCCCAGCCCTGGCATTTCCATCCTATGCATAAACCAGTTTTAATGAACCTCTACCGCTGGACATTTAGGTCGTTTCAAACATCCCCCATGATAAACACTGCAATGAGAACTCTTGTAAATGATGCTTCCTTGAAAACAATTTCTCTATCAACTCTGTTCGGAGCTTTTTAAACACTCTCAGATGGAAGGGATGCCACCGAATCCAAAATGTGGGATTGATTTTCAAAATGGCAACTGGCCAAAGACACTGTTTTGGATTTTACTAAAAGCAAACTTTAACAATGTTAAGTAGTAGCATTTTTTCTTGTTGTTGAATTTGGAATATTAGGAAATTGGTATCATCCTCAAAGATTTCACTCTGCAAGCAGAGAAAAGCCTGTGCGTGTGTGTTATTGCAATTCCCCCATTGCCACATAGCATGTGGGGAGACGATCGGTGCAAATACACATGGATCCCAGACTCAGTCTGTATTTTTGGATGCAAAAGTCACAGAACATACCTGCCACCCCAACCCTGCTCCACACACACACACACACACACACACACACACACACACACACCAAGGAAACTAGTCCGTGATTTTTCTCTCATTTCAGTCGTCCCAACAAGCATTCAATATCAATCTAATGAACACATGTTAATAAATTCATTAAAAAACCTAATTGTCCCGCTGGCTCATGGTCATGTTGGATCCACCTCAAAGTCCTATCAATACTGTTTCCTAAAGCCCACTCTTCCCTTCTCAGTCATTTCCATCCTAGTCCAAACTACTGCCATTTCCCTCCTGAAGAGTTTCTCCTGCAGTCCCCCCACGTCTCACCAATTGTCCACCCTGCGCCACAATGACCTTTTATAAACCTCAGTTGGCCATCAGTCACGCCCAGCTCCCATTGGCTCCAAGGCCCTGTGGGATCTGACCTCGCCCCACGGCATGCACCCCAACCCCCATTCTACATTCTTTCTTGTGCCAGGTTTTTCAGAAACATCCCCCCTCCCTTCACCTGCTCCCCCCACATTTGTCCTTGTTAATTCCTAGTCAGACTGCAGAGTGTCGCTCAAATATTATTTCCCAAGAAAGTCTTCCCTGGCTTCCCAGATGAGGCGGGACTTCCCAGTAAGAGTCTTCTTTGTTGTAGTTGTAATTGCAAGAGATAATTAGCTGGCCAATTAGTCGTTTCACGTCTGCCCCTTTCCATCCTATTCAACTGCCTTTTACAGAAGAGGAAACTGAGGCTCAGAGACGTGAGGTCCCCTGCCAAGCAAGCAGCAGAGCAGGGATATGAAGCCAGGTCTGGCTGCAGGAGGAATGCTTCCTTGCTCTGCTCTTTGTGGGACTGACGCAAAAGACAGAACATGGGTGCCACCCAAATTAAATTTGACCTGGTTGAAACATGGAAACCTAAGTGCAGAGTCTGGCGAAATAGGGTACACCCACATCTGTGGTAGGCAATCTTGCAATTACCTTTCAAATTTACAAAGGTACACTCCCTTTGATGTTGTAATTCCACTACTAGTGAATGGGTTATTCTATGGACACCCTGGTAGGTACGTAGAAAAAAACTAAGGACAAGTGTAACACTCTTTAAAATAGCAAAAGATTGGAAATGACCTAAGGGTCCATCAAAGGAATACTGGTTAAGTCAATAGTGGGTATATTATGAAATATAATGTTGTTATAAAAAAATTAATATGCTAGGGGCCATGAATATGAATGAATAGAATGAAAATGCAGTTAATGTGAATGCCACCCCTGGAGTTGTGCAGTGCACAACCTGGGCAACCACATGGAGCACCCCAAGGAAGCTTTTTATATACTGATACAGAATAATCTCCAAAATATACCATAACAATGAGAACACATCTATTTATGTTTTAAAGGTGGGGGGTGTGTGTATGAATGTGTCTAACAAAAATAAAATTAAAAAGTGGAAAAGAAATCAGGCCCTGTTAAAAAATGTCCACTGGATTTTGATCATTCCCAGCGAGGAGCTCTGTAGTCCCAGGACCTCAGGGTTGTAGTGCCCATGAACCATGACACAAAAATTATTATTCAACCCAAAACTTATTTTCTGAGTGCATAGCATAAAAAATAAAGCCAAAATATTCATTCGAAGAAAGAGACCTACCTCTGCTTTTCTCTTTGTGAATCTTGGCATTTCTTTTAAAGGCCATCAAAAAAAAAAGGAAAACTAAAGCAATGAAGGTACAAAGGCATGTGCAATGTCCCATCCCCTTCTGAAAGAAAAGTAAAGGCGCAGGACCCACCCACAGAAACCTCAAGAGCAGGAGTCCAAGGTGGAGGCCTTCAGCAAAGGAAGAGATGCCAGCAGGCTCCCTCTGGGTTCAGGGTATGGGGCCGACATCTCTCCGGACTCTGCTTCTCACCAGCCCTTACCAATAGTCTGGTCTGGGCTACCATCACCTCTTCCTTGGACTGTTACAGTACACTCTTGCCGTGGCTCATCTCCTATCTGGACTAAGGCAGTAGCCTCCTTCCTGGTCTTGCTTCCATTCCTGCCCACCCTGCCCCCTCCACCTGCACACAATCTTCTCCACACAGCAGCTAGAGTGAACTTTAAAATGATAAGTTAGATCTTATTGCTCCTGTGCTGAAAACCACCGAACAGCAAACATCTGATTCAGATCAAAAAGCCAATGTCCAGTCACTAGACACGCTCTTGCCTCAATGTTTCAATACATATTGTTCCCTCTGCTTGAAATGCTCTTCTCCCATCTCCACAGGACTCACGCCTCTCTCCACTCAAACCTCTCCTCGTAGGATGCCTTATCGGAGGGGCCGTCCCCCACTGTGACCCCAATACGGTGGCCCACACCCTTTCACTCTTCATCTGTTCCCCTGCCTTATGTTGCGTCAGCCACTGATCCCCCCCCCCGCCGACATCGTATGATGTATTTCATTTTTTTCTCCCCTCTAGAACATCAGCAGCACATTATCTGTCTTGTTCACTGAGGTGTGTGCCGTGCCTAGAACCACACAGGTGCTAGACGTGTAAGCCAGCCTAGAAGGCGGGGCAGCCCGACGGAAGAGCTTCGAGTGGCGGCAATTCCTCCTGACCCCCCCCCACCACCCATGACAAAGAGCTGTTATGCTGCCCACACTGGCTTCTCTCCAGCTTAGGCAATTATCTTCCTGACCCACAGCTATCACTGTGCCCTACCCAGCGTGGGTAGGACTCGGCTCATTGGCTAATTGGTACCTGGACAGCCCTGTTCCCAATACAGTTGACAGAATCTCCTGGGTGTGATGAGAAGGGAGCCCCACGTCTGCTTTCTGACCAAGCTGGGATCCCGCTGGCCGGGTATATCTTCAGCCTGGCTGGAGACCTCTGTGACCAGCAATTAACAGATGCCCTCCAGATAGGGCCACGTTTTGAAATCACCCTGTGAGCCAAAGAGAAGTAGACATTTTGCACAGGCTCAAAAATAAGTCAGTCTCTCTCAGTATTCTAAATTAAGAATCAAGTCATTCTATATTTCTCACATCACTGGAAATTAAAAACAGACATATCTACCGCATAGCAAGCACGCTCACTGAAGAGACGCTTGATGGCCTGAAACATGCTAAATTTGTTTCCAATTACCATGTCCACATTTGCAACCCTGAGGAAGCCATAGAAAACAAAGTGGAGAGATCAGAGGTGAGGCCCATTAGCCTAATGGGATTCAGGACCAAATGCTACACCCAAGTCCCCTCTCCCCACAATCCCCCACCGGGGGTGTTTGATCAAAGAAACTGGATCGCTGTGCCTCCCCTCCTCCAGTCAGGGGCAGGCCAGAGACACCCAAGTTCCCTTCTCTGCTCCTACCCACCCCTCTCCACACTCAACCCCCAGCTCGGGTCCACTCGACAGAAAGGTCAGCGCCGTCACCGCAGCTCCGTCCTGACCAACTACCTCTCCAGGCCAAGGAGCAACTGAGTCATCTAGGAGATGAGTCTGGAAGTCCTGGACTGGAATAAGCAAGCCTTCCCTGAGTAGACCTTTAGAAGGAGTTGTGGGTTTTTGTTGTTTTGTGTTTTGTTTTTGTTTTAAGAAGCCAAACAAGTACTTTTTACATCTTCTCTCTGCATCGCTTTTTGGGCAGAGCCAGTGTGACATGGGCCCTGGAGCCAGACCCTCCGGGGTTACATCCTGGCACTTACTGTCATGGTAGGGAAGTTTGTTCATCTATCCGGGCCTCAGTTTCTTCATCTGTAAATGGGACTGATGACACTACACACTCATTGGGCTGTTGGGAGGACTAAGTGAGTTACGTATAAAGCATGTAACAAGTATTCAGTAAATGTTAACTTTTATTAACAGTCACCCACTTATTGCTGGGTGACTTTTGGCAATTAAATATTTAGAATAAAATCCAAACTCCTCATCGCAGCCTACAAAACTGATCTGGCCCCTGCCCATGTCACCAACTTCATCTCCCACAGTCTAGTCCAGCCACATGGGCACCTTGCTGCTCCTTAAACAGGTTGAGTTTGTTCCTACCTCGGGGCCTTTGTACTTGCTATTCCCTCAGCCTAGAAAACTCTTCCCCCAGGTCTTCCCAGGGCTGGTACCTCCTGATTCCTCCAGTGTCAAACAAAATTCAGGGCCTTCCCTGAGCTGCCTGGCGAAAGTAGAACCTCCCCACACCTTCCTGTTGATACCCTTCCTGCTAGTGATGAGTGTTATCTTAGGCGTTTGCTTATTGCCTGTCCCCCCTCCCACTAGAGTGAAAGTTTGCTCATCACTGTGCCCCAGTACCTTGAACAGTACCCGGCACATAGTAGATGTTCAATAAATATTTGCTGAGTAAATAACTAAACAGATTAAGTCTCAGGTTCCTATGTGGCTCAACATATTGCCGAGTGAGTCATCCTCCAGTGACCCTGAGAATGGAGACTTATTCATGTCTGGAAGAGAATCCCCACATTTGGAGTCTGCCTAAATTCACTACCATTTGAGCCAGTCTGCAGGAATGTGTCTCACCATGAAAGAGACATATTATACCAGGCCAATTCCATTGGAAGTCAAAGAGGAGACACACTCGGGCTGGAAAAATAAAGCATACAATCTCTTCTCCAGGCAGCATTTACAGATCGACCCAGGGAGAGACTGAGTCGAAAGTACAGTGACTTGGCAGCCTCGTGGAGATGACGAGGAAAAGCGAGGCACAGGCACCCCTTCTGCAGCTTGTGTTCACGCAAAGACCAGACACAAGAGACAGTGTGCTTCAAAAACATTTCTCCACGAGACTCGCTCAGGGCACCACCCTGATATTAAAGAACAAAGTGTCTGCTGTCTGCGGGGTCTTGAGCTCTAGGAGAAGCAGGGAAAGGGCAAAGGACTGAGTCCCCCTGGAAGGGGAAACTGAGGACTGCAGGCAGATCGCGGAAACACTGTGCAACTATCTAACCCTGACAAGTGGTACCCAACATGCCTCAAGGATGCTGGGCCAAGAATCCCACAGCACCAAGGCAGCCCCCTAGGAACATTTGGATAACACATCCCAAAAGAAATTGCACTTCAGCTTCACATAAATGTCCCACCAAAGACAGGGACATCTGGGGGAAGCCCCTCCTCTTTCACTGCAGCTGAAAGCTGAAAAAGAACCTCGAGGTGGTGGTGTGGGAAAAGGCAGGACTCGTGAAATGTAAGAGCGTGAGCTGGCTGGGCCCGCCAAGGCCTGAAAAAGGTGAGTGGTCCCCAATCAGATTGCACCTCCCCACCCCCAACTTCAAGGCCTCGCAGGTCTCTCTGGATCCAGACCAAGAATTCTGAGTCACTTTTGCCACAAGGGGGAAAAAAAAAAAAGGAGAAGGCAGACGTGATGTGTACCTTTCCGCACTCTATTTTGGGATTTTAAGATCCAATTTCTTTCATTTCAAAGGGTGGGCTTTTTGGAGGGCTCTGCATAACTCTCGTACCCTGCACATGGCGAGACGGCCCTGAGACGGGCCTCTGTGGTGACCTGGGGAGAGGCGGGGCCCTTTGGCAGATCAACAAATCCCATCATCCAGGAACAAGGAGCCCGTTCTTATGGGGAGCCACACGGGGCCTGGCTTTCATAACGTGATGGAAGCGCGTGGGCCCGTCCAATCTGAGTCACCTCTCCAAGGAGGCAGTTCTCGTGCCCATTCATTCATTCACTTATTCATTCATTCAGCAGCGGGTCTCTCCGCAAAGGAAGGCCAAGCTGGAACGGTCAGAACAGTTACCACACGTCCCTTTGGGGAAGAAGAATCGGGTACCTCTCTGGCGGGATGGTAACCCTTGGGGTTATCACTGTCCCACAACTTATGTAAGATATGGGGCAAAAAAACTAGTACATCAGGATTTCTCAGCCTCAGCACTATTGACCAAGGTTGACTATTGATTTGGGGGTTGGATCGTTCTCTGCCGTGGGGCCGTCCCGTGCTCTGAGAGACATTTAGCAGCATCCCTCGTCTCTATCCACTGGATGCCAGTAACCGACCCCCCTCCAACCCAGTTGTGTTGACCAAAAATGTGTCTGCACATTGTCAAGTGTCCCGAGGGACAAAATCACCCCACTGAGAACTGCTCTTCAATTAAGTTGAGATTTGTGAGGAGGGGGCTTTTTCTGCCAAAAGTCTGCCTTGGAAGCCTATCCTTTGTCCATCAGAAAGTGCCACTGGCGAAACCTCCAGAGAACACCTCTAATCATCTGCTTCTCCCCGTCTCCTCCACCTCCCCTGGTCCCACCACCGCCATCTCTCCCCTAGTCTACTACACGCCGTACACCACCCAGTTCCTCCTTCACACGCCAGCTTTCTCCTACTGCTCCTTCCTGCATCCACTGCAGGCGTCCACATGGGTCCTTGTCATTCCTCAAATACCCAAGCTCTCCTGCTTCAGGGCCTTTGCACCTGCCTTTCCCTCTACCTGGACTGTGCTTTCCCTGATGCTCGCCTGCCTGGTTCCTTATTGTCATTCAAATACCAACTTAAATGAACCCATCCCTAGAGAAAAATCCCGACTAACTAATGTAAGCTCCCTCTCCAGGCATTCTCTCCTATTACCAACTTTTCCCCCTTAAAACACTGCATTGGGATCTGAAATTACCCTATTTATGGTTTAACCTGTTCCACGTCTGTTTCCCCATTGGAATGAACATCTCCTTCACCTGGACTCAGAGCCTGGCACTTAGTAGGCACCTAATAAGTAATTACCGAATGAGTAACTTGTGTATTGTA
Source organism: Rhinolophus hipposideros (assembly GCF_964194185.1). NCBI lineage: Eukaryota > Metazoa > Chordata > Mammalia > Chiroptera > Rhinolophidae > Rhinolophus > Rhinolophus hipposideros. The sequence continues at coordinate 8,418,202 of NC_138068.1, read as the reverse complement.
AACAGTCTACAATGAGCATATACCTTTGTTATTTAAAAAAAAAAAAAAACGTATTAAAAGGTCATAGTAGCTGTACCTTTGCCTACCATTTTTGAACACTGACTTTTAAAGCCCCCGGGCACCTGCCATGTCCATGGCTCCTTAGAACATGTTCTAAATATAAAGGCCAGAAGGACAAGGGTGTTTGTCCTTAAAATACAACTGGACTTCAAGTGAATACTTATTTTTTTTACTTACTATAGATAAAGTGACTACAATATACCACACTCTGTTTTAGGTGCTGGAAACTTAGCACTAAAATAGACAGGACTAGCAGGAGAGGAGGCTGGCGTTTTTGACATTTGGGCACAGACTCTCAAAAGAGAATTTCAAAGGACCCTGGGGACCATCCACCCTAGGGGACCTTTCCTGCCCTCCCATCTGCTGGCATCTGCACGGCACCCCTCTCAAAGCCCTGTCATATCTAGAAGTTTAATAGTCACCTGTCTAGACCACAGGCGACAGAAAATCAGATAACAAATGAAGGACCACATCTCCCAAAACTTTAAAACTGTGTTATAAAAACGTTGTTACAATCTTCAAGTTCATGTGTTAGGGCAGAAACCCACATGCTGTTATCCATTTTCCCTTCCTTAGTAACAGTAGCCCAATGGTCGTGGATGGCAATGAGCTAAGAGTCTACAATTCCCAGCCTGCTCTGCAGATGAATTACAACCCAGCTCTAGACTTATTTGTTTAAGTCAACAAAGTGTACACAAAAGTGTGGGGAAGACTCGCAGAAAGGTTCCTGAGAGGAAGCCAGCCCAGCTGGGGAGCCTCTTTTGCCCTGTCTTCTTTCTTCCTTAGAATTTCACTGCCTGGACTACAGACGTGATGGTGGCAGCTCCAGCAATCATTTTGGACCATGAGGTAACATTCAGTGGAACAGGGAGAGACAAGAAGCCTAGATTCCTGATGACTTCACAGTACTTTGGACAACCCAGCTCTAGACTTTCTAGAGAAGAGAATAAATTTTTGAGTGTTTAAGCAACTGTTAGTTGGAGTTTCTGTTAGATGCAAATAAACCTGAGCCTAACTGAAAGACCCGTCATCCCACCACCATAACATCATTTCCTCCGTGCCTTCGTGTTCTCCCCAACTGCATCTCCATGGGAACAGGAGGACCATGCTTAGGTGAGTCTCCATTAAAAAAAACCTCAAGGCGCAAACAGTACCTACATGAGCACACAAGTCTGCCTTTAAAACAGTCTTCAAAAAAAAAAAATGACTTCTCTGAAAAGCCAGTACTGAAAGTGAATCTGAAAGAAACGGCTGTACACAAAAAGTCACACGATCCAACTGCTCAGAGACATATCAGGTAACGATACCCGAGTCAGTCTGCGAGGCTCCTTGCCCTCTTACACACGATCTGAATGAGCATCTAGAAAGGGACGCCCCAGAGGGGAGGTGAATGGGGAGCAGACGGCTGTCTGACACACGCAGGAGTGACGATCATGCGCGCTAGAAATAAAACGGCTGCTTACTTTCTGTCTGGTTTCCGAATTGCTTTTTCCTGGTTGAAAGGTGCCAGGCCTGGCAGCTTTCTAAAAATTGAAAATTCAAGTCAACAAATATTTGTCAAGCACCGCCTAGTCACCAAAAAACTCCATGCTAGGGGAGATTTGTAGAGCAGGGGAGGCTATCATTAATCATAATACCAACGACGACGGTAGCAGCTAATGCTGCCCCGAGTCCTCGCTAAATCTCGGGCTTTGTTCTAAGTGCGATATCTATCAACTCATTCAATCCTCATGACAACCCCGTGAGTTGGGTGCTATTATTTTATGCAAGAGGGAGCCGAGTCACAGAGAGGTTAGGCAACTTGTTCAAGGTCACACAGCCAGGAAGGGAGAAGCCAGGGTTCCAACCTGGGCAGGTCTAGCCCCATTCTCTTGACCTCCGAATGATATTATGGTCCTGTTGCCCCAGAATGGGGGAGAAAACACCCCCCCAGTGGTACCAAAACCTCATTCTCCAGCCACGTCCCTAATCTACTACTGGGCTATCAGTTACTGAATCTTTCTCTTTAAAATGTAATTCGTACTTTTACTTATAGAAATTTATTTTAAAAGAAACTTTATGTCGCTACCATAAGTAGGAAATCATCGTCACTAGGTGGAAATCAACGGTGCCCATACACGCATAACAAAAAAAGTGCCAATCAAATTATTATAAATGTTTAAAAATGCTGATTAAGTACCATAAAACTCATCTGTGTTCCCCCCAGGGAACCGGCTTGCAGAACACTGACTGACATACAAAGCCCATCACCGCAGGTGCTAGGGGAAGAGCACAGTGGGGTTGGGGGCCTCTGGGAGGGGAGCCAGTAGGTCTTGAAGGGGCTTGTTAAGAACTACCTGGGGCGGAGCCCAGACACACGTCAGCCTCAGCACACCTCTGCTCAAGGAGCAGAGAAAATCTGCTAAAGACTTAACTCAGAGAAGAAAAAGCACCACTGCCCTGCCGTGTGCTAAGAGAAGGGTCCTGGGTGCAGAGAAAGGAGTGGAAACAGAAAATCAACCAATGTATAAAACTTGGATGTGTTTTCCTGAAACCAAAAGGTGTTCGTTCAGGCAATCGCCGCCTGCCTCTGTGTCTGTCTGTCTTGTTCTAGGGGTATACAGCAGTGGACTGGTAAACGTTTGACAACCACTTCTCCAAGGGAAAAACCCCGATTTGCAGCATTTGCCAATTTCCGGGGTGTAAATTCCCACCACGGCTAATTTCAAGCTACCAACGCGACATCACCGATTTGGGAAAAGATGTGCAGAGATCACCATTACGCTCCATTTCCACCATCTGGATACAACAGATGTGAATAACCTCAGGGGGTTACGGTAAAATGTGGTAGAATTCCTGAAATTTTTAAAACTGGCTCCCGTGTGCCTACACAAACTGGCTCAGGCATACCTCTGGGTATACAAGGGTCTCTATGCACATCTGTTTATGTAAATATCTACTTGTGTATCAGTGTCCGTTTCTCACTGTCTTTTCCCACTGATTGACAGTGTTCACATGTATGTGCAAACACCCGCCCTTGCCCCAGGCCTCACTGCTACGAAGGTGTCAGGCTCCTGCTAGGATCCGGTCCCCTTGCCACTTTGCCGACCTTGTATTACTGCTGTTCCTCCTGTCCCCTGTGCCCTCCAGAAGTGCCATGAACACCCCTGCATTCACCCGGCCTGGGCTTCCCTCGGCCTGCGGAAAGCTGTATTCATGGCCCCAAAGCTCTGGGCTCCTTCTCACCCCAGCGGGAGCTAGAGCCTGGTCTTTAAATCCAATCACACACATCTTCCTGTCTAGACAAGGCCACTGGCTGCCAGGGCCCCGGAGTGAATGAATTCACAGCCCTCCACATCCTACGACCGACCGCTGCACATCAGAGCTCCATGGGCTGACCTGGGGGATAGGGGAGCACGCTCAGGCTTGGCACGGCCCTCAACTTGTCCCAGAACTACTCAGGAGACTGCACAACTGCCGGGTGGGAGTGTGCGTGAGTGTGGCATGGCGTGTGGCGTGCCACCCCCAGAGAACCGGGCGCCGGCATTGCCGAGAGTCATCCATCATCCTTTCGCTGAAAAGTGGGAAAACAAACAACAAAACCCTGGCCCAGCCTCATTTAATGTGAACCAAATACAAAAGCCACAGGAGAAAGCCTTTCCTCTCTGTGCTTCCCTTTTCCGGCCCAGAAACACCAACGGGCTAAGATAAGGGCAGTGTGGGGCCCTCTGGATCCTTTCAAAGGCTTGGCACCCACCCACCCCCAGACCCACTCCCGCCCGCCGACGGCCCCGCTCGAGCCCGCAGTGGAGCGGGAGGCGGCCAAGGCTCTGTGCCAAGGGCTTGGAAGAGGTTTAAGGCTCACGCAACAGAAGGGAGGAAGCTCGGCCTGTCAAGAGGGTGATAAAGCATCTCCTTATCGGGAACTTTCTTTTCAACTGCCTCCAACTGAGCTCCGGGGCTGGGCCCCTGTCAAGGCCGAGCGTGTTCCTTTCATGTCACCCTGTGTCCCCCGGGTCATCGACGTGTCTAAGTGTGCACGGAATTGTAGTCTCAATGGTGGAGTTAGCAGCTTGGGGCCAGAGAGGGCACAATAATGTGCCTCCAAGCCAGCCTCCAGTTAGCCATGTGGCATCTGTAAAGCCACCAAAACCATCTGGCCCTGGTTTTGCCATGAGGACACCAGAAGAAGAGACTGCAAAGCAGCAGAGCCCTGCAGGACAGACTGGGGACTTGGGAGTTGGTGGGCCCAAGCTCGAGTCCCAGCTGCTGCACTCACGGGTTGCTGACCTTGGGCGCGTCACACAGACCCTCCGAAAATGCTTCCACGTGTGCAAAGTGGAAACAGCACCTTCTGTTATTAGAGGTCGAGGATGAAAGAGTTGTAGCACGTGCAGCTCTTACAATAGTGCCAGCACACAGTAGGTGCTCAATTAACATTATCCACCATCTTCATTGTTAAAATTCTTTGTTAAAATGTTCTCATGCGGCTGCTGTGGACACGGAATGAGATTCGGTGGTATCATGTCACCTGCAAGACGTGAAATCAACAATATCCCAGAGAAATAGTCTGGGCCTTACAGACAATTAGCTCGTCTTACCACTCACGGAGTGAATGTCCCAGATGGACATGTCCACTCGGGGGGAGAGAGCCTCTCTTTACTCCAGTAGCTTTTCTTCCTAAGTGTGGTGCTCATATGCCAGGCCCTGGACACAGCCAGCTTCTCCATCTGAGGCGGCTCTGAAGAAATGGCAACCTGGCCGAATTCTGTAGAACGACCTGGCAGTGCCAATTCCCCAAGAGGCCCTGGACACCCTGAGTCAGGGACACAGTCTAGTGGACTGAGGGCAGCTTGGTCCACGCAGTTCCCTCACCCAGGCTGACGTCAGCACCCGGTCCCCAGGCAGGATGCTTTCCTGCTGGGATGGGTGGAAACACCTAGCAGAGAGCCTGGCCCAGGGCATGGTGGCTCTGAGTGGGCACGGTTCAGATCTAAGATTCACAGCGGCTATAGAACCCTGGCCCCCATCGATACAAAGAGGATAATAACAGGTACCCACTTTATGGGCTGTGGCGAAGATTAAATCAGAAAAATCATGGAAATAGCTTAGAATGGTGCCTGGCGTACAGTAAGGGCTGAATACCTGTCAGGAGTTACCATCATCACCATCACCATCATTAATTTCAAAACGATCTCTAAGGCAGCTCGATGTCACCATTAGTTTATTTGTTTTATTAGTCATCCTTAGAGTACGGGACACAGGGAGAATGGGGCTCACTCTGCCCCCCACCCACCCCGTGCCAAGCCCTGCACCAGGCACTGCACTTCTGCATGTCAACTCAGAGAGGCTAAGTAAGCTGCCGAGGTACCCAGCTCGGAAGGCGGGGGGGAGGGGGGGACACTGGAAATCAAAAGCAAGTACAACAGCGTCTCTAGCCTGCTGTGCTTCTGCTACACCTGCTCCTGTTTCCTCTTTGTTTTAAAATTTTCCTTTTACTTTCAAGTGGAAATGCAGCACACAAAAGTGATTCACTCACACTTCACTCTTGAGAAGTTTGTGCCCCCCACCACCACCTTATTTAATGCCCCAAAGCCCTTTTCCTTTGCTACTATTTTCGGATCTTTGTTCATTCAGGCAGCGACCTGGCCAAGAGTTTCACATGGCTCCATCCAAGTCCTGAGACTCGGAACCCGTGAGGTTTGAGGGGCTGGAACTCGGCCGCCATAAATGAGGCCCCTGCAGGGTCTTTCCACAGTGAGGGAGAGGTTCTCGCCTCCCTCCGCAGGGAGGTGAGAGGCTGAGAAGCCACCGCTTGCCAAGAAGAACTTTATGAAGGAAAGGGGAATGAAGTTTGTTGTAAGAAGGAAAAGCTCACTCTAACTCCTTAAGGATTAGCGAGGCCTGGGTTGATGCCCACACTCTGAACTCCTCTGTTAGCTGAGAAAGATGGCCATTAAGATGACAGCCACAGACTACCGCACGTAACTACAAATGGGTGTGCCTGCCATCTGTGAGTCATCCACACTTAGAAACGAGGCCAGTGAAGGACCTAAATGGACCCTCACTAGCTCGACAGGCACTGGGTTGGTAGCGATGACCTCCACATGAGCAAAATGAGACCCACCCCAGCGCTGTGGGGCCAGAATGCCAGGGGGCCCTGAAGCTTCCGCTCGTATGGGGCTTTGAGAGTGACCAGAATACTCAGTACAAGAGTTAGAACGTACTCTCTTCTCAGCAGCTCAGCTGGGGTTTGGCAAGTGGGACCACTGAGAACTATCATGTCCGTCCTGGCCCTTCGTGGAGACAGGGGGCTGGCGGGCCACAAGGCAGGACTTGCATGCAGGACCCCAACAAGTCACAGCTTCCCCAAGTCCACCTCCCACCTGGCGAGCACTTTCCAAGCTTGTGGAGAGGGCAGCAACACGCCTGCCTCCCAATGTCACAGCCAAGATCCAAAGTCAAGGGGCTTCTCGGCCAATTCTTCTTCCCTGGCAAGAAAAATAATCAATCCACCAAAAAATAAACCCCAAAAGACCAAGCGCATGAGAGCAGGGCACACAGGCTTATAAGGAGAAGGAGCAGCAGACTCTCCAGACACACATACACAGAATCACCTCGAGTCACTGTCGAAACTTAATGTGATCCCAGTTTTGCACGCCTCTTCCCTGCATTTTTCCCTCCCCAACAGCACTTGGCAAGAGACCCCCGGCTGAGCACTAACCCAACTGTAACACCCACACTTGAGCCCACATTCATTCAGACACTCCCCTCGTAATGCACGTTCACTCTGAGTCCCGTTTCTGCAGCAAGTGCTTCCACCAGCTGGATTCCCCCCCCCCTTTGCTCAAGGGGAAGGACTGGGCTGGGGAGGGGGTTATTCGGAACAGGAAGAGGATGGGGATGGGGTAAGATCTGGGAAGCAGCCCGTGTGGAGGGTGCGCTTGGGACACAATAAACAAGCCCGTTGCCTTGTTCAGAGATGGACCCCCGGACCCCCAATCCTAGCACAGCCCTAAAAGCATCAGTTCAAAGTCAAAGTTAGACACACGCAAAGCTGAAGCCCCAAGGGGAACTCGGACCTCAACAACAATCCTCTCTTTGACTGCAAAACCACAAGGGAACACCCACGGCATACTTCTTGTTTAAAAAAGGAAAGTGAAAAATAAGGTTTTTCTTCTTCTTCTTAATCATTATAAAACTAACTTGTGCCCATTCCATCAAGTCACGACTTCTGTTTGCCTCAGGCGAGCCCGAGTCACGTTGGGCAGAGAGAGATGAGGGGTAGAGGAAGCCTGGGCATGTCCCCGTGAACTGAATTAGTCCTTCTTAATTGTTGTCACTTCCTTCCTCTGCTTCCTTTAGCACAGGAAAGCCACTGAGAAGCTGCTTGTGTCAGCACATCCATCATCCGAAATCCCAGGGCTTCATTTGTCTGAGGGGCCCAGGCAAACTGGAGCTCATTGATGGCTCAAAGGAAGAGTGGTGACAATCACTCAACTGTCATTCATGTGACAGGTTAAGTGTTTAGTATATGGCAGGCAATGTGCTTGGAACAGGGATGGAGCAATGATGGAGGATGCATGGCTGGGTGGGTAGATAAGTAGGAGAGAGGGAAGAAAGGAAGAAAATGTCAGGCTATGCGGGAGAAGACATAAGTAGAGGAACAGAGGGTGGCAAGAGAAGAGATAGCTATCTTGATAGAGGAATCAGGGAAAGCTTCTTTGAGGAGGTGGTAATTGAAATGAGGCCTGAGAGAAGCAGGGAAGAGAGTCGCCTGGATATCTGGGGAAAGTGACAAGCAAGTACAAAGGCCCTGAGGCACAGCCTGCTTGGAGGGTTTGAGGAATAGCAAGAGGCCAATAGAGCTGAGGTAGAGTGAGTAAGGAAGAATAAAGAGGCAGGCAGGGACCAGATGACACAGGGCCTTATGGTCCTCATGATAAGGACTTTGTGTATACTGAGTGAGAGGGGAGACACGGGGATTCAACACAGAGAAGTAGTGTGGACCAATTTCCATTGCAAACAGATTCCTCTGGCTGCTGTGTGGGGAGCAGACTGGACCAGGCATATGAGGGGAGACAGGGAAACCAGTTAGGGGCTGAACTGTCATCCAGAGGAGGGATGATGACAGCTTTGCTCCAAGGAGCAAAGGGAAGGTGGTAAGATGGTTGTGTCAGGAGCCACCAAAGCCCCAGCCTCTCCCTCCCTGGCACAGACACACAGACCTGTGACAGGAAAACAGGGAGCACACCCACGTTCAGAAAGCAGAGAGAAACGTGTGAGAAAGAGAAAGAGATTAGAAGTCTGAAATGGTTACGCTTACTACCTGCATGTAAGCCTTACCCTGGGTAGGTCACATATTTCGTTGGGGTTTAGTTTTCTCATCTGTGAGATAATAGGACCCAATTCATAGAGTTACAATGGGAAATGCAAGTTCAGGCTTAGATAATATCTCGCATATTGTCCCTGCTCAATAAATAAGGCACCCCTGACTTCTACTTCTCATAGTCTAAGTTGTGGCTCCATCAATTTAGTTACTGTATTATCTTTATAACTCACATCACTTCTCTGAGCCCTGATCTGGTCATTTGCAAACTGATGATAATGGCACCTACCTCAAGCTCTCAGTGAGAATGAATGAGACAATGTTAACTTAGCAAAAACTCTGACCCATAGGACGCCCTCAATAAAATGGAGCTGAAGCCCTAGGTAAGACAGTAACCAAAACCCTGAGTAACATGGTACACGAATCGGACACACCAATCATTCAACTAGATGATTTCTAAATCTCCTTCTAGCTCAAGAACCCCCAAACTCTCAAGTCCCTGAACGAGTCAACTTTGGAGCAAGGAAACAGTGTAAGTTCAGGCAGGCTGAGTTGTAGAGAAGCTGGAACTCCCGCATCAAAGTGAACAAAACTAAACCCAGGCACTTCTACTCAAATGATACCTGTTACTCTGGGTCACAAAATCATGTAAGTTTAGAGATGGGAGGGACTCACAGAACACTAACCCTCGTTTTAGAGCCAAAGCTCCCATAGCTCAGAGAGAAGTATGTGGGCACAGGTGCCCCAGCAAGACACAGGTGGAAGCCACAAGGCTCCCCTTCACTGTCCCAGCCAGTCTGGTCACTTAGAGGGCAGGAAGGAGCAAGCAATGCACACCTCATCTGCAAGAAAGAAAGTAATGAGGTCAGGATGTCTTTAAGACTAGCAGAAATGCCTTTCTTGCTATTGAGTTAAATTCAGATACTTTAAAGGGGCACATAGGTAACGGAAGTGAGCTGAGCAACCAGTGCAAAAACTGATGAATGTCCATAACCTAAAGACATTCACACTCAGATTTTTTTCTCTTTTTAAGAATTATATCACCAGAGCCAGTGCTAAATAAATAAATAAATAAATAAATAAATAAATAAATAAATAAATAAAAGTCTGGCCCTTTTGTGCAGATTAGCAAAAGACACCTCTTCCTCTGTGTCCTTAGAAGACATGTGTCAGAACACTGTCTTGATAAATATGCAAATGTGAATGGTGCCCTCATGGTATGCAGTGCCATTGTGCAGTACACAGCCTGTGCAACTGTATCCAGCGACACACAGAAGAAGACTTCCCTGGGCCATGGTCTTATAAAAGGCACTGAACTGCCACAGCAAAGGCCTTGTGGAAGGAAAAAACACATTCAAAGTAAATACTTAACTCCTAAATCAGACCTGACTAGCTCCCATCTCTGAATTGATGCCCAAAGTAGACACCAAGAAAGCTTCCACCTCAGGGCCTTTGCACTAGCATTTCCCTCTCCTACAATACTTTACCCCAAGATAGTGCCACAGCTTACTCTCTCACTACACTCAGGACTCTGGTTAAATACCACCTCTTCAGAAAAAGTCTTCCCTAAAGATTCTTACCACCTCACAATCATCTTCCATCTCCCCACCTGCCTTATTTTTATTCTTGTTGCTTTTTTACCACCTGACAGACAGAGTGTAGATTTATTGGTTTGTAGCATGTCTCCCTCCACCAGAACACCAGCTCCATAAGAGAATCGGATTTTGTCTGTCCTGTTCTCTACTCTGTCTCCATTTCCAGTCCATCTATAAAGGACGAGATAGTAAACATTGTAGGCTTTGCAGGCCGTACATTGTCATAAGGACTCAATCTACCATTGTAGCGCAAAAGCAGCATATACAATTGTAAATGAGTGTCACTGTATTCCAATAAAACTTTATTTAAAAAAGTGGGTGGGGGGCCAGATTAGGCTGGCATAGTTTGAGGACCCCTGTCCTAGAATAATGTGCTTCAGGCTCTAATATGCACACAAACCACCTGGAGATCTTATAAAATGCAGATTCTGGCTCAGCAGGTGGAGATGGGGCCTGAGAGTTGCATTTTGAACAAACTCCCAGAGGATGTCCATGCTCCAAACTGAGTGGATACCATCCTTCATAGTGCTTAGCAGGTGGTGGAAGCCCAGTCAGTATTTGTTGACTAAATAAGAGATATGGGTCTGATAATTAAGTTTGCAAACTCATCCTAGAGAAAGTGCTACCTACCTCATGGCTGAATACCACTACAGTCACCCTCAAACTACTCCCCTTGGGAAGCTATGCACCGATGCCAGTGCCTAATCCACCCTTCAAAGCAATTTTAGAACTCTTTTTCTGGAATGGCCATCAGAGCTGTCATCATATTAATACCTGATGTCCTGAATGTCATCAAAATGTCTTCCTTTCAATATTTCCTTTATCTTTGGGTAAAGAAAGAAGTCATTGGGGGCAGATCAGGTGGGTAGGGAGGGTGTTTCAATACAGTTATTTGTTTACTGGCTAAAAACTCCCTCACAGACAGTGCCCTGTGAGCTGGTGCATTGTCGTGATGCAAGAACCATGAATTGTTGGCGAAAAGTTCAGGTCGTCTAACTTTTTCATGCAGCATTTTCAGCACTGCCAAATAGTAAACTTGGTTAATTATTTGTCCAGTTGGTACAAATTCATAATGAATAATCCCTCTGATATCAAAAAAGGTTAGCAACAGCATTGCAACAAGTTCGCGAACTTAATGTCAGACCTCATAAGCAGAAATCCAACCTAACACGTTCTTGCTACTGGTTAACCATGGTGTGATGCCCTTGCTGACACCATCCATTGCTTTTGTCTCCAGTGAAGGAAAGACAGGACAGATACGTGCATAGACATGGGACACAGTCAGTGTATACTGATGGATTATTTTGTCACTAAGCTTGGGGTCAGATAAATCCAAACATTTACCTGGTACAGGTTTCAAAAACTGTATTCATTAGAATCGTATTGACAGTTTTATAACCAGTGTCCACTTAGGAAGATGGGATTCCCTAACAGAAACCTAAGTTCCCTCAGGAAAGATTTATTTGGTCACACAAACAATACCAAGAAAATCACCTCTGCTTCACTTCCTATTTGGAAAACTGAAATGCGATGCCTTTTTAAGCTCCACAGTAATAACTGCCTCAAATTTAAAATGTACGAGGCATTCTCCCAAGTCCTTTATAAATTACAGTGCTGATGATGGTGATGACAATAATGAAAACCACCACAGGGACAGACGCGGACCACTCTAGAAAGATATTCCAGAAACCACTGACACTGGGGGCCTCAGGGAGAAGAAGTGGCTGCCCGGGTATGGGGTGGGAGGTAGGCCTGGCCCTGTACAGCTCTTGTACCTTTGAAATTCTGCACCTCATGAATGCATTTCCTCCTCCACAATTAATTTATCAAAGAAATCAGAGAAGCCTGCTCTTAGTATTGTACCAATTGTTTACATACATTGTCATCTCCCAAAGAAATCCTGTAAGATAAGGAACATTCTGTCCAGTTTGCCATTAGGGAAACTGACACTCCAGGAGGTCTGATTACCCTTGTTCAGAGTCAACCCCACTAGTGTGGAGAGAGCATCTTAGGCTGAAGGTCAGGGAGATCCCAGGACCATCTAAATACAGGTCTGTGATCAGCAGGGTTCGCACTTGGGACCTAATGTCTCAGAGCCCAGTGCTGGCTATCCCAGCCTCCCTGGGTTCTCCTCTCAGGCATGGGTCCTCCCTCACACCAGGACATGCTGGGGATTGTCAACAGAAGCCCACAGTCTACTGCGGCCCCAGTGGGGGAGGGGCCCCCACCAGGCGAAGCTGCAACGCCCCACAAGCTGGCTATTGTTTTGAACCTGGGAGTGGCCTGCTGGCTGCTGTGACCAAACAGGGAGGGAAGGAAGCCAGGTGGGTGGGGAGACACCATGGATGGCATGAGTCTGAGCAACCTGACAAGGGAAAAATCTGACTTGATGCTCAACCAGACTGGATTTCCTAAATTTTTCAAAATAGTTAAGAAACAATAGCAACAATACAAGTAAAAGCCCCTAGGAGCAACCTGGAAAATTATCTCAGAATTATTAAGATTAAGATTTCTTCTTTAGGGCCTGGCTAGTTAAGAGTGTAGGCTTTGGAGCTAAACCATCTAAGTTGTTGGTTCATGGCACACCCACTTCCTGTGTGACCTTAGGCAAGTTACTTAACCTCTCTGTGTCTCCAAGTACCACCTAGAAATAATGGTAGCATTATATCTATTTGTACATAGAAAGCACTAACACAATTCCTAATCTTACTCACATCTTGGTAAATGCCACTTTCCTCCTGGTGTCACAAAAATAACCCGACACAGACTTGGTTATCAGGTTATTTTTGTGACACTAGGGGGAAAGGAGGGCTGGAGCTGAGTGCTGTGAGGCTTAAGTGTGCAAGCATGGGAACAAACACTAAAAAGAAATACGCCACGGCAGTAACATCACTTCTCCAGGTGACAGAGGGTACTGCTTGCTTGCTTTTATTATATTTTCCTATATGTTTTAAACAATACACACATATTAAAAACAAGAAAAAATAAAATACATAATTGAATAAAAATTCAGGGGGCACAGATACACATATATACATATACACATACATATATACATATATATGCGTGTATACACATATATACATATAGTGTCTACATACACACATATGCATATAGATTTGGATATAAAAAGATAGATTATTTAGATGTGTGTGCCCACGTATAAATATACATACACACCCACACTTTTTCAAACCTGTGTAGTGCCAGGAAGTGGAGTACAGCATAGGAAATAGAATCAATGGAATTGTAACAGCTATATACCATGTCAGAGGGGTAGTAGATTAGTAGATTGAGGGAGGGGGGTTATCACTTTGTGAGGGGTGTAAATGTCTAACTATTACATTGTTCTGTATACCCGAAACTAATATAAAAAAAACAAAACTCAGAATCCACTGCTCCTAAAGACAGAACAGTGGAAATGGTTTGGCCAAAGAGTCCAACAGACGTGCTTTTAAATTCAGCTCCATCACATCCGGCCTGTATGACCTTCAGCAAGTCCTCTGACCTTGCACAGAGCACGTGTTGAAATGATGGGCGCTAATGTCATTTTATCATCAGTATCTAACTCACATCCATCCCAGTTCTGGAATCACAGCATGAAATCAAAACTTACATATGAAAACAAATGCTCCCTTTTCATCCTACCAGGACCGTGCAGAAAAAAAATTAAGAAGAAGAAACAATCGGCAATGAGCACACATTGAGCACTTGCTTCATACCGGCCCTGTTCTACGCACTTGACCATATTTGGTCATTTACTCTTTGCAAAGACCCTGGGAGGCAGGCATTAGTATCACCCCTCTGACGAGCTGTGACCTTGAGCCTCAGTGTCCCCATTCACAGAGCAGGAAGAGCATGCTGGTCTGAGCCACTCCACGTGACGTGCTTTTGTCACATAGTAAGTGCTCAGTAAACAGATGTGCTGATGGGCAGAGTCGGCCCACAGTCTTCCAGGAGGCTCAGAACAAGCGGCTTTAACCTCCACGCTGTCTCCCAGGTCCAGAGAATAGCTGTGCTGCTCTCACAGAGGGAACATGGCCCCTGCGAGACTCCATCCCCCCCATGGTCCAGGTAATGATTTTGTTGTCAGTAGAGCTGACACCTTCTGAGGCAGTTACGAGTCTCATTCATAGGACCAAAGCAGAAAACGTTGACTGTTCAATACATAGATCTTGCCCTCTCACCCTCCCCTTGTCGAGCCCAGAGGACACCTAGCAGGGGACAAGGTCAGCTGGGGCAGGAGCTCCTCTCAGCCTGCAGACAGAGAGAGAGCACTCAGGGTCTCTGGAGGGATGCCAGGTGGGGTCACTGTCCCCTCTCTCTAGCACGCTGAAGCTAACCAGGTGCTTGAAATCCAGCTCCAGCAGATACCTCCTTTCTCATAGGACCAGACAAAGTCTTGACTTTGCCAAAGGTCCCTCAGTGGAGAAAGTGGAGGCAAGGGCAGGACCCGAATGCCCGGCACTGGATCCAGTGCTCGAATCGCACCACCAGCCAGGTACTGTCCAAAGCTGCTGCAGTGGGGCCCTTTCGAAGCCCTGTCCTGTCTCACCCTCCCCAGCTGGAACCACCCACAAGCAGCCAGGCTTCATTATATGCTGTGCTGGTGCTCAACCCTGAGCCGGCTAGGAGCAGGTGATGGATGAATGAACGGGAGAGTGGAAACAAGAGAACCTAGAAGCTGAAAGCCAAGGTCAGGGCTCCACTGCTGACCAGCTGCCTGACTTTGAGTGAGTGATGTTAGCTTCTCCCGTGCCTCTTTGTCCATCTGTACAATGGGAACAACAGCCCCAATTCACTGTGTGCTTGCAAGGATGAAATAAAATCATACATGTAACAAACACACAATGGGTAAATAAACAGAGTGCTCTCAATATCCATTCTAGAGTCCTGTCAGATTTGGTTAACTCAGCCAGTAAAAAAGCCAGAACAGGCACGGGAATCTAAGGCTAACAGAGCTCAAAAGATCCCAAACCCACGTCAACCACGATATTTCTCAAGAAAGAACAACAATGGGACCGATGCCTGCTTTGTGCCAAAGATCAGGCCGGGCATTTCTGTACAGAATCCTAATGACTCTTGACTAAACAAAGCAAATAATCTCAAAGATGGAGGTCTTCCGCACTTTATAATTGAACACACTGCAGCCAAACCAGATACCCAGAGACCCAAAGCTTATAAATGCTAGGACTGCCTCGCTCCAAACAGCGTGTTCTCTTTGCTTCCAAGACACTGCACAGACTGATGGTTGAGTGTAAGCTGTGGCTTCAGACCTGCATCCAAATCAAAGCCCCTGCTCACCAGCTGGGTGACATCAGGCAAGTTGCTTAACCTCTCTGTGTCCCAGTTCCCTTGTCTGTAAAATGAGAGTTGTAATGCTACCACCTACACGCCATGTCATCACTGCAAAGATTAAGTAGGTCACTTGAAGGAAAGTACACAGTAAGTGCTACGTGTAGCTTTCATCCACAGGGCCCAGCCCATGGGAGGGGCCCAAAAGTCATTTGTAGACCGAATGAAATTTGGTCTATGCGTTCCCAATGGTGGCCAGACATATTGGAAGCCTCAGACTGAAACTCTCTTTTTGGAACAACTGTTTCTCCAAGATTCTGGGAGCTTTGTTTTCTGCCTTCATTTGGGGAAAATGTCTTACTAAAGCTCATCCATCACAAGTTATCTTCTAATGTGAACTAAGAGCACCTCTTGGGCACCATCAGTGTCTCTGGCATGAAGATGGTACCCTCCCACCCCACGGCGTTGCATGCACTGGCCCCCACCCTGGACACCACCTCTCTCTTCTCTTCCTGGCTCACCCTTGGAGGCCAAGGCCATACACGGGGGGCAGAGAGAGGCATATCTGGCCCACAGCTGCACTTGATTTGGACTGTACTAGTTTAAAAGTTTTCTAAATTAATCACCCGTGTTATAATCAAGAGACTGGTGTAGACGAGGAAACGGTGAGGATGGCTCAGCAGCCCCATCGCCATCTTTAAAGGAAAAGGCTGGGTCAAGCCACCCCCAGAAGATGGGTTCCCTCTGAAAACAGGAGGAGTCTCAGAGGGGCTGAACGGGGTCACTCAACCCTGGGGAGTCCCACCTCCCCAAGACTATACCCACACCATGCTTTTTGCTTATAGCCAATCTCTCAAAAACTCCAGTTGGCCTGACTTTCATAATATACCCAGAACCCAATCAGTTCCAATGCCCTAAGCCCCAGTGCTGGTCCGACCACCATCTTCTCTGGCCTGGACCCCGCAGCAGCTGCCCATCCATCTCACTGCTTCTCCCCGCCAGTCCCCTACAGTCCATTCTCATCAGCATGACAGCCAGAGGGACCCTGCTACCACCTAGGTCAGACCCCATCTCTCCTGCCTCCCACTTCATGGTGTCCAAATCCGCTCGTCCTCTGCCCTCTGGGCCTCTGTCTCCTACTCGTCTGCCTGGCCACCCTGCTCTTGCCACACAGGTTCCCTCTCTGTTCCTAGACCATGCCCAGCTTGGGCCTGACGTCCCCCAAGCCAGCAGCGCACAGCGCACAGCCCCGGGTCCCTGCACCTTCTACTCCTCCAACTCTTTCTTTGCTCAAATGTCACCTTCCCAGGAAGGCCCATCTGACCACGCCCAATTCCCGTGGCCCTGTTAGTTTTTCCCACAGTACTTATCACCTCCCCACATTCTGTTTCATTTTCCTATTTATCAGATTTATTGTTTTTCTCCCCACAGCCAGCACGTCAGCTCCATGGGGACGGGGATGTCTGTCTGTTTTGTTCACAGCCGTATTCCCAGGGCCTGGAACGGTGCCTAGCCCATGGAAGGGGCTTGGTAAAAACTTCTAACCATTGAATGAATGAGCAAAGGGACCCCCAGTCATCTCAGAGCACATGATCCTGCTCAGAAGCTTCAGCCTTGGGTCACCATTTGACTCCTCTTTCCTTTCCCTCTCCAGAAGTCTCACTGAACTTTCTGCAGAAGCAAACACAGCAGCCCTGATCAAGACAAATTAGCATCACCAAGACGTGCTTCCTGCTTCATGTCTTAAGGGGGGGGTGGGGGTGGGGGGGGGCTCACCAAGCACAAAATGCTAGGAGTCGAACAGAAGCCAACGTGGCTAGCCAGTTGCCTAAAGAGAACTGCTCACGTCACGGCTCCAGCTTCGCCTGGTGAAGAGAAAACCCCGCCTGGCTTCTTTCTTCCCTCTCTTAGCTATAATTTAGAGTGAGTGGCAGAGAGTACAAGCGCTGAAATCCAACAGGATGAAAGTCACTGTCCTGTAATCCGTATTACGAGTTGAAAGCTTGGAGACTTGACTGGCCTCCTTTGGGTTGGGGGGAGGAGGGGGTAACCTGAACAGGTGCTCAGCTGGCCTCCGCTCTTCGCCCTGCGAAGCTCATTACCGTTACCCGGGATGAAACAGAGATCAGGTTTCTGCATCTGTAAGGAATTTCTCCTAATGGAACTACCCATGTTTTTTCCATATGTCTGGACATCTGTTTGAAAGCATCCAGAGTACTGTCTTTGGAGGTGTGCGCTATGGTTAAACATTCTCCTATTTTATGAATTTCTAACTAAAAGAGTGGCTTTCTAATCATTTTTGCAGTTGCGAACATGTCCCAGGGAGTGGTAAGAATACCATTTTTTGAAAGTCCCAGCACAAGGATGGATAAGAAATATCATAGCGGGTCCTCTGCTGAGAATTCCTCTGCAGGAACATGGTTAAAGGGTCTGGAAGCATGCCTGGCAATGCTTCCATTACATGACAATGGCAAAGGCCACTCTCAACTGGGCTATTAGGAGATCCCATAAGATGAAGACTTAGGGAACGCTTAAAGCCCAATCTTGCAAAGCCGCCTGTAAAGGAACATGTTATCCACCAAAGGACCGCCGCATCCTGTCCTGAAATAGAACGAGGAATGATGGCAGGGTTCCGCCAAAGGCGTGTGACTCTTTCAACGTGAAGCAAGTGGTTCCCTTTCTCATCTGATCCAACAGGTCAAAGTCAGGCCAAAGAGTTAAGACGCCCTGGATTCTCAGAAACAGCCATAAACTTGTTCTATTTCGATGGGACTCCATCGAGCTTTAGAGGACTGTCTGCCTGGGCCTGGCTGCTAACAGTGCTCCCTCTCCATAGCTGGACAAGTCTTAGAAATCGTATAAATATAGCCTCACTCTTACCTCCTTTTCTATTTGATAAACCTTGAAGTAACGCAGTCCTTATTTACCCTCCCAACCACCCCCGATTGCTCCCTGACATTTGGCTGATTCAGTCATTTCCTTTCCTTGCCTGACCGCCATGAGCTTGTCACTGTGATCCTGTGTCTCCAATCACTTCTTCGGTTCTCTCCGCAATGCATTGCTTCTGGAGACGTGCAGGTTGCTACTGTGGGAGTGAGAAAGCCTTACAAGCGAGCACTCATCAAGCCCTCTGGTGATGGCACAGGTGGTCCTGTGCCATACCACAGGCCTGAGCGTTAGACAGCCCAGGACTTTGCTTCTGAGCTCCAGGCTCCTATATCCAACTGCCTACTTGATGTCTTCGTTTGAGCACCTTTCTACACCCCAAACTGAACTCATCATCTGCTAGGAAAATGACTTCTTCCCCAAATCTTCCCATGTGGACTACGGCACCACCCTCTACGCAGTTGCCCCCTCACCTCCCCCATCTAAGCCAGCACCAAGACGCGCAGATCACACCACACTACGCAGTCCCTCCCCCCCATACCACTTTCTCATCCTAACCAGCTTGACATCTCACTGGCACTGCCACAACCTACTGAATCCATCTCCCTGTTTCCTCCCTTAGTCCTTCTAACCCTTTCCTTAGACAGAACCCCGAGTGATCCTAAAAATATTAAATCAGAATCACTTCCTCCCCTATTCAAAACTTGCCACCCCCTTCTTCTTGCCCTGGAATAAAACCCTCACTCCTTGCCTTATGAGTCTGGCTTGTCCTGGCCCTTCCAACTTATCACCCTCCTAACTAAACTCACGTGCCACCGGCCCTCCTTCCGCTCAGACACACCAAGTTCTTCCCTGCCTCGGGGCCTTTGCACGTGCTGTGCTCTGTACGGGGAAACACTCTCCCACCACCACCAAAAGAGACAGCGAGACAGGGAGAGGAAGGGCATCATTCCTCTCTTTGCTGACTCTATCACTTGCTCCAGGTCTCCATTGGTAAGTCACCTTCTCAGCAAGACCCTCCCTCTAAATCAGGTCTTCCATCTGCTCCCTTGACATGATTTGTTTTGTTGTAGCTATTACCCCCCAAGTTGTGAATCCAACAGGTGAGCTACTGATCAGCTATCACGTCTTACCTAAGAGCCCATGTGTCAGTCCAGACTGCCCTCATCTGACCTCCCTGACGCACCTACATCTCAGCAGTGGTCACAGTGGTACATCTCAGGATGGTTCTCCTGGACCGCTTCACACCTCCGGTGCCCCCTGAGCTCCATCAGGGGAGGAACTGTGTCCATCTCACCTATCGTTACATTATCAGCACCTAGCTCAGTGCCTGGCACACAGAGGGTCCTCAACAAAATAGTCACCAAATGAATGAGTCATGAGATGTGAAAAGCATTTAAGGTTTGGAATAAACGTTCTTCCAAGACCAAGTGACACTCAGGAGAGAGAGGGAAAAAACAGCTGAATGTGGCACATGTGTAAGATTTTAAATTTCTTATTTAAAGGAAGCGCATGAAATGGGTTTGTACTCCCATTTTATTTTGATATAAAGAGGAGCGTAAAACCACTAGGCATGCAGAAAAAGATTAAGTTGTGTAGTGTGGTAAATAAAAAAGAAAAGGGTGGGGACCAATGATTGAGAAGGCGAAAAGGGAGCCGTGGTACGGTACAGAAATAGAAACAGATGCTGAGATAAAGAGAGACAGATCAAGAGAGAAACCAGCAGAAGCTTCTAGGCTTGAGGTACAAAACAGGGCTTCATTACTCTTCTGGGAACAAAGGGGCACCCTCCAGATTTGAAAGGGGTTTTCGCACCTACTTAAAGGTTAAGAGCAATTGTCTTCTTAAGGTCCCCTCTTTCCTTCATTTTTCAAAGAAGTTTTTTTAAAAAACTGACTTCCTGAGCTAAAATTCAGGGGTTAGCACATTTCATTTTGAAGAAAATAACGAGCTATTCAAATGATTTTACAAAAATACTTCACTTTGTGTCTTTTGAGGATTTGGCGACAAATTTTTAAGTTGTACCTTGAGTTTTCAAAGTTATGAGAAAGAGGAGGATGGACGCTTGGGGGCTGTTGGAAGGAGGAGCATGAACTTCAAGTGCAGCAGAGCTGGTGTCTTTTGAACTGCATGTCCCACGCATTCTGTTCTCGGGAACTTCCCATGGCCCCAGCCCCTGGTGAATGGGTGAGCAGAGCAGAGCTGCACATGGCCTGACCTCTCTTGCCAAGCTAACTGCACCAGTGGGTGACACCCTTCCCAACCAGGACCAATTAGATCTCCCTGAGAATCAGGATTTGGGCTCCAATCAGCTGGTGAGGGGGCTGGCACTGGTATACATATAAAATTCCTAGGCAGAAGGTGCGGGCATTCTTCACCAGGCTTTCTGTGCCTGGTGAGAGTGAGGAGGCAGGGAAAGCTGGCCTGCAGAGAAATGCAGAAGATCGGGAAAGTGCTATAGCAGGTGGAGCCAGACAGCTGTGGCCAAATCCCAGGTCCACCACTCCATAGTTATGACCTTGAACAAGTTCCTTGACATCTGTCTCCTTGACCTAATTGTAACCTGCTCCATAGGGCTCTTTGAGGATTAAATAAGTTAACACACACGGCACTTGGAACAGGATCTGACGTGTGATAAATGCTAGCTAAGCGTTAACTATTATCATCTTGCTAAACTGTAAGCTCACGCGGTGAGGATTTCTCGCTATTACGTTCGCACCATATCTCAGAATCTAGAATCATGCCTGGTACATAGCAGTGCTCAACAAATGTTTGTTGAGTGATCAGAGAATGAAGAAGCCCTAAAAGGACAGAGACCACGGACCAGAGCCTCATCACTCTACTCATCTCAGATGCTACCCCCAAGAGGAGCACTCCGAGTGGGGTCTTAGCAAAGCCTAAGTCAGATTACGTTTCTTTCCTGCTTTTCGTGTCTCAGGATAAAAGCCAAACTCACCCCCATGGCTGCCCGGGCCCTGCATGGCCTGACCCCTTCCTGCTTCTTTCTCTTCTCCCTCTGGTCCTTCATACTCCAGTTACACTGACCTCCTCAAGCTCCTCTAATGTGGTTCCTTCTGCCTCTGCGCATTTACACATGCTGTTCCCCCCCATGCATCCTCAGCTCTAGTCTTTTCCGCAGGAAAATCTTAACAGATATTCTTCCCCCATCTACACTGGCTCCTCCACGAGCCACTTCATGCCACTTGCCACAATTTGTGATTTTATCATTTGCATGATTAATCAATAACTCTGCCCCCCTAGACCATGAGCTCCATGGAGCTCATAACCTTTCTATTAGAAAGAGATCATAACCTTTCTCTTCTTCATTATATTTCAGTATACATTTCAGTATCAAGCACAGTATATGACAAAAAGTAGGTGCCCAACAAATACTTGCAGAATGAATCCATTTGTTGAATGGATTAACTGAGCAAAGACATAATTTGAGTTGAATCTCCTGGCCTCATTTTATGAATAGCCCAGTAGCCTCCTCATAGAGTCCCCTTTTTCTAATCTGCTTTGAATGAGTTTCTCTATTACTACCAAAGGCTTGGACTCCAACACACAGACTAACACCATCCTCCAAGCTAGGAGGGTCCCATCCCAGAATAGAGAAGCCTTTAGAAGAAGATACCAAAATCCAAAGTCTCCACAGTGTCCGGTATATATCATCATCACAATGTCAGAATATAGTCAACAATTACTAGACATGCAAAGAAAGAGGAAAATATGACTCATCGTCAAGGAAAAGGAGCAATGAATAGAAACAGATCCCAAGAAGGCTGTGATGTGAGATCTAGGGGGGAAAAAAACAATTGCCAGGATTTATCAGTTCCTAATATTATCATAAAAGTCCTTAACCAGGTGTACACACCCAAAGCACCTGTGGAGATTTTCAGGGTTTGGGTTTATTTGCTTGTTGTCTAAACTCTACTCATGTCATGTAGCTTCTAATTAAGTAATTTCAGGGGTTGCTCAAGAATCTGTATTGCCCCTCATCTTTTTTTTAAAGAAGGGTGCAACTCAAAGTGCCCCAGGCGTGGATCGAACCGGCAGCGTTGGTGTTAGTGGCAGCACGCTCTAACCAACTGAGCTAACCGGCCGCCCCAAGAATCTATATTTTTAACAACTACTCTAGAGGGTTCTGATGCATGCTGCATCAGATTCTCATCATAGAATTCTCACTTTAAGGCAAATACAAAAAAAGTTAAATTAATTTAAATGTATTGAAGGTCTGGTTAATTGAGTTGATTGGTAGGTACCAGTTAGCAGTTGCTGATTAACTCAACTACACAATAAAGAAGATTTCAATTCTAATTATTTTTGAGGAAAAAAATACTTCTCTACTTGTAAAAAATATCTGAGGTTGAATTAAAAGCCACAGACATAAAAGATAACTATTAAGAAAAAACAGGAGGAAATGCTCATGACATAATGCACAGTAAAAAAAATCAGAGTATAAACTATTATAACATCAAATATATAAATGTACAGTCATAGACAATGCCATGTTTGTGAATAGACAAAAAAAGGCAACTGGAAATATATCAAAATGCTAATAATCGTTATTTTAGGTAGTTTGACTATGTATAGTTTTAATTTTTCCTAGTTTTCTATATTTTGCAAGAGTGCATTGATTTTTCCTCTGTAGACTCTCATCTGAAATTTAAATACAAAATGATGGCTTCAGAAACCTTCTGTCAATACACAAACATCTGCAAGATTCTAACAGTTTCGCCACCAGAAAGAGAAGGGAAGATTAGCTTGAGCATGAATATCATTTCTATCCTTATCCAGCTCAAACAGACTTTCTTCTCTGGCTTCTTGGTAGCTGGATTACCTTCAGATACCAACTCAATCTTGAATTTCCCATCCCTCAGAGGAGTAAGAGGCTGAGTCACACACCTCAACATAACAAGAAACAGGCAGTGGCCTAGCAGAAGTGAATCACCTAGTAACAAATAAGGAACACAAAATAAAAAGAAGTCAAGTCCATACCTGAACCACAGGGTGGCCACCGGTTGGGGCTTTGACAGCCCCTCGGCTGCCTTCTGTCTCATAGTGGGCCCGGTGGTGTGGCTTGGGTTGCACCTCAATCCTCAGCTCATAGGAGCCTGACTGATGGGAGAGTGGCCACTCGAGTGGAGGGAGAGATGCAGTCACCGGGATACTGAAGGAGGAAACAGAATCAGTGGTGTGTACAATAAATCAGAATCGGTCAACCTGTACAATAAACATAAATGGCCCATTTTCTGAAAATCATGTGCCCAAGTAGGCATGTAAATAAAATGCTGGCTGTTACGAGGCACACTTCTCAGACATGATAAGTAAGGCTCTTCACAAGATAGAGATCTTTTTCTTTGCTTTCTCTTCCATCTTAATGAAGACAATGGGACTGACATCTGAATTCATGAAGCTAATTTCATTATATGGTAGTTCCAGCATGTTTCTAACTACTATGACTTCTTTCCTCTGGGAATTTTTGAGAGTGTCACCTCCTCCCTCTAAAAAAACAACAAAACAAAAAACAAAACAAAAGAAAACAAAAAAAACACCTTTATCGAGGATGCTTTCCTTTTCCAGAGGAGTGTGTGGAGAAGAAGGAATGCTGTAGTGGAAATCAGGAACCCCACATGTGTCACGAACACACCACGTGACTTGAGGCAAGCAACTTCACTTTCTTATCCTCCGTCTTCTATAACCACGTAACAAATGGACTAGATGACATCTAAGAGTTGTTTCAGCTCTTATTCCTCTCTGTCTGATGATCTCAATTAAAAGTAAATTTTAGGGACAGGATATTTCCAGTCACAGTTACCACTTATCATGTCAAGTACAGAACATCCAACCACAGAGAGGTGTTTGGTTTTGGTATGGATGAGCCAAACCAAGCAGACCCCCTAATATTAAGTAAAGAATAAAGGTCAAGAGCATGACTAGAGTTATACACCCAAGTCCCAGCTCTGCCTCTAACTACCTGTGTGACTTTGAGCAAATGCATCTACTTCCCTAGGCCTTAGTTCCCTCAACTGTGAACTGAGGATATGAGATTATATAAAGAGTTTAGCACGATAGGTGCTCAAAAAATATTAGGTATCATTTTTCCCCCAATATACATTGTATATTTCAAATAGCTATTTCCTTTAGATGATCTGACTTATTTAAGATATTAGATACATGTGCCTTTACATCTGAAGTCGTAAGATCTTTAAGGGCATGCCATTAAGTTTTATTTTATTATAGAATCTCAACCTTATTCAGTACACACAATGGGTACTTGATATGTGGCTAGAATTATGTCATTTAAGAATTGATTAAAGTTTTGATGTTTTATGTAGACCATTTCTTCAGAACCTCAGAGAACTTAAAAGACTTTTTCCCAAGATCACAGAGCAAGACACAGCGAAGGCTCCAACTTATGTCTCTTGATTCCTAGTCCAGTGCTCCACCCTATATGAGGTGAGTGCCTCTTATCTTACTAATTTACTTAAAATAGTTTCAAGAAAACATCTCATATGTGGAATGACTCTAGAACAACGCCTGACATTTAAGAGGTTCTCAGTGAATATTCAGTGGGTGGGGGTGGGTGGATGGATGGATGGATAGATGAACGAATGACCAAATGAATAAATAAATGTTTTATTTCAAAGAACCCCTGGATATTCAATATAGCTTCGACGTTCAAATGCACAGATTTGTGTCACTATGTCCTGATTTTTCACATATGGCAGAAATCATTAAACCAATCAAGACATTCTTTCCCATTAAACCTAGAGCTGCTAGAAACTGCCATTATCAACTGGACTTAGTTAAGTACTTGCAATAAAGCTGGTTCCATCCTTTGTCTATCATAGCGAAATCAAAGGGGGGAATAGAAGGGAATGGCACCCCAAAAACTCTATCACTGCAAGAGTCCAACCTGAGTTTATAATCCAATTTAAAATTATATCCCCATTATGCAAGCAAATCACCATCCCTTCTTTCCAACCACACTGCCTCTTGAAGCTCCTCTTACACTGAAGTCTTAGGATGCCCCAAGTGCCTTTATGCCACCTTAATTACAGTGCCAACATGACTTGAAGCTTCTGCCTGCAGCCATAGGTGTTAAATAGTTACTCTCATCATCTTTGCAAGTTAAAATTTTTTTAAGTTTGCAAAATAAGGCTCATAAAAAAAGATCCCTCCACCCCTGTATCTTTTGAAGCATCCAAAAATTTAGTGAGTAGAAGATTCAGTGGGCTATCCCGAAGTATCAACTTCTAATTTTGTTCATTCTGGAATAAGTCTTTGACAACTGAAATACAATCTTAAGAATCAGACCATTGGAGCCAGTCTGAAATCCTGCATTTGAATTCCAGCCCTCTTGCTGGGTTGTCCACACAACCTGAGATAAAGATTGTCACAAGACTTCCATGAATGCCCGCTCCTTTCGATCTTATAGAAATTTCTTGCAAGCACCTCATTGGCTGGCACTTGGTAGGGAGTAAAGAACTCTAAGACATTAGAACCTCTCAGATCAAGCCACAGGCTGAAGAAAGAAGGATTTTAGAAACAATGAAGTCTCAGATAAATGCAGCTCAACCGTATTTTATGTCAATGTTCCACTCCCAATCATTAAAGAAGTCGTGTTTTGGAGATTGACATATAGACATAGACAAAAGAACAAGGAGTCAGGAATCCTGAACTCTAATTTCAAACTCAGTCATCCACTAGCTGGGTGATCGTGGGCATGTCACTTAACCTCTCAGAGCCCAGCCTATGCCAGGGGTTGGTCTGCATTAGCATTTCCTAAGGTGGCTCCGTGAAACTTTAGTCACAGAACTCAGAGCTCTGTGGCCAAACGGTCTTCGAAATCATTTCACATTCTGTCCACAGCTGGGAGCAGCCCCTGCACAAAGGCATCTATTTAACTCTGTTAAACCCAGAAACTCCTTTTCTTAAGGAACCCCGACTGACGTACTATGGCACTAGTGTTTTCAGAACGTGCTTTAGAGGAAATGTCAGAGGAGGAGTTCATTTAGGTCTATTTCAGCCTGCTGCGGGGTTAAGTCAGGCTACTCTCAACCCCACATCAATCAACATGCTCTACCATTATCTATTTTGGTATTCAACATTTTATTTGGAAAAAAAAAATTACTTCCATTTGCTAAAAGCAAACAACACTTTGAAAACCACTGGGATAATGATAATAGCATAAGGCTTCCGATTTTTCATCTAACAGAACAGACAGAGTAATACCTGCTCCCAACCACTGTATGCTTCATTTTTCTTATCATCAAATGAAGATAAAAAGAATACCAAATAGGTTTTATGTGATAATTCAATAAAATAATACATACAGAATACTTAGAATTGTGTCTAGCATATAGCAAGCATCCTTAAATACTGCTGATTATTACTGTCACTATCATGACTCTGAAAGTTATTGGGAACACAATCTCCTAGCACAGGGCTTGTCAACAAAGAAGCAACTAAAGTGCCTCCTCTATAAGAAGATTCACTTGTAACAGTAAAAGCTGCACCTTTTGTGAGCTCTTACTTTGTGCAGGTTCTATGCCAAGAGTTTGACATAGATTATCTCACCTAATCCTTGAAAATAACACCATGAGTTAGGTACTATTGTTATCCTCATCTCACAGGGAATGAACCAAGGCCCAGAAAGGTGCTGAGACAGAAAGACGGTCCTGATTGATTAGTGATGTCTGCCCTGGGCAGGCCACAAAGATGTGTTCAGTATAAGTGAGAGTCCTGGTTGATTAGCAGTGTCTGCCCTGGGCATCTCGTCAGAAAGGTGCTCAATGAGGGGCGGCTGGATGGCTCAGTTGGTTAGAGCGCGAGCTCTGAATAACAAGGTTGCCGGTTCAATTCCCACATGGGGTGGTGGGCTGTGCCCCCTGCAACTAAAGATTATAAACAGCGACTGGACTTGGGGCTGCACTGCGCCCTCCACAACTACATTGAAGGACAATGACTTGGAGCTGATGGGCCCTGGAGAAACACACTGTTCCAATATTCCCCAATAAAATTTTTTTAAGAAAGGTGCTCAATGAGAAAGACAGCCCCATATGATTAGTGATATCTATTATGGGCACAGTAGGAAGGCAGCCCCAGAGATGCCCATGTTCACACAGCCAGTGAAGAGCACAGCCAGGGCTCCAATCCAGTCCTGAGAGCGCCTAAAGCCTACACGCTGCTGTCGACATCCCTTCAGCTTGCCAAGCTTTTAAGCTCCTGGAGGGTTACGGCTCACACATTTTTGAGGCCCTCCATATCACTGATTGCAGTCATGAGGTACATAGCAGCTGCCAACAAATATCAATTCCTCGTATAATAAGATAGCAAATTGGATGTGCTGAGGCTTGCTTGGGGTTACGAGAATGTCAGCTCCATGAAGGCAGACGTTTTTGCTCATTTTCTTCACCACTGTCTCTCCAACACCTGTATCAGTGCCTGGCACATAGTAGGTGTTTGATAAATACTTGTTGAATGAATGAATGAATGAATGAATGAGTAAGCCAGGTGCCATGAGTATCCTATTCACTCTATAACTGCATCCTCATAATCAACACCCAGTAAATCAGGCAACCTTGTACCCATGTTACACATGAGGACACTGTGGCTCAGAGAATTGAACTTCCTTCTCAGGGTCTCAGAGCCAGTAAACGGCGAGCCAGGATTTAAATCCAGTCTAGCCAACTCTGAATCCCATGCTCATAACCAGAAAAGCTTCTGTTAACACTAAACCATGGAATAAATGCTTTTCAAAGTCCAACTCACCTGCAGATGGGAATCGCAGGCACCAGCTGCTTGGGCCAAGTGGGGGGCACCAGCAAGATGGACTCGGGGGCCGAGTTCCTCCTCTCCTCCTGCTCGCAGGGCCCCAGGAACTCCACGCCGGGGTAGATGTGGCGGGGCAGGCCGCCCTTGGACGGGGCCGCAGACACGGGCGACGGGTCAGGGCTGGTCTTCCACATCTTGGTGGGGATCCCACAAGATTCCGCGGCGAGGCTGTTCAGGGCATCCATGAGGACGGCAGAGCCGGCCGTGGGGTGATACCCAGCGGGGGCGCCGTCGTCCGGGGGCTGCGGCGAGGGGCTGCGGGAGCGCTGGGGTGAGGCTCCGGGCAGCGGGGCAACCAAGGCCCCGGCGCACGAATGCCTCCGCTTGGCACCAGGAGACGAGGAGCGGGACGCCGGACGGGGCACGGGCGAGTGGCGGCCCAGGCAGCTGTCCTCAGCGAGGCTGGTTCGAGGTGACATTATTGGCGAGGTTCTGGGGGAATAATGAGCAGGGATGTTTTGAAACTGGGGACACAGGTCGTCCGGCCCGCCGCCGTTATTGGGCGAGACGCAGGGCGAGGTGCAGGGGGAGAAGGTGTCGGAAATGAAGCTGGCAGAGGAGCCGCTGCTAGCGGGGCTCAAGCAAAGCGGCTCGCGGTAGCCCTCGAAGCCGGGCACGGGCAGGGTGAACCTCGGGCTGGCGGCCACCCCTGCCAGGGGCGCCTGCTCCCCCAGGAGGCCAGTGTCTCTCACGCGGAGGGGCCCCCCTGCCTGCATCAGTTCGTGGGATGGAGTGATCTCGATCCGAGGGCTCAGGCCCGAGGCCCCCGCTGGCTTGGCCGGGCTCAGAAAGTTCTGGGGCCCTACCCTATCCGGCTCTCCGAACCGGCTGGGGGGCTCGCCAGAGAGACTGGCGAGGGGGCCATAGTCCAGGAAATCATCAGAGTATGCAAGTCCGGAGGGTGGGCAGACGACCTTATGTGCATTCGGTTCTTCTGGAAAGAGAAGGGGGGAGGGAGGGTCTTTTTAAGCCTCTAAAACAGAACTCCCGAGGAGAGCAATCACAAGGTGGGGTTTGTCGCCTGTCGTTTATTTTTTTTTAATCCCCACCACGCCAAACCCCAAGCTGGAACCTCCTCCCCTCACCAGAAGGAAAGGGAGGCTACTTCATCCCAGATTCCTTGTGACCGAAATCAAAGCAGAAGGGTTTCAGCGCAGGGGAAACCAGCACAGGTCGGCCAAGCTGGGCAGCACTGGCTGGAAGCCTGGATGACCCGCTTGGCTAATGGCTTCCAAACCTTCGTCCAAAGGGGACCCTCAGAAGAAACGCATTGGATTCCACAACCTAGTTCACACCATCATATGCCTAGTTCACACCTAGTTCACACCACTCACAACGGAAACAAAAACTTCCCAAAACAATACTTACCCTGCTATAGATGATGCACTCTTATCGTCCCTCCCTTCTGGGGTTACGTTGTTTAAATGCTGGTCACAACCCATGAAATAGATTTCCTATCCCACTACTGGGTTGTGACCCACAGTTTGGAAAACACAGACCTAGGCCCATCTCATCATTCCACACATCTGACACAGATACAAGATGCGGAGGGAGGCTGCAAAGGCCTAGACTCCATGGAGCTCCGGGTTCAAATCCCACATGTTCATGCCCGAGTGACAGAAGTGGCTTAATTCATAATCAGGGCTCCTGACTCATGTCTTATCGTGTGTCATTTTACGGATGAGAACACTGAGGCCCCAGGACGGGAAGAAATTCATCTGAAGACAGAATTAGCAGGATTAGAAATCCCACAGACAAGACACTTGACCCCCAAAAGGCAAGGCTCTGGCTATACAGAGTCTCCCAAACTATAATATCAAAACCAATGGATGCAGTGAATGACCTAATTTTTTCTTTAATAGTGGCCATCTAGCTCAGCCTTCTGCTGCCACCTCGAAAGGACCCATGGCTGAAGAGTGGAATTAGTGACGGAACCGGCTATCCATTCCCACTATCACTCACTCCCCTCCCACTTCAATCTCCCCAGCTCAGCAAAGAGCCCTCCATTTTCTCTGTCGTTACTTGAGCTGGCCTTGACTCCTCCCTCTCATGCCCTACGCCCAGTCCATCCGTAAATCCTGAGCACTGTACTGTTAAATATAAACCAAATTCACGCGTCATCCCCTCTCCACTACAACCACCATGGTCCAAGCCACCGTCCTCTCCCAGCTGGACCACTGTGGTCACCTCTTCCCTGGCCTCCCCATTTCCTGTCCTCTATGGTTTGTTCTCCACACAGCAGTCTTGAAATGTCCATTTGTGAAATCCTCTTTAAAGGCTTCCGCTGACACTTTGCATGTGGTATCAAGTCCTTACCACCCTCGTCCTGGCTCCCAGCTGGTCTCGCCACTCCTACTGCTCCTCACCAACCCGACTCAGCAAGCCCCTCTGATACCTTCACTATTCTTCGAGCAGAGCTGTACCGTCAGAGCGTTGTTCCCTCTACCTGGAAACTCTCCCCCTAAGATCTTCACATGGCTGCTTCCCTTAATTTCATTAGCTGTCTGCTCAGTCAACCCTCCTTAGGTTGGCCCATCAAAAAGATCGTTTCCATCCCTGCCAAAGGGTCATTCTCCACCCCTTTTCCCTGCCATCTTTTCTCCATCCACACTAGTTGCCAGCTCACATCACATCAGATATTTATCTATATCGAAAATCTCATCCCACTAGATCAGGGGCAGGCAACCTACAGCCCATGAGCCAGCCCACGGATTGTATTTCTAAATAAAGTTTTATCGAAACACAGCCATTCCTATTTGTTTACATGTGGTCTGTGGCTTGCTTTTGCACTACAACAGCAGAGTTGGTAGTTGTCACAGAGACTGTATAGCCCGTAAAGCCTAAAATATCTACTATCTGGCCGTTTCTAGAAGTTTGAGACCCCTGCACTAGACTCCATGCTCCACCAAGGTTGGAATTGTGTCCATAGTGGTTCAGCATTGTTTGCCAAGCACCTAGCACAGGCACCTGTAGGCTGTCCATAAACATTTATTGAGTGACTAATCAAAAGAAAGAATCATGTCCGAGGGCCTGCCAGCCAGAATCATGTCCTAAAGTTGTGTGACTGACCGTTGCCTTGGGGAGTAGGGTGGCTACACAGATGATTCTCAGTCGCTTTGGTGCCCTTTCTGGGCCATCCTGAAGTATGTGCTGTCTGGTTTAGTTGAGCTGATCACACAGGGTCCAGATGGTACCCTCACCCCAGGTGAGAGCCCAGAAATTGCTTCCCACTGCTCTTAGGGTAAAGTTAAACAACCTCAAGTAGGCCAGCCTGTCTGGGCCCTACCTGCCCCTCTAGCCTCACCCCTCTCTACTCTCTCACCTCTTTCTGGATTCCATCCAAACTGATTGTCTTTCTGTTCATTAAAAAGCACTGAGCTCCTTTCTGCCTCAGGACCTTTGCACTTGCTGTTCCCTGTGCCTCAACTGCTCCTCCCCCACCTTCTCTACACAACTAAAGCCACTCATTCCCTCCAGCTAAAGTGTCATGTGCTCCGGAAGGCTTCCTGACCTCCTTGACTCCATCAGACCCCAGTCACATTTCCCTGATCTGTTCCATGTACTTCTCACAATACCAGTTAAGTAATTCTGACGTTATTTGTTTACTGTCAGTCTCTCCCACAACCTCCAGCCCTACTTCCAACAATCAGTCAATTCCATGAGGACTCTCTCCCTCCCCACTGTATTCCTAGCACCTGGATAGAATCTGCCACAAAGCAGGCCCTCAAAAAAAAATTTGTTGGTTGGCTGAATGAATAAATAAAGTGAGTTCAGAAAAGTCCATGTGAAGTATTTAAACTACTCCTCAAAGATGGCTAATATCCAAAACAAAAGGCAAAAAGATACAACCTCAAGAAAAGGTAATTTGGTACTATGTATGAAAATTCCCCATACACATATCCTTAGAACCAAGCAATGTCGCTCTTTGCACATATGAGAGTATATCTGCAGATATACTCTCATATGTGCAAAATGAAGTGTGATAAGATTAGTTAGTGCTGCCTTGTTTTTGTAATCCCAAAAGACTGGAAGTAACCTGATGTCCATCACTTGGGGATGTGTTAAATTCTGGTTTGTTCATACAATGGGATACAATATAGCTATTACAAAGGGTTTACAAAGTTCTTTCCGCATGGATGTGGAATGACCCCAAGATATAGCAATAAAGGAGAAAAATAAGATGCATACAGTATACATAGTATAAAAGCAGAGAGTGAGAGAATGCGTCCACACACACACACACACACACAAAATGCTGCTGGATACAGACTTTCTCTGGAAGTTACAGGTAACAGTGATTTCCTCCAGAGAGGGAGACTAAGTAAGTAGGGGGCAGTGGTATGGCAGAATGGAGACTGATTTCTGTATTACATTGAGAAAAGAAACGTAATTCGCAAAAGAAATGTTTTTATTTTACTTTAAAGGTGGTGGGGGGGGGGTGACATCACATGATACATAGTAATGACACCCTGGTTTAGGAAGCAGGAAATTGAGACCTACTCCTACACTGCCACTAACTAACTGTGTGATCTTGGAAAAGTCCCACACCCAACCACCTAGATCGACGTCTCAACTGTCTCATTTATAACAGGATGGTGTTAAACTGGATCATTCTCCTTGGTTGCTTCTGGCTGTGAAGTCCTTTCATTTTTCTAGCTAGAGTCTGTAGGGTCTGGAGTTCTTATAGGTTCTAGAAGCTGCAGGTCAATATAAACGTATTTCGGCATGCAAGCATATACACATATAAACGTATTTTGGCATGCAAGCATATATACACACAACACACACACATGCACACATACACGCACACCTTTCTAGCAGGTTAACAGAGCACAGATTTTTAGTCTAGAAAGAGATTAACGTCAAATCCATAGCAACATTCTGATAATCCACTATCCTGCGAACCAGCAAAACAAAACACAAAAATTCCCTTAGCAAAAATTCCGGCCTTATGAGAAAACCTGCATCACATCTTATCAGAAACACCCCGTCAGGGCTGTGAAAAGTCACAGAACCCGGCCATGCAAACACAAATCACTCATGCTCCCCGGCAGCAGTTAAAAACAGAAAAGGCTGCTTTGCTGGGCAAAAGCATTTAAAGCATTTACATTGGTTTTAATTAAGTCCAAGCAGCAGAGTTTCTATTTTCTTCCCCCAAGATTTTGAAAGTTTAACAGCTAACAGGGAAAAGGAAGGTAATTTACAATCATCTCATTCTGAGTTCTCTGCCTGTGAGATTTATACCCAAACAGCTCATCACTGAAACATTTCTCTAAGTAGCTAGAATCCTTCTCTACTTCTCCTTAAACAACTGCCAGCCTCACAAACAGCTCTCTTCACAGTCATTGCAATGCCCACAGAGCACTGGGCAAACCTAGTTTCATCTCAGAACCACCAAATTTTCTCAGAAAGGTTGCCAAAAATCTTGTGTTGTGTTTTTTTTTACCACTTGAGTGATCTTTGATATATCCAGAGTGTATCACTGGTAAATATTATTTACTTAATATTTCTATTTAAATCCATTCACCTATTCCTTTAATGTTTTGGTGTTTTTTTGGTGTGTGTGCGTTTTTTTTTTTTTAACTTAAAGGGAAACTTCACCACTACCACAAATGGAAAATCAGTGTCACCTCCATAAATGGAAGGTAGGGTAAAAATACAATAAGAATAAAAGTTACTAAATTCAAACGAGACACTGTGGCCAGCCAAAGGCTCTGAGCCTGAGGCCCACTCTTTTTTCCCCCCTCAATGCTCTTTTTTTTATTGAGGTGTAACTTATATAGACAGACTTGGAGTGTAGAGTTTGATGAGTTTTGCCAAGTATTATACACCTTTCTAACCACCCCCACACTCAAGATGCAGCACATTTCCATGACCCCAGAAAGCCAACCTTTTTTAAGACTGGAGGTGGGAGGAGGGAATGGCAAGTGTCAGAGAGAAAGGCCTTAAAGACACAGGCACACTTAACTGAGATACTACCCCTTCTTGACTAGTGCAAAGAGAAGTAGCACGAAAAGGAGATGGCTCTCATGTGCAAGGTACCCAACAGTGGACCTAGTCAAATCATCTCACCTGCCATTGGAGATCCCTGGCCCACAATGGAAGCATCAGTGCTCAAAGAGGAAGAAAATGGAAACTGCAATGGGGGACTCAGGGGTTGCTGCTCTAGATCCTCTGAGCCTTCACACCTTTGCACATGCTGTTCCCCTTGCCCAGAATTCCTTTCCATAACTCTTGTCCTCACTTCACCTAGCAAGTCACGATTTGTCCATCAAGATTCCACTTGGGCCACCTCCTCCTGAAGGTCCTTGCTGATTCCCTAGGCTCAGTCAGCTCTTCTGTGTTCCTAGAATCTAGAGAGGCGTGTAATAAAGTCTATCGATTACAGATTCAACTTGTCTGTCTCCCCACTAGACTGAGCTTTTTGAAGGCAGATATGGGTTAAAAATAAATTAATAATAATAATAGAGAAAGCAGCTAACATTTTGAGAACTTGTATGCCAGGCACTGTTGTAAGCACATTACATGTAGTAAATTATTTGGTCCTCGCAACAACTTATGAAGTAGGCACTGTTTATTCCCCTCTTACAGATGAGGAAACTGAGGCAGAGAGCAATGAATTAACTTGCCCGAGGTCCCACAGCTTGAACCCAGGCCTCAGGGCACCATCCACCACTAGGCCAGGGATTCTCAGTCTCAGAACTAGTGACATTTGGGGCTAGACAATTCCTTGTTGCTGAGGGCTGGAGGGGGTTTAGCACCATCCCTGGCTTCTACCCACTAGAGGTCAGAAGCTTCCTTGCTGTCTCCCTGTTGTGACAACTAAAAAACACATCTCCAGACATTGCCAAATGTCTCCTGCAAGGCAGAATGGCCCCGGCTGAGAAGGTGGCTCTATGCAATACGGCCCGGTGCCTCACACAGGGCCTGCACCCCACAGATGCCTGCACGGTGGGCATCCATCCATGAGCCCTGCCCAGACATCTGAAAGTTCTAATTACCGTCACCCTTCCCTTCATCAACTTCCCAGATGCTCACCCACCATCTAGGCCCCACAAAGGTTTGGGGAGACCTCTGGCGGTTCTCAGACACTGCAGGACAAGATGGCTGGGGAGGCCATTCCAGCCCCACCTCAGCCAGGCACGTGCACTGAGATCCGGGTCTCAGTCAACACACAGTGTTAGGGGACCCCAGCTCCACTGCCCCATCCCCCCTGGCTGTGGGATCTGGGGGACCTCCAAGTCCTCATGTATCACACGGTGAATGAGGTCGGTGACAATACCAACCCGAGAGTTCACCTAATCCACATACAGCCCAGCACATACAGAATAAACAAAAATAGGACCTATCGGTATGTTATCATTGTTATTAGGGAAAGATGATCTTTTAAGTGAAAATTCTATCCTTTCTCAGCTCTCACTGCTTTATTACATAACTTGAAAGTATGACACATACTAGCCCCAAATGCCTTGAAAAGCTTTAAAAACTCAAGGGAGAAAATTTTTATAAAAATAAAATGGACACATCAGCAATTTAGGAATTCTTTTCACCACAGGAAATATGTGCAGTAGGTAAAGAACGCCTCCAACATCTCCTCTACTCCATGCTTTGTACTCTTTTCCCCGGGCTACCTGGGAGCTGAAGTAAATCTTACTAAAGTGTTAATGACTCAGTGAACTACTTGCAATAACAAAAATGATAACAACTAACACATCCATACCATTTACTTCATACCAAGAACCACTGTATGTGTTTCATATATATTAATGCTTGTCTCACAAGAACCCTATGAAGCAGATGATAGTTTCCTCATTTTACAAATGGGGAAAATGAGGCACAGAAAGGGTGACTCATTTGCCCAAGGTCACACAGCTTCTGAGTGGCAGTGCTGGGATTCAGTCTCAGACAGCCAGGTCCTCTACCCCTAATACCATTATTCTACCCTGCTTCTCATGAGAGGGGCTATTTCTTGGAAGGTGACACCTCAACACAGGGAAATGAGGTGCCCCCAGACTAGAAACTGCTCCGGGGGCCCCATGAGGAAGAAGTTACCCCAACAGCTAAAGACACTGATTCCTTTCTTCTGGAATATTCACAGTCCCTCCATAGCCCCAGGATTGAGTCAACCGTTATTTTAAAAATCACACTCAGGCCACGGATGGTCTCTGCCAGCGCCTCTCCTCCTGGAGCCTCTTGTGGCCTGTTGCTCACCCTTAGGGACACACGGCCAAGTCTGAGGCAGCCATTCGGAGCCAACCCACCAGCCAACAGATCGCTTTTGAAAAAAGGAACAGCAAGAGAACATCTTCTCCGCCTGTAACTACAGGCCTGGTGGAATTTTCAGGAAGCAGAATCGAGTGACCGAAATAGAAACTCAGCTAGGGAACCTACGTGAGGCGTCTGTCTTTGGGGGGAGGGGACCACATGAACTGGTGCTTGAGGCTTGAAGGACATGAAGGAGTGGAACCGGGGCACTGCCTAGAGGCCAGACGCCTGTCAGACTGGCAGCAGGGCCCCCTTGTCTGAGGTGATGGACCCACCGCTCAATGAGCTGACACCCCGAGGTGGTGCGATTCCCAGGCCCTGGGTATGAGACATCACAGTCTGTTGCCATGACAGTGCCTAGCATGCCACAACCTGGAACCACACATGTGCAGTGGGTAGAAAGGGGAGAAGATGGAGGGAAGAAATCCTGCCTCCCATCACCCCGACTACTCTTGTAACTTCCGGCGCATTCAGGGCTGCGAGAAGTTGCCAAAGGGAGCAGGAAGGTGGATGGATTTTTCATCTGGCGGCCTGCACCACCTATCGGAAAGAACCTCTTTGAAAAGCTGCAGGTCACCTTCAAGTGACAAATGCAACGTGCAGCAAACTTTCCAAAGAGCCCCTTATGCACACACGCAGAATGGTGATTGGATTCCCAATCAATGAATCATGTGTATTAATAACGGTAGAGAATCAGGTTGTCACTCTCGTCTCTCAGAGATGATACACACAGATGCAGGGCATGAAAGGTGAGAAATTCCATCCCGCTAAGTCAGGTCCAAAAATGCCAGAAAGGGGCGGGAGGCAGCTTACCATCCCGGCTCATCAATGTGGAACCACTGGAAAAAGCCACCATGAACACTCTCTTTGCTGACCTTGCCCCACGTAAGACAACCGTCTGCCTTCACCAGCCTGGGCAGAAAGAAGGGCTTGGTCCTGCTTCCCAGGCAGCCTGCCATGAGGCCAGGCGCCTGGGACACAGGACTTGGGACAATTTGCAAGCAATGAGCCTTACAGACTGGCTGCTGGCATGGCTGTTTGCAAAAACACACACAGCCACTGCTGACACGTATTCCTTTTGGAGCGGGGTAGAGAAATGCATGCAATCTGTAACCCGCATGTCTCAAGGTCAGCTTGCAATGGGGGCAGCAGGACCCAGGCATCTGGCAGATGCCAGCTCTCATCTCCAGCCTCAAACTGGGATGGAAAGAACCACCTCTTGCTGGTTTAAAGTCCTTCCATGGGGCCCTACTGCCTTCCAAAAATTCAGAGACCTTCTTATTCTTATTTATTCAAATAGCTGACTTTCACTGTGCCGCAGGCTTTGATGTGTACTGTCTCCCTCTCTTACAACCAGCCTGGAGGCAGGTATTATCAACTCCTCTGTGTTCCTGATAAGGGAGCTGAGGCTCAGGGAGTGCAGAGATTCACCCAGTGTCACAAAAACAATCAGGGGCAGAACTGGGACCCAAATTGAGCCATCACTGAAATGCGGTAAAATGCACAAATATTAAATGTACCCCTCGTGCCCTTTTACATGTGTGTGCACCTGTGTACCTACCATGCAAGATACAGAATGTTGCCATCCCACCAAAGGCTCCAGCCAGCCAGTAACCCTCACCCCGCGCGAACAGCTAGCGCGAGTTCCCTCACCATAGCCTGGCTCTGCCTGCTCTTGAATGTCACATAAATAAAACCAAACAGGATGTACATGCCACGTCTTTCACTCAACATCATGTCTGAGATTCATGCACGTTGCACGCAGCCACAGTTTCTTTTTAACGCTGCGTAGTATTCCATTGTACAGGTGCACTGTAATTTACTTCTCCAGTCACCTATCTGTACGGCCTCCATGTTTCAAAAAGACAGCCCCTGGAGATTAGATGTGTGACTTCGAGAGGTCCATTTCTGACA
Source organism: Rhinolophus hipposideros (assembly GCF_964194185.1). Taxonomy (NCBI): domain Eukaryota; kingdom Metazoa; phylum Chordata; class Mammalia; order Chiroptera; family Rhinolophidae; genus Rhinolophus; species Rhinolophus hipposideros. The sequence goes on along the minus strand of NC_138068.1, from coordinate 8,380,039 downwards.
GAAGACAGTCCCTGCACACTTGTCATTCAGTGCACGACAGCCAGCAGGATGCAGGCAACCTCCTCGCCAAGAGGAGAGGGAAGATCTGGTCAGAAGAATTCACCAGAAATAGACTTCAGACCTGCCTCCCGCAGAAAGAGGGCCAGCCCTGGCTAAACCCATGTCTCCATCACAGGCCCGCACATGGGGACATGGGTGGGGGGACAACCACCTTCCCTCCCCTCTTTTCGTCTTCTAAGCAACTCAGCAAAGACCCCTCACCTTTATGCCAGCACCTCAAAAACTTCACCCCCATGGAGTCCCCACCCCGAAAAGCTGATTTCCACCGTTCTTTCAGCCAATTTGAAATCCAAATGGAAATTTCCCCTTGAAGACAGCAGGGCCCCTGGAACCCTTGGCCAGAGGCAGAGATTTAAAATTAATACTTTATTGACTGACAGGTTCTTTATTTACACTTTTCCCCAGGAGCTTTCATTTTGGTGCCATGTTCCCGGGAGCTGGCACACTTAATCAGTGGCCCCTGCCAACTCTGGTCATTAATGACATTCCTCTTTTCTCCATGACAACAGAGTGATGTCACCCGTAGGGGCTGTCAGACCTGTAGCCCACCTTCTTAGGATCACACATATACATGGCCCCTTTCTGTAGTCTCTACAGTAACTTCCGTAAGCATCGAAGACAAAGGTTTTGGGGTTTTTAGGGGGGGTTTGCCTTCAATTAATATCCCCCCTTTTCCAGGCATGCCCAAGCAGGTTTGTTTTAATAAGAACCTTTATAAATCCTAAGCTTTGCAGGCGACTTTCTTCCCTTCAGAAAGCTCACCCAGGCATGACTCAATTAAAATTCACTTGGGAAGGGCTGGCTTTTAGAAATGCGTCCTAGTGACTAAAACAGGCCCCACTGAGAAAACACTCTTTCCCCAAACCTCAGATTAGCACTCAGGAAAAGCAATTTTTCTGCTCTGCTTGTAGCTTGCAGTCTGCTTTTGATATATTTCTTTTGCAGAAGAAAACAAAACAAAACAAAAAAGCATTAAAAATCCAAGGCGCAGGGCGTTTAGATCTAAATGTTACTTTATCGGGAATGCCAGGGACAGAGGAACGCGTTAAAAGATACCACCAGAATGCCACTGGCAAAATCCAGAATGTGGGGAAATGTACAGGAAAAATGACCTTGTGTCGTCAACAAATAAATGGCAAGAAAACAGACTGATGGGGACATTTATAGAGTAAAAAAGCCACAATGACCGTGTCAACCAAATACCAATGTGAAGGTCTTGTTTGGTTCTTGGTTCAAATAAATTAACTGTAAGAAGATACTTTTGAGACAAGCAGGAAATTTGAACATGGGACATTTGAAATGAATTCCTCTTTTTCAGGTTTGACAAGGCAATTTGAATTTTCTTAAGAGTCCTTATCTTTGAGAGCTATATACTGATCTATTTATTAATAAAACATCAGGCCATCTGGAATTTGATTTAGACTAACTGGGGCTGGCTGTGGAGAATATGTTGCGGGAGGAATAAAGTAAGATTGGCCTTTATGTTGATAATTGTTGAATCCTAGTGATGGGGACATAATTATACCACTATGTCTCCTTTTCTATATTTTGGAAAAAATTCATACTGAAAGTTCAGGAAAGAGTCAAAGGCAGTTCCTCTTGCTTTGGGGGAACCCCAAAAGTGTTGGACTCTGCTCCATGTAGGGAAGCAGACAGCAGCCTCTGACCCATCCCAGCAGGGTCTCAACTTCTTCTCTGGGCTCAGTTTGGGAACAATCAGCAAAAACTCAACCTCGCACTAAACCAGCCCCTGGGGAAGCCTAGTTTGGCAGGAGCTCTGTGGAGTTTGTGGCCATTTCCTGTGCTGGGGAGGGAGGGAGGGAGGAAAGAGGAAGTCCCTTTGTGGGGGGAAGCCACAAGGCATCCATCATGCTGCACCTTCCTGGGCTGCACCTTCCTGGCCCCGCCTCTCAGAGGGTCCCATGGGCACAGGGCAGGACACCTGGTCAGGCTCTGCCTGCTTGAGAGAGGCAGTCACAGGGTACCTCCCAGCCCCGAAGTCTGGACAACCAAGAAAGCTTTTGCAGCCAGCCAAGTTCTGGGGCTGAGGCAGGGACCAGATGAGTTTTTAAAATCAGAACCAAACATGCAAAGTTAGATAACTTGCTGTAGTGCCGACTGAAGCCCAGCGGCCATGGCTCCTCTCCAGTCACTGCATGGCTCTTCATTCTAGACTATCTTGTCTTAAAGCTTAGGATTCATCAAAGGCGGGGGCAAATCAGGGGAGCCAGAAGACTTCTCCGAGTCCACCCCCACTGCCATGCAACATTCACACAGCCCAGCAGCTGGCACGTTAACCACACCGCCTCATGGAAACCATCAGCCTTAAAAAGTGAGCACCACTGTCCCATCCTCATTTCACAGGTGAGAAAAACACAGCCCAGAGAATGAAAATCATGGGCCCTGAGGCATACCACCAGTGAGGAACCATGCAACTTTTCCTCCATTTACTTGGCCATTATGTACTGTGTGCTTTCTAGTGCCCAGTGGAACACACAGGTAAGAGGCAACTAAGTCGGAATTTCAAGGCAGGATGTTCTGATTTCAGACCTGGTACTCTGACTTGCTGAGCCAATGGCCTCCAGAGTTGGGGGACCGTGTACTCCAAGAGGCAGGCACAACAATCGAGTGGGGTGTAGAAAGAAATATAAAAATAGCAGAACTGCCATTTATATCCTGTCCTTTCCCATTTTTATGTTTGCTGCATGTTGTATAATGAGTATATTCCTGCTAGGACAGCAGTAAACATACAATTGATAATTACATAAATATCACATATAGAGGATGAATGTACCTCCGGGCTACCAGACTTGGGCTCCATCAAAACTGGAGTCGTTGACATTCTGGCTGACTTGTAGTTCTGAGGGTGGGGACTCGGGGTCCTCAGCTGCCTGGGTCCAAGACCTGCCCTTCCGCTTACCATTGTATGGCTCTCAGCCACGTTAACTGACCCCAAAGAGGCTGACCGCATGGGTCCAGGTGTGGCTGGAAGACTCTAACGTGCAGCCAGGACTGAGAACCACTGGCCACAGAGGCTGCATTTTTCAAACTTATTCAGCCCCATCACATGATAAGGACTAGAAAACCCTGGGAACCCACCTAAATAACACCACTTTGAGGTTTTCAGGGCCTCCACTCCCAATCAAAATCTAAGGCTACCTCAAGAACAGAGGCCTTTCAATCTGGAAGCTGGGACGACATGTGTTCAATAGTGAAGAATGATGAAGGCAGCTTTCTTCCCATTTGCTTTGCCTCCCTGACAAGGCCACTGCTCAATTCTAGGCCTCCCTGCACCTTTCCAGCTATACCTGGAGACACTATTTGTACAAAGCAAGCTTATTAAGGCCTGTCCTTAACTGAACACAGATGACAACGTCTCTGAATGTCACATGTTAGCGAAACTGCTTGCTTAGGGTAGAAGTCTATTTTTAGTAAGCACCAAAAAAAACCCATGATACTATATCCTAGCACCTCGTTTGTCCCTATGTGTTTACCAGCCTGTGTCCCACAACGGCCTGGGGGCCAGGCAAGGGCAGGACCATATCTAATTCTCTCTACACCCCCACAGGGCCTGGCACAAAACCAGCATTCAGTGAGTGTTTGCTGAGAGAATGAGGTTTTAATTGTCTCCTGTGAATGAGTCGAGAGCAGGTGTTCCTGAGTTGAAGTGCAGGTAACATTAGGGAATGGGCTCTAGCTGGGTCTGTAACTCTACCTGAAAATGGCACAAAAGGCAGTGGAGAGCCAAGGGGGATATGTGGGGGGCGGGGATGTGCTGATGCGCAGTATCACACATTGTGGGCACATGTGCTCCGACAGTGAGTGGGCTTATGGGATCTGTGGCTTTCATCAGCTTTGCAAAGGGCTGTGATCTAGAAAGTTTAAGGTTCACCGGGATAGACTTGACAGGTAATGACCAGGACTGTTTTCCTTTCTGAAAGGTCCAAGTCAGCACCACATGCATTAGCTTACCAGGAACTGAAGGAGGGAGACACCAGATCCACTGAGACACACCAGAAGTGAGTACTCCCAACACACCATCCCTAACACCGCCCAGAGAAGATCTGGTACCTCTGGAGGCGACCAGGGCTTTCCAGTACCCATCTGTCTCACCGAATGCATTACAGCTGGGAGAAGCTGGGAGAACCAAGAATTCATTGGATTCACAAGCAAGCACAAGGAGGCAATTTCTGTCTGCTGACAGTCAGCATACGTCTCCCCTCCAAGGTGGGGTCAGGAGCCCTGGTCAGGACTCCCCAAGCCCTGTCCTCATTCATTCTTAGCTGTCTCCCTCAGTAGGAAAAATAAGAATCTACCCTGCATGCCTCTAGGCAAATAAATTTGAAAACCTAGACAGAGGAAAGGGATCATTTCTTTAAAAGATACAGTTTACCAAAACTGACTCCAGTAGAAACAGAAAGTGTAAACAGACCAATTCCCACAGGCACAATAGAGAAAGTGATCACGGAACAAACCCCATAAAAAGGCACCAGGTCCAGATGGCTTCACAGGGGAATTCTATCACAACTTTAGAAACTGAATTATCCCAACAATATATACATTGTTCCTGAGCATAGAAAAATAAACGACATTTAAACCCAGTAGCACACAAAAAAAGGACATTACAAATATCACTCGTGAATACTGCTGAATAAATTTGTGAATAAAATGCTATCAAACTAATACTGGCCCCACCACTGGAAGAAAATAATACACAGTGACAAAGGAGGGTTTACACCAGGAATGTTTCAATACAAAAAAATCTATATTAACAGATCTAAAAAGAATAAAATCCTATTTTTCCATAGATGCCAAAAAGTTTATCATGTAATTCAACTCCCACTCCTAATCAAAACTCTCAAAGAAATAGGACTAGATGGATAATTCCTTGGCATAAACACATACACCTCGATCCTAAAGCCAATACTAGAGGTCCTCCTGCTGGGCTCAGGAACAAGGCAAGGATGCCTACTACTTACACAATTATGAACATGCTACTGGAGATACCAGACTATGCAATTAGACAAGAGAAAATAATTAAACGCTCTAGCTCAGTGAGGGCAGGGGCCAGGTCTTATTCCCTATTATAATCCCCGGATCGAACACAACAGGTGTCCAATAGTTGGATGAATAATGGCTCACATTCACTGAGCACCTCGATGCATAAAATCAAGGGTTTGTTTAATAAAATGCCAATTACAAATCACACTGTTAAATTATTTAAGTGGGTTACCCATTCAAGGCAATCAACTTTATGGGGTAAGTACTCTATTTCAGCCATTTGTCAGATGAGCAAATGGAGGTCCAGAGAGGTTAAATGATTTGTCCAAAATCACTCAGTTGGTAAATGTTTTAAATGTCAGCCTTGCCATGGTGCCAGGCCCCTTACAAACTGCTTTACATGTGTCTCTCATCCAACAAGGGAATGAGGAACCCTCACACCCATAGTTCAGAATGCAGGCTCTGGAGCAAGACTGCCAGGTTTATGTTTATGTTCTGCCATTACCCAGCTATTTCTTCTTGGTAAGATTTCTTCAGTTCTCCGTGCCTTAGATTCCTCCTCTGTAAAATGGGGGTGACAAGTGTGCCTCCCTGCTAGGATTGGAGGAGTTAAAACATGAGCTAATAAACATCTGCTCAAGTTCCATAAAATGAGCATCTGACTTCCCCCTAATTCTCTACCTCCACCAATGTCTGACAGCATCTGTCCCGTTAGCAGCCTTTCTCCTTCCTTGATTTTTGCCAAGTTCCTGTCCATTAAGGGTAACGCCTCACACCCATGGCCAAAATACTGTCATCTGGGACAAATCCCAATAGTAAGATAAGGACTGGTATTGGCCCTTGGGGAGTTCCACCACACAGAAGCACAGAGAGGGGACCCCTATGAACATCTGGGTAAGCCAGAGCCACACCCACATCTGGAACAGCTCGCTTTAGCCTCTCAAGGCTCATGACATCCCTTCTCTTCCTGAGCTATGACATTTCTGTGCTGCCTACTTCTCAGCAAGGAGTCCTTATTTTACAGATTCCAGAGCGTAAGTCCCCACCCCTTCAGTGGGGCAGCACACAGTAACTTCTTTCCAAAAAGCAGTTTGGCAAAGCATAACTTTACAGTGGAGAAAACTGACAAATGCTACCTCAGCCAGGTGATCAAGGTCAACAACAACAGTGATAAATCATGCTGACAGCAGGGACCCTTGACAGGATGGGAGGGAAACGGTCACTTTACATCTGTGGTCTTCCTCCCCATAACCCATAGCCCTGTCTAACCATGAGAAAAACATTAGAAAGACCCCAACTGAGGGACATTCGACAATATACCTAACCGATGTGCCACAACATTGTCAAGCTCACAAGAAACAAGGACAGTCTGAATCGGAATAAAGTACGGACTTTATGGTCATGATAATGTATTAATACTGGTTCATTCATTATAATAGTACCAATCCATAGTAATGTAAAACAGCAAATGCAGGAAGTGGGTGCTGGGTATACAGGAACCTTCTGTATTACCTTCACAACTTTTCTGTAAAATTACAACTGTTCCAAAAAACATTTTATTTAAAAAAATAAAACAGATTCCTGGGCTTTCACTGTGGTCACTTAGACACCCATCTGGCGGCCACCAAGCAGCACTTGCCAAGAAAAACTATAAAAAGCACCTCCCATCAGATCAGATTTGGCTTGGAAACTATTTCCCCGGAAATCACCCCACCAGAAAAAAAAAAAAAACGTTTAGCCGATTGTGAATCTGGGAGGGGTGTAAGTATTAGTTCCCTGCAAAACATGACTTTAATCTTCACCCACAGAAAGACCACTGATGTTACAGGCCTCATTTGCAGATTCTTCACTGTATCTTTTCAAAGCAAAGGATGGCCTCCAGATTGCAACTCGAGAAGACTGGTCTCTCTTGGTGGCTAATTATTTCCATCTCCAGCCAAAATACAGAATTACTAATTCCTGTCTTCACTTGGTGTCCACGTGAAGGGGATCCCCGAGGTCAAAGCAAGCCCCTCACCTAAGATGCATGGACAGAAAGTTAAACCTTCTCATTCAGCTGCCTAACACAGCACCTCTGGGAAACAGCAAGCCTCCCCTCTCCCCCACCCCCACCCCAGTCTGTGAAAAGGCCGCCCACACAAATGAGCCCGCACAACCAATTCCTGCACTCCACAGGCAGCCAAGCCCCGGTGCATGTGGAAGTTACCAGCAGGCCTGCCCCAAGGCTTCAGCAAGCGCTGGCTGGGCTGGGCTGTCAAAATCAGGAAGCCTGCTTGGGTTTTTTTGTTTTTTTCCAAGACAACCTGCTAACCAGAAAAATACAGTGAGGTTGGGTGTGTGGCCTCCTCCTGCTTCTGAGGAAGGCTCCTGCGGAACACGTGAAGTGACAGCCCAGCCTGGGGAAGTCCCTGCCCCCAGCGGCAAAGGGGACTTGAAGGCACAGAATGTCAGGTCCCTTAGGCAGGAGCAGCCCACACTCCCCGCGCCCCCAGCCGCGCCCCCACAGCCATTATGACTGGGGTGGGCATCACTTAAAGCTCAGACTGGTCCACAGGAGAAGGGGGCGGCGCATTGGCAAACGCAGCAGCACCACCCAGGGAGGAAATGGGCTGGCCACCTTAACAGTGAAGTCAAACCACACTCCGGCTTTAGACACAGACAACCTCTTCCTTGGTTTCAATACAAAGTCCCCCAACAAATGCCACTCACCCCACCCCCGGTGGCGCCTGCAGGAAGGAGGATCAGCTTTCACCTGCCCTGATAATTAGGTTCAGTGGGAACCTCTTTCTACACCAGCCCCCTCTCACTAACTTCATTGTTTGGCTGCCTCACCTCCTCCCTCCAAAAGCAAATCACTTCTGTTGCCCTCTGACCACCCAGCAGCAGGTTAAAAGGCCAGCTGAGCCCCCTGCCACTTTAGGCTTCGTGACCAGTGACTCTCAGGGAGAAGTCACAAGTAAGTGGAAACTGACGCCCTACGGGGCAAGAGTGAGCCTACCGCCCCCTACGGGTGGCAGTAAGTAGTCCCTGACGCCTCATGCCCTCCCTCTCACCTGGGGAGAGGCACCTTCCACCCACCAAGCCCCGCAGTAAGTTGGGGGGGCAGAGGGCCCTGTGCCCACGCCCCAGGCCCCAGCCCCAGCCCCAGCCCGGGCTTGGAGGCCAGGCCGGGGGGAGCCTCCACGGACCTTCGATAGGATTCAAATAGTCATAGTCGAAGAGGATGGAGAAGTCGAACTCGTCTTGGGAGCTGCCCTCGGGCTCGTGGCCCGGGGCGTCCCCGCCGTCGGGGTCCGGCTGCTGCTCCGGGACATCCATGGCGTACAAGGCGGCGGGAGGGCTGCCTGGTGGGGGGTGAGGGCAGGCTGGGCTTTCTCCTGGGCCCCTCGCGTGGGGTGGCAAGGTGGCAGGAAGCGGGCAGAGCAGTGGAGTGGCGGGGTCACTGTCCTCGTGGGGACGCACGCCGGGTCCGGGGATGGCGCGCCTGGTGCAGCGAGTATGGACGCGCCTGGCTGAGCTGAGCCGCGGCAGCGGCGTGAGCTTCCTGCTCCGGGAGGCACCTGTTGCAGCCCTGGGAGGGGGTAGGCGGGGACAGGGCGGCCAGGCCGGCGGGGGCGGGGCGTCACCAGGGGACCCGGGGGAGGGAGGGAGCGAGAGGCGGGCGGCCCCGGCTGGCCAGCGCCCGGGAGGAAGGAGGCCGCCGCCTGCCCTATCCTTACTGCCGGGGCACTGCTCTTAGCCACCGGCCGGGTCCTCGGCCAGGCACTCAGCAGGCCGCGCTGGTGGCCGCTGCCTCCCACCCTCCCTGCAGTGAGCGCTGCGAGCCCTGCCAGACCCGGGACCGAGACAAGAAAGCTGCTGCCGCTTGTAGTTTTCCCTAGGTGACTGATCCCCAGCTGAGCTCCAGAGTTTCCCTCTTTTCTTCTCCCAGGGGACAGACCTGTGCCTCTGTGTGCATACAGCTGTGGCACGATTTTCACCTAGAGTTTTCAGTCCCCCGCATGGCCCTGAACTCAATTGCCCAGGACCTGGGGGGAAAAAAATCACCATACTCTGAAAACGCAAGTCCCACGCTCCCATCTGTACCTCTTGGCCACCTATCATATGCCAGGGACCCAGCATGAATGGGACACTGGGGCCCTGTGAAAGCTCAGGTTTTGATTGGGGGAGGAGACATCAAGGAGAAAAACAAGGAAACAAAGATCACCTCCTGTAGGGTGTAGGAGAGAACTGACCAGGGGTGTGGAGTGAAGGCTAGGGGCTGGGGAGTCCTCAGTCACTTCTGTGGTCACAAAGGACCTCTCTGGGAAGGTGACATTGGGACAAACCTGGTTGATGGGAAGACCTGGGGGAAGCGTGTTCTGGCAGTGGGAACCAAACTAAAGCAAAAGCCAGCAGCAGTTTGCTGTGTTGGAGGCTGAGCAAGGAGGGCCATGCTGCTGGAGAGGTTGGCAGGTAACACGTACACCTGGACGCTTGCTAACCACAGATTCCCAGACCCCTCCCTAGAGCTTCTGACTCTAAGTCTGGAATAGAGACTCGGGGATGTGTCTTTTTAAGCAAGAACCCAAAGTGAATGCTCTGAACAGGTACATTTGGGGAACACTATACATGAACCCAATACCGACCCCCAATAAAACACCTCCAGGGGTCTTGGACCAAATTAACTGAAGTCAGAAAACAGACTCACAGTGGTAGAAAAGATTAGAACAGGGGTCTTCAACTCTTACAGCACGTTAGAATCACCTGGGATACTTTTTTTAAAGCCTGTGCTCAGCCATCAATCTAAGCTCAGTGAACAACATCCAAAAAGCTTTTTTTATTTTTTTGGGGGGGGGGTAGAGGGGGAGTTTAATGACCTCAGATGAATCTAACATGCAGCCAGTGTTGAGAATCAGTGGATCAGAAGAGCAGGTGGGAGCAGTTCAGGGATTCTAAGAACCACAGCTTAACCTCAAGTGAGGTCTGACTGGAACCCTTTCCCACGTGCCGGAATTATGGAGAATGCACTCCCTTCAGGGGGGCCATCGGCTCCATTATAGGATTTGTGCAAAGCTATTGGTCATCATTCATTCTACAAATATTTATTTGAGCACCAGCTAGGTACCAGGCACTGCTACAGATCTTGGGGACACAGCCATCAATAGGACATAGCACTACCCTCTCCAGCCTTATACCCTGGAAGCATGAATAGGGTTTTCCAAATTACACTTAGACTCACCAGAGACCAGTGCCAATGAGAATGTTTGAGGGTGAGGCCTGGGCCACAGCATTTTGTAAAAGCTCCCCAGAGGCTTCCCGTGTGTGGCCGGGGCTGAGAACCACTGGTTTTGACTCCAACTCCATTCCAGGGGCCTGGGCCTGGCTCAGGACTCCCCAACGTTCAATCATGGGAGGCACTTTCTGGTTGGCAGAGCATAAAGAAATCATCTTTGTTTCCTAACCATGAGCCCAGCTATACTGGGTGCACCCAACATGCATCTCTGGGGCGGGCTGATAAATTTAGGTAAAGGACGGAAGATGACCCAGGCTAAGACAGGGACAGCCAAGTATCTAGAAAAGGCTGGGTGGTCTTCGTCCTCATGACAAGACCCAAAGTCCAGACCCTGAACTTTGGTCAGGGATAAACAAAGGAAGCAGCCTGCCCTTGTGCTGTAGAAGACAGGCTGCTGTCCTCCTCACGTGTCCTTTGTCGTCCCCACCCATAATGATTAATATCTCTACTCTAGTGGGCATGGGTTGATTTTGCCTTCTGAGAATCATCCCCCCTCCTTCTGATAACAGCACCCCAGTGTGTTCCTTTGGCAAACTACTCAGCATAACTTGGTTTCACCTGAATACAAATATCTAGGAGCACTGAGCCCTCCCCCCACCCCCACTGCAGGTGGCTCTGAGTCCTGAGGCCCCTCCAAATTGGCCCTGGAGGGACCTACCACCCACAGCTCTGCCCTACTTCCCCCTTCTGGTATAAAGATCATTTTTAGCTACAGCCTGGACCTGTCCCCTGAAATCTGGGCTCTTACATCCCACTGTCCACCCAACACCTCCATGTGGGCCTCCAACGGGCATCTCAAAGTGTATGTGTCCAAATCAAACCCTATTATCTTCTGAAACTGTGCCTCTCCCATGTTCCAGCCCAAATACCACCCTTATATTCCTCCACTTCTCCGACTAAACACCAAGGAGAAGGACTTGATTCCTCGCTTCTTCTCACACCACTTGCAAACCCTCAGCAAATCCAGGCATTTCCATCTTCAAAACATAACCCCAAACCAACCCTTTCTCACCAACTCCAGTGGCCTTCCCCCGCCCCAGTAATCTGAGCCCCCGGGCATCCCTCCCTCACCTGGACAACTGCAGTAGCCTCCTCCATGTTTGTCCTTATAGAGAACAGCCAGTGGGACCCTTTCAAAACATAAATCCCACAAGCCCTCCCACAGCTTCCCATTAAGTTTAGGATTAAATACAAACACCTGGTCTACAAGACTGCAGATAAGCAGCACTCCCCGCCCCTAGCTCTCCTTGGTATCATCTCCTGTCATTCTCCCCATCTCTTACTGCCTTCTGCCACCCCGACCCTTGAGCAGGGGTCTTCACCTAGAAGTCAGAACCCAAATCAAGATGAGGAAGGGAAGAAGTGCCCTTTGAAAGCAGCACGAGTCACAGGTTTCTAGTAGCTCAGCCACATCCCATCTTAGCTAATAACCCGGCAGGCATATTATGTTTGGCCTGCCCTATAACTTTTATTTAATCTGAACTCACACTTTTTAATTGGGAGATTTCATATAAAAATCCAAACTTCCACTGTACCCTAAAAAATGGGAAGATCTGGCTACAGCAGGCCCATGTTCCCAGATGGACCAGTTACCCAGAGCTGAGGAGGGGCCGCCCCCTTCCGATGATTCTGTTTCTGTCACAGCCCCCACTCAGCCGCCCCTGTCTGTCCCCATGAACACACTCCACAAACGCCTCTGGTCTCATTGGTTCAGTGACTGAAGTAGGTGGTCCAAAACCCACGGAGAGAAGACCCCGGAGATTTGGTGGAAAATAGATGTATCCCCTTCAGGAAAGGCTCCTGAAGGTTATTAGGCTGACGGGAAGTAATAACTTGAATTTAAAACAGTAAAATAATAGTGTAAATGGCAGCTAAAATAAACGGACCACTTTGTACACACTGATTGCATCACAGACATGATGTAAACCTCCGGGCACCCCCATACATAAGACTCACTATTACCCCCACTAAGGCATAGGAGGTGATGGTGTTACTTTTAAAAGTCACACATGCCACCACAGAAATGGTTTTGTCCCACACAAATCTGATACTCATTACTGAGTCACATTGTTCCTGGGTTATTAGCTAAGGGTGGATTTGCTAAGGGACATTTTTGGACCAAGATGAAACGCTAAAAAAAGTCTTATGACTCCCAGTGATAGCAGAGGGTGAGGTGGAGCTGACATGGGGAATCTAGGCTGGGCCGAGGGGAAGACATGTCTGAAGTTGTTCCTATTATTCATAAAATTAATGGCATCTACTCTCGGGTGCCAAAGACAGGGACCAGCACTGCAGAACCCCAGGGCTCAAGGGAACACAGTTTGAGAACCATAAAGGAGAACACACAATGCACTAGAAGTTCCACTTCTCCCCTCCTTCTCCACCCCTTACTGGCCCCGGCCACCATCATCTCCTGCCCAGGCCACTGCAACACCTCCCGCCTGCGTTCTGAACATCCACTCTTATCTGGCTAGAGGCTGTTCCCCACGTAATGGTCAATAGGATCCTTTGAAAAGATTAACAAGATCACATCCCTGCTGCTTAAAATTCCCTCAATGCCTCCCCATTACCCTGAGAATGAACTTCAAATTGCTCATAAGATGCTGCGTGAACCCTCCCTGGCTCGCATCTATGATCCTGTCTCCTGTCACACGTCCCCCATCTTTTGTGTGCCAGCCTCACAGGTCTTACTAGTTGTTGAACATCCCAAGAACATGTCACACCTGGGGGCCTTTGTACTCACTATTCCTTCGGCCTGGGATGCTTGTCCCCCAGACATATTATAGGCAGATCGCTCGCCACTCAGAGATCTCTTTAGAGAGGAAGGGACTATCCAGTCTGAAATATCAATCCTTACTATTGTGGGTTAAATTGTGTCCCTCCCCCAAAATATGTTCAAGGGCTAACTTCGGGTACCTGTGAATGCGATCTTATTTGAAAATTGGGTCTTTGCAGATGTAATCAAATTAAGAAGAGATCATGAGAGCGAAGGGCTCTAACCCAAGACTGGGGTCCCTATGAGAAGAGGAGAGAACACACGTACACACAGGAAGGAGGCTGCATGAAGACAGAGACAGAGTGGAGTGATTCATTGACAAGCCAAGGACCCTCTCCTACCAGGTCCCTCAGAGAGAACGTGGCCCTGCCGCCACCTTGATTGCAGACTTTTAGTCTCCAGAACTGTGAGAGAATTAATTTCTGTTGTTTTAAGGCACCCGGTTGGTGGTAATTTGTGATGGCAGCCACAGGAAATGAGTACAGCCACCTACACACACACACACACACACACACACACAGGCACACACACAAGCACACACACACACACACACACACGCATATACCAAGTCATTTGCAACTCTCTCCTCCTATTTTGTCCCTCGCATTGAATGCCATTTGACATTATCTTGGATATTCCTGCATTCACTTGCGTGGTGTTTCCCTCTGTCTTGGTCACCACTCCATCCCCAACATTTTGGACAGTAACCGGCCATAGCAGATGCTCTAAAAATGTGGACAAACACGAGCTGACGGTCCACGGGTCTTGTAAGAGGAGATGAGAATGAGCTGGAGCTTGATGAAAGATGTGAAAGGGGGCAAGGGAGCCCCAGGTGGACAGATCGGCACAGCACAGGCAAAGGCAAAGAGAAGAGTGTGAATAGTGTGTGTGCAAAGGAATGAGGGGACCGGGCACACACCGGCTCCCAGAGCAGTGACAGTGCTGAAAATGGACGTGCCAGAATGTCAGGCCAAAGAAGCACCCAGTTGGGCTTGAGCTACTGAGAGAGGCTTGAAGGAAATAGGTCCATGGGCAGGTCCATCGTGCTGGATAGAACTCGAAAAAGAGGGGATGGGGGCTGCCAGAAGTTACCGAGCGGCCCAGGAAGGCAAGGTGTAAGGGAGGAGAGCCCCCCCAACACACACACACACTCCAAACGTTGTGGGGGGCTGGCTCCTTCAGAGGTCTGCGGCCCTCCTCTCCAGCTCGTGGCCGTCTTGCTGGGTGGTCCTGGTGCAGGAAGTCAGAGAAACAGGACCAGGGAGCCCTTAAACACAAGCTTCTGGCATCAGCAGGGACTGCGTCTGCCCTGGAAATGCCTTGACCACTCCCGTCTTGGTTTCCTCCCCTTTCAAGAAGGATCATGTTAAATACCAACTTCTCTGGGGTTTTTTTTTACAAGAATCCACTGACATAGTATCTGTAACGTGCTTCGCCATAGCATATGTGTCTGATAGGGAAAACAGGTCACCTTATCGTTACGATTAGTCCAGCCCAAGGCTGAGCAACGTGGTGGAGTGGGTTTGTGTCTGAGGTCTGTGACCTACTAATGGGACCCTGGGGGACTGACTCTGCGTCCCTGTGCAAGACGGGGATATTGACTGTCAGGTCGGCGTGACGATTAACGAGGTGGCACGTGGAACGCCCTTAGGGTGGTGCCTGGCACATAGTTGGCACTCGGCAAGTGATGGCTGCTGTCATGGTCATGGTTTGTTGTTGTTCCCTCTGGGGGCTGATTCACTCCAGACAACAGCATGCAAGTGCCGCTGGATGATCAAGAGGAATCCTGCTGAGGTCACTAGCAGGAGGTGGGAAAATATGGAAGTCAAATGCCACCATCATTGGCAAAAGGAGGCAGAAGAGAGTGAGTCAAAATAATGGCCCGGTGCTTCAGAGCTTAAGTCTTAATTCTACGGCCTCACTACGTGATATCACCCCTACTGTGCACCGTCCATGCAGTCATTCTTCCATCCATCCATTTAACAACAACAAAACAGGACTGAGTACGTCCAGGCACTGGGGCCACAGCGGTGAACGAGACAGTGTGGTTTCTGGTTCCCTGAGTTGGCGTCTGAAGGAGGACGCGGACAAAACATGGGCAGTCACCACCAGTGTGATCAGTACAGAAGACGGCAGCACAGGGCAGAGGCCCGGAGAGCCCGCAGGGGGCTCTGATCCAGTCTGGATGGCCAGAGAGTCTCAAACTCCTGTTCTCGCCAAGGAACAAAAACAGGACCCTGCCCGGCTTCTTCTAGATAAGATTGGAAATAATCACTCATTTATGTAGTGAGTGAGAGCTATCTAATGAGAAAATGTACAAGAAAGCCCTTGGTAATTTTCTTTTCACATTGGATTTTTTTGGGGGTGGGGGGTAAATATTGAATTAATGAATTGTACCGCAATAATGACAGCGATTATTAAATTAAGTGGGTACTTTGAGCATTATATTGTTTATTCAAAGATTGAAACTTTCCGTAGATTGATAAATAATTACTGTCACCTGTCCCCCCCCCCCAATGGCCTCTGCTGCCTTGGAACCCTCCCTGCAATTCAGCAGATAAAGGGTTGAATCTTGGCCCATAAGGGCCTTGGACACTGTTCTTGCTGTTCTGATTGGCTGATACTCAGTGTTAAATATATTAACTATTACTCCAGGTTAAATATAACTATCATTCTTTTATATGTGGGGAAACTGAGGCACAGGACGTGGCAGTTACTTGCAGAAGGTCACACAGCTAGCAAGTGGCAGAGTCAAGATTTGAACCTCTCACCCAGATCTCAAGCTGTTGACATGTTGGGTGTAGAAATGTTACCTGGGATCCATTGAAGACTCACAGAAAAAGGAGCTCTCACCCCTGTCCTCGGGGAGGGTGGCGGAGGGCTTACAATCCAGCTAAGGAAAGTTAAAGGTAGTCAGACGAGGTCTGAGAAAAGGAGTGATTCTCCCTGCAGAAGGGGAGACTGGAAGAACTCGCTGGAAGAGGGGCTGTCTGGGGAGCAAGAGCAGGGCTTAGCCAGGAGGAGGGGCCCTTGGAGGGGTGTGGGTTCTGCAGAAGCAGAAACCAGTGCTGGCTTTAGAGCCCATGGCTGTCTGTGGACTTTTTTTCCCTCTGGTGGAAGTAGAAACATCCTTTCCTTTCTCCGAGGTGAGGCAAGGCAAGGAGCGCTCCCTAACTCATCCTAGGCTTAGGACAAATCAGTTGTTGCCTCAGTTTTCCCATCTTTAACAATGATGCTTGTACTCTTCACATCCTTCCACACGTCTCTCTTACCCTTCTAGGATATGTCACCCCTTCCCAACGTGGTGTTGGGAAAAGAGCTCAGGACCAAGGTCTGGACCACTTCGGTTTCCTCATTTATCAAAGGGTATTATAATGATTATAATAACATGAGCGAGTTCCAGAGACAGCAGAGCATGCGTCCAAGAACCTGGGTTCAAATGATGGCTCCCTCACTTCCCTGCTGGGTAACATTTGGCTAGTTACTGTACCTCTCTGTGCCTCATTCCTTAGCAATGTGAAGGAGACAATTATTATACTACTTAGGGAGTACAGCTGCCCTGCCAACTAAAGACTTAATACTTGTCAACAGTTAGCTGTGCCACTCCTAGATGGTGCTCAGCCTATGTTTGCTCTCACCACCGTGGACAGCGATGGAGCTCTCACTGTGGACCAGCCACTGTCCTGCTACAGTGCTGTGTGACCTTGGACAAAGCTGGCTCGCCTTGTCCTCAACTGTCAGGCAATAATAACATCTCGTGTGTGTTAACCGCATGTGAAGCACACAAATAAGCGTTTTATATGTGTGATTTCATAGGATGCTCGTGGCAACCCTATGAGGTCAGCACTCTCATGTTTTCTTTTGTAGATGAGGACACACAGGCTTCATAGCCACGATCTGAGCCCAATCTGTCTCACTGGGAAGCCCCAATAAGTTAAAAAGTACCCTGAGAAGTTTAAAACACTGCATCTCTTCAAAGAATTTTTGCCATAAAATCCAGTTCCTAGATCAACGTAAGTTATTGCTTCACATTTTTAATATAGGAATTGCAGCTAACATTTATCGAGCATTGACTATGAGCACGACGCCATTTTATGTTCATTATATGTGTCACCTCACTGAATCTCACAACAATCTTTAAAGGAGTCATTATTATTGGCTCCATTTCACAGATGTGGAAACTGAGGCACAGAGAGGTTAAGGCATTTACCCAAGGTCACACAGTTGTGATGTAGCCAAGGAGAAATTTTAATCCAAGCAGAAGGCAGGGAGTTCGGGTCTGGGAGTGAGCAGAGCTCACCCTGGGTCTGTTTATTCCTAAAATACTTTCCATCATCCCACTTCAGATAAAACTGAACACACCTCTTTCAGACCTTCAGTTTTTCCCAGGGCCTTAACCCAAAGCTACACAGCAAGGTCAGTATTTTCTTAACATGCAAATATTTCTATTTGCTCTTTATGGCCCCACCCATCTGCATGCACACTTCAGGTCTGTCCCTGTGCTCACGTGGTGTTTGAGTTTAAAGGGGCATTAGCGTTTCCCTCTGCAGGGCACGATTGAAGCGTCTCCCATGCCAGCTCTTTGATGCCTGGAACTACATTCTGTGTGCCCAGTTGCCTTGGTATGCCAAGTGTGGTTCTCCGGGAACAATGCAGTGCCCTGTCTTCCCACATATGTACACACACACTGGCACGCACGTACTCACAATCCCTGCACACATGAGCATGGGCTGGGAAGGGCCAGCAATGCACGTGCACACCCAAAACACACAGACTTCATCATTTTGAGAGAGGAGCCAAGTTTATTAGCCTGGAGCAGAAGTGCAGCAACTGCAATAAAATGGGAGGCTTGTGTTACCCTGTTTCCCCAAAAATAAAACCTAGCCGGACAATCCGCTCTAATGCGTCTTTTGGAGCAAAAATTAACATAAGACCCAGTCTTACAGTAATTTTTGCTCCAAAAGACGCATTAGAGCTGATTGTCTGCCTAGGTCTTATTTTCAGGGAAACACGGTATATTATATAAGGCCTGGTCTTATATTACATTATATTATATTGTTATATTTATTACATATAATATGTATTATATTTATTATATTATGTTATGTTATGTTATGTTATGTTATATTATATTATATTAACTGGACCTTATATTATATAAGTTCCGGTCTTGTAGTAAAATAAGACTGGGCCTTATATTAATTTTTGCTCCAAAAGATGCATTAGAGCTGATTGTCTGGCTAGGTCTTATTTTCAGGGAAACACGATAGATCACAGAGTAAACAGCAACCCAACATCTCTTCCAAGTGCTCGCTCTCTCCCTCTTTCTGAATAGAGCTACCTTTGGCATTACTCTGTCGCCCCTCCCCCACCAGTATAACATCAAACACTGGTCCAGTATGTATGACAGTCAAAAGTAATTCGTGTCCTTACTGAATCTGCTGCCTGTCTGAGAGCATCGCTTTCACAGGTCATGCAGTATCAGTAATCTTTCTCAGCCATTACGTCACACGCTGGACCACTAGCAGAGGACAGGATGAACTGGTACCAGTTAAAATGTTCAAAGTGTTGGCAGGCTCTGGCTTTCAAAAGCGGAACTCAGCTAAAGACCTGTGTCGTTGAGGTCCGCTGTGGCAAAGCACACCGTTTGCCTAACCCAAGGCACTTGGCCTCACTCTGATTTTCAGAAAAAGCCCCTCAGGTTTATTTACTGAAATTGTCATTTCTTCCCCCCCCAGAACTTTAATCAGCCACGCAGAGCACAAAACCTACATTCAACACTGATTTTATGACACGAGGCTAACTCCTCCTACGTATATTTATTTCACTTAACTCTTGCAATCCAGTCTTCTGGGCAGTGCCCCCGCTGTATGCAGGGCTGGCCTCCGAGAAACGGATCACCCTGCCAGGTTTCCACTTTTAAAGACCAATTCATCAGTGTACAACCCAAACCCTTCCACCATCCCAACCAGAGGGGAGGTTTTCCTATCATATTCTTCTAGGTGAAGCCCCTCCCGTCAGATCCAAGGAGTATGATTCCGGGGCTAAATCCAAGAGGAGGGGAAAAGAGGCAGAAACACAGAAAGCACAGTGTAATCAGATCGCAAAACAAACTGATGGTACACTGCACTTTAAAGGGGGAGCCCCAGGACTGTATCCATCAGGCACATCAAAAAAAAGGGGGGGGGGGGAGAGAAAATGGTTTAAATGTCCCAGAGCGTCTGCTGCTGCGACTGTTAAAAAGCAAAGTCTTTATGGCTAGCTTTGCTATATAGTAAAAGACTGAGCCTGGTCTCCTAAACGGGGGGTAAAAAAAAAAAAGCTAACTGATGATATAATAATAATGATGATGACAATAATAATAATAATAATAATATAATAATAATAAATACAGCTGAATGGCATCTGCTGTCAAAAGCCCAGTGCTGAAACGGTTAAGCAGCCAGCGGTTAGTAGCGAGAATGCCTCCCGGTGTCCCCCGAGGAGAAACCCTGTGACAGCCTGCCTCGGGAATCCCGCCTTGGGACACTGCACTGCCCCCCGCGCACAGTGGTCCGCAGTCGGCCCCCTCGTCTCCCCTCCCTCCGGGGCGAGGGCGCCTCTCCTCCTGACCCCTCTACCTGTGCGCCCTGGAAACGGGCGTCCCCCGGCCTCCCCCACCACCCCCGCCAGGAGC
Organism: Rhinolophus hipposideros; assembly: GCF_964194185.1. Lineage (NCBI taxonomy): Eukaryota > Metazoa > Chordata > Mammalia > Chiroptera > Rhinolophidae > Rhinolophus > Rhinolophus hipposideros. Next base: position 8,360,251 of record NC_138068.1, on the reverse strand, counting down.
CGAAAGCGCTGCCCGGGGAAGGAGCAGAAAGGGAAGGGCTGGGGGGCGAGCGGAGGAACCGGCCGCAACCGAGGGCGAGTCAGTTACCTTGGTCCACAGACCCCATGATGCGGAGGGGATGGCAATGCCCCGGCCCGAACGCAGCCTCTCTCTGCATCTGGAGGGGATGCGGGCTGGACGTTCGGTGTGAGGGGGGCTCTGTGTTTGGAGACCAGGAGCCAGGGGGGCGCCGTCCTCTAAAGCATGCTCGCGGGGCTGCCCCGGCCGAGGAGCCCGCGAGCGGCCCGGGAGCTGCGCGCCTCCCGCTCCCGGCTCCCGGCTCCCGGCTCCCGGCTCCCGGCGCAGCGGAGTCGGCGCGGCTCAGCGGTCGGCTTACTCGAGAGGGAACGCGACTTCCTTCCCGGCGCTCCGTGTTTATAGGCTTTCAATGCAGTAAAATAACGGGATTCCCTCACTGTTTCCTCCTGTTTATCCAGCACCATGGAAACCACTGGATCGCGTCCATCTCAAAAACTAAGGGCTTTCCTGCAAACTTCACACTCAGGAATCCATGACGTCGCCTCCTCCGCGGCCAGCCAGCTCCGTGGCTCCCTCGGCCGCCAGCACAAGTCCCTGATTGTTCGGGAGAAAAGTCAGGGAGAGGGAGTGATGCGGGCGCCGGCGAGGAGAAGGGGGTGGGGGCGTGCCAGTGTCCAAGTCGGCCTTGCAGGAGCTCCAGGCGGCTGTTTGCAGGGATGGCCCCAGCCACCGCCTTCCCTAGCCCGCTGCAGCTTTTAATAAATCATGCCCAGACTCCCAAGCCCCCCATTTTCCAAAAGGGCGCCTCCCAATGAAAGCTGCCCAGGGCGCACACCAACATCTCAGGTGGTTGGGGCCCCTGGAGACTGACCCTTGGGCCCTTGCCAGTCCCTCTGGGCCTCCAGCTGCCCAGATTTTTTTGTATTCAGGGATACTAGGAGGAGAAAGGAGATGAGGAGGGGGGATGGGGAAGGGGGAGGAGGGGCGGGAGGAGGGAAAAGAAATAAATAACGGTGCCTTGTGTCAACTCTCCAACTCCAAGATTTTTTTTTTCAAAGAGTATATTTTTAGATTCATTTAGAAAACCCAAGGTTTCCAGTGATGCTCAGAGGCTCCAGCAATAATGAAATGGCCAAAGAGACACCGAAACCAGGCAACCCATGTGTTTACACATGTCCTGAATAAACAGGAAAATAAAGGGAAGGGATGTCGTGAACTTTGCAGTCTCCAGAAGGTCCGTGGGATGCCTAGGGTGGCTGTCATCAATAGGCCACGGAACCTGGAAGGGAAGGCCGGTGGGGAAGAGGAGATGCATAACGGTTAAGACGTTCTTTCTAAACCTAGGCTAGATCTGCTGCTTCGTCTGCAAGTGGGCCCACAGATAAAGCCAGCTTTGAACACGGCCATTTCAGATATTGTTGTGAGTTCTGAGAAAACTTCGGGTAGCACCAAAGCTGGTGACTCATCAGCACCCCCCAACACACATACTTTCTTACAGAGAGCCTTGAACTTTAAAAGACATTGAAAGGAGCTGGTTCCATCCGTGGGACCATTCTGTATTCCACGCCTCGGCCCACAACAGCCTCGCTGGGCTCTCAGATATGACCGTTTCCGTTGAAGACGCTGTCCCACAAAATACTGCTGGGAAAGCCCTCACCCCCACCCAGGCCTGGCCCAAACGCCCTCACCTTGAAGACTGTCTCAGCAGCAATACAGCTTAAGGAACACTCTTCCCCCAAAGAGCAGCCACATCTGCACATCTACTGTGCTCTGAGCCCAGCACCCTGAATTCCTTGCAGCCACCTGCAAGCATTCTGGAATCCTTCTCCCTCACTTTCCAAAAGGGGAACCAAGGCACATAGAGGGTAGATGGCTTGCCTATTGCTTTCCTGGCAAATACTGGCATGTAGGCTATGAGGCCATGGAGCAGAGTCTTTTCAGGGAGCCTATTCAGGGAACCCCATTTCCTGAGGACTCTTCACCCCATCATCTGAGGCAAGATCAGGGTGACCAACCATCCTGGTTTGCCTGGAATTAAGGGGTTCCCGGGCTGCAAGACTTCCAGTTTTAAAGCTGGGACAGTCTTGGGCAAGCTGGAACAGGTTGGTCATCCCAGGTATGAATGCAACTCTGTACGCAACTTCCTTTTCCTGCTGCCACTCTACGAACCACTGTCTTCTACAGATGGTCCCTCTATTTGCAATACTATGAATAGCACCCCTAACTCAGTACCTACTGTTTTCCAGGCCCTCAGCTGGAGTAATCTATAAATTCCTGCTCTCGACACCCCCTGCAGAGTAATACACTGACAGAGAGCCATTAGCCCCGCACTGTCCTATCGGTAGCCAGTAGCCACATGTGGCTATTAAAAGTTCAAGTAATTAACAATGAAATAAAATGTAACAGTCAGTTCTTTGGTTGCATATGCCATAGTCCACATGCTCAAAAGCCACATGTGGCTCGTGGCTACCAAGTTGGACCACGCAGACTAGAACACTTCCATCACTGTAGAAAGTTCTATCAGGGAGCACAGGATAAGGTGACCTGAGAGGCAGGATAAAGTACAGACTCTAGAATCAGGTTCTTGGCTCTGCCATGGAGTCACTTACCCACTCTATAAAATAGGGACCTGATGAATGCCTTCCACAGGTTGATGTAATGATGCGATGCTAAGAACAGTAAGGTATACAGTAAATGCTTAACACATATATTAAAAAAAAAATAGCCTTCCCACAGTCAAGGAGTGACTAGTGATTAAGGCAGGATTAAGACCATTTGACCCTGCAGTCCACGCCCTTCACCTCCAGCCCTCCCTTTATGGAACAACTGTCACAGCCTAGGCACGAAGCAGGCTCTTTGCGAGATCTAGTCCATTTCATCTTCCCACTGGGCTTGATGCTGTGAACCCTGTTTACAGATGAGCAAACTGAGGCTCCATGAGTTGATGTCCACACAACCAGCTCAGACTTGAACCCAACTCTGTCTGACAACAAAACCCATGTTCTTGGTACCGCAGCCCCTGCCTCCTAGAAGCCTTCCCGAGAGCCGAGGTCTTAGAGACCAGAATCAAGGCAGGAAATGAGCATGCTGGGCCCTCCTCTGCCAGACTCATTATCGGGGATAATTTTAGACACAGTCCCACCCAGGCTCAGGCCTCAGAGGCAGGCGAGTCCCCATCTCCACAGGTGCCCAGAGTTGCAGGGAGGGGGCCTCCTTTTGGAACTCGGTGGAATCAGCATTAAGCCACATTTTTATAGAGCCCACTCTTTGTCACAGTTAAGCATTTTTCCCTTTTAAAGCACATTAATACTACAAGGACTGGATCCGGGGGAGTCGCAGCTGAGTCACCTAATTTGCCCTTACGGGCTGCAGCTTTCGGCTTCTTAGTTTAGCTGTTCTTCGGTTCCTCAGACAATTTCTTTCCTCTCCCTGTGCCAGGGCAAGAAATATTTTGTCCTTTTGAACTGAACCACCCACTGTTTTTCACTTCTCTCGAGCACTCTCCCTTTTTTTAAGGGATGCTCCGAGGGGGGTGGGTGGGAGCTTCCGCCCACCAAATTATCCACGAAAACTCCCAAAAATAGAGGCTCTCAGCTGGAATGGGAACGGGCCAGCATAGGAGGAAAAAGCGAAAGAGAAGCTGAATCAAAGCAAATAGAAGACATCCAGGTGGTCATGGGGAGAAAGGCCCAGGGAAGCTACAAGACATCTGCGCTGCAGGAGACCTTGAATCACCGGGGAAGACTTTTAGTAGAACCTCTTCCCCCCGCCCCCACCACAGCCTCATAAATAAGAAATGCAGGTATTTTTGCTGAGACACCATTTGCCGTTGCCACTGCCTGCACAACGGACTGAACACCAGGAATATTGAAAAGGACGTGGGCCGCTCCCAGGAGGGTACCTCACTGGTCCTCTCCCTGCATTTATAGCCCCAGTGTCATCTCCACCTGTCGGACACCTTGACCATCCACTCTTTCCTGGCTGACAGGTAGATGACAGTTGAGAATTCACCTGGACGTCCACGTGTCTCAGACACAGAGAGTGGGACAGACACAGGTATATGAAAACCAGAAATACAAGATGTACAGGTACACCTCAGAGACACTGTGGGTTTGAGTCCAGACCACCGCAATCCAGTGAGTCGTAACCTTTTTGCTGGTAGAGGGCCTTGCCTTCAATGCATCAAAAATGCATCACCTGTGGACCACAATATTGGGAAGCATAATAGAATGAGGTACACCTGTCCTGATCTAGCCGTCCGTCACACGAGCCCTGGCTGAGCACATGCTGTGTGGCAGGCATGAATTCACTGCATCCTCACAACTCTGTGATTGTCCCTTTACAGACAAGGACACTGCGGCACAGAGAGGGTATGCTGCTTCCCCCAGGTTGCACAACCGATAAGTGGCAGAGGCGGGAATTGAACCCCAGCCACCTGGCTCTAGGGCACACGTTCTCACCCACTAGGCTACACTACCTCTCACGTGTCATCACAATTGCTCTGAGAAGCTCCCCAACAAATATGTATTCGTTGACTGGCTTATTCCATGCCCCTGGCTCTGCTGAGTGGCGGGGATGGGGTGCGGACACAACTAGAAGACACAAACCATGCCTTCTACTTGGTTGACAAGGACACCGCAACCCTGAGGGAGCAGCAGTGATGACAGCAGCAGGAGGAAGTGTCTGAGGCGCTCAGACCTGCCGGGGACATCCTGGATGGTGGTTGGTGGGTCTGGCGGGCGCTGACCAGGGGCCTCTGTCCTCCCAGCTGTCTCCGCCAGGAAGCTGTCCTCCCTGCCCACTGCCACATTGTTCCTCCGAAAAATCTCTGAATCTGACAGAGATCTCTTCTTCCCACATCACGAGCCTCGCCAGGGCACCCCCACCTCTCCTTCTGGAGGACTCCACAGCGCCCTCATTGTTCTCTCTGCATCTCAATTACACCACTCCCCTTAGCTCCACTCTGTCCGACAGGGTCTTTCCTAAACTTTAGAATCTGAGGGGGACATCTGACCATGTCATTCTCCCCTGCTTAAAACACTCCACTGGAGTATAATGACCTTCAGGATAAAGCCCACACGCCCATATGTGGCCCACGAAAACCTATCAAGTCTACCCCCTTCCGGCCTATTGCTCTCCTCTTCCTCCATTGAACTCTACATCCCTGCCCTCCAGAAACACTCAGAGCCCCCAAATTCTGGGTCCTTCCTCAGTGCCAGGCCTTCCCCCAGGCTGCTTTTCCTCTCCTCTCATCTCCTCTCTTCATTCTTGATGTGGGTAATATTCCACTGGCTCCAGGTCTTGTCTTGGATAACGCTTCCTTGAGGAAGTCTTAGCTTCCCCACCTGTAAAATGGAGCTACACTTCACTTCTTAGGGAGCTATGAGGATCTGATGACACTGGGCTAATGAAGCACCATGCAGTGTCTGGTATACAGTAAGCACTCAATAATGGTACTAAAATGACTCCCACCTTGCCACTACATGCAGCAGTTACGCAAGATACCATTTCAGAGGTTTCCCATTCTTCTTAGGTAAAATTCAAACACCCACCATGGCGGTCATAGCCGGCCTCCAGGAAGGTCCCAGTGGTGCCCACCTGAGTGTTCCTGCTCGTGCAATCACCTCCCACTCTGCGTAACACTAGCATATTGCCAAAATGGTGGCGTGTGACTTCTAAGGCTAGGTCTTGGGAGATAATGTGGCTTCTGCCTTGGATCCTTCACTCTGGGAGCAGCCAGCTGCCACGTTGTGAGGACACTCAAGCAGCCCACGTGGGGAGGAACGGAGGCCGCCAGCCAACAGGTAAGTCACAAGATGATGCAGCCACATCACTCAACTCAGGGGCTCCTGGTCCACAGAAACTGTGAGATGATACAGCCTTGATCCTTTAAGGCACCAGGTTTGGAGGGAACAGCTAATGCAATGGCCGTGCGCACAGCAGGTCCCACCTCATCTCCCTCCCTCTCCCAGTGGCTGCCCCTTCCAGCCTCACTGCCCTCCCCTGTCCAGGTCACATCTCATGGTGGTTGTGCTTCCTTCCCTCTTTGCCTGGAATCCTTTGTCCCACCCTCTCTCACAGCCAGCTTCTTTCATCCTCTTGATCTCAGCCCAAATGTCATCCCCAGAAAGCCTTCTTCCATGACCCTTATCTCCAAAACAGGCTTCTCTGCCCTAACGTTAGACCTGCCCCCTAAATCTCAATCACAACATCCTATTGTAACAACATTTAACACTTAACCATAAATAAATTACATAGTCATTGTGTATTGTATGTCTCCCCTGCTTCCCAACTAATATATAAATTCCACAAGAGCAGGAACTTTGTTTTATTCACTGCTGTATCCTTCGCACCTAAAACGATACCTGGCATATGGCTGGACCTCAAAAAGGGTTGTTGAGTGAATAATAGACCATGAAATTGTCTCATCTGTTTGTTTACTTGGTTCTGACTCATCTCCCCACTAGACTAGGAAAATGGGGCATGCCTGTCTTACTCGGGGTTTGGAATGATGTCTGGAACTGGTGGGTACTCAGTAAATAATCCTATCAAATGTCTACTGAGTAGTGACTATGTGACAGGCTCTCTCCCAAGCCCTCCGCATGTACTCATTTGGTCCTCATATTGGTCCTCACAATAACTCTGGGGGATGAAGACCACGATTATCCCCATTTTGCAGGTGAGGAAACTGAGGCACAGAGACTCAAGGTCACCGAATAGTAAACCACACACAGAGTGTGAACTTCGACAGTGACAGCCTGACTCCAGAGCCATGCTCCTAGGTCCTCTCCAGGTTTGTTGAATGAATGGCAGGCAGGCATTGGCCACCTTCTCAGTGGGCTGCAAAGGACCCTCACACCATCACGTGGCCGAGGAGGTGGATGAGATGCGAGGCTGCAGTTGGCAGCTGGAGAAGGAACGGGGCGGTGGCTGGGCAGCTGGAGAGGCTTTCCCCGTTTCCAAGAGGTGGGAAGGCTCACCTCATCAGGAAAGAACTCCCAGTTCTGTGGTCATGGCAGGGAGCGAGGTGTCTCCCGGCCTGGTTCGTGTCAAAATACATTGTCTTGCTTTTAATAGCCTCCCCCGATCAGCTCTTGGAGGTTCTCATGACTGCCTGTTCCCAAAATAATACCCAGCACCGCTTTTTCCAACTCAGAAGTGCTGAATATTGCTACCTCCCAATCAGCCACTGGCGGCCACCGAGAGCCCTGGTAATGCCAGGGTCCCCCAAGCCGGAATGTGACCCAACAGGAAGGTTTCCGAGGCATTTGGAGAGAACCCCGGACATTCCCTGCCAGCTCATCAGGCTGCTGACAACAAGTTTCCAGGGAGAGCCTGCCCCTCTGCGGGGCTCCCTCTGCTGCTCCAAGACAGTTGAACCGGGCTGTGACAAGAGGCCAAGGGCAGCCCTCGGAATGCCCCTGGCCCTCAGAGATGGGGAAGATTTTCCTAGAAGCTGGAGAGCTGACGTGGAGCGAGAGAGAATTGGCTTTTGGCTCTTGAAGCTGCAATCGGCTTGGCTTGCCTTTCTCTTTCTGTGGGCAGAAGAGAAAAAAAAAAGAAAGAAAAGGGGAGAAGGAAAGGTTCATCTAGTTTGCATTCTTCTGAGAGCTCAGCTTGAAACATTCAGGCCTTCTTTTGCTAAAAGAAGAACTGAGTTGCATATAACTAGGCTTTTACTCCTATTTTAAAGTTCGAGTGGGCTATCCTGTTGTTTTGTTTATTCATTCAACAAACACTGTCAAAGACTTGCAATGTTCTGGACGTCGGGGGGTGCAGTGGTGCGTAATAAAGATGTATCTGCTGCCCGTATTGAGCTTACAGTCCAGTCAGGGGGAGATCAAGAGTGAACACATAAATACAGAGACATGGTGGAGTGACATAAGTGCCAAGAAGAAAACAACGTGGAGCAAGAAGAGAGAAAAGACTATGGGCAGGAGTCAGTTTTAGCCAGGCTGGTCAGAGAAGGCTTCAGGGAAAAGATGACATTGAGCAGAACTAAATGAAGTATGAGAACTGGCTACACAGGTGGCTGGGGAAACGCGCTGAAAGCAGGGGGAACAGCAGGTGCAAAGGCCCCGAGGAAGTATCCTCTATTGTAGTGAGCCCACGGTCACTGGAAATATTCACTCGCATTCAATAAGTTTTCTGAGCGCCTGCCATGTGGCCCTGAACTTGCTACTGGGATACAGGGGGAAACAAGACATACGGGGCGTGTCTTTAGGGAGCCCTCCATCTCGTGGGGACAAGAGAGGTCAACATATGTTATAAATCAGGGTTCTAGTGCTGCAATCGGAGAGGCTTGGGAGACACAAAACGCATGGGAGGACAACGTAACCTAGCCAACGGGATGGGGAGCGGGCCTCTAGGAACAGTGTCATCTAAATGGCATCAGTCGTAATAGTCGCTAAAATGTATCGAGTATTTACACCTTGCCCTATTCCAAGTGTTTGACATGCATTAACTAGTCCTCATAACCTTTAAAAGAAGTTCAAATAGTTTCCCTTTAGAGAGAGAACGAAACAGATTCAATGATTTGCCCTAGGTCACATGGTGGAAGAGCCTGGAATCCAACCCTTAAAACAACAGGACATACTCTCCACTTCTCCCCTCTCCCCTACCTGCTAAAATGGGGCCTTGATGGTTGGAGCTCAAGCAACCACTTTGGGCCATGAGGTAGAAACTGCATTAATGAAGACAAAGCTGTCAGATAGAAGCAGCTCATTCCCAAAGGATCATGGGGTCAGACCTCCATACCAACCCTGGATCTCCCACCTAGCTCTTCTGTAAGAGAACAATAAATATCTAACTTGTTCAAGCCACTGTTGTTTGGGAATCTTCAGTACAGCAGCTAAACTTCTGTCCTAACCAATATGGATTTCATTAATAGTTCAAAGACGTTTAGTACAGAGACATCGAGTAGCATGATCAGATAGGCTCTTCAGAAAGATGGCCAGCCATGGGTGGAGTTAAGAATCAGGCTCTAGAGCCAGCTGGTCTGGATACAAATCCCAGCTCTGCCTTTCCCTAATTTTGTAGCCTTGGGCAGGTTACTTAACCTCTTTGTATCTTGGTTTCCTCATCTGCAAAATGGGGGTAACATTGCCCAATTGGAGAGCTGTTTTGAGGAGTCAGTACATGTAAGAGTGCTTAAAATAGCACCTGGCACGTATTAGAGAAGCTTAGGGCCTGTGAGCGCAGCTGGGACCCCCTTACCTGAGTCCTTTGGTCTTGATGGACACCACACTAGAACCTCCCTCTCCCTATAGGTACTGAGAGGTACGCTGGGCCCAGAAAGATGCCCGGAGGTAGCGCCCAGCCTTCATTTGCCAGCAGAGGAAATGGGTAACAAGGGAGAACACTTTATGGGGCAGTAACTGGGAACAAAGCCACTGGGCCCTATGGGGCTATACACAGAATGGGGTGTAGACCAGGCCACGTTGCAGAAAGCTGCCTCAGCACAATCCAGCCCAGGAAGCCATGCCTGGGAGCCTGGGGAGGAAATGGGGCAAGCGCCCTGCTGGGAGATGCATGCTGCCCTTTTCCCCCAGTGGGCTCCCTACAAGATAAGAAACCCAAGCTTCCTGAGGATATGCTCTGAACCTTCCCGCTGGCTCCTCTGGGCTTGTCAAAATATTTCTGTGTGGAGCCATCCCTGTTTTTCCATTAATAAAAGTATTTTTGGGCTCCTGGCAACAATAAGTGAGTGTTACAAAAGAGATGTGCCTTCCAAGGTAAACACAGCTCCTCCCCACCATGGGCGACGGAGCAGGGGAGCTGCTGTTCTTATTCTGGGGCTCTCCATTCTCTGAGCCCTAATCTGGGCCAGGGAGGGCAGGCGCTGGGGTTGTACACCTCTGCGGAGGACAGAGTCTTCCAGTAGAACAGTGTCACTGCTGTTCAGGATCCCCCAGGCCTTCCTAGCACAATACATGCCACATCCATCCCTTCCTCCGGTCGGTCGTCAGTCGGTCAACACACATTTGCTGAGGTCATGCTGTGGGCCAAGCACCACACGGACAGAAAAGACACAATCTCTAGTCTAGAGGAGCACGGGCTTTCCAGGGCGAGAGATGAGAAAGCACAGACCCACAGGGGCCATGGTAGACGTCTTCCTGGGGACAAGCGAGGACAGAGAGCAGAGGGGGCCCACTGCACCGTGGTGAAGACTGGGCTCTGGGTTCTAATTCAGCTCCACTACTTACTGCCCACGGGACCGTGGGCAAGTCATTCGGTTTTTCAGGGAGTCAGTTTCCTCACCTGCACTATGGAGACAGAATGGAAGATAATAGAGGGGGTTTGCTTAGGTGAGAACAGTACATGGTGCAGATGTGTTAACTATTAAATACTTGTTAAAGAAATCAGTATTTGTTCTCCCCACGTCGGCATCTCCTCAGGGCTGCTTGAGAGTCCTCGTGGCATGGCAGCTGGCTTACATGAGAGTGAACGAGGGCAGAGAAAGAAGCCGGCAGCACCAGAGGTCGTGACCAATCACAGACGCCATTGCGGTCACTGCTGTCACTTTCTGTCACATCCTCTTCCTTGCTAAGACTCTTTAAGTCTAGCCCATGTTCACGGGCAAAGGAATTGGGCCCCACCTTTGCCTGTTGAAGGGCAGTGTGTCAGAGAACTCACAGAGTTTAAAATCATGACAGTGACCAAAGCGATTCTGTGAGGAGACCAGAAGGGGCCTCAAATTAGCATCCCCAGACCAAAAGAGAACACACTGCAGCAGTCCATTTCCATGAAATGCTGGAACCGTCCAAGCTCCTCTGGAGGGTGGCAATCAGACCAATCGTTGGCGGGGTGGAGGATGGGAGGTCAAGTGCAAAAGACAGTGAGGATTTTCTGTATTTTGACTGGGCTGGTGCTCAAAACGGATTGAACTGTACGCTTACAATGTGCATTTCATTATACGTAAATTACAACTTAGCAAAATTGACTTTAAAAAATACCAGCTTCCTGACTCAGGGTACTAACTGTTCCTACAATTTCTTTGGTCTAGGTCAGGGGTTGACAAACTATTACCAAATCTGGCCCATTACCTGTTTTTATAAATAAAGTTTTATTGGAATGCAGCCATGCACATTTGTTTATGGAGTGTCTAAGGCTGCTTTCATGGTAATTGACTGTGGTACACGTGAGTGGTCTCAAGAGACCACGTGGCCAGCAAAGTGGAAAATATCTACTATCTGGCCCTTTACAAACAAAGTTTGTTGACCTTGGGAAAACTAAGAGCTTAAGACTACTTTAGATACATCCCTTTTCAGGGCCAACTGGACCCAACTTCTCAATTTTTTACCCCCAAACTGCTGCAGTTCCCAGTTCATGTGCGTGCATGGTGACTTCTCCCAGCAGCAGGCAGACATGTGAAGGTCCACATCCTCTGGAAGACTCCTCAATTTGCCCCATTTGGGAACCATTTGCCATTTCCTTAGAAGCACCTTCTGCAACCCACCCTTTCATGTCTGGAAGCCTGAGCTGGTAAATCAAGAACCCAGCCTCATGGAGCAGAAGACAGTAGCATTCCCTGGGGCATGTTTATATTTCGTGAATTATGTTTACCTACATCCTACCGTCCTTCCTCCCTCCTCTTCACTGCCATGACAACATTTCTTTTTTCATTTACGCCACTTTGGAGTGGCTTTTCTGTCACTTATAACATCCCTTACCCCATCCACTGGAGTCCTCAATCTGGACACGCTGCCTAAGTTGGTGACAGCAACCACTTCACTACCATAAGAAAGACAAGGGCCAACCAAGGGAAATGCAGTGGAATGAAACCAGAGCTTTGATCATACCATTCCTGAAACCCACCTGAGCGCCGAAGCACCTGATCATGGAAATGATACACTTCCTTAAGGTTTCAGCCAGTTTGGGTTAGGCTTTGCGTGACTTGCAGCCAAAAGTGTCCCAAGTGACACACTCAGTTCTCTTCTATGTAACCCAGAGATGATCTCACTTATCTCAAACAGCGGCTGTGAGGGATAGATACCAGCTGTGTAAAGACAACAGCCCAGAGCCAACAGAACAACAGACCCGGTAGGGGCTCTGTGGATGGTTCCCTTCCCTTCTCTTACTTTTGTTCCCTTTCACAGCTGGCCCCATGTAGGGAAGGCTGGCGGCCATGTCATTTTTTAGTCCTGCTGGGGACAATGAGACCCTCCCTGTGCAGTGGTCACTGGTCTTTCAGATGAAAACAAGAGCGACAATGTAAGGGTAGCCCAGGGACAACCAGAGCTGGCACTTCACCCAGACCCATGGTAGGGCACCGTCCCTCACATCTCTCTGGCCATCCTTCCACCCCTTCCCCACCCACCCTCAGTCTATACACTTGGAGGGGCTCCCACCCCAGTTTAAAGCTGGGTCATGTGGAGACAAGATGGCGGACTTGCCGTGAGTTGCTGTCAATGGATAGAAATTGCTGTGCCTACAAGCAGACTTTTAAAAGCAGTTTCTCTTCCAAACCTTTCTTTTCATGCCACCCGATAAGCATCTTGATCTGTCATGGCAGTAGCAGCAGTAAGATGGGTGACATCAAAGACAGCGATCTTGAAACATTTATTTCCAGTCCCAAATGGAGCTTTATATCATGTTGGCCATAAATCTGCCTATTCTTCTGTTCCAGACGACTCTAACTGCAAAGTAGAGCTTGCTCTGCCATCTGATGATGGGACGTCCAGGACACCACCCACCCTTCCCTGGACATTCCATAGAAACACACAAAACCCATTCCTCACGCAAGGAGCCACGACAGAACACCTCAGCAAAATGTTCTTTACTGCTAAGCACCACCGGTATTCTGGGGGCGGGATCACAGGTGTTGTCAAAAACCAGCATCTCCAAGACAGGTTCTTGGGAACCCAAGGAAAATGTTATCCTGTGCGGCAGACGCCATTTGAAAAAACGTCATCTGGTGTTGTCACAAATATTATACAGTGAAATGATGTTTAAAAATGTCTTCAGATACAAATGAAAATGAGGGAGAGGGGGAAAGAGCAAGAAAGGAGAGAGAGAAAGGGCCAGAGGGAGGGAGCGTACCGTGATTGGTTCAGCACATGACCGGTTTAGAGCACATGACTGACTCAGGGCCAATGTTAGACAAGGAGTCTTCAGTTGGGTCCTGGCCAGGACTCACCGTTTCCTCCTAGAGGGAAGGTCAGAAGGATGTGGCCATCATGGCATCAGGTGAGGCAAGCTAGAGTGGAGTCTGTGGGGAGAAAGCAGAACCACGAGAATGACAGAGAAACCAAATCCTAGTTACACTGTTTGAACCCCTAAATCCAACTGAGTCTGCAGTCTGTCCCCAGACTTTTCTATAATAAACTCCCTCTTTATACTTAGATCAGTTTGTAAGGTTACACAGGGCGTGGGTTAAATTTGAATTACAGATAAACAGCGAATAACTTTTTTAGCCTAAGTATGTCCTATGCAATACTGGGCACATACTTATGCTAAAATATTATTTATATTTCTTTGAAATTCAAATTTAACTGGATGTCCTGTGTTCTAGCTGGCAACCCTACCAAGTTTGGACCAGGTTTCGGATTACTTGAACCCAAGAGTGTCTTAACTGATGCCCAGCCCCTTTCCCTTCACTCGGGGCACAGAGGTACCCACTGGCCTTGCCTCCGTCCACAGACCAGCTCCGTGGTCCAACAGTTGGAACTGGCACTGTCACTCCATCCCTTGGACTATGATTTCTCCTGCTGGCCAGGGTGCCACCCATGGAAGTAAGGCCCCCTCACCAAGCTCCAGTTTAGAAATGCCGACTCTACCTCAAAGGCTTTCCAGGCATCCTCTGGCTTCCTCCCCATGGCGTTATTCTAGGAGGCAGGCCAACGACAGTCCTCCTTTTATAAATGTGTAAACTGAGGCTCAGAGGCTTTGGGACTCACACAGGGTCATCACTTAGTAAGCAGTGGAGCCATGTTTCAGACCAAGCCCAGGTTCTAGGAATTCCACTTCCAAGCAGGAGGGACTAAGGAAGTAGCTGCTCCCTGAGGAGCCTTTGGAGGAAGCCCTGTGGCCGCCTTTGGATGGAGGCAGGAGGCCCAGGGAGGTTTGAGTCCCTGTGGCCAAGATCAGCAGAAAACCCAGGGGCTCCTTCCCTAGGGACTGCAAGACCTGGGCACAGGGAAAGGGGGAGGACATTGCACAAGCTGTCCTCAGGCAGCCAGGGAGTGGAGGCAGCCGGCCACGGTGGGGGCAGGGCCCCAGGCCAACGAGAGCCTCCTCAGCCTTTCCCAGGCCCCTCTCCTCAAGGGCTCCTCAGTTTCAACTTCACTTTTCCTGTTGTTGTTTTTCCCCCCTCTCTGTGTTGTTACCACTTAAAATAAATAAATAAATAAAGCAAACCAACAAAGCAAACATCTGGAAAGCTTTGTGGAAAATTGCATCTTACTCTGAGGTCCCACCCTCCACGGAGTCAGAGCGCATATGCCCATGGGATTTGCAACTGGCCCCCAAATGCTCTCAGAGAGGCACACAGGCCCCTCTGTTCTCCTACCAAAGCCCTGTCTTCGCCTGAGGTCACGTCCTTCCAAAATCAGCACCACCTCCAGGGGGTGGCTCCCAACTCCCAGCCCTGACTAAGTGTCCAGCAGTCTCTTGGGCTCCCTGCCTTACACCCCACACATCCTCCATCCCATCCCCTCCACCTCCCCCACCCCATGTGGGTCCCTCATTTCTACTCTGGCAGACACTGCTCCAAGTCAGACTTCCATCTCATTTCTCCTGACCCATCACAAAAGCCTCTTCTCCCATCACTTCACCTCTTCTCCTTCCACTCCAACCAATCCCTCTCCTACCACCACCGCCAAAGGTATCTTCCCAAAGAACAGCTCAGATGACGATACCACTGCCCAGCTCAACAACCTTCTATGGCTCCCATGGCCTTCTGAAACTAATACCAACTTCCTGACTGTAATGTTAAGCCTTCCTGTAATGGATGTCTGCTGTTTGGTTTTCCAGCATGCCTTTTCTCTTCTTTTGGTAACCCCACTCTTGGTTTTCTTAAGAAAGGGGGAGGAGTCACTCATCTCCCCTTTGGAATCCTTGTGGCGTGGGGCTGCCCTCAGTCCCAAATCCAGCAGGAGGCTGTGGGACCCAGGCTGAGCCGATGTATGTGCTCCATTCCCCTGAACACAAAAGTCACAGGAGTTGGCCCCATGAGCCAGGTCAGGCCAACCCCAGTCGAGTCTCTGGCTGGAACGACAGAGGGGTGTCTCTTATTCGTGTTCTCTCTCTTTCTCTCTCTGTCAGTGTTGCCAAGCTTAGAAGATGCAGGCCAAGAGCTGCTAAGGGCCATCTTAGCACCACAAGGGAGAGCAAACTCAGTGGAAAGCAGAGCTGTGAGATCAAGAAACATGTGATCTTGGGAGCAGCCGGATGGCTCAGTTGGTTAGAGCGCGAGCTCTTAACAGGGTTGCCGGTTCGATTCCTACATGGGCCGGTGAGCTGCGCCCTCCACAACCAGATTGAAGACAAAGAGCTGCTGCTGAGCTTCCAGACGGAAGGCCGGATGGCTCAGTTTGTTAGAGCGCAAGCTCTCAACAACAAGGTTGCCGGTTCAATTCCCACATAGGATGGTGGGCTGCGCCCCCTGCAACTGCATTGAAGGACAACGACTTGGAGCTGATGGGCCCTGGAGAGAGACACTGTCCCCCAATATTCCTCAATTTAAAAAAAAAAATTTTAAAGAAAGAAGTGATCTTTAAAATATCTTTAAGTCCCTGGATACAGCTGTGCCTGAAGCCAATGACACTCACTCACGATGTCCCTCTTTTTTTAGGTCTGAACTAGTTTGATGTGAGTTTCTGTCACTGGCAACTCAACAATTTGGTTCCCACTGTCTTTTCTAGCCATACTCCCACACTTTCCTACATGTCCCTACGCTTCAAGGGAAATGGCTTCTCGAACAGTTAGGAGAATATGTCCCAGGTTCTATTCCATGGTTAGCCCTGGAATGCCCTCCGAAGTCACTGCCTGCTAAAACGCTAATTCTTCTTTAGGGCATTTCTCAAGCCGTCTTTCTTCCCCGAATAAGTCATAATTGTCATCTCGTTGCTTTGTTTCTAGAGTGCTCTCAAAAACGTAACACCCATCCTTGAATTCTGATCCTTTGTGTACCTCCTATCCCTTCTGAGACAGGGACTTAGATGACAGGCAGACAGACGTCCTTGTTCAGCTCTTTCTAAGCACAATGTATGACATAAAACAGAAGCTCAGTAAAGCAGCTTTGCACTCCTGCCCACCTGACGAAACACCACAAGACTCACTCACCTGGAGCCGTGATTTTGGGACAGACACTCTGCCTGCCAGGTATCCGTTACCCCATCTTTTCATACCAGCACCCCAATTTTCCTTTGGGGCACCACTCCATCTCCATTCTCATTCTTGTGGCTGAGGCAGAGCCCACCCCACCTCTCTTGCTCCAACAATGGCAGGGGACCCAGAGCTGCCAACCAGGGCATTCCATGCTCCCACCACAGACATTGTCTCAGGTTCAGTTGTGTGACCAACCAATGAGATTCAAACCCAGAACTTTTGCTAGAGCTAATAAGACAAGACACTGTTGGCTGGGACTAGAAGACTAGTGGGATGTGATCCTAGGCTGCAGGAGCTACCAGGTAGAGAGGTTCTACGTTAGGGGGGACAAAAAGGAAACATAAAACAGAGCCAGGAGACACAGGCAAATGCCTGAGAGCATGTGTAGCCTAGATCCAGCCATGCCTGAAGCTAGCTACTCTTTCCTTTTTAGGTACATGGGCCAATAAGTTCCCAACTAATCAGGCTTCTGTCACTTGGAACCACGAATCTCAGCTGATACAACTTCCGTCTTTCTCTCCATCATTAGGCCTAACCCAGAGCACAAGCAATCCACAAATATTCAGTCACCGATGAACTGAGTGCAAGAGACGTGCTGACACCACCCCCTCTCCCACATTCCCAACTCTTAATCTAGCTCTCCTTCAAGTCTCAGCTTCACTATGACTCCCAGAAAGACCTTTCCAAATATTCCCAGAAAAAAATTAGGTTTCCCATGGGCCTCATAATGCCCCAGACTTTTCCTTCATAGCACTTCTCATAGTTGGCGACTGCCTAATGGTCGGTGAAAGTAAGTATTCTATGTCTGTCTCCCCCCCAAAACTACAAACTCCACCAGGTCAGACATTGTCTGATTTGCCACCCAATTCCCAGGGCCCAGGGTGGAGCCTGGCACACAGTAGGGGCTCAGTAAATGGCTACTGGATGAATAAATGCACTGATACCACTCAGAAGCCAATGAAACGAATATGTCTCCCATTTTCCCAGCATGAATACAAGATGGTGGAACCACATCTCCAATTAGTACCTGGTCCCTTGAAGCAGGGTTCCGGGGAGAACCAGGGTTGGGAAGGCTTGAAGAGAAACTGCCTCTTTGTTTGTGAAGTCTACAGGGGTCTTAGGATCTTGAACTTGATCAGAAAGCCCAACACAATTTGTGATTCATTACTGGGGACCCTAGCCACGCCCTGAAGCAAATGTCAAATTTCACACATTTAATGAACTCCATACTTGAAATATGTGGCCTGTAAAATCTGATTTACACTGTTGTTAAAATCCTTGGTGCCTAAAAAGGAATGTGAAAAGTATGTATTTGTGCTTAAAGAAGGGGCTTTTTTTTTTTAGACATTAATTCACTCCAAGGCTTATAAACGTTCCCTAAAGCATTATTTCAATGGCAATATTTCTTTCAGCACCTCAAATTTAGTTACCAACTTTTGAGAAAAGTGGCTGTGTTAGGTCACACACCAGTGGAAAAGTGCCACCATGTAATTGTCAGCTCTCTAGAAGGTAAGCAGAGTTGACAGCTGAGCTGTGGACAGCCCCCAACAGGCAGAGCAGGGCGTACCTGGCACTATAATTAAAACCTGCCTTAAGTCAACAACATGCAGCCATGGTGCCTAGCAAGATGAAGTTTTCTTTTTTTTTCCAGTTCAGCCACAATTCTTATTCATTGGATGCTACCACCTGGCATTTCTTTCCTCTCCAGGTTTGCTGCCGGCTTTGGCACATTTTAAGGAGGTTTGATACCTGGGGTGGCTGAGCTCCTGGGCTGGTGACAGATGGCCTCCCTCTGAGGTGCTTTATGGAGCAGTGGCAACACAACCAACCTTCATAGAAACCTGGATTGAGAATGAAACCTGGACCCCCCATTTTTAAGCCTTCCTGGCTCTGAGAAGTCTATCCGATAGAACCTACGATCCTTGAGAGAGCGAAAGCATGGCAGACCACCCTGGGGTCAGTCAACTGCTGTAACCCCCTTTCCCTGGCTTCGGGGAGAGTAAGTGACAAATCTCTTTGGTCTTTATCTATTCCCCTCTCACCAGTGATTGGTTTAGGAGTGGGCATGTATTGCACTACTGGCCAATGAGCTATAAGAGAGACTTCCTGGAGAAGTTTTCAAAGCTGATCAAAAGAGATGGCCTAGAAGACAATGTCTTCATTTTTCTGAAGTTCCACCAGAGATTCTGAGTCGCCCTCGTGTGGAACTCAGTGCCTTTATTTGACAGAAGAGAACTAAAGCCTGGAGAGGTGACGTCTTGAGCAGTGAGTTCAGTGACAAAGCCAAGATTATTGCCATAGTGGTCAAGAGTTATTCTTTGACCACCAAGCAACCATTCACCCCCTTCTTCTTGAGAACACAAAAACAATCCCTTTGGAGAATGACTTCTTCCCTACCGCTGACGGTCTGGAGGAACTGTCAGTCAAAATATCCTGTCACATGACCCAAACTAGGCTCAAGAGCTTCTCCCACCAGGACTTTGACTCTCTAGTGACGTAAGACTGGGGTGGCAGAGTGGGGGGACACTACAGCTGGAAGTGATTAAACAAGCTACAGTGACCTCACTGGAGGTGGATTAGCCCCCACTACGTGAGTCCCCAGTGTGTCCCAGTTCCTGTCCGTTCCAAGCCAAAGTTCCAGTGTATGAGCCACTCCACATCCTGGCAACAAATTCCCCCTCCCTCTTTCTTGGTTTAACGTTGCCAGTTCTGATTTTGGTTGTGTGCAACCACAGAGCTGTAACTGGTTCAGGATGGCCTTATATGTGCAAGCACCATGCCAGGTACTTCCCGTATGTGACACCATAGCTATGTCTCCCAACAAATATCACCAATTAGGGACTGGGCATACATACACACACAGACATATACCCACTTCACAGATGAAAAATCTCAGGCTCCGAGTGCAGTATTTGCTCAGCGTTTCATGGTTAATACATTGCCAGGTCTAGGACCAAAGCGTAGTCAGCTCTCCTTATCTGTTAGATGAATTTAATTCCACTTAACCCACACAGTTACAATGAGGACTAAACAGATAATTCAGGTGGAATTGACTAAGACGGCATACACCCCCGTTTGAAAGCCACGTGGCTCTCAGAAGTCTCTTTTTTTGAGAAGCATTTCCTGGGCCCCGGGGGGATTCTCTCAAGAATTAAGAGAGCTTTCTCATGGACTGATCCAACTACCAAAAGCCACAGCCCTACACTTGGAGAAAGAAATCATACTTGGGGCAATGTGGTCTGGCGTATGAGCCATATCCTTGACATCTCTGGTTATGGGAATCCATGATCCTGAGACCTGGAGACTCTCAACGTGACACAAGTGGGTCTCTCAGTTGACCTGGAAACGTCAGATGGCAGCAAGCTGTGGCATGATGGAGCCAGGCCCAGGGGATAGAAAGATCCCACTAGACAACAATACTTACTTCCTGCCACACACTAGCACCAGCCACTATTGCTCTTCTTTCTCTTCCTCGATACACTGAACCCTTCCTGCCACAGGGCATTTGCACATGCTATTTCTTCTTTGCTCATATTCATGAATGCTGGCTCCCCTCATCTTTCAGATTTAAGCTTAAAATCCACCTATTCAAGGACACCTTCCCTGGCCATCAAATAGTCTAAAATAACAACATATACTCCCCACCCCTACCTCCATCCTGCTCTGGCCAGGCTCCCTAATTATCCTGATTTAATTTCATCATAGTATTTTTCACTGTGAAATGCAGTTACCATGTTTGTTTAATTCATGTATTCATTCCACACTTATTGACCACCCACTATGTGCCACCTTTTTGTAGGTCTCCAGAAAACAAATCAGTTAAAGCCCTACCCTCACCGAGCATACATTTTAGTGGATGAGATTGAAAATAATGCTCTGATAGCACTAACTGCCTGCGGACAAACACAGCAGGGTAAGGGGCTATAACATTAGATGGGGCAGTTACGGAAGGCCTCTCTGAGAAGGGACACCTGAGCAATGACCTAAACAATGCTTTTTTGGTTCTCCCCCTTCTGAGACAGAAGTCCGTCAGAGAGCAGGGGCCATGAACGCCACATCCGCAGTGCTCAGAAGCTGCTTGGCACCCAGTAGGTGCTCAATAAATATACAAACCATGGATGTCAAATGGTGCCTCCAGACAGCCCAGGGTGGGGGGTCCCTTCCCCTGGGGTGATGACATCCCTGTGATGACTCAGGCTTGAGGCCTCTACCCCATCCCAAGGCTGACTCTGCTCATAATTAGAAGGTGGGTACAGCCACAATGACAGCAGCTAGAGAATGTGGCAATTCCCTGGGAATTGCTATGTCAGGGATGGAGGTGAGGAGAGTCCTAGGGAATGATGGGAGTCAGATAAATAGAGCATTCATTTGTCATCTTTGTTGACATTTCTCAACCTCTCGTGACTTGCCAGAAAGGAATGCAGCTGGAGAGACGTCAGGCTGTTGCCTTTACCAGGAGCCTTGAAGTTGAGGGCTGAAGATTATAGCTCAAGAAGACTGCTGCCTGTTAAGACAACAGGCCTGGGTCCCAATCCTGGTCCCACTTCTCAGTAGGAGCTGTGTGATCGTGAGCTAGTCACTGAACCTCTTAAAGCCTTTCCTGCAGGAAAGATGACAGCAGTCTCCCCTTCTTCAAAACGCTTCCATGTGGAGAGCACTTTGCATACAGCCAGAGCTGCTTAACCAAGACCCCACAATCCAGACTAAGAAATGATCTGATGCAAATTAAAACCACAATGAGATACCACAATTCAGAATTAGAAGTATTAACAATAGAGAGAATGAAATGACAAGCTACTGGGGGGCGGGGGGGATGCAAATTACACATTCAACAACATACTTGTATCCAGAACATAAAAAGAACTCTCGGAACTCAACAATAAAAAAAAAAAAAATCTGATTTCAAAAAAACAAAAAAAAATTGGGCAAAACACACAAACACTTCCCCAAAGAAGATACGTGGATGACAATGCAGCACATGAAAAGACAGTGTTATCAGCCAATAAGAACATACAATTAAAACCATGAAAAGATACCATAGCCCGTCTGTTTGAAAGGCTAAAACAAAACTGTGGAGCGCCTGGAACGCTCATGCACTGCTGACACCAATGCAAAAAGGATACGGCCACTCTGGAAAACAGTTTGGCGGGTGTGTTACTGAGCTATACATTACATACTATAAAATTCACCCCTTTAAAGTGGTGGGTATACTACTGAGATATACGTTACATCTATAAGACTCACCCCTTTAAAGTGTACAGTTAAATGGTTTTTAGTGTGAAGTTGTACAATCATTATCACAACCTAATTTGAGAACATCTCTATCACCCAAAAAAGAAACCCTCTACCCATTAGGGGTCACCCCTCATTCCCGGTCTTCCCTAGCCCTCGGCAACCACTAATCTGCTTTCTGCCGCTATGGATTGGCCTGCTCTGGACATTTCATATAAATACAATCATACAATATGCAGCCTATAGTGTGTGGCATTTTTAAGATCCATTCATGTTGTAACATGTTATTAGTACTTCTTTTTTTATGGCTGAATAGTATTCCATTATACGGACACACCCCATTTTGTTTATCCGTTCATCAGTGGACGGACATTTTTGGGTTGCTTCCACTTTTGGGCTAATGTGAATAATGCTGCTAGGAACATTCTTAGCTGCTATGTGGGCCTGGTTCAACCTTAGCCTCTCAGGATTGCTTTTCTCATCTGCAAAATGGGGATAATAACAGCTGCCCTAAAGGATGATGGGGCGTAGGTGGGAATGAACTTTGCCACTAAAAAAACGCCATGACAAGGCAAAAACCACTTTCTTCAGTCAGGTTCCTCCATCTTCAAGAATTTACTCTTAAAACTCTACAACACTGCCACTGAACTGTATACCTTAAAATGGTAAATTTTGTTCTATTTTACAATTGAAAACAAAAACACCCTCAATGTCGCCAAGGATTACTGAGCCCTCACCATGGGCCAGTCTCTGGGCTGGCTAAGGATAGAACCGGAAGTCAGTTCCTCCCAAGCTGTCCTTGCTGAAGCCAGGGAGGAAGCACCACCCACATGGGCACCAGCCACCCCTCCCCCATCACTTGTCTCAAGCCTTGTGGTTTATTTTTTTAACTCAAGCAAATTTTCCTTCTATTCTGTTACATTAATGAATTTCTTTTCATGTAAAAAAAAATGTTTTAAATGCTTTGCCAGTTCAGTGACTTACTCTCATTCTTCCTCCCATACCCGGACGAGTGTCAGTGGAGTCTTCAGAAGTCCCCTTTCTCCTTTGGCCACAACCACCCCCAGCCCTGAAGGGGTGTGAGCTCCTTGAGGAAGGCCCCAGCCAGCCCAGAATAATGGAGGCGGGTTCACTTCCCACTCAAAGCACAGGAGGAACAGGAGCCCTATGGGCATGGACAGGCAGAGTGCCTGCAGCCAGTGAAAGGTCGGTGGGTGGGTTCAAGGTAGGGCGTTACCTCTGCACCCAAACTTCCACATCTTCTAAGAACTCTTTCCAGAGGGGTGGCCTCAGTGTTGGGAGAAAACATGCGCATGATCCCATTTGGATGGAGGACTTTGGAGCTTGGGGGAGACGATGCCTCCTGCCCTGCACACGGTGATGTTAACAGCTGCCGTTTCTGTCTCTGAGCCTCACTGCTGACCCTCACAAGTGGGGCTCCCACCCCTAATAACAGGCAAGGAACCGAATCTCAGAGAATTTAAGGCATCAGCCCCATATCATTTAGTAAGTGTGGGAATTAGCATTCAAACAAAGTCGGTTTTGATGCCAGCTAGGTCCATGGCAAAGTGCCCTATACTGCCACCCCCCAAATTCCAGCACATCCCCTCACATGACAACGCATTCATTTCTATTGCCCCCCTCCATCAGGGCCCAGAAGAAAGGTAGTGCTTTTCCTTGGTGTCCTTCTCAAGCATGAGGCCATTTAAGAGCAACAGTCTCCACGTTTGCATAAGTCAGCCTGGCTAGCAGATTTTCTCTAATTCTGGTGGTAACGAGCGGCCTAATAAAATTATGCTAAGTTATGTGCATAGAGAATAACATCTTACACTCTAATTATTGGCCATGTCTTTGAAGAATTCCTGTGCAATTACCAGGGTAATCAACTCACCTCTTTCTTTGGGTCTGATTAGTCGTTTGGGCTGATTTAAGCCCCCCCACCCCCCATCCCAAGCCCCACTTGAATCAACAGGATTCTGGATGTCATTAGCTACTCCAATTGCCTTTTTAAAAATCTGTTTCACATAAAAGGACAAATGAGAATGAATATTTGCCCATCTTTAAGACACTAACTACATTCTTTTCCACAGCCTGTTCTCGTTATTATTTTTCTTCGGGAGGAACTTGAACACAGCCTGAGCTCCCGCACGCAGCTCATGCCTGCAAAGGCTTCCTCTTCCCAATCTGACCCAAGTGGGCATATTCTGGAAATGGGGCTGTTTCTGAAGAACATGGCCCAGTTGATTTTTCTCTACCTATTCTCCCCCCAGACTCACCTCCCAATTCTTAGGTGACCGACTTGCCAGGACTCGTGAACAAACTGTCACCTCCGCCAACAGCACCTCAGGCAGGGCTGAACAGAGATCCTTCGTAGTACTTGCTGGAAAACAAGAAACTTCATCCAAAGAACTTTAATAGTTAGTGTCATGTATGCCAATAAAATCATGCAGAAATACCAGGCATGGGAGGGCTCTCACTTGAGCCCCCTTAAAACATTGAAGTGGAAATGGGAACATGGATGGGTTAGTGAGGTAGAGTGGAAGGGAGGGAGTGAAATGGGGACCCCCAAACATAGTTTAAGTGCAATGGGCTAACTTCAATAATGCTTGCTTGGTTCTCCTTCAAGATTCATTAGCCTGAACACTGTGGTTTGGGAGCCCTACCTACCTCCCCGCCCTCATCTCCTCCACACTCCAACCATGTGCCCCTTTCTGCTTTTCCAACATGCCCAGCTTTTCCTACCCCAGGACCTTTGCACATTCTAGTTCCTGAATGTCACTTCCTCCAGAGCTTCCCGGCACCCTCCTTCTCATCCTGCAGGTTTCTGTTTTACTGGCCCAACCCTAAAGGGCCCTTTTCTGATCCCCATCACTTTTCTTCACTCTTACTTGATCATTACCCTCTGCCCACCCCTCACTCTGTCTTATCTTAGGAAGATATGAGAGTCTGCTGTCTCACACACATACCATGTTCCCCCAAAAATATAGACCTAGCTAGACAATCAGCTGTAATGCGTCTTTTGGAGAAAAAATTAATATAAGACTCGGTCTTATGTTAGATATTTACTATCTTATATAGTAAAATAAGACCGGGTCTTATATTAATTTTTGCTCCAAAAGACGCATTAGAGCTGATTGTCTTGCTAGGTCTTATTTTTGGGGAAACAGGGTATAAGAATATGATCAGTATGAAGGAAGAGACTGCCTATCTTATCCTACACTGTGCATCCAACCCAAAGAATAGTACCCAGCACACAGTAGGTACCCAGTAAATATTTGATGAATGAACGAAAATGTCAGCATATTCCATACAACCCCTATTCTCCGTTCTCTTTCTAGAGTCGATAATCTTTCTTGAATAAAAAAAAATTCTTGGGCTTATCTGGACCCAATAAAAGAAAAAAAGTGTTTCTCTTGAATCTCTTAAAAATGGACAACAGAGGCTTGGAACACCAAGTTCTTAGGGTGAGCAAGCAGAACCTGCAGGCTGAGTTCTAAGAAATGAGACCTGGCTGGTCTTCAGGCATAGGTTGTGGGGCTGGTGACTTCACATGTGATTCAGTTAGCCCCAATTTGGGGGGGGATCCATTTCAAAATCAAAACCTCAATATGGAAAGCTGAGGTCGGTTTTGTTTTGGCATCCCTACGAGAAGGCAGGCTTTCTGAAAAGACGCTACGTAGATAACTCATCCACAAAGGGGGCGGGGGGGGGGCACTGCAAGAGGGAAAAGGGAGAAGCCTCAGGATCAGGCCGATTTGTCTGCTAAGGCTTCAGATGAAAACCGATCCGGGAATGCGTGATCCTCCAAAAATCCACCAGCCCCCAAAGTGTTTAAGTTACCCCTCTGACCACAGCCACATGGAAGATGAAATTAAACCCCACGGAAAGAGTTGACTTTTTTAACATTATGCAATGTTTGGGTGAAAAAAAGGGGGAGATGTCAAAAAAAAAAAAAAAACAAAGAAAGAAAATTCATCTTTTTCCCAGAGGTTAGCAAAGCTATTTCTAGCTTTTAATGATACATCTCAGCATCACTTCATGGGTAGTTTTGAGAGGCGTGAAGGCGGGACTCTCCTGTTATGTAACCCATTTAAAGTAGGAAATTAGCAAGTCCTGAATGAATTCCGTTACTGTGCTCTGACTTCTGGAAAGTTTGGAGCGACTACAGTTCTATTTTGAGGTGAGCAAATTCATCATTTATAGATCTCCTCACAAATACCGCAGGGTTTCATGTCACCCTTACAAGTTTCATAACAAAAACAGTTCAAGTACTTGGGGTGTTGGAACATTGCGTCTCAAAACCTTATTAGCCTGAACAGTAAGGAGGGCAAGCCGTCCCAGTTGCCAATTATTCAAAACTACAAATATCGAAGATCAAATAAATATTCATCTCCCGCCCCGCCCCCCCACGCTGTTTTTATTTATTTTTTTTTTTAAGTCCAGCAAAAGAGTCTGGTCAACAACATAAAAAGAAATGTCTGTTTTTAACAGAGCTGCTTGGCCATGAAATAAATTCTGAAGCTATGAAAGCGTCTTGAAACAGAGCAGTTGGGTAACGTTGGGCCTGCCTGGTGGTTGAAAACAGGAAACAGAAATGTCTTTCAATCCTCAAGCTCCCTCTTGTGGCTCGACTGGAGGAGCGACTGCAAGTTAATGGAATTTCACTACAAGCATACGCAGTCTGTAGCTCTGCACCTACAGCACACGTTTAAGGAAAAGTACTGTCTATAGCTTGAGCCCACGTCACCAGAGCTGACAGCATGCGTCCCCCATTTGCCCAGGGGTGCCACTGTTGATAGAGACAAAGCTAATTTACAACTCTCTTTCTAATCCATAACTGAAAATGGCCCTTTCAATCAAGAACCGATGAGAGGAAACCAGCAGCCCACACTGCAGAGAGCTAATGAAAACATCTGGCCAGTTGGTACATACAAGGCTGCTTTCCTGAGACACAGGAGTGCATACTGCTGTGGAACGACTCCTACATCTGGCAACACTGACATGTGCAGATTCTATTAGGGTCTCATAACCTCAGACTATTGACATTTGGGGTCAGATAATTCTTTGTTGTGGGGGCTGTTTTGTGCATTGTAGGGTGTCCTGCAGCGTTCCTGGGCACTCCTCCTGCCAGCAAAACAAACCCACTCTAGTTGTGGCAACCAAAAATGACTTCCAACTTCGCCACAGGTCCCCATGGGGACAAAAATCACCTCTGGTTGAGAATCATGGATGAACTTAATAAAACATATCCTCTGCTTCCTACACAACAGCTTAAAAACCTCGTTTGCCTGAAACTTAAGTGACCATATTCCTAAGTCTTCTATCACTGGATTAAAAAAAGAAAGATATCCCAAAGCAATCAAGGACTGCTATCATATGAACCTTAGAGAATGTTTTTCCCCTTTTTTCTGTATATGGCGATCATTTTTTGAAACTCTGAAATATCTGGAATAGACAACAGTACAGAATAAGAAATAATGCATGGCTTTGGGGTGGGGGTTTTTTCCCCCAAATCAAAATAATTTTTTTTAACCAGAAAAAAAACCCATTTACCATTTATATATCGTGAGCTACACACAAAATAAAAGTAGTATAATAGAAAGCGCCCATTGTGACACCAGAATTCATGTTTCCGCACCAATTAAAATGACCTCCAAAGGCATAAAGTACACAAGCTTTATTGGGCAACAGCAACGGGCCACGCTGGCAGACAATGAAAGCAGAACCGCTCGGATCACACACAGGATCACATGTGTGTCATCACGGGATCGAGAGAATTTAAATCATCTGGGATTTCCTGCTAAATTAAAGCACACTGCACCAGAGCCCCCCTCTAATCAAAAAAACGCCGTCCTGGTGAATGAACACTGACAAGGAGGATTACATACAGAGACCTAATAAGAAACTCGGTGGAATCCCAGAAGAGTTTACCATTAGCCCCATCGCAGCAAAATAATAAATTAGCCACGATTTTTCTTTTTGCGAATACCGCACCCCCCCACCTGTCCCCCCCAAACACAATATTCACTGACATTGCCCAGTGACATTCCGACTGCACCTCCAGCCTGGCTGTGACAGAAAAGACAGTTTCGCAGGTAACGCTGCTTTGGCATAAGACGACGCCATGAACACTGCTCACGCAATGGGACGCTCTGCAGTTCCATCCAAACACATAATTTTTCCAAGATGAAATGAACATAATTAATGGAAATAGTTCATAAGAAGTATACATCAACGGCGAAGTGTTACATTAAAAGAAAGGGGGAGAAATAAAATCTGTTGTATTTACAAAGCTCCTTGTAATTTTCTTAATGAAAAAGCTCGGAGTGATGGAATTTTAACCCAAACCAAATCTCTCTTCAAACAACGTGGGATGACCACACACACACACACACACACACACACACACTCACTCTGAAACACACACAAAAGATTGAAGATAAAAACAGCTGATAGGTGTTTTGCCTTGGGTAGGATGGAATGGAAGAACACGTAGGTCCCATTTGCAATTTTGGCAAAGGTTTAAAATACTGCCCCATAAAGGCGTGAGGGCGTTGCTATCCTCACCCCAGCAGAAACAAAACAAAGTGTAAAAACAAAAGTCTGGAGGAACAAAAACAGGCATATCATCTCAATTTCCAATGAGCATAAAACTCAAAATACATTCAAAAGTTGTCAAAATACCCTAAATTTTCGGCAGAGAACATACAGAGGAATGGGTAAGCAGATGTTGGTATTTAAGATTACTGCTACCAAAAAGGAAAAAAGGGGGGGGTTCCCTTAAGGGAAGCTAGTCTGTGATCTGGATAGAATAATACTAAGAGTGGGAGAAATCCCAGCTCTTGGCCTCCCAGCTCCAGGTAGCTGTAAACAGGGACTTGCTCCAATGTTGAGGTGCTCTTCATTGTTTTGTGGTGAAGCCCTTTGTCCCAGGCAGCCCGAGTCAATGCAAGCAGCCTCACCTCGCACCATCGGCAACACACGTGTGCGGGCACGCTCTCAAAACTAGAATCCAAACTGTCAGATAAGAAATCACTCAAGAGGAAGAATCTTGTCTGGCCATTTTCTTAGAGAAAGGGAGGAAGAAGGGGGGGGGGGAGAGAAACCAACGGATCCCATCTTGCCCCCCACACACACACCCCCACCACCATAAGATACAATAAAAGTCATCAAATAATGAAAATGCTTACTCTGACAGAAAAACCTAGTGTTGTGGAAGGGCAGTGAGGGGGAGTTGTAATTTTCACTTGAAGGTGTTTAAACAGTTGATTGTGGCCATGGGGTCTCTGGCCTCCAATTCAACTGGCTGTTGGAGACTCTGGTCCCACTGAGTCCCACGGTGAGGGGAAGCTGTCAGTGGTGTTTCCTAAGTTAGTTCCAGATGGACTAACGAGCCAAGAAAAACGTCAACAGAATCCTTACACTTAAGGTTTGTGAACTCAAGAGTTTCCTGTAAAACAGCTCAGGTGTTTTGTTGGTTGGTTGGTTGGTCTTTCCCCCACAAATAAGGTAACTCCCGGAAGTGCCCGCATGTAGCCTGGCTCTGTCGGGATTACAGTCCGATGTCTGCGAGTAAGGATCACGCACTCTCAACCGACTGCAGCTCCCGCTCTTTGGGTCTCCAGAGTTTGAGAAACACACGTGTGCATTTCTAGACACCCAAGGACCCCAGCGGGTGGTCTGAGCAGGCTGACAGTGACAGGGGTGGTCTCCCTCTCGCCCTGGACTCCCTACACCAGAGTGTGGCCGAGATGACAAAACAAGGACGTTTTTGGTGGCATTGATGAACATCCTTCGTCTTCCAGGGACGTCTTCTTCAGCTCCCTCTTAGAAGCTTTCTCCCTTCATGATGTCAAGCAGTATCTTAGGTAAAAGTCAACTCACACATTTTGATCAAACTTGGGAACTAAGGCAAAGACCAAAGAGACCAACTTCATCCCCTGGACCTGCTGGAAACATTAAAATGTCCTAACAAGGAATCCGTGAGCCCTACCTGCAGGAGCCATTGCCTGTCTGCGAACAAGGCCAGGTTCAGGGTTTGCAAACTCAGAGTGGAACTACTTGGGATTTCCAGTTTCACAGTCTGACTTCCAAGAACACAAACTAAGGTGCAAACAGTTAGAGCACCATGTCCTCCTCTTCTACCTTCAAAACAGCATACACTCGCGCAGTGAAAAAGTTAGACCTGCTCAACCTTTCTGAAAGTTCCGGGCAAAGATTCTATTCCTAAATGACCACTCCTTCACTGCAGTGTACATTCTCTGTAGCTCTTTTCAGGAGGGCAGAAACGGCTGGAACAAAAAGGGGTGGGGAGAAACTGCAGAATCTTCAAACACAACAGACATGATGCCAATAACCAATTAACCAGCGCCTCCAACTTACTGTCATTTTATAACGTGTTTATAAAGGGCAACATAAATACACGAGCATCTCAAGGGTGCTCCAAAGGCAAGAAACCATTGGCTCCCCATGTCCCCAACCCTCCGAGAGCAAGACTGCCTTCAGGTAGCGGGCGGGCATCAGCAACCAGGCCAGAGCTTACATTTCTGAAGCACACACAGGAAGCGCCATGCTGATGGGTTGAAGGGTATGTACTCATAAGGAATTAATCACAAACCTAAGATATCAAACACAGTCAGCTCTTGAAAATCAACCCTTATGGCATGCATATGTGGTTGCTGCAAGAAGTGACTGGGAAAACCCAAGAACGTCTTGCCCTGCCACGTCCAGTGCTTGCAAACTCCCTTCTTCCTCTGAAACGAGAAGCCACAGCTTTATAAGAAACACACATGCGTGTACGCCATCCTGGTGGGGGAGGGGTCTCTACAACTGGCTGCCTTTCCGTACGTTCCCGGGGAATTCTGGAGGCCGGAGCCCAGGGCCCAGAGCTGCAGCCCGGGTCTCCTCTCACGGCAGCTCCTTCCTTGAAGCTACCACCACAAATGACAACGCAGCAAGATGCCTCTGCCTCTGTCCCTTCGTCCTCAATAATTCCTCCTAACAGGAAACAGGTTTCTGTGCAAGTAAAGAGACCCAATCCTGACCTTTCCACTTTGGACCCAGGGTCTCAGCCACATGTGCCGTGTTGTCTAAAGAATTACTTGAGTCTCTTATCACCCTGTCGACAACATTTAGGGGCTGTTCGGTGGCACGTTTCTTGCTAAAACAACTCTGCTGTAAACGTCTGAGGGTGTCCTCAGACAGCCACAGGCTTTATAATTGTTACCAGGTCCGAACAAAGCAGGATAACGCCTTTGAAATTCTTTTACGAGGTGGCAGGTGACACTAACTGTAGGATGCTGGATGTTCAAGGAGACGCAGGGTACCGTCTTGGATTTACGGCACTCTCTGTCCCTGCCTCTCATTTGGTTTTTCTAATCCTGAGAAGCCAGTTCAGCTTCAACAAGCAGGGCTGCCTTAGAGAGGGTATTTAGCATTTCCAAATAGGAAAACGTTTTATCAAACGTCAGTGTCTTTCCCCCCAAACCGACGCCAAGAGCTGCACATTTCTCCAAAACCAGTTTTTGAGAGCGAGAAAGATGTAAAGAGTACACACATTAGGGTTGTTTTTAAAAAAAAAAAAAAAATCCTCTACAATCTTCCACTAGACAGAAACGTTTATCACATGACCACAAAATTCAAGTCATAAGGAAGCTTGCACAGTGACCCAGATAGAAGTGTCTTGGCTGAGCCACCAGATGGAACATATTCACATTCGCTCAGACATGAATCACCAGGGGTTCCACCGGGCTCCACCGGGCCTGCGTGGGCCCCTCTTCGGAGCCTGCCTCCTGGGTATTCAGTGTTCGGACGTCGTGCAGAACCTCGTCACATCCCAACTGCACGTGTTAGCAATTACTGCAAGGTCCACAGGTGGAGGCGAAGATAAACGGAACTTGAACTCTGTCCGTCAGGGACGCAGAGACCGGAGTCCCCTCAACCGAGCACCCCAGCCTACGACGTGAGCTTCGAGTAGCTGGGGGGAGAGAACCGTCTTCGTAGGTACTTGAGGATGTAGAGGGGGAGACAGCTGACCAGAGTGATCACAGAGACTTTCCACAAGAACGACAAAGTGGCGATGAAGTACACATCTGTAAGCAAACAGGGGAGACAGCGGTGAGCGGGCAGGAATGTTCCAGAAGGTGCATGCAGTCCAGACACAGCAGTCACAGCTATCACCCCGTCACAAACACACGGCCTCCTAGCCTTGGCTCCTTGCCTCTCCTCAGCCTTTAAGGGGACATGCCACCGGCTAATAGCCCATAAAGGCTGTCAGCTTAACTTTCCTCACTCTCTCCTTCCCTCCCTGACCTGCTCCGGCAGCTTCCTGATGTTCAGTGAAATGCTCTTTTCAACAACTCGGAAAAGAAAACTACGGGTGAAAAACAATTCGCACAGGTGTTTTTGATTTGGAATCTGACAGTTGGAGTTTTTTCTTCCTAAACGCAGCTGCCGGAAAGCAGGAAGTGACCCTCAAACACACGTTTCTGCTTCCCAACTGTTCCCTTCGTCTGAGTGATAGTCACAGAAAGCCACGAGATGGATCTGAGGGTGACACAAGGCAAACTGAGAGACACCCTGAACAGAAACAGAGTCACCTCGGGGGCTTTTCTTGCTGCAGGATGGTAAAACCTGCAGTTATAAGGAGTGACAGCTTGTGGCTTTCCACAGTATACCTTCCATACTGCCTGAGTGCAGGACGGGGAAAACGCAGCTGGCATGGATTAAGTGCCTACTAAGTACCAAGCCTCGGACCCACCATGTGCTGCTCAGCCAGTCCGGTGGCGGGTCCACGTCTAAGGCGACTGATCGCAGGCTCCTGAGAATTCACACCTTCTAAGCCTCTGGAAGCACCAACCCGCCAGCAGCTTCTAGTCATTGAGCACATAGTAGGTGCTCGCAAAACCCGTTCTGAGAAACTTTGAGGGACAAGTGTGAAACTGTTGCAAGACTTCACTTTTCACGAGGATGCTCCTTTCTCTTTACCCAAACCTTTTTAAGGAGTGTTTGCTGATACACAAGAGACGTGATCAAAGATGCTTTCATGGTACGGCAGTTGGTCAACCAAACAATAATGATAAGTCCTGCCCGACTATCGTGCATTCGTGGGCAAGACCTAGAGACCTGATAACTCCATAGCTCCACAGAGCCCAGCACAGTGGCCAGCTCCCTGGAGAAACCCATCAGGTCTTTCCTGAATTAAACAGAATCCCCTTCTAAGCCGGGCAGCGTGCCTTGGTTCTAAAAGAAAACACTACATTGAGATCACGCCTGACAGTCTCAGTTCCAGAAAGCTGATGCACCACTGCCACTCGTCCCCAGGCCACACCAATAGGAACATGAAGGTAGTTAGTGCAAAGGCCAGTCGGACAAAGAGCCCAGGACCCGCAGGCTGGGGAGGCTGCCTTCCTCCATGAGCTGGTGAGACCTCTGGACCTGAGGAACAGGCTTCAATTGCTGGGGGGGGAGAGGGAGGTCTTACCAATGAATTCGTGTAGGAACACCAGGGAGGCGATGTAGCAGGCCAGGCTGAGCAACTCGGCCACCGTCATCAGCCAATGCCAGGTCTGGATTGTCAGGGCCACCATCAGCAGCTCCGTGAGGATCAGCGATGTGAACGAAATCGCCACGATATGCACAAATTCTGACTCGAACAGCAGCAGCGCCCCATACATGATGGTACTCCCTGGAAACGCAGAGCAAGGTCAAGGTGGGGAGGGGCTGCCGTGCCCCATGCCTCGACTGGGCGCCGGTCCTCCCACACATTCCCCACCGCAGATTCTCTCTGTTCAGTCACGTCCGACTCCTGTTTTGTTATTGTTGTTTTTTTCCCATTTAGACACGAAAGGTGCCACTTGTTAAGTGAGTGGTGCTTTATGGAGGTTTTAAAGAGGCATCACATTCTAGTTTTCCTATTTTCCATTTTGACTTCATATAATAAAGAGGCCATAATTGTTTGGGGGGGTGGGTGAAGAGTGACTGACTGAGTGAGTGAGTGAGGGAAAGAAAGAATAAGAGGGAACATATTTTACTAAATATGTTAGTAAAAATGACAGAAATAGGTAGTCACAAAAAGACAAACATGAAAAAAAAAAAAAAAGACAAACATGTATGTTTCCACCTATACGAGGTTCCTCAAGTAGTCATATTCACAGAGCCAGAAAGACCCTGGTGGTTACGCGGGGCTGAGGGGCAGGGAAAAGAAGAGTTTGTTGTTTGAATGGGTACAGAGTTTCTGTTTTGCCAGCTGAAGAAATTCTGGACATCTGTTTCACCACAGTCGATAGTCTGAACACCAGTGAATTACGTACACTTAAAAAGAGTTAAGATGGTAAATCTCTGTTCCGTGTTTCTTACAAAATGAGAGACGTAACCAAGAGGGCGTTCAAAGAATTATGCATCTCTATTGAGGAGAGGAAGGAAAGTGGAGGAAGAAAGGTTTTTATCTAGCACGACAGCCATTGAATGGACAGCGTCTCGTGTCAATTAAAAACACCGGCAACATAAAAAATAATACTTAGACGCAGGGCCGGGAGATCGGAAACTCCAAGTCCTCAGATGACGGCCCATGACAACAGGATTGAAGATGGAGGGGGTGGAATGGAACCCCACTGTATGTCATTATGAACCTTTATGCAGGACTTGCTTTCTTTAACTAGATGCATATATTACACACTTTGATGTACTCCTTTAAAATACTCCCCTCAATTTTTCATTATGACAATTTAACCTCCTGCCAACAAATTCAACAGTCTCTACACTTTTTGACTGTGCATTCCATCAGTAAAAAAATTAAGAATGATCAAATATATGGTGATGGAAGGAGAACTGACCCTGGGTGGTGAACACTCAATGGGATTTATAGATGATGTAATACAGAATTGTACTCCTGAAATCTATGTAATTTCACTAACAATTGTCACCCCAATAAATTAAAAAATAATAGTAGTAATAAAAAATAAAAAAATAAAAATAAATTTAAAAATTAAGAATGATTCCCCCAATATACAATGTATATTTGCAAATTAGACACGTGCAGACGTGGATAGAAGTATCAGGACCACTGTATAAATATATACATTAGAAAACATACATAAAGATATCAATTCCAAAAAGAGTGAGAAAAAAATAAATACAAATAAAGGCTTTGATATTCTCTTTTCATACTCCAATCAATTGTCTGCCAAAGCTTCTACAGTCTGAGGGACCACTGAAATAAATATGCTTTACAAAAACTACAACTTCAGAAAAAGTATCAGACCATTCCAGAAAGTAATCACTTTTCATTACAATGGCTTGAACACCTCAGCAGGTTTTGATTAGTATTCGTTATATTTTTCTCTGACTTCATCTCATTAAGCTGACAGCACCACCTCACATATGGGACGTTCACTGTGCTGAACTTTCAAGTCCTTAGGACGTGCCAAGTGGGGTTCCCCCCCTGGGGCACACTGTCACGCTTCTTACTGCTGTTTTAGGATTCCAGCTTCTTCATGTTCTACAGACAGCAGACAGTAAAGTTGACCCTTGGGTCAAGGCCGGAGCACAAGACAAAAGGTGGTTTCACCCTTTCTTACCTTGACAGATGCTAATCAAAACCCATATTAAGAATGTCTTGTAGGACAACGGCCGTCCCTAAATGAGAGAAAGAACAGGTTACCATGCCAGCTACCTTCATGCCACTGTTCCATTAACGAGGGAGGCACCTGCCTGTTTTCATCAAAATAAGTGGCTTACACTTATCTGAATACATTACATAAATTATGTTTTCTAAAGAGACTTGATAATAGATAGAAGTAAGTCTGCCCTTTAGTAAAAACCCCTTGAGGACAAATAAATGAAATTAAACTCACCACCACCACCACATTGTTTTAGAAGTGTACACAAGAACATATCTAGGAGCAGACACAAGTTGCAGCTTCAAAATGGAACTGTCAGGGGCTTTTTAAAAAGTTGATAGTTGGGGGCAGCTGGATGGCTCAGTTGGTTAGAGCGTGAGCTCTCAACAAGAAAGTTGCTGGTTCAATTCCTGCAGGGGATGGTGGGCTGTGCCCCCTGCAACTAAAGATTGAAAACGGCAATTGGACTTGGAGCTGAGCTGCGCCCTCCACAACTAGATTGAAGGACAATGACTTGGAGCTGATGGGTCCTGGAGAAACACACTGCTTCCCAATATTCCCCAATAAAATTTATTGGGGGGAAAAAAGTTGATGATTTGTTTTCAGTTTATATATTACTGTACTATTTAATCTTCTTTACATGTGCATATGTTACTTTTTTAAGAAAAAAAAACTCCTATGCCTTCCTCCCCAAAGCTACCAGTTCAAGTGTGTTCAAAACAGGTAACTTTTATATAACATATAAAAGAAGTAGAGATGGAGAAAGAGAAGCAAGAAAAGGGAAAGATGGAGGGAGGAACGGAGGGAAGGAAGGAAGAGGGAAAGGAGGGAGGGAAGAAAGGAGGGAGAAATGGAGGGAAATGGAGGGAGGAAAGGAGGGAAGGAGGAGGGAGGGGGAATGGGGGAAGGGGGAAGGAGCTCAGTGAACCTTGAGGAGATCCTTGTAGAGTTCTGGATACAGCATGGCAACTTCTGACTTGACATCTTTGTCCAGGACCAGAGAAAATACAGGAAACATGGTGTAAATGGTAGAGTACCTAGGAGAGAAAATCACCACAGGTAAGACCCAGCCAGTGGAAGGTAAGCAATTTGCTCCCCCAGCCTCTGGAGCTCAACTTCCATTCATTGATTCGCCAACTATGTATTGAGTGTCTATTATGTGCCAGGGCCAGTAAAGCACTGGAGATTCAAGATGAACAACAGACAAACATGTCTGCCCTCAGAGTGCTGCTGGTCAGTGAGTAAATAAACAAATCCTGTAAACTATATTGTACGTTGGAGTACGTGCTAAGGAGGAGGAAAGTATAATGGAGATGAGGGAAGAAGACACAAAGTGGGGTGCAATTTTAGAGAGGTGGCCAATGGACATGACATTTATAAACACCCACGAGAGGTGAGGGGGCAGCCATGCCAATATCAGCGGGAAGAGCATCTCAGGCAGGCTGCACACTGACTGCAAAGGTCTAGAGGTGGGAATGTGTTGTCCTGTTTGGAGAACAGTAGGTGGGCAGTGCGGCTGGAGCTGAGTGGGGGAGGGTGAGAGAGGAGATAAGAATCAAGAGGGAATGGGGGGCCAGGTCATGGGAGGCCTCGTGGAACATGGCCCAGGGAAGCCCTGACTATATTCAGGAATGTTTTTTCACTCTTCCGGGACCTGACAAAGGACAGTCCATTTTTCCAATTAGAAGCGGGCAGAATTCCAATGCTGCTCTCAGGCTGAACTGGCAAAATATAAAAAGACGGTGGGAGTACTTTATAAGACTGTCTCCTGGGGCCAGCCGGCCTTTCTGCACTTCTTATAACCAGGACGTGCCCTGCATGCGTCTATCTAGGGCATGAGGTAACCAAACTCCACCTATCTGGGTAATTGAAAGACTGAGCACATTCTCTGGAAAGGTCAAAAGAAACGTCATGAGTTTCAGGTCAGGAATGGGGATGGGTTGGATGGCAGTAAACGTCCAAGTGACACTTTGTCTAACGGGTCCATAGCACGTGGTGGTCAAGCTCTAAGGTCCATCTGCCGAGAGAACAAGGTTCTGGCCTACCTTGGAGAC
Organism: Rhinolophus hipposideros; assembly: GCF_964194185.1. Taxonomy (NCBI): domain Eukaryota; kingdom Metazoa; phylum Chordata; class Mammalia; order Chiroptera; family Rhinolophidae; genus Rhinolophus; species Rhinolophus hipposideros. Next base: position 8,322,999 of record NC_138068.1, on the reverse strand, counting down.
CCAACATCAGGACGTTCCACTGGGGTCAGCCACACAGGGAGGGTACTTTCCAGACCTGTCCTCTTTCTCTTTTTCTAAGATGCCAATGGAATCGCTAAGACTGTAAACCTTCAATCTTGCTTTGGTTGCCCATCAGCCAATAACCTCAGACTCTCGTGGGTGAGCGTTTTTCCCTCACCAGGTACAAATGAAGTGCTATGGACCACAAGCCTACCAGACTTACTTCCTCAATCTGGTTACGGGCTTAGCAGTTCATAAACTTATTAATTCAAGAAAGTTCTAAACTGCACGGCTGGACCTGCCTTGACTGGCTATTTGGGCATTGAAGGGTCTTTATACAATGTTTCTTCTCTCTCCTATATCATTTTAGGGATGTTTCATAAAAAATTAATACTTTGCCTGGATTTCCTTACCCAATGATGAGGAATCCTTGGTAGAGAGGAACGGAGGCAAAGTAAAACACGGAGGAAAAGACAGCCTGTGCCAAGGAGAAAGGAGAATGTTACCAAAAATCATGACAAAAGCCCTATGTTTATGTTTATAAAAACAACACCCAACTCTTACAAGGTACTTATTTTACACCAAAACTGTTGTAAGTGCTTATATGAAGTAGATACTGTTATCATCCCCATTTTACAGATGAGAAACATAAGGCACAGAGGGTGAGTTGCCCGAGATCATTCAGCTGATACATGACAGAGCCAGTGGTCCTACCCAGAAAGTTTAGCTCCCGAGTCTACTCTCAGCCCCTTTGTGAATATTTAACTAAGTTCCATGAGCTGGACCCAGGAACGCTTTACATATGAGCTCAGTGAAATCTCCAGAACCACCATGAAATTGAGTCCTAACGTCACCTGCATTTCACAGAAGGGGAAACGGAGCAGGTAAATGGCACTTCGGGACTCTAGCCCACCTGTCTCCAGAGCCCATGCTCCTCACAGCTCAGAATTCCTGCCTTTCTGGGTGTGCAACCGATATATAAGTTGGCATATGTATGATGACTGACATGGAAAAATATTCTGCACCATGACGATATACACCAGTTCTCCTGGAGGGTGGGGTTGTAATGAAGGCTTTACAACTCTTATACTATACGTTTTAGTATTTTGAAATTTTTACAAATTGCAATTAGACAAAAGCAATAAAGACATTTACAAACCCTTACTGAAACGTCTGCTACCTAATTGGGAAACTATTAGCTACTGACACTGGAAAATAGGCTGATCAAATCAGGCTTGATGCTGTGGCACTTCCTTCTCTGGACATCTAACAGAAGGAAAGTGGTCTCAAAACTCATTTCTATTAGTATAAAACCAAAAGGAGGCCAGGGACAACTGTGCCTGGAGGCGTTATAAAAACAACACGAGAGAAAGGCTGAGCCAGCCTCGTGATTAGAAAGACAGTCTAACCAGAGACATCTCCCCCTTATCACCTGCTCTGGGTGTTCACTTGGCATAGAGCTCAGATGCCACCTAGGGCCATGGTCAGGGGCAGCCCTGGTTGCACCCTGATCATGATTTCAGAATTGAAATGTGAAAGCCATTTTTCAAATGACTTCTCACCCAGGCTGAGATGGTTATAAAATGTCAAAATCCTGATATTTGGTTTTGCAAATCAACATCAAGAGCCTCTTTTCTTTGCCAGGACTGAGCTGGCCACAAAGCCTTCATCTTGGAAAGAAAGGAACACTTTGGGGAAAATAAAAACGCTATGTCCTTATCTATCAGAGACCAATGCCAAGAGGCACTTCTAATGGGGACCTGCTCTCTGCCAGCCACTTTCAGCACAGTGGACAGAGGTTAAGGGCACGTTTCCACCGCACAAAGGACGCTTTCTCATCGTGCAATTTTTTTTTTTTCTGAATCGAGACTTATGGTACCGCACAGGCATTACAGAAGTCAGCTCATCCAAGCCAGCTTTGTGTCTGCCCAGGGACAAGCTGATTAATCTCCCAGTGATTGGAACCACAGTACTATCCAGTTCAATGGATGAGCTAACGTAAATTACAAGTACAGATGTGGTCTGATGAACCATACCAGCTGTTTGGGTTTAGCTCATTGGGTTTGATGAAAATCGCTTGAAGGCCCCTATACTCCTAAATGCAGTCGATATTAAAAACATACAGTCCTCCCCAAAGGGCATGGATGAGGCCAGTGAAGGGTGAATTCTCATGAACACAGAGCAGCACCACCGGACTCACTCTGAAAGGCAGGAAGGTATGCCCTTCCTGTGTGATTCAACCCCTTTCCCACCGATGAAAATGTCACCTGATTTTTACACATTACCCTTTTTTGTTTTTATTAATAATGGTAAGGGTACCTTCAGCACTTGCTCCCTTAGAAAACTCTTTTTCAAAGCAGCCCTGTCCAAGAGACAAGACAGGTCTTATCATCCCCATTTTACAGGTGGAAAAACTGAGGCCTAGAGTGGTCGAGTGGCTTGCTCAAGGTCTCACAAATATAGTAAGCCCTCACTTAATGCTGTCGATAGGTTCTGCGACTTTGAATGATAAGATGAATAACCTAACTAATTATTACCAGAGGCCAGCTGATTTAAAAAAGAGCTACGTTCCCACAGCATCTCATCAACGTTATAATAAAACGATATTGAAAAAATCGACATTATTACAACGAAATCAACTTTTACCATAGGCTAGTTGATTGAAAAATAAGTTCCCACGGCACCACACCAAGTTCCCACAGCATCATACCAATGCTAAAATGAAACGATGTTGAACAAATTGACATTATTCAGGGACCTGCTGTACTTGGTAGCATCGTCAGAAAGAGACGTGGGTTCCAAGACCTATCATCCCAGTGTTCTCACCACTTAACTGGGGATATTTTCACCTAAATGCCCACGGAGGAAAATCAGTCGATAATTTTTCAACACCCACAAAGTCTTCTTTCCTTCCTTTTGGCCTTCTTCCCAGTACGCAGTTAACTCCTATGGCCCCTCTATATGGAGGAGGAGGAGGAGACCGCGATTAAGGGCACAGGCTTGGACTCCCCCTGCCCGAGTAGACGAAACCCCTGAGGGACACCGCACACATTCCTCACTCTGAGCCTCAGACTTCCCATCTGTAAAACGGGCACAGGCTACTGTGCGGATCACATAAGACACAGCATTGTGAACACTTAGCCTGATGCCCAGCATGCAGGAAGCACGCCGCAAACACAAGTTATTCTTTTGACGTTCTTCTCTGTTGGCCCTTATTTCTGCATGTGGAAAACTCAGTACTCATTCGACATTCTTTTCTGCTTTTTTTAACTCTGGCAAACTAATTGTAACAACTCACTCCCAACTATCATGACTCCAGTCCTTTACGTGGCACCCACTTCAAGGCCAGCACTGAACAGGCAGCACTGCTACCACTCACATCCACTGCAGGAGTGGCTTCAGCACCCAACACGGGGGCTGTGGGACAACCCGAGGTCTGTCAGTGGCAGTGTGGCCTGCTGGGGGGTCATAGCTCCAAAGTGTAGCCTCACTCCCAGGCTTTTTCCAGGATAGCCATGCGCACCTGTGCAGAGGTGCCAGCTGCCAACCCACCTGCATGGTGCTAATACAGAGGCTCCTATGAATCACGAACTGGCTGAGGGCCGCTGAGCGCTTGTAGCTGTTCCGGCCATGGACCATGAGCAACCGGCCAAGATGCTTAAACTGAGTGATGGAGAAGTCTGCAGCCAAGGAAGCCTGTTTTCCTTCCTAAAATCCGATGAAATTGGGCACCGTTAGAAACACAAGAAGAGGTCAAGGCACACAGAGTTTGGTTTTGCTTTTAATTGAAAAAGCAAGACACTGGAAGAAGATCTTTGAAGAACTTCAATAAAGAGATTCTTTGGTTCCAAGCTATACACAGTTGGTGGTCCAAGTCTACATTTGATTTTTAAAAGAGGAATTTAGTTAAATAAAAAACATTTTTAATCACAGACAGTTATAATTTGGAGGTCAAGTGGATCTAGTATTAAGCCTTGAGGGGAAGGCCCACCCCATAATGTGTTTGAGAAGTGAAGAATCATTCAAAGATAGGCGTTTTATAACACTTGGTTCCCGGGGAGGGGGTGGGGAATCAGACGCTACTAACAATACTAGTAGTAGTGGAATATTCCTGAACATACAGCTTTGCACATTTATAGAAGTGGAAGTCACTTATAGTGCAACCATATAATGGAATTTTATCATTGTAAAAGGTACACAATGGATGCCACTCACAGGACTGACGGATATCAGGGCTTCCTGATATGATGTGACAGGAAGACCCAAATTCCCTATAGGTAGGTGCTCCTCACGCCAAAAACACAGCACCTGAATCCAATCACTCTAATCACAGATACCATGGGGCATTCTACAACCATCTCAAATCCTTCAACAGTATCAACGTCATCAAAAACACCCCTCTCCTCCGCCCCCCAAAAAAGTGTCTACACTAAAGAAGATTTAAAGAGACATGAAGACGTGCTAACAAATGTAATGTGTGATTCTTCATTGGTTCCTGGAGATATTTAAAAAAAAAGCTTTTTAAGGACGACTGGGGAAACTGGACTATGAAAATTATGTAATATTATGGTTTCAACATTACATTTGGCAGGGGGTGGGGGGAAGATGATGTTATTTTCTCTGTATAGAAGAACGTCCTCGTCCTTCAGAGGTCCATGCTAAGGTATTTAGGGTTAATGTATCTGCAACTGCCTTTCAACTGATTCAAGGGCTGAGGGGAGGAGACAGGGAAGGTGACACATGTTAATAACTGGTAAATTGAAGCAAAGAGTAGATTGGTCTTCATTGTTCTATTTCAACTTTTCTGGAGGAGTGATGTTTTTCAAAATAAAACGTTTGAGGGAAGGTAAAAAATGATGGATCTGTATGTTCTGATGTAGAAAGAAATCCAAGATGTAACAGATTTGAGCAAGATACACTATGTTTTTAATTTAAATTATACATGAAAATAAAACATATATAAGATATGTGCATATATATGTATGTGTGTATGTACATAGGTATATGTGCACATACATATATATACACGTGTATGTATGCAGTATATACATACCCATAACCAATAATACACATATAGACAAAAATTCTGGAAGACTAACCAATATTACTAGTTTGATGCAGCTATCTATAAGAAAGGACATATTTTACCCATTTCTAAATTATTTTAATTCTTTACCACTTATAAGTGACCACTTACTCCTTTTAGACTCCAAAATCAAAGGAATCCTAATATAATTTTAAGAGGAAATGTTTTAGTTCTACATAGCAACATGTAAAGAAGTCTATCTATTAAACTCTGTGTGTTTCTTAAAACCTGCATTAAAGGAATCTACACAGATTTCAGACATAACATCTCATTCAAGGATCGTTTCACTCTGCCACTTCAAATAAATGCCAACTTCGAGGAGAACCCCAAAACCAGAAAGGGTGGAAAAGGAAAAAAAGGCCTACGGACTCGCCAAACTCATGACAATATGGAACAAAATGTAGACGGGAACATCTCTGGCCCTCACTCAGGGCCACTGTACTCTTACTTTACACAAAGTTCTAACAAAGTTGGTGACCGATATTCTTGCCGAGAGTCATTTAGAGGCGGCAGAGTAAACTACCAGAGGCAAGCAGACAGTTGACAAGGAAGGAAACAAAAAAACTACGTTCGAACACACTGGAAATAATAGCAGCTGCCAAGACCTTTCAGCGAGGGGCAAATCATGCCACATTCTTCCATAATCCCCAAGAGCACAACACACACACTGTGATAACTAATGCTTTTACTGACAATGCCACCACCAAGGAAAAATTTGAAGTCCATTCACCATACCCTAAGAATAGAGCAAAACACTTTCTTTTTGTAATTTAGGTTTTTGCAAGCAAAAAAAAAAAAAAATCAGCATGTGTCTGTAAGACACAGTGATATGGATTCTGACTTTCAGATAATCAAAGTAGGTAATTAGGCTACATGGTTTCTTCGGCTTTGTACTTCTAGTCTAGGACTTCCAGAGGCATTAAAGCTGTATCTTTGAGGGAAGAAGAAACTGCAGCTGGTGGAGCAGAGCAGGTCCCAGACCAACGATACAGCACCCAGCACTTTCACACGAAGCGCTGGGCTGTGTCGACGGGCAAAAAAAAAAAAATAACTCTCCAGAAAATCCACCAAAAGAACGTTTTATTCGGGAGAAGAAAAAAGAAACAAAGCCACCAAGGAGTGTGTATATGCATACTGGCCAGCCGGTGTCCCAACCAGCCGCCCACGTGGAAAAAAAGCCTCAAGACCAACATGGCTTCCCGCTTGATTCACATCCCTCCCCAGAAAATTACCACAAAGTTCAACAAGAAGTCAAGATTAGAGAGTTAACAAGGGGCCCGGCTCCACCCTGGTCCTCCCAGCTCCATGGTTACGCACCTTAAGATGCCAGTTCACTTTTATCAGCCGCGGGCACCCCCGCTCACTACTCACCTTTCCCTCCACGCCCACGCCGCAGTCAGATTCCTGGATCATACTGACATCATTGCCTCCATCACCTGTGGGTTACCCAGACCAGAGAGAAAGGCAGGGAAATTGGGGAGAGGCAAGAAATAGGACTCCCACATCTCATTCTTACTTTCAATAATCGTACATGTTTTCCGTGCAATGAATGCTTGCTAACTGCTTTTTCTGCACTGCTCCCTCCATTTACCACACTGACAGCCTGAGGTAGTCGGGTTCCTGTTTTACAGGTGGAGGAGTAGAGAGTCAGAGGGACCAGGACACTGGCCGAGGGTCCCAGCCATCGATCGGCGGCAGGGGGCCCATGTCCACGCCCCACCAGTGCCACAAGCCCTGCCTCTGAGGTGGGCTGAGTCATTATTTATCAGCGATAACCCACACCGCACTTTTGAACATTTATTGGGCACTGTGGCGAGCACTTTTTAAATGCTACCCCATTTAATCCTCCCAAGCACGGCTGGAGGAAACCCCTGGAATGATCCCATTCGACCCATGAGCAGACTGAGGCTGAGACGGGTGAGGGAAGCCACTGGGCACCGAGCCAGGAAAAACCGGCCGAGAGTGGGACCCAGATCTAACTGCTCCATGTGTGTGGTCTTCACCCCTCTGTCATGCAGCATCCTGTGTCTCTGGAAAAGGAAGTGCAAGCTGAGGAGAAAAGCCCTCGGGCACACTTCTCTCCTCTTTCTCAAAGGGAAAGAGTAAAAATAATAATTATAGCAAAAACAGAGCCAAGTCTGTGGGGGAAAAATATGACCTGAGTAAAGTGGCCTGGGGAATGTGAGGAGCACAGCAGCAGAATCCAGTTATCCTTACCGAAAACTGATCCATCACATCAGCGGAACAGGCCGAGCCAGCCGCCACCTACCTACTGCACAGGTGAGCTTTCCAGTGCGTTCCTGGAGCAGGCGCACGATCTGGGCCTTCTGGGTGGGGGCGCAGCGGCAGCAGACCACCGCTGGGCACTGGCAGGCCAGCTCCATGAACTCATACTCGTAGTACTTGAGGCAAACCTTTTGAGGGAGGAAGGGAGATGGGTTAGCCAAGGTCATTTCCCCCAGGGCAGCAGGAAGGAGCCTGTGCTCCTAGGAGGACCCGCCTGGCGGGGTCCCTGCGCCCACCTCCAGCGAGTCTCCAGAGATGACCAGGGCGCAGTCGTGCTTCCTGCGGAAGGCGTTCAGCTCAAGGTGGGCCTCGCCACGGTTCGTCACCTGGAAAGGAAGAGAGGGGTGAGGAGGCTTTGCTCTCCAGAGATGGTAGAACAACAAACAGTGGCTTCCTGGAACCAGCGTGAAGACAATGGCCATCCCAGCCAAGGACCCCTATGCCTTCCCTGCCACCAGACCGACAGCCAAATTAAATCCTGTTTGTTATGATTCTGTGGGAATTGGGAGAGCCTATATACCAACCATCACCTTGCATTTCCCCCAAGACGGCCGTGATCCACATAATAAAATAAGAGCTAAAAATGACTGCACTTTCATTCTGTGCCAGGCCCTGTGCTCAGCACTCTTCACAGATTTTCCCCATTTATTTCTCACAAGGACTCTACGAGGTGTGTAATAACAGCTCTACTTTACACTTACGGAAACTGAAGCAAGGGCAAGACTTGTTAGTCTGCCTAACACAGCTAGGACGCCATGGAGCAGGCAGGCAGAGAAGCCAGGCATCTGGCAGGGGGGCCGGCTTTTCTATAAAGGGCCAGATGTTAATTAACCACTGGAGGCGTTGCGGACCTCACAGTCCACTCCACCTAAGCAGCCTCAGACAGTACGTAAACAGTGGGTGTATGTGTATTTCAACAAAACTTTATTTACAAAAACAGGTGACCAGCACACGGGCCATAATTTGCAGTCGCTAAATTTTAGAACATACAGTCGATTCTCATTATCTGCAATACCATTTTTCCCTGAAAATAAGACCTAACCAGAAAATAAGCCCTTGCATGATTTTTCAGGATGACATCGCCCTAATGTGTCTTTTGGAGCACAACTTAATATAAGACCTGGTCTTATTTTGCAGGAAACACGGTAGCTATGTTCTACAAAGTTGCTGTGAGCACAGAATTAGCAAGCACCAAACCTTTGCTCGTAGCGGAAAAAAGGGTAGGTTCCTGCAATACAACTCATGCCTGAAGGAAGCTTATCTCGTGTTTTCTCTGAGGCATCACCTCCCTCCTGCACTTAGGAACACTAGCCAGCACTTTGGCCCTGTGCTGGGGGCCATTTTAAACTATGAAATCGCTAACAAAAAGCACAAAAATGCCAAAAAAAAAGGTGGCACTAAATACGCCGTGAAAAGGACTCTTGCTTACAGCATGAGAGCTGAGACAACACAGCAGGGTGTCACCTTGTCTGACCTCAGCTGGGAACGTTCACGTCAGGCAACTAAGACTTTTCACCGTTCAGCACGTGTCCACAAAGGACTCTGAAAGCACCTTGAGTATCGATTTTCAGGTTACAAATAAATTGTAGTGAGTAGATAAATTTGCAAATGTAGAATCCACGAATAATGAGGATTGACTGTATCTGCCTCTGCACAATGCTGTGTGTGTTATTCCCAAAACTGCTGGATTTCTTGAAGCTTCTGTGTGCCATGGACCAACGGCAGGGATAACAGCAGGCCCCCATAACATCTAGAGCCTGGGCAGTTGTCCGGCATGGTGGCTCAGATTTCAGTTAAGTGGGACAACTACATCCTGCCCCGGGGTGGGGACACAGTGCTCCTCACCCCCCAACTCAACAAGGCCAATCACAGCCCTTGACTCCCAGCCCCGGCGTAGCACCTAATGCCTCCTGCGCTGTGTGGACCAAGTGCTAGCCCAAGCGCAGGAAATTTCTCCTGTGCCCACCCAAAACACCTCCTTCTAAAGGCTCCCAAAGGTGTTCCTTCAGGAGGCAGACAGGCCAATATCTGTGATCTAGAATTTGTTTCTTATGCAAAGACTTGGCCTGCAAGGGCTCAGAAAAACCCTGGACTCATACATACAATTTCACGGGCATGAGCTTATCTGCACCCTTCCCGCTGATCGTGCCTAACTTTCCTCAGCTTCTCAAAGGGACCACGACTCCCAGTAGGTGAAGAAAATGGTGGTAACACAGGGCTGTAACAGGGTTCTCCGGAATCACCACCGGAAGGAACCCTTTAGCCTCACGTGGGTCATCCAGTAATGCCACCCAAACCGACGATGTGAGCCCTGACACTAGGTGGTTAACACACTTCCCTTTCCCGTCTTTAGGGGCCCTCTCGAGGTTGAGGTTACAGGGCAAACTACAGCAGCACCCCACGAGGCCCCAACGCAGAGAACACTTTACCAGTCGAAAAACGTGGATGTCTTGGTTTCTGGTCACCAGATGTGCGTTCTTCGCTGTGCATGTAGCTGTCTCCAGCTTGTCCCCCGTCAGCATCCAAACCTGAAATTACGGCATGAGAGGGGCCAGGCCCTCTGTTAGTGTTTGAGGGCAGCGTGTGTCACCTTCGTCGGCTGAACTTGATATGTCCCATTTACCTCCTCAAGGCCCAGTGTCCCCCACACAACACAGGAAACACCCAGTTCCCGGGCTTCAGGACACTGAGTGACCACTGCTGGGGGTCAGCAAACGTGCTGCGACACTCAGAAAACCGTTTGGCTGCACGCTTAAGCAGACATCGTGAAGCTCGGCTTCTGACCTTATAACCCTCCTTCTGGGAATTTTTCTTCAAGCAATAAATAATCTCAAGGAAGGAGAAGCTGTATGGATGAGGGGTCACTTCCATGTGCTACACGCAACACTGATTTGTCTCGTTACATATGGTCTCGCTACCTGGTTGGAGGTCTGTGAGGAATCTCATGGGCATTAAGCCGAACAAGAAAACGCTGGTGATATACCTGCCAGGTTCTTCCACGCCTTGTAACAGATCACTCTGAGTGTCACTGCTGTGGGCTCAGAGAGGGTAGGTGACTTGCCCCTGAAGCCACACAGCTAGCAGCTGTCCTGACCAGAATCCAGGTCCTCAAAGTCCAAATGGAATGTGCTTTGTGCTCTGCTGGGTTCACCCATTAACCCTTCCTGCTCCCGGCTCCCGGAAGGGAGGGGCCTTAGAGTCATCAGACAAAGGAAATTTGGGCGGTGAGGGAAGTATAGGAAGACAATAACAAGGCAGGTTTCCCGAGTATTCACCATGCCAGGCACCCATCAAGTGCCACCCATGTTTGATGTATTTCACCTTTGTGGGAACTTTGAGGCAAGAAACAAAAGCATAGAGAAGTCAAGCCACTGGCCAAGGGCCACAGAAGTTGTCAATGGAGAGGCAGGACTTGAACCCAGGCAATAAGGAGGCGAGGATGAAGGCACCAGGCCCTTCCTGAGGGCCTTGCCTCTGGATTTAACCCTGGTGTGTGCCAGCCTTTTCCCTCAACGTCCCATCTGGCCTTAAAAACAGTATTGTTTTAAGTGATCCCAGTTGGGTACTAGTTTTCAGAGTTTGCTGTTAAGAGAGCAAACAATGGGAAAGAAACTGAAGGCTCAAGTTCTAGAAAACCATGGAAAGTCATCAGTCCCACGCAGCAAATGTCCCACGTGGGGACAACAGGAAGGGCACTGCAGGTAAATGCCCAGTCCCAGCTCCACACTTCCCAGTATAAGAACCTGAAGCCACCTCGCTTGGCCTCAGTCCCTACATCAGGGAAATGGGCTGAAATGCAAAGTTTCCAAGTTTTAACCCTTTTCTGGCCTGTGAGAGATCATACCTTAGACCCTAATTATAAACTACCCTGACCCATCCCCAACACTCTCCTTCCCCTCCCATTTAACGGAAACCGGAAGGAGAAGCCCAGTCCACACTCTGTGTCCAAAACATGATTCCTTTTGGAAAGAATGGTGTTGAAAAGAAGAAAAACCTCAGGACCAAGCCAGAAAAAGAAAACTGGAATCTCCAAAACTCTGAGAGGAGAGGTCTGAGAAATGAGCAGCAACAAATTTTAAAGACCACAATGCAGCAGAAACTGGCCCTTCTGACATCAGACTATTTCTCCAACAAGGGGATCTTGCTGGTAACTTCCTGTGAGCCAAAGGTACGTGACAGAATTTGGTTTACAAAAGTCCACGCCCACACGCGTGTGAGACCCCCCAGACTTGACCCTGCCTGGAGCTCCTTTATTACTACAGGCCTGATCCACATACCCACAGAGCCCCGCTCACACACGTTTTTTGCCAAATGCAGGCCCGAGGACGCCACCGAGAGCTGCTTCTGGGCGGGGTCAGGTGACACACAGACACATGTTCTCAGGAGCTTCAAGCCACTGAGTTTGCTGGTCCCTTTGCTCGGATCCATTAGATGTAGTCTGCTCCTCAGACGCCCTCTACTGGCCTCTCCTGATTCAACGAGTGGAGATACATTTTGGTCCCATACAGCAGAGTAGACTGTCAATATGGCCGTCAGTTGGGGCAGGCAGTCACCCCACTAGGTGTTCATTCATTCACCCAGATCAAAAGAAAGACAACTGGCTGGCTGGCCGGTCACTCAACAAGAATATAATGAATGCCCCAAGCGTGCTGGACGTGACTTGGTACTTAGAGGTAAGGAGATGCACGTGGGCCTGCCTTCATGGAGCCTGGCCTGGTGAGAGGGGACAGGCAGTAAAAGAGAACACATGTCTCCAAAACCAGGGCTCTCAGGGTGGGAAGTGACCACACTGACCCATGTGAGACAGGGCTATAGGTCACGGCCCCTGCATTCTAGTACAACTTCCGGCTCTCTGCCCTCTGTCATGTGTACACTCTGCTGACGGGATACCCGGTGTGATTCTGGGACTCGTTTCCGCACGGCGGGTTATTTCAGCAGCCAGCAGGCTCCCCCTACCTTGATGCCGGCGTTCCTCAGTGTCTCCAGGGTGGGCCGCACGTCCGCTTGCAGCTGGTCTTCCACTCCGGTCAGGCACAGGAGTTCCATCTCCATCTCCAGGCTCTCGATCACAGTCGCCACTTTGAGAGAGCGGTCGTGCACACTCAGCTTGGCCTGGACATAGCGGGCCTGGGACACACCAGGGGACACAGTCACAGCTTAGGGTGGGGCGGTGCGAGGCAGACTGACATGTGGGGTGGTCCTCGAAGGGAGGAAACGGAGGCTTCCGGCCTCCTTCCACGTTCATCAGCCCACACACTGCAGTTGGACCGACCCAAGCTCCACCCTGGCTCTGCACCCCCCTGTTGTGCAACCTCCAGATAAAGTCGCTGAACTTCTCCTGAGCCTCAACTGTTTCCACCCATGAAACAGCAATCACAGCCCCTACCCCGTGGGGTTGTTGTAAGGATTGGCCCAACTCAAGATCTCAAAAAACAGTAGGTTGTCCCACACAAAACTGACAACTTAGTAATCAAAAACCCTTGACAGGGTTTTCTAAAGACGAAGTCCCATTTCCTAAGACCATCGACCCAACACTTCTGTTTATCCCCTCTTTATAGTATAGGCAAAGACGAAAATCAAAACCCTCTAATGGACTGACTCAAAACTTGTGCCTTTAATAGAAAGGGAGGTGGAAATGATCAGGACTAGGACTCCTTTTAAATAAAACTTTACAAAGAACTCAAACACATAAAAGACATAGACCCAAGCAGTTTCTCTGGGTGGAGCTGGACAAGAGCTCCGGAGCCTATCCCCCAACCTCACCCTGTGTGTGTGTGTGTACGTACATATACACAAGGTCATTATAGATATTGGTAAGTGCAATGAAGAAAGTTAAACAGGGTGACGGGAGGAAGTGATGAGTTGAGGCTGCCTTAGATGGGGAGTCCAGGAAGACTTCTCAGAGGAGGTGGCATCTGAGCTGAGAGCCAAAGGAAGCGAGGGGGTGGGCCATGGAGCTCTGGGAAGAAAGACAGAGTTCCAGGCAGAGAAAAGAGCAAGTACGAAGGCCCCGGGACGGATGTGAACCTGAAGTGCTCAGAAATGAAGTCAGCATGGCTGGAGCAGAACGAGCGAGGGGGAGATAGGAGGAGATATGACTGGAAAGGTGGGCGGGGCTGAAAAAATAATGGAAAGGTCACAGGACCACTTACTTCAAAGTCTTGATACTGCTCCTCTGCTAGAGATTTCTTTGCCACGACGAGCACACGCAGCCCCTCCCGGGCCATGTTTCCACACTGAAAAGCAGATGGCGGTCAGAGGAGAGCCACACTAGTTCCTGACTCTCACTGAGCGGGGCTGGACACTGAAGTGGACAAGCCGCTCCCCAGGGGACAGCGAAATGGCAAATCAGAACACTGCTTTCCCCTAAAGCAATCTACTCCGAGGTGGCCACTGAGGGCCAAGCACGGCCTGCACATAGTTCCCTGTAACTGGCATACGACACGTTTCGAAATTTTAATCAATGTTTTAAGATTTCACAGACAAATCTGGCTTTCTGGCTTGTTGGGAAAACTGAACCTCTGAAAAAACCAGGGGGCGCTTTCCCAAATAACTATGATCAATAATGGCTGAAACGCCACTTCCATGCCAGAAAACATAGTTGTCAAGGGGACAATATGCCAACCCGTTTCACACACAAGCTTCAACCCTGTCAGAAAAAACATCTCCCGGCCAGTTTCATTCATGTGAGTTACCTGCCTGGCCCCAGTCAGCACTTGGGTTTACAACTCACTAACTGAAAATACAATATTAATGAATGCAACAAGTGAATTTCCCCCCGTTGGAGCTGAGAGACGAAATACAGATGGTCTGATAAACCTGAGTGGTCCTGTCACCCCTGTGACAAGCAGGCTGTGACGTGGCCCCAAATGATCCCCACCTTCTGGTACTCACACCTTTGTATAATCACCGCCTTTAAGTATGCGCTGGACCTAGTGACTTTTTCCCAACAAACAGAATGTGGTGCAAGTGAGGGGAGGTCACTTTCGAGAATAGGTGACTTCCGTCTGTTCACCCTTTCCTGCTCCCTCACGTGCTCACTCTGACAAAGCCAGTTGTCACACTGTAAGCTGCCCTATGGAGAGGCCCACATGGCAAGGAAATGATGGCCTCCAGCCAAGGAGCTCAATCCTGCCCACAACCTCCACTGAGTGAACTTGCATGTGGGTCCTGCCCCAGCTGAGTCTTCACATGAGACCGCAGCCCCAGTCAACCCCTTGAACACAGCATGTGAGAGACCCTGAGTAGAGGACGTAGGCAAGCGGTGCCCAGATTTCTGGCCCACAATAACTGAGAAGTAAACGTGTGCTATGCTAAGCCACAATGTTTTGGAGTGACGTATTATATGATGGATAACAAATACAGCAACCCACCTCCCCTACACCATGGAAGGGACGGCCTCCAGAACGTGCTACCAAGGCCCAGTTTTCCCTCCCCACGTAACACTTACCTCTTCCTCCAGCCAGTCGTTGTACTGTACGATGCCAGCCATGACGACGTCTGCTCCCTTCATGTAGAATGTAATTTCTCCAGTTGATTCATCCTAGAGAGGGAGGCCGGAAGGCATGAATAACCGAGAGGAACACCCACTCTCTGCGCCAGTGCCCGCTTCCCATGACAGATGGTGTACAAAGTGTACTTAGCAGACGCCAGTGTTTTCACTTGGCCAGAGATAAAAAGCAAGAGAGGGGGCCTCACTCTGGGTCAAAGGCCGCAGAAAACAGAAGACAACGCAAAGCATCTGAAAAATTATTAAATGATAAAAGCAAGATCAAAAGGATTTTTAAGAACTTTGTTTTTAAAGTTGTTCCCATTCCAACAGGAACGGACTCCCACGCTGTAAGATCACTAACTTTATATACTGGACTGACAGTATCACCCAACTGCGGTCCACCCGAAAGCACTGGAAAGTAAGATAATTATCTAGATCAGGATTTCTCAGCCTTGGCATCATGGACATTTAGCTGGAGAATTCTTTGCTGGCGAGGTCAGCCTGTGCCTTACGGGATTTTTTTGCAGCACGTCCCTAGCCCTATACCCATTAGATGCCAGCAGCACCGCTGGGGTGACAACTAAAATATCTCCAAATATTACCACATGTCCCCTGGGAGGCAAACTATCTTAGTTGAGAACCGATGATCTAGAAAATTCCAAATCTCTCTGTGTACCTGAGGACTTTAGCTAGAGATCAGGTTACCTGGATTTTCAGTTGGCACTGACCAGATTTTTTGGGGAGTGGGTAACAAACGCTTGCACCTGGCACCAGCTCCCGGCTGATTCCCTATTTGACAAGCTACTTCCTTTCTCTGAACCTCAGTTTCCTCATCTATAAAACAGGCAAACTAACAACTCTTACTGCATAGGTTTTTGTGGCTTAAACAAGATCACAGAGCACGTAGCAAAGGGCCAGAGACACAGAAAATGTCACTCAGTGTAACCATTCCTGTTCAGGTGACAGTAACTCCCAAGTCCCTCAGTCATACTGTATGTGGAGAATGAGGCTAATTAGCCCAGAGGTTCTCAGTGGGGCAATTCTGCCTCCCAGGGGACATGTGGCAATGCCTGGAGACATTTTTGGTTGTCACAACTGGGGAGAGGGAGGCAGGAATCTAGTGGGTGAAGGCCAAGCATGCAGCTGAAAATCCTACCGTGCACAGGACGGCCCCACAACCAAGAATCATCCAGCCTCATATATCAGTGGTGCTGAGGCTGAGAAATTCTGGCTTTGAGGAATGATGGTGAAATCGCTGGTTTTCATCCCATGATTCCTTCCTCGATCATGCGCGTCACAGGGAGGCCGGAGGCAGTCGAGATGGACAAGGGAACTGAGCATGGCATCACCTCCTGCCTAAATTTTGCTACTCCAGGAAGCCCAGAATGCAAGCCTGTCAACTCTTCATTGAATACGAAATAAAGACCCAAAGCCAAATTAGTGGTACAGCGAGCGTCCTCTTTCCAAACAACTTTCAAATGCCCTCTCATCACTGACACTCTTTTAGAACAACATGCTCACTCATGAAAGCCCCCGCCAACCACAAAGAGGCACCTGCGTTTTGAAAGTGTTAGAACTGCACGCTTTATCTCTGACAGATCGTGCCGAGGCTTGATCTGAACGTGGGGTCTGAACATGAAAGCATCAGAGGGCTTTTTTTTCCCTTCTCCTTCACTCAAATGGTGCTGAACAACATAGCTGTGGGAAATAAGGTCCCTTCCCCAGCTTCCTCTACTCCAGAAGGGGCTCCAGAGAGCTTAGACATCTTGTCCAATATAAATACTATATTGACTGTCTCCTCCCATTAGTCATTTCCTCCCACCGAGTTCATCACAAGGTTACTTCGTTCCCATATTATGGCAAGATGACGCTATAAATTTACAGAGATCTGCTGGCTGTGTTGCATTGTTTTGGGGCCTCATCTTTTTCCACTGTGGTCTGATTCTGGCACCTGTTCAAAGGCCTCTTCTATTCAAACAATGACAAGTGGATGACCTACACCAATGACCCGACTTCATTCCACGTGGGGAGGGCAGTGGAACATCTTGTGCACAGCAGAAACAAAACGGGCAACACGGGCTCCCTTCAGAAAGGATAACCGCACGAGCCCCGAAGAAACTGGCTTCTCTAGCCCTCACCGACCTTCTCAGAAGACCAGACCTTGCTTTGTGAGTGCAAGAAGATCCTGCCAAGTCCTGCCCATGCGTTCACACATGTTTAAGGAGGTTGGCGAACGAGGCGAGAGCAAAACCCTGTCAACAGTCACGAAACCAAACCAAGAGATATTTAATACCGAGTTCAAACTTCCTCGCATCAGGTAATGGCCAGTTATTTTCCAGTAACAGATGAGCTATGTGGACACGTGAGAGCTGAGTTCTCATCCCCAGCACAGTGAACAATGGCGGTGGATCATTCTCTATTAGGGGACTCTCCTGGCCTGTACCCCCTAGATGCCAGCAGCACCACCCTCTGAGCTGTGACAATCAAAAGCATCTCCAGGTACTCTCAAATGTCCCCTGGGGGCACGATGGCCCCAGGATGAGAGAACCCAGAGTGAGATTTGTGCAAGGTGGAGAACTGGTCCACACGCTCTGCATGCTGACTTCCACCCATCAAAACCAACGGCAAAGAGGGAGGCAGGTCAGAAAACAAGGAAATTTATTTAGCAAAACAGTATGCATTTCATTAAACACGGGCTAGCAAAGATGGATGCTCACAGATGTATCTTTAGCAGTGAGAAATGAAAAACCACCTAAACATCAAAAAAAAGAATAAATAATGTTTTCAACAAAACACCATGCACATAAAAATCATAAAAACCACATTTAATGATATGAGAACGTTTTCAATATAATTCAGTGATGGGGAGGAGAAACCCTTTATATAGAGTTCAATGCCAATTTCATCAAAATGTGTGCAGGTATTTACACTCATATATGCTTAGGGAAACAATGAAGGGAAATTTTCCGAAAAGGTAAGAGTGGCTATTTGGGGGTAGGAAAATAAAGATGAATAGTTTTGATCCCCATCTTTACATATTCATTTCTTCTAAATGTCTTCACAGAATGTTTTGTTTTGTTTTGTTTTGTTTTTTTAGTAACCTGGGAAAGGGGACTGCTCACTGCAAATAATGGTAGATTGGCCCATTCGACAGTATCCTGTACTTCCAGGCGTGAGTCCTACTCTTGCTGTGGGCAGACAAGGGGTCACATCTCATCAAGTATGATGCGTGTCTGGGAATGAGAGACCTTTAAAGGAAGGGCGGGGACACTGCTGCCCACTGATTCTAGGATGGCTGACACTGGGAACTCTTCCGTGATGATTCAACCATGAAATGACTTCAGCAGAACCCATGGCCCTCGAACTTGAAGACATAAAGGCTGGAACAAAATCGAAGTAGGAGATCATGACTCTAATTCCCCAGGAAACACCCACCCGCAGGATTTATGCTGCTGCTTCCAGCCCACGGATGTTCTTGACATCAGATGTGTACTCAAGATACGGTTTAGAAGCCAGGGGTCGGGCCAGGTGGGGACCATGGGAAAAGCAGCAGCCGCGTGAGAGAAAAAGCCCCCTTGCCGCCCCAGCGTGCGTTGCCAAGGACATAATTCCCGAAAGTTCCTACTGGTATCAGGGACATAAAAGTCCCTTACCGTGTCATTGTCAGAATACGTTCATGCTGTTGTCACTGGATCATCAGAACCGCGGCTCAGGGAGCTGTTTCAATCTTCTACCCGGGGAGGCAGCTTCTAAAATGGATCCAGTGACCCCCACCTCCTGGTATTCACACCCTTGTATGGCGCACTCCCACTGAGCCAGGAGTTGGACCCAGTGAGTTGTTTCTAATAACAGTAAGGAAAACATGATGGGAGGTCAGTTCCGAGATGAGGTTACAAGAGACTGTGGCTTCCATCCTGCTCACACTCACTTGCTCACTTTGATGAAGCCAGCTGACCCAGGAGCTGACCCACGGACAGGCCCATTGCAATGAATGAGGGTGGCCCCTGGCCAACAGCCAGTGAAGAGCTAAGGCCCTCAGCCCACGAGGAACTGAATCCTGCCAACAACACTGATTCTATCTGGAAGTGGATCCTGCCCCAGTGGAAGCCTGGATGACTGCAGACCCAGCTGAGCCTCACCCAGACTCCTGGCCCACACACACTGTGAGACAATATGGTACCTCCTGTCGTTTTAAGTTGCTAAGTGGAGGGTGATCTGTAACGCAGCAATACGTAATTAATACACTGCCCCATCATTACTCTAGGTGCTCTGGGAGCTTTCTGACGCCCCTCTCATCTCATCCAAACTCCCAGGTCCTAGCAGTAAAGACCATAGACCTGGGAGCCAGACAACCTTGGGGTTGAATCCCAGCTCCACCATTTTCCAGCTATGTGAACTTGGGGAGATTTCTCAGCCTCTCTATACTTCACCTTCTCCCTCTGTCAAATGTCAATCACAATGGTACCTACCTCACTGGGTTATGGTGAGAATTAAATGAGTTAGTTTCTGCAAATCATTTAGAACAGTGACTGGCACACAATAAGCACTATTTAAATGTTACCTACTATTACTGTTGTTCCTACTGCTGCCACTATTAATATTGCTGCCAGCACTATTTCTACTCATTACTATTATTAGTAATACTCTAGCACTAATTACTAATACTACTATTACTAATTTACAATAATGGAATCTACAACTCAGATCCCTCAGGCATGAAACACTTATGTATATAGAATGGAGGGGATCCTCAATTGTTTTAAACAAAAAAATAAAACATCTAGGGAAGATGATTATCTGTTATTCCAAAGATTCACATGATCTGAGGTAGAGGTTTCTCTAGCCACACCAAGTATGTGAAGAACCTTAAAAATACCAGGGAACCATCCCAATACCAAAGTAGGAGAGGGATGGAACCAAGTAGTCTGCATTCTTACAGCTCCCCTAGTAATTCTATTATCAGCCAGGCTTAAGAACTACTGAACAACGTGGCCTATGAACACAGGGTTTCCAGGCTTCCCAGAATGCAAAGTGTGGTCTCTCTGAGTAAAAGAGCAAGTAGGAAAACAAGATGTTAATTCAGACTCTTCAGATGGGCAAAATGTAAAAAGTTTCATGTGATCAATTGTTGGTGAGGATATGGAGGAACATGGCATGGAGATTAGTACAAGCACTTTGCAGAAAAGGTTGACGGCATGTGGTCGAGTTAAAGACGTACATATTCTACAATCCAGCAACTCTCCCTCTGGGAATGGTCCACAGAAAAACACTGACATCCATACAACGGAGCCTGGAATGGCAAGGCGATGCACTGCTGTGCTCTTTCTAGCAGCAGCTACCTAACTACCGAGAGGGAACTGCAACAGACGAAGGAAGAGAGGTATATTCACATACCATGCAATAATAAAAATCAGCTACGGTTAATGAAGCGGGAGTCAGTGTCTGAACGTAGTTCTTTTTTTAATGCTAAACCAAAAACAGGAAGTAGAAAAACGACACATATACTACAATGCCACTTAAACAGAGAATAAGTAACACCATAATAGATGTTATTTATACCCAAACATGTCTGCTAATAGTATTTTTAAATTCCTCAGAATGATGGACTTGGTGTAGAAATGGAGAAGAAGCACGTCCAGGAGGAGCAGATGGTACTTCAATGCACAATATTTTACTGTTTTAGGAAATTTTTTGAACTACAATACATACAAAAATATGGATGAATCTTACAAATATAAATTTGAGCAAATGAACTCAAACACAAAAGAGTATCTACCTGTACAATTTTCTTTATATAAAGTTCAAAAAGAGACAAAATGAATCAGTGGCAGAAATGGGGACAGGTTCTGTCCTTATAGGGAGGGGTAATGTAGTGACCAGAAACGTGGCACAAAGGAGCTAAGGGATGATGGTGGGTGAGAGAGTCTGTTCCTTGCTCTGGGTGCTGGTTACACGGGTATGGTAACTTTATAAACACTTGAGATGTATACACGTATGATGTTTGCACTTTTCTCTGTGTATTTTGGAGTTCAATAAAAGTTTCAAATATATAAAAGAGAAAATCTGAAATAAATATGGCAAAATGACGGTGCTGAGTGATCACTACATTTATTTCAGTAACTTTTACGATTGTCCAAATATTTTAAAAACCACTGAAAATATTTAATTACACCAAGGGTGCCAAGATCATTTAATAGGGAAATAACAGTCTCTTCAACAAATGGTGTTGGGGCAGCTGGATATCCATATGCAAAAGAATGAAGCTGAACCCCTACCTCACACTGTATACAAAAATTAACTCAAAATGGATCAATGATCTGAAGAACAAAAGCTACACAACTCTTAAAAGAAAATACAGGGGTAAATTTTCATGACCTTGGATTTAGCAATGGACTCCAGTTATAACACCAAGTCAAGATCAACAAAAGGAAAAATAGATAAACTGGACTTCATCAAAATTAGTAACTTCTGGGCCGGCCCGGTGGCTCAGGCGGTTAGAGCTCCGTGCTCCTAACTCCGAAGGCTGCCGGTTCGATTCCCACATGGGCCAGTGGGCTCTCAACGACAAGGTTGCCGGTTCAATTCCTCGACTCCCGCAAGGGATGATGGGCTGTGCCCCCTGCAACTAGCAACGGCAACTGAGCCTGGAGCTGAGCTGCGCCCTCCACAACTAAGACTGAAAGGACAACTTGAAGCTGAACAGCACCCTCCACAACTAGATTGAAAGGACAACAACTTGACTTGGAAAAAAGTCCTAGAAGTACACACTGTTCCCCAACAAAGTCCTGTTCCCCTTCCCCAATAAAATCTTTAAAAAAAATTTTTAAATTAGCAACTTCTGTGTATCACAGGAATTTCACCAATAAAGTAAAAGACAACCCAAAGAATGACAGAAAGTATTTGTATAGCATATCTCTGATAAAGCTCTAGTATCCAGACTCTGTAAAAAACTCGTACAACCCCACAACAAAGACAAACAACCCAATTCAAAAGTGGACAAAGGACTTAGACATTTCTCCATGGAAGGTATACAAGTGGCCAATAAACACATGAAGATGTTCCACATCATTAATCATTAGATACAAATCATAACCACCACAACACGCCACTGTACAACCACCAGGATGGTTATAATCAAAAGAAGAACAACAAGTGATGAGGAGGAGGTGGAGAACTGGAACCTTCACATGTTGGCTGGTTGGAATGTACAAGAGGGCAGCATGGTAGAAAACAGTCTGGAGGCTCCTCCTAAGTTTAAAACACAGAATTACCCAGCAATTGAGTCACTGACCCAGCATGACCCAGCAATTCCACTCGTAGATATAGACCCAAAAGAACTAAAAACAGGTATTCAAATCCTGTACACGAGTGTTTATAGCAGCAATATTCACAACAGCCAAAAGGTGAAAACAAGCCAAATGTCCATCAATGGATGAATGGACAGGCAACATGGAATATTATTCAGCCATAAAAAGGAATGAAGCATTGATACCTGTTACAATGTGGATGAACCTTGAAAACATTATGCTAAGTGGAAAAAGCCAGGCACAAAAGGTCACCGTTTACATGAAATATCCAGACTAGGCAAATCCATAGAAACAGAGAGCAGACTGGTGATTGTCAGGGCCTAGGAGGAAAGAGGTAGGGGGAGTGGACTGCTTAATGGGTACAAGGTTTCCTTTTGGGGTGTTAAAAATGTTTCGAAACTGGAAAGAAGTGGTGCACAGCATTGTGAATATATTAAATGGCACTGAATTATACATTTAAAATGGTAAATTTATGTTATGTGAATTTCACCTCAATAAAAAAAATATACATTCAACTAAACAAAAGATCATACAATGGGAAATGTATTATTACCAAGAAATGCCCAATCTTCATTCCTTAGATCTTTCACTCTAGAACTGGGTTCACCAGAAGCTGACCAGCTATCCGAGGTTCTGTCCAATGGACGAACTAATATTCTTTCTGCTTAGGGAAGTTTATTCCCTTGTTAGTTTGGGCAACAGACAACAGAATAAAGATGGTTAGAAAGGGGTAAGAAAGAATGTCAAGCCACAGGGACGTTCACTACATACTTGTGGGTTTTAACCATTTTAAGTCATGAATAAAAACGACTCACCCTCACGATGATGCCCATCCGCTTGCTTTCATAGGTGAAAGGGAAGATCTGTAAGATGGTGAAATTCAGAATCTGGTCGCCAGGGGTCCTCAGCTGCATGGAAGACTGGTCTCGGCCCACCAGGGTTAAGCCCACACTTTCCGTCCACTGTACCAGGGCCACCTGAACATAACGGAGAGAGAAAGGTCAAACACTCAGGCGAGGGTGCTGGTTCCCAGGGCCGGCAAATGAATACAAAGGTGGAAGGGGGGGCAGACAGGTGAAGCAATGTGTGTCTCTGAGGGAAGCTGTGCAGGCCCAGTAACTGCTGAGCCTGCTGGGGCTCTGCTCTCACACCTGTCCCTGTAAGGCACGACTCACCTTCTCTCCCAGGCCCCAAAGCAGGCCAAATACCAGAGCAGTGGCAGCGAGAACCACACAGGATTAAGAGTGATTAGCACAGACCCTACGTGGCTTCTGGAAGAATGTGCACCAAGCCAAACAATTACAAGGACGAGGCGGCTTGGCCTTCAGGCTCCCCTTTGTCTCGCAGATACTCAGCCAGTGGGTGTCTACAGTGGGCATCTGGCAACGTCTGGGAACATTTTGGGTGGTCACAACTGGGGCAGGAAGTGTGTTGCTACTGGCATCCAGCAGGTGGAGGCCAGGGAGACTGCCAAACAAGACAGAAAATTATCCCGCCCCAAAGGTCAGTACTGCAGAGGCAGAGAACACTGGTCATACTGACGAGGAAGCCCAGGCTCGGAAAAGGTAAGACAGATGCCCAGGATGATACTGCTGGGAGGAGGCAAAGGCCAGGCCAGGCGAGCACCTGATAGGTGGGCCTGGCCCACAGGCCCCGCCACCCAACACTGTACTCCCAGAGGCATAGATTTATCAGGCGTCCACCCGACACCATTACAATGTTGATGGCAAGTGCCGTGGGCAGAATAACGGCCCCCAAACCTCGTCCTAATCCCCAGAACGTGTGACTATGTCCCTTACGTGGCAACAAGGATTCTGCAGATGTAATCAGATCGGGGAGATTACCCTGGATCATCCAGGTGGAACCAAGTAATCACGTGAGTCCTCCAAAGGAGGAATTTTCCTGGCTCCAGCCAGAGAGAAAGGACAGAAGGAGAGTGAGGACAGAAGGAGAGTCAGAGACGCGTGACATCACTGGATTTGAAGGAGGAAAGGACCACAGAGCAAGGAATGTGCAAGGCCTCTAAGAGCTGGAACAGATGAGGCATCCAGTTTTAATGCTCAACAAGCTGCCATTTTATTCTGATCCAAGTCCAAGAGCATGGTGTCTAGAAAGCAAAAAAAAAAAAAAAAAAAAGTACCCCACCCCCTTTTTCCTTACAAAGCTGAATCTTTGGGGAAAACAAAGGAGGTAGGTTTTAGGAGACTTGAGGAGAGGGAAACACGACAGAGAAAGGGGTACACAGGAAGCATCAATTCCATCTGAAATGTTTTATTATCTTTAAGCCTGGTAGTGGGTATATGGGCGTGCATTTATTACTCTGAAACTATCTGCATGTCTGAGATATTTCTTTCTTTCTTTCTTTTTTTTGTTTTTTTTTTGCTGTTTTCCACTGAGGGGGTGGTAGGTAAAGAGAGCCAGTTTTCCAAGAATCTCCCAGCAGCAGCTGCCTCCAGCACCTCTATTTTATCAGCATCCTCCCTGAGTCCCCACTCCTTCACCAAGAGAGCAAAAGCTACCAGGAAGTTGCCTGCAGAGGTTCAGTTGTTTCTGGAACCCCGAGGGGACACCTCCACTGAAGTGCTACCCCCTGATGGCGTTGGGGGATCACACTGGAGCCCAAATCCGTAGTTCCAGCCCAGCTCTACCACCCACCCCCACTTCCTCCCTAGGCCGGGGCCTGAAGTTGATTATTTCTCATTTCTGTTCCAACTCTAAATGTTTTGTTTATACGTCCTCAGTTGGTGCTGTGCTCAGATATCTAATTAGGTTTCCGCTGCTGATAGTAACTGAATTTACATCAGAAAGAAGTTATTCTTCATGAATGGGAAACTCTACCCTGTTTTGATTATGTCATACCAAGTCAACCAGGACGAACTAGCTTTCAAATCTGACCAATGGCAGAAGCCATTACCCTGACCTGCCCCCCCAATACAGAGCTAATCAGTAATGATTTGTTTTATTTTGTTTTTTGCTATTAGCCTATACAAGTGTTTAAAACCCATTTGCTTATTTAATTCAATAATTATGACTTTCAATATGGCCTGTCTTACTTGCTAACAACCTTCTTTGCAAAGTTTAAAATTAACAAACCTGTAAAGATCTGTATATACAAAATAATCGCATCTGTATATAAAATGTTTCTAAGGCTTCTAGCTTTTATTTTCATATTTCTATACTACTGAAATATTTTTAGCATGTATATGCATTTCTTTTATTTTGTATGTACTTTTGTATGTATTTTTACTTTGTTTTGTATGTGCTTTTATTTTTAATAAAAGTAAAATATCCCAACACAATGCAAGATATTACAAATAACCAGGTATACACAAGCCCAGAAAGCCTTACTAAACTTTTACATACCAATTTTACATTTAAAAAAAAAAAATGAAACAAGAAAAACAAAATTCTTCTTTGGATGCTTTCAAATATGTCATTGAAAGGATTTTTTTTCATTCTTCTTTTCAAGGAGCTGTTGCTTCACCCCTTAAAAACCTATTTCATTGTTCTGAAAAGTTTTGAAAAGTCTGTGATACTGGGCTTCAAGGAGATATACAAACTCCCGCGAAACTTGCTCTGAATCTAATGGAGAATGACTCTGGAACTCCAGAACAGGAAGAGGCTTTCAGAGGGATGAAGGCTGCTCTGGCCTTAGCTCACCAGCCCCCATGCCATGGACCCCACAGGGCTGTTAGAGGACAAGTTGAACAATAAATCTGAAATGATCGACAATGACAAATGTTCCTGACGAAGGACGCATCACAACTGTAGGCAAACATCATTTGAACCTGCTTACTAACTCTTACTCTTAAACCTCCTACTAACTCACAGTGAACCTCTCAACAGAGGTAAATGACCTACACTAAGACTATACTTGTCCCTCTACCCCCACCCCCTTGAGTCCCCACGTCCTAATCAAAGCTCATCGGTCTTCTGGGGGTGGGGGGAGCTGATTCCAACAGGATATGAGCCCTGCGGGGGGCCGTTCATTTTCACCTCCCACTTTCCTACTTCGACTTGAACAAAAGTCAGCGTTCATTTAAAGCTACTTTCTAACAACACAGAAAACCAGAGGTCCTACTGAGCAGGAACACGTTTAGAATGGGTGCTCTCTAACCCTTCCCAACGACAGCAGGGACGATCATTTTGGGGGTAAGGTGAGACAACCGCATTCCTTTCCAAAACAAGATGGTATAAAATCAGGTTACTTCTTAATTCTGGCAGGTCTGCGCTTCTATTCAAAAGAATCATTCCACATCGTCAAATGGTAAGGGATTTAGAGTTGGAGGTCTCAGGGAGCATCGGGTCAGAATATCCAGAGATCAGAGCAGCAGCAGAAAAAGAAACCTCGTTAAGATGAATGAACAAATTAGATGCAAAATTGATCAAAGGCTAGAAACCAAGAAGGGGGCAGAGAGGGGAGGCTTGGTTGATGGGTCAGCTGTGTGTTCCAGATTCATTCAGGAAAAAGGCCACTACTTTCCCTCCCTAAAATGCCCATCTGAACAATTCATGCCCGAATTATCCATGAAAGGGTTTCTTCATCATTGGGGGTCAGCAATATACCACCTGTGACAAGTTTCAATAATTTTCCCTTTGTACCTGGGAATGTGAGCTTGGGAAATACGCCAGATAAGGGTAAAGAGCCTTCAGTTCTTGTCAAAAGCAGGATACAGACTCATCGTTAAGAGCATGCATGAATCTGGTATCTGATTAAAGGGGTTTTTTGGTGGCATTCAATAAGATAAACAACCAGGCTCACACAGTAGCCAGTCTGCCCTAATCCAGCCTTCCAAGATTACCAATCTACCCACCAACCTAAAGTATTCTTTACCTAATCAGGAAATAGATTCAACAACACACCTCAGGGTGGTTGCAGCTTCGAATGCCCACAGGAGTTGGGCAGGTAGGAGATAGGAGGACAGGCCAGCCAGGGGCCAGGGGTAAACTGAGGCAGTAGCCGCCCAGATTGGCTAACTACTTCCAGGTGGAAACTGGGCACATTATTTCCAGATCTGATCTTTCTCAAGAGAAGCTGATGTTTACATAACATTATGTAATTTTTTAAAATATCACTGCCAAGTTTTTGTTTTATATAACACAGCATAGAGCAAACAAAACACAGCTCATGCGCTATGTTTAAGAATCAAAGGAAGCAATGGAATAAAAAGCTATTTACTCCCTGACCCAAATTTCCTTGAACCTGTACTTGAATTTCATGCTCTTATCACTTAACTCTGAGAAAAATTAATACTTGAGGAGGAGAAATGGCATCATCTCCGTAGAAATTTAGCCATTTAGAAATCACTGTTCACTGAGGTCCATTCTGGGCCAATACTAATATTCAATGGGATGGAACTTTCGCATCTGTGGCCCAAGGATGAGCTAAGTCCAAGGAAGGCTCATATGACAGTTTTCTACAGTGTCCCTAAAACACTCTGGTCCTGCTCACACAGCCCCCCTGAACTGAGCAACCAAAACCTTGCTTTAAGACTCTACCCCAGTGGTTCATAAATAACATTGATGGAGGAATTTTTCCTTATGTTCCCAACTTCTGTTCTCTAACCTCACCCTTGGGTCCGAGGGCATGGCAGAGCGATGGGAAAGCCCCACCAGCCTCCTAAATCTTCCTGAGTCAACACTCCAAGCTCATTAGTGCACACGTCTGAATGCTGTGCTTCTCCAAAGGCCTGGAGCGGAGGCTCAGGGTACGAGGAGGCATTTAGGGGAACCAAACACACCGGAGATATGAATGTAGTGCAGAGAAAAAACTTCCCAGCTGCAAATAGACTGTGAGACCTCCAGCCCACATCAAGGCCCCACCTTTCCTGGTGCTTTTTATCCTCACTCTCCTCAACAGACTTACAAAAATGCAAAACGAGAAAACTGTGGCCTTTTACACACATGCTCCAAGATGCACAGAGAGATTGAATAGGTAAGGCTACCTATCATAACATTATTTCTGGCAGCCCAAAGTGGGAGATCACCGAATGGTACGCTGGGGAGACAGAATAAATAATCTGTGGGTGTCTAAGTATCAGATATCGTGCAGCCACTAAACATCTTCTTATCATAATTATTGGAAAGAGTAACACAATCTGTTATGACTAAGTGAACCAATCAAGATAGACCATGAAATGACACTAAAATTTCAATTGTATGTACAGAAGAGAGGAAGGAAACACATCAAAATGTTTTTGGGGAGGGCTTTCCCCTCTAATTTTTTACGTTGCTCTTATAATAAAGGGGGAAAACTAAACATAAAACCTTCTTGTAGATTAGCTATATGTTCACTGTGCTTTTCTATCACCGCTGTCTGTATAACTCCCAACACTGGGACATTCCAAACGGACACAGGAACGCTCTCCCTCTTATAGACTCTGCCATCGGGAGGACAGACCCACTCACACAGCTCCAAGCCCAGGCCCACGGCCACGTGCAAGGGGGCTGTCTCATGGACTACCGGGGGAACACACCCTTTTTGGTTTTCCTTTCTAAGAGCGGAATCTTAGAGAGATAGATGGTGAAGGCAAAACACTCAGAAGGTAGGCTTCCCGTGTCTGGTAGAAGATTTATTATCAACAAGCTTGGAAGCTTCTCAAGATGAGAAACGAAGAAGGGGACAAAAAAAAAAAAATGTTCCACTGAGCTTGGCAGAACGCGACTGGGAATGCTGGCTCATCAGAACAGGGGGCACAGGGGACTAGAGTAGGTAAGAATAACCGGACATTCTCGAACCTCAGCCAGTATCAGCCCTGAGTTCCCCAAACTCAGGTGCTTAACCCTCTGTAGTGCTGAGTTTATAAAGCACTTTCAAGCCATCGTCCCATGGGCAGCAAGGCAATACTGCGTGGTTACAAGTCCAGCCTCTGGGACGTGGGGTGTCTGGTTGTAATCTTGCCAGCCATGTGACCTTGGGACTATTCCTCAGCCAGCCACATCATTTGCAAAATGGCACAATCGTAGTAACTGAGTCGTAAGGGATAGCCAGAGCGCAGTGGCTGGCACAGAGCAGGTATTCAGCAGGTGACCTCTTCTTCCGGCTGCCTTGACTCTTCTCTAGGGCCTGTGAGCTCAGTGGTACCAGCCCCTCTTTACCTTCAGGAGGCTGGATTTAGGGATGCTTTGCCTAAAATCATACCGCTGACGGAGTCAGACCTTGAAGTTCACCACGGCCAGCACTGCACCCGGGAAGGGGAAGAGGAATAATGATGCCCTGATCTTTCATGGAAGATAGTGGAAAGGAGGGTCTTGAAGTGCAGACTTTTGTTTATGCCATCAACAGACTATAGGAACACACAGCAACCCAAAGGTTTACTAAAACTCAGCCCTCTGCTAACGTCACAACACACACACCCCGTTTCCCTGAAAGTAAGACCTAGCCAGACAATCAGCTCTAATGCGTCTTTTAGAGCAAAAATTAACATAAGACTAAGTATTATATATATTATATTATATCATATCATATCATATCATATTATTACCCAGTCTTATAATAAAATGAGACCGGATCTTACATTAATTTTTGCTCCAAAAGACGCATTCGAGCTGGTTGTCCGGGTAGGTCTTATTTTCGGGGAAACACGATGTGTGTGTGTGTGTGTGTGTGTGTGTGTGTGTGTGTGTGTGTGTGAATTTAGGGAAAATCTACATTAGAACATAGTTATCGCTAGGTGGTGCGATGTACAGGTTATGTTTATCAACTTCTTTTTGAATCTACAATGTCTACTTTTGCTCAAGTGAGGACATTAGTAGTTGTGATTTTTTAAATTTTAGGAATTTATTTTTTTTCATATGACAGAATTCATGGCAAAGAGAAATAAAGGAGTCACCGGGTTGCTTCTGCTTGCTCATAGGAGAACACCTCCTTGACCATGAAACAAAGATATTAAAAGCTCTTTCGGCAGCGCCATCCCCTCTTGCTCTCACTGTCCTCACACCTCCAGTGCTCTCCAATATCCTGGAAATGATGGAATGCCGTCAGGGCTGAAATTCGCCTGTCTGAGCATTTCAGGAGCACTGCCCTCTGGCCAGATTTCATCTCCTCCGTTTCCCTGGGGAGCTACTGTATGGTGGCAGGGAGGGCCCGGCCCCCCTCATGCTGTAATCCATAACTGAATAAAGACCCTCAAGGTTTCCAAAGCAGAATGTGCACAGGAAACAAATTGAGGAAATCCTGCTTTCTGTTACAGGAAATGAATCCTCCTCCAACTGGTAGAAATTATTCCAGCGGCTCCAAAGCAAAACGAATACTGACTGGCTTCTATGTGTATTCCGTAAACTGAGCTTGCTTTGACCAGCAATGTTTTATTGATATAGAATTTCAAAGGTAGGATTCTAGTTCCAGTCGCGACTATGTGGAATTCCATAGTAGTTTGGACACAGTACAGCTTTCTGAAAGATTTCACTAGAACTAGATTTAGCCTCCTTTCTGTCACATGGTGTATTTATAGAAACACATTTGTATTTAGTGGTACACATTTTTTGAAAAAGTCAAGAAGGCTGGTCAGTAAAATGTTAACAGTGGTTATATCTTTTATTCCTAGGATTATGGTTTTCTTTTTTTCCTTCCTTATCTCTATTTTCATATATTCTACCATAAATGTGATATAACTGCGCAATAAGAAACAATAGTTGTGTGGGGGGTAAGATATCAATAAGGTAATATGGATCTCTGTGAAGACACCAAAGGCCCAAAGAAAATACCTCTTTTTTAATTCCTTACTCAGAATCTTAGAAAAACAAGACAAATCTGAATCCCAGTGCAGTTAATGGACAGAAGAGATAAAGGACTATTCACTTCAAGGAAAAAGAGCTAAGAAGCACAAAGCATTCCATGGAAGTATCACCCTCACGGAAAAAATCTCTGCGCAGCCCTAAAACAACTATATCAAAATTTGGTGGGAGCAGAGAGGTGTGGGACCCGCACGGAAGACCCCCCACATACATGTCGTAGCCAATAGATGAGTTAGGAGCTCAGGGGCAGAAGTGATGACTGATCAGATCCCCCACATCTGGAACTTGTTCAAATTCTATCAAATACCCATAAGCTGCTGGTTCGCAAGAATCTGGTCCTCTTTCATATCTACCATTGAATGGTACTGTCTTCCCACTCCCAAATGCAAAGGTGAGATCAAACAGACTAAACCTGGTAAAGAAACGATGACCAATCTGAAAAGGTTTTGGTTACTACGGCCCAAGTCTAAGTAGGTCAGTAGGATCATCCATACCTACCCTCCCTCCCTGTGTTCTGTCAGCACACAATTCCCATCTCGGAATTCGGCCAAGGGTTACCACATTTTTCACCCCTAAAAGCCTGGTTCAAATTGTCAATGGTCATGGATGAACTGGGCTTCATAGCTTGAGCTGTTCCACAAACACCATGTGGACTGGAAGGGGAGTCTCCCAGGGCACACATCCCATTGCCCCCCAAAAAAGGAGAAAGAAGTGACTGGACAGGGAATGAGACACCCAAGCGTCGTCTCTGAACTTTGGCAAAAATCTCACTGGGCTGTTCCTCGCCAACCATCGTTAACCAGTGGCTCAGTGGTATTCTCAGATTAGCCCAGACGTTTAAAATACTTCATTACTCAGCGAAGCCCCCCTCCTTCCTAAAATGAACAAAAAAATGAATTGGGAGTCCTTGTAACATCAGTGGAAGAGTAAAATGGTTTAAACAAAATTCTGAGAAGCACTCTGGTCATTTTTATCATGGGCCTTAAAAATACTCATCCAATTTCACCCACAGCACTTACTGACTGCCTACTAAGGTCCTCCCAATACCTTCTCATGGAGCCCACGTCACAGACGCATGGAGGTACAGAGTATAACCGGCTCAGGCATGTAGTTGGGACCTAAGACTCATGGGCTCAACTGTCTCACTCTTGCCACCTCCCTAGGGCAAGATGTTGACACCACAGAGCTTAGCCCATTATAGGCACTCAAATATACCTACTAAATTAATGAACCCAATCACACCATTTCTAGGAATACTAGGTGTAAGGACGCTCACTGCAATGTTTATAAATATTACCGCTAAAAATGAGAAATAGCCTAAATTTCAGTAATATGAGAACAGTTACAGATATTAAAATATGTACATACGCAGTAATTCTGAAGCTTTGCTTTTTAATAATATTCAAGAAAATTGGGAAACAGTCATGACAAACACTAAGTGAAGAAAGAGGATCCAAAACCATACCTATATTAAAATTCCCTTTTTCTTTTAAGAAAAAAATGTAAGATATTAGAAGGCTGTGTATCAAAATGTTCTTGGTGGCTTCTGAAAAAATGGTTTAGTAAAATGACGGAGTTGAGGCTCTGAAAAGAAACTCCCTAGGTTGGAACCCTGGCCCTGTCACTTACGGAGCTGGTGTCCTAAGATTCATTAGCAAGGGCAAGTGGTAAGTTTACCATGAGGAAACCTTGGAGAGAACACCTTGGTCCAGTGACCAAAGTTCACGGCTCCAAGAATGGGCTATGTCGGTATCACGTGGCTCCTGATAACAGCACTGAGAAGGACAGTGCCCAAAACGCATAACCTGAGTCTGCACCATGAAACAATGTCAGACAGACCCCAACTGAGAAACGTTCTACAACACAACTGGCCTGCATGCTGCAAGGGGCAAGCCCATGAAATTAAAAAAAAAAGCAGAGAAACTGTTTCCAGACTAAAGAGACTTAAGAGGCGTGACAACTGAATGCAGTGTGGGTTCCTGATCTGGGGAAATTCATGTTTTGCGGAGGTAAGAAAGTTAGGAGCACAGCTGATGAACTTTGAGTAAGATCTGCAGGTGAGATAATAAATAATATGTATTGATGTTCGTTTCCTGGCTCCAAACGTCCTCATTTTTCAGGAACAAAAGTAAAATGTTTTAAGAGTGAAAGGGTATGTCTGCAGCTTACTCTTCAGAGATAAGGAAGAGAAGGATAAAGAAAAGATGGGAAAATATTAATTTCTGAGAACCTGAGTGAAGTTCTGGCATATGGAAATTCTTTGTACTAGTTTTACAACTTTTCTGTAAGTATGAAATTATTTCAAAATAAAGTTAAAAAAAAAAAAACAGGTGACTTTATGCTAAATGTTGAAACCTCTCTATCTCTGAATTTGCTCTTATGAAAGTGGGGACAATAACAGTGTCTCTTTGTTGCTGGGAAGATTAAATGAGATAATAATACAGAATGCACTTCTAATGGGACCTGATGGGAACCAAATGTTCAAAGAACGTTGCCTATCGTTACCCTATCCAGGTGAGGTTGCAATTGACTAATTTTCCTCTTTATAGTCTTCTGCAATTTCCAAATTTTCTACACTAAAAAAACCCTGCTTTTTCTGGGTGGTGAACACACAACGTGATTTATAGATGATGTAATACAGAATTGTACACCTGAAATCTATGTGACTTTACTAATAATTGTCACCCCAATAAACTTAAATTTAAAAAAGAAAAACAAACCAAAAAAAATCCTGCTTTCATAATCAGTATAAAAAAATTTTAAAGGAAGAACATAAACAAAGAAAACTGGAAGAAAAAATGACCAAAATGTTAACAGATTGGTGAAACACAGACCTGTGTCTGAATTACGTTCAGGTCAGGGGGACAAAGAATATGATACTATTTTCATGCTGGGCTAGTTCTCTGCCAACACACACGCAGAGGGCGTTCCTATCACACAATACCCTAAAAGGCAAAGGAATCAGGGCTTGTTATAAAAACATTAAAGGGCCAACTGTGCTATCAGGCCCTCTGCTCTTGAATATGCAATCGAATGAATCCTTTTGTTATTAGCCAGAGAATATGCTCAGATATGAACAGCAACTTAAAAATACTGGTTTACTGGGCTTCATCAAAATTAGAAACCTTTGTGTTTCAAAGGACACCATCAAGAAAATGACAGCCTTCAGAATGAGAAAAAATATTTGCAAATCATGTATCTTATAAAAGACTTATAGAGGATACATAAAAAAAACTCTTATAACTCAATGACACAAAGACACATGACACCATTAAAAGTGGGCAAAGGATATGGATAGACATTTCTCCAAAAAAAGATACACATAGCCAGTAAGCATGTCGAAAGATACTTGACATCTTTAGTCATCAGGGAAACGCAAATCAAAACCAGTGAGCTTCCACTTCACACCCACTAGGATGGCTAGACTCAAAAGGACCAACAACGACAAGTGTTGCCAAAGATGTGGAGAAACAGGAACCCTCATACACTGCTGGTGGAAATGTCAGATGGTGGAACCACTTTAGAAAATAGTTCCTCAAAGAGTTAAACAGAGTTATCATACGATCCAGCAATTCCACTCCCAGGTATACACCAAGAGAGATGATAATATGTGTCCACTCAAAAACCTGCACACAAATGCTCATAGCAGCGTTATCAGTAATAGCAAATAATAAAAAATAAAAAATAAACACACACATACACACACACACATACATACACACACACAAATCCAAATGTCCATCAACCGATGAACGGATAAACAAAACATAGTGTTAACCATACAACGGAGTCTTATTCACCCATAAAAAGTCACGAAGTTCTAATGCATGCTCCCACGTGGATGAATCTTCAAAACATGCTAAGTGGAAGAAGCCAGACACAAAAGGTCACATATTGTATGTTTCCATTTGTATGAAATGTCCAGAATAGGCAGATGGATAGAGATAGAAGTAGGTTAGTGGTTGCCACGGGCTAAGGGGTAGGGGGAGTCTAGGGGGGAAATGGATGTGGAGTGCTTCCTTCTGGGGTGAAAAAAAAGTTCCAAAATCAATTGTGGTAATAGTTGCATAATTTCATGAATATACTGAAGAAAAAAAAAAAACTGAACCGTATATGTTAAAGGGGTATGTGGATTTTATCTTAAGAAAGCTGGTTTTTTGTTTTGTTTTGTTTTTTAAGGGGATAGGATTTAAATGGGACCTTGTGCCCGTATCAGCTGGCCACCTAAATTACAAATAAAAATCTCTTGCTCTTTCGTAAGTCAAGGCAGATCTTAAGTCCAGACTATTTCTTCTAGGGAAGATCAATTCCTATACGCATTTGGAAGCGCGTCTCCCTAGCAGCCCTGCATCACCCTGGCTCTCCTCGGCCCTAACAGGTGGCTGCCTCCCAGAGCCCCACCTGAAGCATGAGGATGAACGGCAGGGCATCTGTGCGCTTGTGCGGCGGTATTTACCTCATCCGGGCTGGATGCCTGGTACACGCGGCACGAGTCTTCATACTGCTTCTCGGCCTCAGCCTGGTCGGTCACGCCGTTGGACTCGTACACGGGAGTCACGTTGTGACAGAGCGCAATGGCCTTCACAGCTTCGTGCACACGGCTGCTCATGGTCCGACGGACTTTGGTGGTGATCGCAGGGCCCTTCTGAGCAGGTGGGTCCTGGGGTTGCTGGGGGGAAGGAGAAACCATCAGGAAGATGAGGGAGGCACAGAAAGGTCTCGGAAGTGTGGGGAAACCACCACACAGTTACTGCTTTCCTTACTAGGGCTGTAACAACGGTAACTCTCAAATATATCTACAGTGACATCAATGGCATGGCATTTTCAGAAACCCAATCAGTTATGCTTGGGAAAAAAAGGGAAAGAAAAAACATCAATAGAGGGGGAAAAAAACAATTTAGTGACTGTGGGTGATTCTACCTGTGAGCAAGGGCATCTGTCTTCCTTTGGGTGGGGTCAAGGGGCCGCCACACCGAAAGCAATCCTGGTGTTTGAACCAGGGCTCCTCAGCCTCGGCACTACTGACATTGGGGGTGACCATTTTCTGTTGTGGGGACAACCCTGGGCGTCGTAGGATGTTCAGCAGCATCTTTGGCCTCTACCTGATAAATGCCAGAAGCACCTCCCCCCACCTGCTATAACAACAGATGTTGCCCAAAGTCCCATGGAGACCAAAACCACTCCTGGTTTAGAAACACAGTTTTAAACGTACAATCTCGGGTTTAAAATAACAGGCAACAACTTCAAATGGCGTGCTACAGGAGCGACAACTGTCAGTAACAAGTAACCCAGGGCAGGGCCACGTTGGCTTTATCAGGAACAAGCAGAAGGAAACCTGGCCAGATGGATGTAGGGCACGGTGGTACCTAGCACTTCACTTAAGGCCGTTTTTCATGAATAATTTTAAATGTGCTCAATTTTTGTCTTCTCTGCTGTCTCTGGCCGCTTAACCTGTCCAAGCAGCTGTTCTACTGCCAACCTGGCCTTCACCCCATCCCTCTGTTCATACCTTTCAACACATGGCTGGACCTCCTGAATGGATTAAGTCTTGGGGAAAATGGTTTCAAGCAACATGGTAAGAAGAGTATTGAAGGTTAAGAAATCTGAGCTTTATTCTTAGATGGGTTGTGAACAGTTGTGTGACCTCGAGCAAGTCATGTGTGCTCTCGGGGCCTCAGTTTCCTGCTCTCAGTTTCCTGCAAATGAGGGGCGTGGGCTGGGAGAGGGGGGCGTTCAACCCACACTCCACACCCAAGAAGCAGAAACCCGCTCAGCATCAGCCAGTGTGGATGGCAAGCCGCCCCGATCTGTGTTACACATCGGGTGCCATGAAGGCCTTCCTTTGAAGTAAGGGTGCCTTGAAATATAAAAAAAAATAAGACCACTGAGAAAAGGCCACCTGTTAGTAGTGTATGGCTCAGTGTTCAGTAAAACTCAAATGCCCTCCCATAGCCCCTGGGGCCCACCTGATTAGCTCCTGCCCACCTCTGCAACCTCCCTTCATGCCATCTTCCTCCTCAGTCCCCTCTGCTCCAGCCACACTGGCCTGCTCTTTGAGCATTGCTGAGCTTCTTCCTGCCGCAGGGCCTTTGCACTTGCTGTGCCTTCTGCCTGGAACACCACGTCTGCAAGGCTGGCTCACTCCATCTCATCCCTGAGGTCTCAATTTGAATGTCACCTCCTCAAAAACCCCCTAATGCGTGTTGCCCCACTTGTCCTCCCCACCAATGTCATGCTTCCACATTTCCCTGTCCTGTGGTTACTGTCCTGTTTAAAACTGGCTTGTTTACCTGATGATTCTCCTGTTAGGCCGTGAAAACAGCTTGTCTACTGCATACTTTGAGCAGGAGACATTTACTGAACAAATGAACAACTTAATATTCCTAAGGTAATGGGGGGGGGTCTTCACTTGACATGATTTTTTTTTTCCATCTCCAATAAGAAATAAATAGCAAACTGACCAACATTGGTTCCAGATTTTAAATCACGGTTTTGGACAAAGGACCTGTAAGAGTCTTTCTGCCTCCACAGCTGAGACCCAGAAGCTAGAGTTCTTAATGAACTTACTGGATACGACATTCCATTAAAAACATTTTTTATCCAACATAGGAAAAGCGATCTGATCTTTTAGAATGAATCGCATTTTATACCCATGAACACATGGTTGCCCAAAATAGAGAACAGATGGGTTACGAAAAACAAGAAAATGACTTTCATTTAATTTTTAATACTATTTTTAGCAGTGGCATTAGACTCCTCAGGTAATTAGACAATTACTAAATTATTCTGGTCATGCCAGCACACACACTGCTCTGGCTTCCTGCTCTGTTAACCTTTGGTGTCAAGAGGACATGAGTTTCACTTCCAGGCCAAAGGGCACTGCATGGTAACAATAATTAGAGTAATGAATCACAACTACAGTTTAAATGAATCATTATTTGCCAAGTGCTTTTGATTACAAAGGATTTAACTCTAAAATTCTAACAAGGGCTGAAGATTTACAGAAAGGTTCTCCCCGCTGCAGAGACGAAATCAAGAACGTTTTTTCTAAGTTCTGTAATTTATGTTCTAGCCATGGGTGTGTGTCTTCGTTTTTGCCCACATTCCTCAGCACCTGGACCAAATTATGATTGAACATTCGGGGCAATAACAAGTCCTTTGACAACGTAATTGCTTTGGCCGGCAAGTTTTTAGTAACTGTGGGTTTGAATGAAAGGCCGAGTTAAGGGCATTCTTCACAAACTTTTGAATTGTACAAGCAATCTGATTTTGTGTCTACAGCAGTCAAACACTTCCACTACTATTTCAAACGGGGGTAACACAGAGCTCTGGGGTTTTGTATTCCAGGTGAAACCAGTCCAGAAATGGATGGCCCAGATTTTTCACAAGGACCTTACTTTCCGATCAGGGAATAAATCAAAAGATGAGGGTGATGAGCCCCGACCAACATCACAGGCGACTGGTTGAATATCTCCATGTTCATTTTGTTTCTCTCTTAAATACGCATCCCCTTTCTTACTGTTTCAGGGAAGAGGAGTCAGAACTATTGATTCTGAAATTCTCTTTTACTTTTCAAATAAAAGGCTCCTACACGTACCAAATGCGTAGGAGCCTTTATATACGTGATATACGTAATCCATATATCATTAAGGCCTGGTAATTACCAGGGGCTCAGCTAGTATTAGTATTAGGTCCCGTCTTCAAACGTCTTCACATTCCCCATATGGAAGAGTTTCACATCGTACAGTGTTTATTTCTAGCCTCCTCCCTATAGGCCCTTTAACCTACACACATTTCTTCTTACTTAAAAAATACCAGGGGAAAATAAAAACAGATGTGGTATCCACAGAGGCAGGTTCTGACTCTTTCTGCCCTGGGGAAAAAAACCACTGGTCCCCTTAAGGAGGGAGGCCAAAACAGCTCCACGTGAGGTCAGAAGTTGGGACAGGAATCAAGTTCTCCATATACATACAG
The DNA here is from genome assembly GCF_964194185.1 of Rhinolophus hipposideros. Lineage (NCBI taxonomy): Eukaryota > Metazoa > Chordata > Mammalia > Chiroptera > Rhinolophidae > Rhinolophus > Rhinolophus hipposideros. The sequence goes on along the minus strand of NC_138068.1, from coordinate 8,284,118 downwards.
AGGCCCCTGACTTGGGCCCTTGGGTGGGTATCTCGCACCATATAATGCTTTGGAGTCATTGCACGGAGTCCCAGCCAACAAATGAGACAGGGCGAATCAATGAAAAATAGGCCTTTGCTTCTCATTAATGACCCATGGCAGGGGCATTTCTCAATGAGTACTCCTATCTGCGTATCAGGGAAGGTTGGGACAAAAATTAAATATAGAGTCACCCTGAATATCAGCTTTCTTTCTAAATGCAATTAAAACTTCACATCACTCACGGGCATTCATAATACTAGTAGATAGTATGGATGGGTTACAACTGGTAAAAATACATTATTGAAGAGAGTTTTTGTTTCCACAGCCCTTCTTCACTCCCCAAATAAAGCTCAAAGCTGGTAAATCATTAACCTTGAAGCGGCACCCCCACAGAGACAGGCTCTGAGCTCCCACTTCCAAACAAGCTCCCACTTCCAAACGAATCCACCAAGTTACAGGCTGATTACGTGACTGAATAAGTAACATTTACTATTTAATTGTAGGCATCTTAGAGCATGACAAAGGCCACAAATTTCAATTCCTTGAAACTGAACCCCTTGGGGGATTTTACTCACCATTTGGCAATATCCGGAGACATTTTTGGTTGTCACAACTGGGGTGGGGGTGTACTACAGACATTTAGATGGTAGAGGGCAGGGACGCTGTTAAAATCCTCCAATGCATAGGACGGCCCTCACAACAAAGAATAATCCAGCCCAATGTCGTAGGCTGAGGCTGAAAACCATGACATAAAGCCACTGACACCATAAAACCAGGGCCAGGAAGCAGGAGAGGCCTAATTATGCAGGTTGGATCCTGTCAATTTAAAATTAAAGTAAGGTGTTCATCTTGGATTTTTGCATTAACGTTTTTAGAATGTTGCATTATGATTTATCTTAATCACTGCGGTTTTTTCGGCACCCCATTCAGTTGTGCTCCATGGGCATGTACCTCAGTCACTCTTCTTACTTTAATCCTAGCCCTGTTAGGAAACCATTAAAAATGATTACAATCATTGACGTGAGTGAGAAAAAGGAAGTTGGATAGTGTTATTCTAACAGTGGTTCTTAACCAGAAATGCTTCTCAGAATAACCAACGAAGATTTTAAGAAACATGCTTGCCCCCCCCCCAGCTAAAGAATGCAATAGGGCCCAGGCATACGAATGTATGTAAATATATATATATACATACACACACACACACACACACATATATACACATATATATATTTAACTTTACATGAAATTCTGATGTTCAACTCTAGTTAAAAAGAATTATGAAAATATGATGCCTTCTTGTTGTAAAGAAAAAAAGAAACACACAGAGAGAAACACAGCATACATTTCTCCAGACACACAAAAGGCCAAGAATCCTTTGGCATTTTAAACACTCAGATGTTAACACTGGTTATTTCTAAGTGATGCGAATACAGGTGACCTCAATATTTTTTCTTTGTACTTATTCACAGTGTTTATTTCCAACAACAACAACAACAAAAGTATCATAAAGAAATAATAGAGCAGTTAAAAAAAACAAAGTCAGCTTTGTCCCAGGAAAGTTAAAAAGCAGTAAATTCTTCCTCAAGAAAACATAAAATTAACCTTATCTATGTTTCCTACAGATGCAGAAAGCGAGAACGCAGTCGGGGCCCCAGTAAGTACTGACAAACTGAATGGATCAGGTGCAGGAAAATAGACCGGAAACTCACACATTCACCACCATACTCATTAAAAAGAAAAAGCTCCGTAAATTCCAACTCGAACAATAAATACTAAAACGGTATCAGAGACAAAAATATTAGAACTGTGAAAAATGACAGTTCACAGACCAAAACCTGTGGAATAATATCTATTATGTTTTTTGAAAAACATGAATTTTACGAGTACAAAACAGCCTAGGACACGCAAAAGCACTGGTCTTGGTCTTCTGAGAAGCAGGACATCATGAGGCTCCCATTTCCTACAGTCTTTTTTTGTTGTTTTTAAGGCACATCTATTAACAAGAGTTGAAGATATGCCCATTTGCTGTGGGAAGTAAAATAAAATAGATGACTACATATTCCAGGTAATATAGACGAGTTGTCACAAAATATTTTGATCATGTGACACACTGGGGGGGGGAATGTTTGAGGACCCTCCATATATATTTAACTTTGCATAAATAGGGTATGCTGCCTTATCAAACAACAAAACAATGACATTCTAAAAAGATATGATAAAAATAAAAAAACAGCATTTTTCACAGCATTAGCCATTGTCTCAAAATAACATATACTCAGCATACAGGGGACCACAAATTGTAGAATTCAAATTAAATTTCAAATTGTCGTATCTGTTATTTAGTCAAAGGGGCAAGAAAGTGCTGATGCGCGCTACAAGCTAGAGAAACCTGAGGACATTATGCAAGTGAAATAAGCCAAGTGCAAAAGGTACTGTAGGACTCCATTTCTATGAAATGTCCAGAACAGGCAAGTCCCCTGAGACAGAAAGTAGGCTGAGGGAAGAAGGAGTAGGGGTGGGAGTCTAATAAATAAATATGAGGCTTCTCTTGAGGGTGATGAAAATGTTTGGAAATTACAGAGTAGCGATGGTTGCAAACACTGTTGAGACTATTATGAAAAAACACTGAGAACTGTGCCCTTTAAAAGGGTAAACTTTATGGTTTGTGAATTATATCTCAATTTTGTTTCAAAGGTACCAATAAATAGATAAGCCAGAGGAAAAAAATCATCACATCTCCTTAGCATGTCATGGTTTGATCTCATAATGTTTCGCCATTTTCCTGTGGTTCACTTGGGCTTATATTAATCACCTGGATTTTTCCTGTAGCAATCGTTTAAAGTCAGCTGCTCTCTTTATGCAGGTCACTTAAATAACATCCCTCAAACCAGTCATCTGGACATTTTACAAACTGCAATCTCCATCGCAACGTTCTGAAAATAACCAATTACAGAATTCCGACTCCTTCCGCAGGACAGGAGACGGACAAATGTCCGTCTGATACAAGGAGTGAGGGTCCCTGCGTCACTCTCAACATTATTAGTGTAAGATTTAAATTTTGCTTTAACTTGGAAGGTGAAAATGAAATGTGAACAAATGCTCACGTCTTTTCTTCATGCACCCCAACAGGTCACCTTGCAAACTCTGTATTGGAGCCCACAGATACAAACGCTGATGTTCTGAAAAATAGGGGCGAACCTTAGATTCACGGTAGCTATTCTCGAACTCTGTTGTACTTTGGGTGTCTAGAGATTCCGACCATCGCTAGAGATCAGAACCAGGAGTTCCAAGCACTGTACCTTTACTAAACACTGTTATAAAATCCAGTTATTGAACTCTCACAGATGAATGATGGAAGGAATCTTTGTGGCATGGTGGGTATATTCTAAGATTGAACTGAGGTGATGGTTCTATAACTTTGTAATTTACTAAAAACATAAATCACTGAAGTGTACATATAACATAGCTGAATTGTATGGTATGTAAATTATACCTCAGGAGAGCTATTAAAAAATACAAGCAAGCCTTCCTATGTCTTGTCACGAAAGTATTCATGTGTTTCCTGCAGGATTTTTAGATGTCACGACAGAAGGATTCACAGGCTTCGTGGGGGTGAGGTAACATGTATATATATATGTTAAACGGTAATTCTGAGCTCACACCAACCTCGAGATGACCTAACCTGTACCATGCAGCTGTTTTAAACCCAAGGCCATGGTCGGCAAATCAATTTATGAGCATCCACACAGGAAGGGTTAGGAGTTCAGAAGTGTCGTTTTCTGACTTGTAACACTTTACAGACAGTGTTATCTGTGCTAAACCAAAAATGGACCATAAAAGCTGAACCACACATAGATCCAGAGTAGCAATGGCTTCTGTAAATACCACAAGCTCTTAAAAAATACCACCAAAATGGAGGAGGAGGTGTCTCGTGCCGAGGGTCCACCACGGCTCTGAGGCCGTCTAACGTCATCAGCAGGCCAGCACTGCTGAGCGGCCTCCAGCCGGTGCTCGGATCCTCGGAAGGAGCCCGGGAGGCACTTGGGGTTGATGGTTAATAAAGAAGAATCTACTCCAAGACACAGAAACGAGGCAGTTCACTGGGCCCCAAATGCTGAAGGCAGTGGTGTAACCGGGGTGAGTGCCAAGAGAGGGTGAACAGTGGGACGGGTGTGGGGAGGGGACACAGGCCACAGCCAGACCACGCTGGAAGTCTCAGACCCCAAAAGGGAGCCGAAAGCACAAGGGTGAACCTGTGCCCCTACGAGGGGACCATGGAACACAGCAGGAAAACCATGCGGAAGGTCATGGCAGACAGCAGGCCAGGTGCGTGAGGGCGGTCGAAGGCAAACAGGTGATCTGGTTGGTGGGAGCAGGCCTGTGACTGAAGGCAGGGGTGATGGGGGAGGAAGCAGGAGTGTTTCCCAAAACCTCGCATGGAATAGCGGGGTAAATGGGTGTGGCACTTACTACGACAAGAACCTGTGGAAGAGAAGCAGGTGTAGGGGAAGAGGGAGGAACAACCCAGCAGCAGTGATGCCAAGCAGGCAGGTGTATTCCTGTGTAAAAATCCAGGTCAGGCCACAGACAAGAGAGAGGAACCATTAGCACCCACCGGCTGATGGAAGGTGTGGGGAGGAGGCGACCAGCTCATGAATGACATACAGAGAGACACTCACAGAGCCCCAGAGACACCAACACAGCATCACCACGTCGAAGAAGATGAGTCAGAAAGAGGGAAAGGAACCAGGGGCTGACTGTGGCTTTTCCGCCCCGTCCAACCAAGTCCTCGTGGTTTTTTAATAGTCCTAAAAAAACATCTTTGAAAAAGATCCATAGATCTACTTGGAGATAAGCCATGTGTTTCATAAGCTACGAGTGTTTCATGGTTGCTTCTGGATGATGATATTAAATGGACCAAACGAACTGTTCTCAATGTAAAGTCCATTCCCACTTCCCCACTTTCTCCCCTGCTGGGCTGTTTTCAGCAGATACCCTAGAAATCCAGGTGTGCCTGCTAAGCAAATGTTCCAGAAAATTAAATGTCGAATATAACTGTGTCATAAAGTATCCAAGGGATTCCACCTTTAACGCTTATAAAAAAAAAGGCATTCTTCACATTTTTCACTGGCCTTCCAATAATAGAATTATTATCTCTTTTGACCAATTTAAGCAAAAGTATGGCCTCTTTATCCTCTTGTACACAAACAAGCATCATAACATGTACCTGGTCTAATGCAGTCCATCCTTGCCCTGGATGTGTCTCGGAATTACCAAGGGATTTGTTTATTAGTTGGTTGTGTCTTACTTTTAAAACACAGAAGCCCAAGACTTCCCCTAATATTAATGAATTTGAATCTGGAGGGTGTCAGGCCCAAATCAGTGTCTCTCATTTTGTTTTTGTTCTCTTTTTAAAACTACCACCAGTAATTCTGATGAGCAGCAGAGACCGGGACCCACTGGTCAAATTTTCTAGGTGTATCAGGACACAGACCACTAGTAATATCTTACTGTGAAAAATGACTAGTTTTGAAAAACTACATAGAAAAAAAAAATGTGAGAGCAGATAAGTTGGAAGTCATCTCTGATAAGTTAATTTATTCAACATAATTGCTGAGTTGAATACAGACAAGTAAAGCTCATCAGTACTACCATGATTCTGTCATAAATAGACCATCAATTTTTACTGCTTTGGCTCATAACCAGGGAAAAGGAAAAAATAAGCATGTTCATAAAACCAACCACAGTAGGTTCTCAAAGATCTTTCTGGCACCAGTTATTGCGCAAACAATTTTCTCTTATGTTTCCCCAATATTCATTATTATTTCGATAAAGCAGATTAACTCCGGAAATCAGAAAGATGGGGGAAATCTCAACTGCAATTTTATTCAAAACGTAAAAGGTTAGTGGTTGCCAAAGATTCAGAGGCGGTGGTGGTTGGGGGGACAGTGGGGAGTGACTGCTAATGGGTCACTCCCCACTGGGGTCTCTTTTAGGGTGATGAAAATAAAATTGATTATGATCATGCTTACACAAGTCTATGAATACACTAAAAACCCATGGAATTGTACACTTTAAATGGGTCAATCACATGGTATTATGAATTGTATCGCAATATACGAGTTAATAAATGTAAAGGGATTGTTTGGGGTATCAAAATAGAAAGCTTTACCTGTGTGTAAATACTAAATATGTGGCTTTGTACTTCATCCATTGAGTCAAGGCCATAGGCCACTGTGCCTAGATGGAGCCGCTTGAAAACCATCTCATTCTGGGTAAGAGTTCCTGAAACATAAGACAAATGAGTAACTGCCTACATCTTCAAGCTTTTATCAGTATTAGCAGTAACGATAGTTGTTCTTTGCTGAGTTTACTATGTATCACACACTGGTTTGAACACTGCCCCGATGGAATGCACATCAGTAGTATTTTGTCAGCACAGAATCCAATTCCCTTTCTTTTGAAAACGACATCCTAGGTCTTCCTGGGGAATTACTACCCTCATTTCCTGGGATGGTCCAGGGAGTGTCAATCAGGGTGCCCGACTCATTCCATTGGCCAACAGGGTGGCACATGACATAGTAGGACAATCAGATTTTATCTTGAAGGAACCCTAACCTTGAGCTGACAAATACATAGATGAGTAGGGTCAAGTCAAATACATAGATGTATTGTGACATAGGGTCAAGTGACAGAACCCCACAGAGACCATCCCAAGGTCCTGATGCTGACATATCCAGAACTTTCCTGGGTCCTATCCTCCCTGATACCCAGTTTTTCTCTGTTTGGCGAGCCACTCAAATCTTTGCAATAGATTCCCTCTTACCCCGTGGTCACTAAATAGAGATGAAGCTTAAACCCAGGTCTTCCCACTCCCTGGTCCTTATTCTTAACCACTATCATCTTAAATTGTGGAGTAGTATTTTGGGGTGTGGTTATGAGGTCCAGACTTGAAGCCAAACTGCCTGGTTCCAAGCCTGCTTCTGCCATTATATGCTTATGACAAGTCCGTTAACTTCGGCATGTTTCATTTCCTCATCTGTAAAATAGGGATCAAAATCCCCACAGGGTACCTCACAAGGTTAGGGTAAGGATTAACTACGTAACTATATATGTAAACACCCAGAACGGTGCTTTACATATCAATAGCACTATGTAAGGCTTAGCTGCTATTATCATTATCACCATCGCCACCAAACAATCAATCTTCATCAAGAAATGAAGAAAATACAAGTGCAGCAGCAGACATCTCTAGGAGCTCTAGAAAGAGGATCCAAGCACCTTCGCCCAGCTTGAATCCTGGGAGGACCCCTGGAAGCTCACCTGTCTTGTCTGTGAGTAAGTAAGAAATCCTTCCCAGCTGCTCAGGAATTGTGCTGGAACGCACCACGGTCCCGGGGATTTTTGAATCCCTTCGAATCACCCAACTGTACACAATCTTCCCCATGTCCAGGTTCACCCGCAAACTAGTCGAAAAATCAGAGCAAACCAGTTAATAGGATCTACGCAAGGCCCTTGGCGTCTCTCTTTGTAAACAACAAGGATTCGAAATACACATCCTTTGTGCCACAATGTCTGGAATCACTCCCTACAGAAGCCATTGCCGGGATGAATGCACAGCTAGAACAAGAGTCAACACCACGAACAAATAACACGTGACACAAATCACTATTTTCATGAGGCTATATTCTCTCATGGACCAAGGTCACTTAAAACACTGAAAGGATAGTTGTTTTAGTCTTACTTTACGAAGAAAAACATTACTGGTCCTCTGAGCTAATGTATTTTGGATACTCTATTCGTATTGTAAATTGTGGTAAAATATACATCACAAAATGTCTCATTTAAACCATTTTCCGTGTACGGTTCAGTGGCACTAAGTAATTCACAATGTTGTGTATTACCATCATCACCATCCATCCCCAGAACTTTTTCATCTGCCCAAACTGAAATTCCACACCCATTACACAGTAATTACCCATACCCCTGCCCCCTGGAAACCATACTTTCTGTCTCTAGAAATTTGACAATTACAGGTACCCCACGTAAGTGGGGTCATACAGTACTGATTCGTCCTTCTGTGACTGGCTGTCTCACTCAGCATAATGTCTTCAGGGTTCATCCACGTTGTAGCATCTGTCAGAATTCCCTTCCTTTTTAAAGCTGACTAGTATTCCATTGTGTGTATTCTACTCATTTTCAAACAGTATTTTATTGCAAAAACATAAAAAGAAGTCCTCAAATTAATTCATAATCCTTTAAACAAATCACACTGCTTACTATTTTAATGGCTAGCCTTGGGCCATATGAAAATTCAACTCACTAATTTTCAATCACGTAGTAGATAGAACTTAAAACACTACAATTTCACTTAACATTCTATCACAAACACATTTTTTGCTGAAAATAAAGTAGATTTATTTATGCTTTGAAACCATCATCACCCAGAGCATGTTGGCTAGGAGTTCAATTCCCCTCTACTAGTCACACAGTTGTACCAAAATCACAATCTCTGTCTTCAGAAAAAGACAAATTCTAGCTCGGATGATGTAAATATGCAAAAGAGCAAGACAAAACATAATATATCAAGTGTAAAATAGAAATTATAAGTACTAAAAGTTTCAGGAAACAGATATTGCTTATTTTAATAATTATTTACTGATCATTTATTATGGAGAAAAAGTAGAAACAAGTATCCAACAATATGCGGCCAAATAAATTGTTAAGCCTAGAATACATAATAGGGCAGTTCTAAAAAATGATGGGGTACAAGTATATTTAATGTGAGAAGTTATGTGCAATGCACGCTGTTAAAAAAGGGGGGGAGGAAAATTTTATGTAGAGCAGAATCTCTTTTTACTAACATAGAAAGAAATCTATAAAAACATACGTCCCAAAATATTAACAGTAATTATCACTTAGTTGTGAGATTAGAGGTGATTTTTATTTTATTCTTCTGCTACTGTGAATCTTTGTTTTATTCTACCATGATAATCTATTACTTGTATCATTTTATAAACCATTTATTCGGCCTCCAAATGAGGCAAGCAAACAATTGGCATGTGCCATCCAGCTTCCAGTGCTCATCAATCACAATATTATTTCGTTTTGAGCCCAGATTCAGTCTCAGAATCCTTCTCAACACAGTACTCCCAACAGCTGGTACCAACCTCTTGGGGCTGGCAGATGAGATGAAGGGTAAGAGCATCCCTAGAGTAGACTGGGCAAAGCAAGGTCGTTAGAGCCCAGAGTCATTCAAGAAAAGATGGATTATGGAGGCACGTGCTCTTCTGATGCTACAGCCACAGAGCGTGGCTCATGCTGCTGACTCTGATTATTCTTGGTCACCACTCTACTAAGGGACTGGCTCGGAAAGAGAAGAAAATGTCACGGCACCCAAACACAAGCTCATTCTCAGCTTACCTGATGGGAATGATGTTGGAAAACAAGAGAAGGAAGCGGATAATCTGAAGGTACCAACGACCAGCGAAGTGTTGAAGGGCCACCATGACCAGCGACACCACCACCAGAGCGCCAAACAGGATCTTGGTGAGGCAATTCACTTCCAGGTCAAACAGGCCAATCTGGGGGACAAGGCACACCAGGGAGCCTGCGATTAGCTGGTACAACCCATAGCCCACCTGTCCTTCACCTGTGAACACCTCCACCCAGGTGAGACAGCGGGACCCATTGACCGCCACGGCTTTGGTTGAGAACACTGGGTGCCATCGGCTGGAGGTCATAACAGACATCCCAGGGACCTCAAAGAATTCTGACTTCCATTTTTTTTTTTAATGACTTGAGAAGATTTAGACTTGGGAATATGTAAGCAGGTTACCGCTGCGTGAGGTGGCGCTGTGCCCTGCATGGCCTCTACCATCCGACACAGTGGCCTGTAAAATGACTCAGGCCTCCACTTAGCCCGGACCACACACGACTTCAGATTTTCCTGAGAGTTCAGGTGGCACCTGATTTTCAGGTGCCACATTCATCAACGTTACTATTTTAATAATTATTTATTTCAGTGCATATTTTTAAAACGTGTATCTACCATGTTTCCCCAAAAATAAGACCTAGCTGGACCATCAGCTCTAACACGTCTTTGGAGCAAAAAATTAATATGAGACCTGGTCTTATTTTACTATAATATAATACCGGGTCTTTATGATATGATATGACATAATGTATGATATACGATATATGACACCACGTCTTATATTAATTTTTGCTCCAAAAGACACATTAGAGCTGATTGTCCGGCTACATCTTATTTTCGGGGAAACACATTAGCACATCAAACCTGTAACCTCACAGAAACATGGTCAAGCGAAGGCTCACACATCAACTAAATGCCATTTATAGTTGTAATGGTAGGTATAGTGGTGGGGTGAAAATGACTGGTGTTTGGGAAACATAGCATCCATTCATGGTGCTGACAAAGAGAAGCATTCTGCAATATTCTGACTCTTTAAAAAGGGAGGAGGGGTGAGGCTGGCAGGGAGGGTTACAGCATGAAATGAGCAATGGCCGGGCCATTAGGCAGACCACAGATCTGACCCCGTACGCCATGCCCCAGCCAGTGGCTCAGCGGGGCTCTTCATCCTGGCCTGCCCTTTTGTCACCGAGCAGCTCGGACAGAGCATGGGGCATCTCGAGGCCATTTCTCATCCATAAGATAAGGCTCTAAGCACCTGTGTCCACAGCTGGCGTAAGGATTAAATGAGGTGCATGTGAAGGACGCAGCACAAGACATGGCAAACAGTCTGTGCTCAACTGTTTGCTTTAACTTCCAAGCTTTTAAAATGCTATGTATTTGAAAAATGGGAACAAAAGGTTTTGGTCACTGAAAAATTTTTTAAATGAAGTTCAATTAAAAAATAAAAGTAAAACAATTTTTAAATGTTATGTATTCTTATGCTTATGAATACATATTCATGCATTATGTGTGTGTATACCTATATATACGAGTATATAGATATATGCACATACCTCTACATATATACATACATGAAAAGAAAGTAAGTTTGTAGAAATAAAATAATACCGTTAGGTGTTTCTGGTTTTAAATCTAGCTCCTCATCCCACCAACACTAATCATCAAAATATATCAGGTCAGAAAAGTCTGACAAGGACGACCTGTGACCACGTACACACCTTGCTTCGAGGGTTGGAAGTATTCATGACACTCCGGAGTTCTCTGCCAGTGTAAAGAACAACACCCACAACAGTTCCTAAAACGGGAAAAACACAACGCAAGGAAACATTAGCGTAAGCAGGTGGGCTTACACCAAGGAGAGCCTGACCCACCTGAGAGGACGTATTCTCCATCCCACACCCACACTGTGGGAATATCCGAGGGTTTACATTGGGGCCCACCCATGACGTAAGTGATCAGTATGGTAGCCACTAGCCAGTGTACCTACTTACATTTAAATTCAAATACAATAAAATAAAATATAGTTCCCCATTTTCACTGGCCCCCATTTCAAGTGTTCAAGAGCCACATGGGGTTAGTTCGTGGCTGACATGTGAGACAACAAAGATCGAGAGTATTCCCATTTGGCGGAAAGTTCTACTGGTCAGTGCTTGTCTGTGAGGTCCGGCAGGAGAGGTGGGAGCGTGGTGCTTTGTCCTTTATGCCACTGGGCTGCAAGGCTTCCAGAAGTGCCAAAATAGTCCTGTCCTCATAAACTATTATGGACACTTATAAACACACCTGTCTTATTACAGCACACACTTCCTGCTGAGTCTGATTCCCTTCAGATTCTGTGTCTAACGAGGATGTTTAGGGGGTGTCTGTCCAGAAGACAATTCTTTTTTTTTTTTTTAGTATTTTTTTTAATTAAATTTATTGGGGTGACAATTGTTAGTAAATTTACATAGATTTCAGGTGTACAATTCTGTATTACATCATCTATAAAACCCATTGTGTGTTCACCACCCAGAGTCAATTCTCCTTCCATCACCATATATTGGATCCCCCTTACCCTCATCAGAAGACAATTCTTTCCCGACAACGTCCCCACCCCCTTCCCACCTACCCCAGTGTACTAATGAGTGTAATTCGGTACATTAACGCTTCTAAAAGTGAATAATTTACAAAAGAAAGACAAATGGCCAGTTAACATGAGAAAAGATGCCCAACCTAGTGAATAATCAAAAAATGCAAAATAAACCGTTTTTATCTCTATCACAGTGACAAAAATTCCAAAGACTGATATCCAGTGTTTGGCAAGAGGTGGGGAAATGGACCCTGTCCTACATGCTGTTGGCTAAGTGTAAACTGGAACAACCTACTTTGGGAGTAGGAGGTGGAGGGAATTGGCAACAGCTATCAAAAATTGCCCTTTTCTCCTGTCTTCAGTATATGCCAAGAAGATGGCTCAACACAGTGGGGAAGACAGACAATGAAGAAGGAAAACAAGAAACGCAGTAATTGCGAGAGTGCTGGGTGCTGTGGTGAAAACAAGCCAAGGGAAAGGCGGGAGAGTTCGCCAGGGAAGAGGTGGAAGAGCAGGCTTCGCTTGGTAGTAAGTGTCAGAGAAGCTGTCTCTGAATTGAGGATATCTGAGCTAAAACACGAGAAGTGGCCATCCCAGCCAAGCTCTCAGGGAAGACCCTGGGAATACAACAATCCGGTCTTTGCTGGAAAAAGCACACATCTAACCTTCTGTCCTCCCGCCCCTCTCTGTCCAACAGCACTGACAGAGGGATACACAAAAACCAGAGGTTCAAACACAGTTTCGGTACAGGAGGCCAACCCCAGATGAAGTGCTGGGGCGCTATGTCCTGGACAAAGAGCCCCGGGAGGAGGCACTGAACACACGCGCACGCGTGCACACACACGATTAGTGCCCACTGTTCTGCACACAGCCTTCCCTTCCAGGGAGGCTGCCAGCAGATGCCAGGTCAAGGAGAGCTCACTGGCCCATGACGGGTGGACAGTGGGAGCCGAGCCTGGGCTGAGCTCATTCACGCCTCTCTGGGTCTCAATGCCCCATATCCAGGGTTCGAGAGGATTCAGAGGAAGTTCATAGAACTCTCTTCCCTCCCATCTCCTCTGTAACCTACGTTAGTAACAAGGGTCCCCAAAAGGAGGGTCCCCCTACTGGCACCGACCAACCTCGGTGCCTTTAACGCTGCTGGATGTGGCCTTCCCCCCAACCCCCACCCAATATCTCCCCGTGCTCAAGACCAAAAGCATCTCCAGGAGATCCGAGCCCTGGCCTCAGCCACCAGAGGTGACCTGCCTTGGTCTGCCCAGAGCTTTCAAGGTGTTCGATTAATGCTAATTTTTTAAATAGAGGAGATTTCCTTTTTTAAAAATTGAGATTTCTGGCTTATCCTGAAAAATCAAAAGACCTAGTGATGCTGGGTCCATGTTCCTCACACGACCCCAGCCTCTCCAGCCCAGACCCGACTCCTGCTTCCTACCCTGTCACCTTTGTCGTCCCTCCTTACTCTCCTCAGTTCTCTTCACTCTCGCCCTCTCCACCCTGCAGACCGTGGAATCCTCTTCAACCTCCCAGCTGGCCCCCAGCCGGTATCTCCAAGGAGCCAGGCTGTCGTGGCTGGCATCTCATGAAGTGCTTCCTAACTCTCCCCAACAGTGTGGTCCTGGGGTCAGAACTCACGGTGACCCCTTTGTTCCCTGGCCACAACAAAATAAATGCTGAACCCCAGAGAGTGAGCGTTCAGAAATGTTGATGGCAATTAGACACTGCTGTGACGCCTGAGCGTGCGGTCACAGGACAAGCCCCACTGAACAGGGGACAGCCCAGCCGCGCATTATCAAACTCGTGTAGCATAATGCACATGGCATGACCTGCATGCTGCTCACGCACAGTAGGGCCACTGATTGCTCTGCTACAGATTGGGGGTAGAGGGCTCGGCGGAAGCCAACAAACTGGTCCCTCACCACTGAGAGTCTGAAAAGAACTGGACTAGAACCCTGGGCTCCATCACATCCAGGTCACCTTCTCTGCCAAGCCGCCCCCCATCCCTTCCCTCCCTAACACCACACTGGGACTCCTCAGCCGAGCAGCACTGTGCTGCGTTACCATGGCAACTGCACCCTCCCCAGATTGATGCTGGACCCTCAGCACCTGCCTGGCAAGCTTTCTTATTTTTTAAACTTTCAACTAATAACAGCAGAGTGACCAAGACACCAGAGTTACAGTCTAAAGGGAACATGGAAGCAAAATCTCATAAATTAAAATTACTTTGGATGGCTGTTTCTTGAGTTGAGCACAAGAAGGAAATAGCTTGTATTAAACTCCACCTCTGCATTAGAATCAGAATGTGGTCAGATGTCTGTCTACTCAGTGAGAAGGCAGGGAAACTGAGGCCAGCTATGGAAATGGTAAATTCCCAGCTACTCAGACTCACTCCAAAACATATGCCTGCTGAAGGACAGGACAGTCAATGCCACTGGGTCACGGGAATCACTGTTCTCTCTCTCCTTCTCTCCCCCCATCACCAAGCACAAAGAGAGTAATTCAGGTGAGTGGGGGAGGGGGGAAATGCATGTTTTAATTCCACAGTGCATTTCCCATGAACTGTTTGAAATCTTTTCCACCATCTTCAAGATCCCAATTTGCTTCTCACTCTCCTCGTCTCAGGAGATGACCTCTCCAAGGCTGTGTGACCTCAGGCAAATTGCTTACCTTCTCTGAGGCTCTGTTCTACATTCCATTAAATGTCCTCATTTAATGCCGTTAGACCAAAAGAAAAGAATGGCAGCAAAGCACTTTGTAAACAAAAAGTGCCTGATAAATAAAAGATTATTGTTAAGTCCCAGGAGAGTGGGGACCAGGATTTTCTAGCACACCAGTGTAGCACCAGGAGCTTGCAATGGAGCTGGGCATTATTAGATGCAGGTGTTCAGAAAGCATTTGCAGCATAGAAAGAAGGAAAGCGGGAAGGAGGAAAATCACCAGAATGAAAACCAAACAGACCTATGAACAGGAATTTATTACTGAAATATTAATATGCCCAACACAAGTGCCGAACCAAACAAATCAAGGCTATTAGAAGTCAAGGTGTGTGTCGTGCGGGGCGGCCTGCGGGGTCTCAGCTCCCGCTCCCCACACAAGAACACAGGACATGGTGAGGCCAAAAAGGAACACCCACAGAGCCATAGGTAGGGGAGTCACACCACTGTAGTCTCACTGGAGGCTGGATTCACACGACGTGCGACCTGCTGTCCGCTTTTCTGCCAACTGACTGACTCTCCTCCACTCCCCAGCGCAGCAGCGGCAGTCACATTAGTGGCCAATGGCTCAGTGATTACAGCTGACAGCCAACTAGCCACAGCTGACGGCCATCTACTACCCGAGCCAGCACCCCTCCATGTGAGGCCGAGAGCCTGGAAACTGCTATCTGGGGCTCTGTCCCCACACTCCACCCCTACAGGTTCTCGCCTCATAATCTACGCGACAAGCGGCTTCCACGAGGGTCCCTGTGCCATATTAGCCTATCGGCACCTACGGATGAAAAGAAACAGTAGTCTTTAGGAACCAACAATGGCAAATCCCTTCCATCTGGGAGGATACACGCTAGCTTTTTGTCCTGGGAAAGGAGGGTCGCTGCCACTGGCTCCTTTCCCGGTTTGTGGTACCAGACCTTTATGGCAGTGCTTGGGGTCCCTTGCATCATTTCAATGTGTAACAGAACAGGGGACCCCATGATAGGCCATAGCGAGAGCACACAGGTTCCCCGCAAAATCATCCCGGTATCGGGACCTTCGTATACTACAGTCACTTGCAGTGGCCACTCGGCCACCACCCCTGGTGTCACTTGCAAATCATGAGTCAAACCGGCCCCCCCATGGGACTATCAGGCCCAACCATCGACAGTGGGGGCTTTTGACCTGCCAGGGCCAAGTCCATTGCTGCCGTTCCCCTGCTTTCAAGCATGTGGGTGCTGGCAGCAAAATGTTTCCATTCCTGCCGTAGCCTGGCTTTAACAGAGTCTCACTGGTGGTAACATGTAATTGAATGGGAGCGGCCGTTCAATGTATCAGAGCTTCTACTGGTGCAGGCCCTCCCTTCCGTGGTCTCTCATTCAGGACTCTCAGGACGTCCCATAGACGTGAGGCCCAGTCACCCATCGTGGGAGGGTGTTTTGACACCCAGAGGCCTTGCTTCAAAAGGCCGTTGTAGCATTCAATCATGCCAGCGCTTGTGGGTTATACGGGGCATGAAACAACCATTGCACGTCCATCCTGGCAGCCCAGCACTGCACCTCTTGCCCCTGTCACTTTCAATGACTTGATGGCCCTGTCACTTTCAATGACTTGGGGGCGACCATAGAGGGCGCACAGCCGTGTAAGAGAGACCACTGTATGCCGCTGATCCGCAGCCGGACATGGCCAAGCAAACATCAACCCTGTAGCAGTGGAGTGTGGGGACAGAGCCAGGAGTGCAGTTCCCAGGCTCTCGGCCTCACATGGAAAGGTGCTGGCTCAGGTAGTAAATAGCCATCAACTGTGATCGGATGGCTGTCAGCTGTGGCTAGTTGGCCGTCAGCTGTAACCACTGAGCCATTGGCCACTAATATAACTGCTGTGGCTACGCTAGCAGAATGGGGGCTAGCAAGAAGATGGTGGCTGAGCCTGCAAGCGGTGCAGTGAGGGTTGTGAACAGTGTGGCTCCTGCTTCCTGTTTCTCCAACCCAGCTGCCAGCGAGAATATAGTGGTACGATTCCCCTATCTATGGCTCCGTGGGTGTTCCTTTTTGGCTTTACCACGTCCTGTGTTCTTATGTAGGGAGCGGGAGCTGAGACCCCGCAGGCCGCCCCACACGACAAATGGCGCAGCGAGCAGGGTCTCCCACATGACGCCCCGCACGACAGTGTGACTGAGCAAGGGGCAGGGGCCAGGCAATCTTAAAGACCAAGTTCTCACTTCTTTAATCAACAGGGTAAGTAAGAGACATTGCAGATTATGCTGCAAAGACAGGCAGGTGACAGGAGAGACACAGGGCACAAAACTGAAGAGATTGCTCCTCTCTGTCCAGTGGCATTAAGCAGTGCGTCTGTGGACAGTGATACAAGGCAGCATGGGTGTCACTGGTGCTGGTCATTCCCTTCCCTTGTCATGGAGTGTGCAGATTAAGTGTCTGTTGTACTGAACAGCCACAAAGAAACGCCAAGCAGAGGAAAAATGGGTTAATAGGAGGGAGACAGGCTTGAGGAGGCGGGGGGGGTGGGGGGGGCGGAGGATTGATTCTTCTAATGGTAAAGATACAAAGTTGCCAGCAGTGGAGTTATATGCTAATAATGGTATAATTTATTATACACGTAATGTAATAATAATAACTGCACAATGAGGTCTGCTTCTGGAGCAAAGTGTGTGGGCTCAAGCCCCAACTTTGCTTTTCAGCTGCTGTGTGACCTTGGGCAAGTAACTGAATGTCACTGAACCTTGGTTTCCTCATCTGCAGAATGGGGAGAAATACTAGCACCTACCCTCGTGGGACTATTGGGAGGATTGAGTGAAACGTCTAACACACATGAAGGGCTTGGCACACTGCCTGACAGGTAGGCAGCACCCCCAGTATCAACCAGGGCTGTTGCAAACCGCACTCAACCTGGGAACCCCTTCTGTTCAGTTTCTTCCCAGCGCTCAAAACTGACAGGCACCAATTCCCACGTCATCGTGGTGTTCTGAACACCGAGGCTCCAACTTAGGCCGATGGCCCTTTCCTGCACACCGGAGCCCCTGAACCAGCAGGGTCGGCTCAACGGACACCACTTCCAGCCAGAACATCCAGGCTGGCCCGATTTCTGGTACAGATTAAAATGTCAATCTGCAGTGGCAATTAAGGGCTATTCCCAGAGTGGACACTGCAGCAAAATCCACAGGCCAGAGCTGCTTCTCTTCTCGACGTCTCTAAGTGTCCAAGGGGTAATCAGATGTCAGTTTAATCCCCTAGGGGTGCAGGAACAAATGGAAAACACCATTTGACCAACAACTCGTTTTCCCAACTGACAGATGATTATTCTAATTACACAAAAGGATTTTCTTTCCTTTTCAAATTGCTAACATATTCCTCTAAAGGGGCGTCTCACCTGATGCAATGACGGTGCCAGCCCAGAGCGCGTTCTCTATGCTCAAGCTCTCACTGATCGGAGGGTCGCTGTCCTCCTGGAAAAGACCGGACGGACACACACTTACCTACCAAGGTTTTGAAAGAATACCCAGCCTGTTTCTACCCTGCTCTTCTCAAGACAGAAAGAGAAGGATGACCCCTGTTTAGAAACCAACAGCTCAGCCAGGAGAGAAGGGCCGAGCCCATAAGCTACTGTCCATGGAGTTTTCATCCCCATGGAAATACTTGAAAAAGCTGGTTCATGATTTAAGAAATACAAGCCTGCAACCCTGAAGAAGTGTTTCTCACAAGGTGACAACTAAAATGTAGACACAGATCCAAAAGGAGCCGTCGTATGGCTTATAGGAAGAGAACTCGAGCCATTTAATTTGGGTTCTACCAACCTATAGTCCTAGATTCCTAAAGTAATTTAAATCCAAATTTAATTTCTATTCTGAACAGTGGAGAAGTGGCCTGACAATGACAGACGGCACTCGTACGAACAAAAGAAGATACGGGCCCATCTGAGGGAGAGAGAAAGAGGAACTGCTTTCAGACATCGGCGTTAACGTTAGTTAAAACAACTGGCTCCAAGTCGTAGATAATTCAAGCTGTTCAGAGGCTGGAAGAAGTCCCAGTTCTGTGTGGATCTGACTGAGAAACAAAATGCCAGCTTTCAAGGTGGGGCCTTCTTGGGGGAATCTCACCACACCTGGCAGGCAAGCTACTTCCTGACAGAGACCCGTCCACACATCTTTGCAGGCTCTCATCACAAACACACACTAAGGCAGGATTCTACGTGGAGATAAGCTGACTTACTCGGGTAAACGTTCCCACAAAGTTGTGAATGTCAATATTTGGCTCCTCTGCGTAGATATACGATCGAATCTGCAGAAGGTCCTGTTCAACAGAGGTAATGGAAAGAAGGCAGTTTAGGATTAGAGAGATTTAAGGCGGCAGCCACCCTTTTTCAAAAACAATTGCATTTCCTGACCAGAGCAAACAGGCTCTTCACATTACAGGTAGGGGCAGGTAGGGAAAAAGGGGGGAAACCTTCCACGAAGTTTAGGCATTGCTCCAGGTACTATCCCAAGACACTGTGAGATGCTACAGTAAAGATACTGGCTCGGCTCGCAACTTGTTTGATGGCACAGACCCCCTTTTGCTACACTGGTTTACATGTATTCAGAGCGATGAAAATATTCCTTCATTCAACAAATGGTTATTGGGCACCTACTCTGTGCAGAGCTCTGGAAAGGGCAGAGGTGAAAAAGTGAACAAGAACACTTCACACCAGTTGGGCTGAGGGTTAAGGGGGAGGAGAGGGAAGAAGGAAGGAGGAAGGGAGGGGGACGGGCAGGGGAAGAGAAGGAGAGGGAAGGTGCGTGGAGGGGAGGGGATGGGAGGGGATAAATATTGTGGAGAAAATGGAACCCTTGTGCCTGTTGACAGGAATGTAAAAATGGTTGCAGCTGCTGTGGAAAACAGTATGGCGGTTCCTCAAAAAATTAAACATAGAATTACCATTGGACCCAGCAATTCCATTTGCTGGGAACTGAAAGGAGGAGACCAAAGAGATATATGCCCATTTTCAGGGCATTGCTATTCACAACAGCCAAAAGGTAGAAGCAACCCAAGTGTCCAGTGACAGACTAACGGATAAACAAAATGTGTGACCTTTACATACAACGGAGTATTATTCAGCTTTAAAAAGGAAATTCTGACACATGCGACCACAGGGACGAAGCTCGACAGCACTGTGCTAAATGAAAGAAGCCAGTCACAAAAAGGCAAATCCTGTATGATTCCACTTATACGAGGTCCCTAGAGGCGTCAAATTCATAGAGACGCAAAGGGAAATGGTGGCTGCCAGGAGCTGGAGGGAGGGCCCACATGAGGTGATTGTTCAATGGACATGGTGTTTGGTTTTGCACAATGAAGAGTCCTGGAGATGAAATGGTGGCGAGGGTTGCACAACAATGTGAATGTACTTCATGCCACTGAACTGTGCACTTAAAAATGGTAAGATGGTAAATTGTACGTTATGGGAATTTTATCACAATTTTAAAAATTGGGGGGAATAAAACACCAAAAACCACTCAGGTGGTCAGGCAAATTTGGGCTTTAATACCCCCCCGGCAACAGGTAGAGGCCACTGGGCACCCCTCAGGCAGGGCCTGAGCTCTGTGCCAACTAGTAGGCGGCCCCAAATGCAGATACATTTGCACTACGGCTTCTGTGTACTGATAAGAAAAGGCCCACTGGCACCTTCAAAGTGGAGGAGGAAAAAAGCTGCAGAACGACAAAAACAGTATGATCCCATTTATGTACAACCACACCCACCAACAAGTTTGTAGGTGTCTGTGGGAAGGAAGAGTGATGGAAACACCTGGAAAGATCACCTCTGACCTTACGTGGTCACCTGCGGGGAGAAGGTAAGTTTGGCACAGAGGCTGTGAGCAAGGCTTTGCACTTTTTCCTCCAGAGCTTTCCATACAACTTGTTTTTTTTTTTAAACAAGAATATTTTCACATACTACTCAGGAAACCTTTTCATACAATCTTTTAATCAGCAACTCTGTTAAAATGCTGCTTCCCCACTCAGACTCTTTCAGCTACTAAGAGAGTTCCCTGACAGTAGAGATGGTGCTCTCTTATCTTTCTCTGGACCCCAGGCCTGGACCAGATCAGGGGCAAAGAGAGTGTTTATGAAACTGGGTGACACATCCAAAACACACACGGGCAAACGCAGCTCTTGGCTGCGGGACAGGCAGACATCCCCACGACACCCTACACCGTCTCTTAAAGAGAGTCCTTCAAATCATCTGAGGGTCAGAATCCTTTCCACGGAAAAATCTTACCAGGAACTAAAACATGTTACCCAGATAATATCAGAACCCCCTTGTTAGATAAGCCCCATCTCAGGGGCATGACGGTGCCTTCCAAGGGTTCCGAGGGCCCCCGAGCACAGTTGGAAACTTACTGCTCTAGAATTCCTGCTTGAAAAAAATACCAGGGCTGCCAAAAAAATGTACACACATGACTTATAGTCATCTTTTGTTATCGGTAATATATTGAGCATTACACAATTTTAATCCCATTTTTTTCCTTTCTTAAAATGTGTATACATTGTTTCGGCACCCTCTGTAGGAATAATCACGGCACTGGTTCCACTTATTATTGGAGGTGAAAATCATTCGTCCCATGGGCACGCTTACTATTGTGCTAACTCGACTAAGACACAGAACTTTCTCCTGCCCATGCCCTTCCTCACAGAACGTGGTAAAGAGCAGCATCAAGCAACCTGACCACAAGCCCAGGAAAAGCGTACGAGTTCCGCTTAATGCTTTCAGACCACTGATGGGGCATGTCGGTCTCTGGGCATTTGAATTACATTCTGTGATTCTATAACCGAGTCCAAGGACCATGTCCAGCCAGGTGGCTTGTGTTTAAACGTACTCTTTGGCTCTCTCTCCCCTCCCTCACTCTACAAATCATGCTGTGAATGACAGGGGACTGGTGGGGCACTCTGAGCATCCAGACCACCCCCTTAGAGAGGGCCTGTGTGCTGTTCCACACACAGTCACAATGCTGTTCCATGCCGAGTATGCACACAGTATTCATGCCCTCAGTATACCAGGCAGAACCCTGTTCTCGAAGATACTGCCTTGAAGTGAGTGGAGTGGGAATGAAAGGAAAGGGCAGTCAGAAAACGCCTATCAGATAAGGAGACCTGTGCACAAAACGTAAGGATATGGTGGAGATGCCGGGCCAGCAGACACTGGGCTATGACTGTTCCCAGTGCAGGACATGGCAAGGGCAAATAGCGGAAGGCAGAAGCATGTCTGATGGACAGTGTGGCTACAGCTGGTGGGGGAGGCAAAAGGGCCAGAAACAGAGGTCAGGGCCTTAGGAGACAGTCACATCATACGGTGCTTGGGGGTGATGGCAAGTACTGTAGGATTGATTCTCAGGAAACTGAGAAGCCTTTGGAGGTTCTGAGCAGAGGAATAGCACACTCTGCCTCACCTTTCAACTTTAAGCTAGGTACCTTGTCAGGGTTTAAAATTTTTAGTTTCCCTCGAAAGCGCTCCATCCTGCACACCAGGTCCACACTTCACATGACTACAGGAACCCACCAGCACTCCAGGCTCCCCAGGACCCCACTCCACCCCCCCAGCCTCCCTTCACATCTGGCATCCCACGTCTGGCCCCTGAGGGCATCTGCCGTGACAGCTGCCAGTTTGTGTTTCTGCAGGGAAAGCTACTCACGGCGGCCGTGGGGAGCCTCTGCGTGCAGGCCACAGGGAGCCGCAGCTTCCAGTCCGTCTCCCCATCCAGCTGATCCGTCCTCAGGAAGCAAGACCCTGTGGAAAGAGGTTGGGCACCATCTACTCACCTGCAATTCGAGAAGCCTTCCTGTGGCGGCTCTGGGTAGCTACTGCACTAGTCCTTGTAAAAATAGCCCATCGATCAAATATATGGTGATGGAAGGAGAACTGACTCTGGGTGGTGAACACACAATGGGATTTATAGACGATGTAATACAGAATTGTACACCTGAAATCTATGTAAATTTACTAACAATTGTCACCCCAATAAAATTAATTAAAAAAAAAAATAGCCCATCGATGGCCAGCAACCAAAAGGGAAAATAAAAACCCGATTTCCCACTTCCTCCATAAGTGTTAGGGTCAGAAAGATCTGGATTCAAATCGTCCCTCCACCACTCACTCAGTGGAAGCCTGGGCTAGCTTCTTGACCTTGCTACGTCTCAGTGTGTCCTTCATTAAAATAGGAGAAATGCAGACCTCACAAGCTTCTTGTAAGGACTCGGTGGGTGACAGACCCCCAGCAGGGTGACTGGCACGGGGTAACCAGCATTCGATTCTGTTCTGGGCAAGGATAATGAGCACCTTCTCAAGAAGCAGACCTCCTGGATTCAAGTCTGGGCTCCACCCTTTACTAGCTGAGTTAAGAGGCCCTCTCTGAGCCTCAGTTTCCTCAAGTGTAAAAATGAAGGTAACAATAGCACCAGCCTTGTGTTGTGAGAACTGAAGAGGTGACCCGTGCAAACTGCTCAGATCACAGACAATACTACATAAACGTCTGCTGCTATTACCAGCTCGCACATCGCACCCACCCATACATAGCTCAGACTGACCTACGAGTCCGAGCCACGGGTCAGCTACATACGTGATCAGACAGACTATACTGAACTGAATGGCATTGCAGTCAAGACTTGGGAGAACTCTTCTGGCAGAATACTTCTAATCGTCTGTAGGGAGAACACATCAGGAGCCCTAACCCGTAAGACTCCATTTTCACTGACTGGGACACAAGAACCAATTTGAGAGCAAAGCGGCAGTTTTGGAAAGAAGACTTTTAATCCAGTGCCTTCCACCCCCTCTCAGCATCATTCAATATGTTACTAGTATAAAATTTCACCTATACTTTTATTTCATTTGTAATAAAATTGGTTGCAGCAACCTCAAAGGCATAGAAATGTGAACTTCTCAGGGGGTCAGAGATCTCTGATTGTGCCTGATAGGCAGGAGAAAAACAGCCTTGTTTCCTCAGAACAGCTTAAATAACAAAAAAATAAGAGGCGATTTGAGTCAACTGATAGGGCGGGCAGGCGGCCGTGGCAACCACACCAGGAAATCAACGCCATGAGCAAGGTCTTGTAAAGACGTGAGCAGCTCACTGAAGCCCAAATGGGCCATAACAGTAAATAAAATTGATGGGCCCGGGCGGGCATGGCGCTGCCACTCATGACTAAAGGGTTGAAAGGGCCACCGACCTCTCTCCCCAGTTTCTCTATCTCATCACACATGTCCTGGTATTTTCTCAGCAGACAGAAGACTTCTATGTGCTTCCATTTCTTAGACACACTCCCTCCTCCCACCAAGTCCTGAGGTTGAGCTTAAGGCAGCCCAGAGAGGAAAGCCATCGTGCGCGCGCGCGCGCGTGTGTGTGTGTGTGTGTGTGTGTCTCTTCACCAGCTGTGATTCAGCAGGGGTCCAACTAACTGTACCTTTGCAATGATCAGAATCTATTGACCTGCACGCACCAAAAACATTGTTTTTTCTCGAAGACTACTGCTCTATGAAAAGAGCTGCTTTTGATTCGCTTCCATGGCTCCAAAATGATCTTGGACTCCTGTTACATTTTCAAATGATTATTTTGCCAAATTACCACTGAAAGGTTAATGGTTATTTTCAAAATTGATCCCAGATGTTTACCGTTTTTTTCTGATGTCCTCAGGAAGATCATGTCAGCAGGGACCCGCTGGTTCTGTGTTATGAAAAGAAAGACTGTTACTGTGAATAACCCATGTGTGGGGTTTCTGTCCCCTCACCCGCAACCCCCTCGGGGGGAGGGTGCAACCAAAACCCACAGCTTCTTTTAAGCATTTGCCTTTGTCAGACAGACTTGGGGGGATTTATTTTGTTTTGAATCTGAAAAATCTTACACGCTACTGTTACGTTACTAATCCCCTATTGAAATCTCATCTCGGAAAGAGAGCTTCTTGTTTTCTGGCGAATCCGACCATTACCTCTCGAAATTCCAGCCAGAGGACCCAGCTACCCTAGCTGGCTTTCTTCCAGGCTGTCTGCTGGAACTAAAGACATACACACACCCGGCTCACGCTTTCTGCTTCTACCAATTTTCCGGCTTGATGTTTGGCTTCCAGTGGGATTTTAATAAGGAAGTCAAGTAGTAAGAAGCAACAAAGCCATTCTCAAAAAAGAGAGAGAGAAAGAGAGAGGGGAGGGGGGGAGAGAGAGAGAAAAGCCAGCAGCAGTCCTCATTTAATTATGGACAGAAAAAAGTATGTAAAAACATAGAGGGGTTTGTGTGGTTCTGGGCTGCCACCCAGAAGAGCTTCACTTTACCACAAATCACCTTTGAGTTCTTGGATTTAATCCTTTTTAAAAGAGCACAGTTCACTTCCTACAGAAACAAGTTAAGACACAATCCTTTTCTAATCAAATATTATTCCAAGACTCTCCAGGACCACCCCCAAAATCCAATACCTTCCAAATACACACAGTAAAACGAGATCTGAGTATGTGCTAACGTAACAAACCAATTAGCAGTGCTATTCTTAAAAATGCATTTTGGGTCTTTTTACTGTTCTCATGTTAACCCCTACTCCCCAAAAAATGAAAGCAAAGCACACTGTTTGAGTCAAAAAATGCAAGCTAAAACTGCTCAAAAGGTAAATGACACAGACATGTTTATGTGCTTATGTAGTAAGCAGATTTCTAGGACAGCCTTTATGGTAAGTCAAAAAAAAATTTAAAAAAAAAAAGACCCCAAAACAACAAAAACCACATCAAACCATCAAACAGGAAATCAAAATCAAAATGTGAGTCTGTAAGGAGGATTTCTGGCTAACCAGCACACACGAACCTTGAAAACATGTTTTGTGCATGTGTCTCCTGGCAAAGGGATTTTTCTCCCCAGGCAGCACTGTTGGATAGCCTCGCAAACAGCTAACCCTTCGAGTAGTCTACCAGCTCCACACACCACACGTTAGGCTCCGCGACATGGTGGCAATGACGTCACATTTACACACGCACACACAGCAGCGAGACCCCACTCACCTTTTCTACAATGATGAGATCTCCAACTTGGATGTTGGCGCTCTTCACCTTCACGGTCCCTGCGAAGAAACGGGGCCCAGAGACACATCACTGTCTGCATCCATTTTGATCCCGCATGTCTTTCTAGCGTACCCACTAGCCTGCAACGTCAATACCGTACCCCAGAAGTTTGGACCCCCCACAACAGTGTCATCACCTCCCCACCTCTCGGAGACAAGGTGCACCTGCTCCAGAGACGGCTCCAGAAACTAATCCCCCTGGTTAGAGCACTGGGAAGTGCTCACACCCTCAGATGAGATCTTCTGTCTTCACAGTGCCTCAGAGGCTTTTCTAAATCCGCTCCTTAAGAGATCCATTCAGCCTCAAAGAAAGCAAATACACACACACACACACACACACACACACACACACACGCACGCACACACACCCCACAGGAATGGGGAAGAGAATGAAGAGTTAGGTCCATGCACAGCAGGACAACTCAATTTTCAACACCACCATAAAGAAAGCAGCTAACCCAAAACGACTGATGTGTTTTTAAACACGCAACTGCTCTACAGTTTGGTTTATATGCCATTACGATCGGACAGTACTTCTGCTGGATGTTTATCTGGATAAACAGCTAACAATATTAAAAGGTAATTCTGTGCTAAGTACTGTACAGATATTGACGTACTGACGGCTTCATTCACGCCTCGCAACGGCCACTAGAAGAAGGCAGCATGACTATCTCGTTTTCAGAAGAGACAAGTAAGCTCAGAGATGCCCGGTCTCAGTCTCACAGTTATAACAGGTCAGTTGCCAGATTCATATCCACATCTGACTCCAGAGGATGGAACAGAAAACTGGGAGTTCAGTTCAACTCAAAACACATTTACTGAGGGCTATGTTCTAAGGAATTCAAAGATGAAAGCCAGTCCCCTCATCCCAAGATTGCTAGGTCTCAAACAGGACTCAACAAACATGTGCTGTAAAGGGCCCAGGCGGTGAAGAGTTTAGGTTTTACAGGCCAAGAGACAATGTTAGCAATTCTCCCAACAACTGTCCTCCACAGAGGCTAGCGTCTAATGTACATTTACATTTTATATTTTAAAATATAAAAATGTTCTTGGTTCCCAAGCCGTATCAAAAAAAAAAAAAAGAGGTGGGCTGAATTTGGCCCCCCGGTTGTAGTTTGCAAGCCCATGAGCTAGTAAGACAGGCAGCCAGACAGATGCTGTTTAGGCAAAATGGTGTGTGAAATGATGGAAGTGAGTCAATGTGCTAAGGGGGCGAAACGGAGGGAAATCTCCCCTCGTGCAAGATGGACCTAGAACAGTGTCCAGCACACAGAAGGCATGTGGTTACTCACTAAACATTCAAGCACGTCATCTTCTAAGGGTGGGGATCCCTGGAACTCACATTCTAGTGGAGGGAAGGAGGCAATGAACAAATAATGAGTGAAGGGGGTGGGGTGCAGGGAGATGTTAACAAAGGCAATCCGGGAGAGGTGGCCAGAATTAAGCAGGTGAAGGATACTGGTTACCAGTAACAGGAAAGGACGGCACAAAAGCCGAAAGTACATGAGCAGAATGTCCACTGTGCAAGGCAAATGGGCTGGAACTCCTTTAACAAGACCGAAAGTACCGCATGAAGGCAGGGAACAGGAGATGAAGATGGAAGGGCCAGGAGGCCCAGCACCCCCAGAGCAAGCCCAGAAAGGAGGGGGGCCTTTATTCTGGTGAGGGGTCAAATTCTCACGTGAGGGAGTGATACCATAAAATCTCTCTGTTATTGGGGTCTCGTAATAAGCCCAATTTAACTTATAAATGTTCAGCCAAGACGGAGAATAAAAAGTAACAATAATGAGGCAATTCTCAATAAAGTATATGTCCAGAAAAAGGGACAAATGGGGATCACGAATCTGCTGTTCCCTCCAACTACTCATTCATTCAACAAATACACAATATTCACTGTCGAAGGATTTCTAGATTTAGTTTCTTCAACATTAAAAAGAACTTTAAAACACTAACGAAATAATCTGAGTGTGCACTCTAAGTTTTTACAATTCTGCACACTACTTCACATAATTTAATGCCGTATGCATTGTTGGGGTTTTGTTTTTTAGTAATTCAGCACCACTGAGGTTTTTCAAAGCATTCCAATTATTTCTATTCAAACAGCTCTCATAGGTTCCATTGGGCTCGATTTTTAACTAATTTTTGTATTTAATTAAATTATGTCATGATGATAAGTAGAACCGGCACGAAAAGATCTGTACCGTTATACTAATGATTTCTAAAGAGCATGAAGCAAATGGTGACTGGCTGGAACCCCCAGTTCCTCTCCAAGGAGGAGTCTCTCGTCCTACGAAGTGAGCATTTTAATGGTGTCTCGTTTCCATAAAACAGTGCGAAATTCAGTCCAATGGTCTGAATCCTGGCATGCCAGAGAGAGACCCACTAGCCTCACGCGCTCTTTATGTTTATATTTACAGAGGGAATGGAGAACATCCATTGATCATTGGTCATTAGAAATGGAACGGGTCCAATGTGCAGAATTCTTGGCCTGCCTGAACTCCGTTTGTCCCACTAGGTGGCAGTAGGACAACCGCGCCCGGACCCGCGATCTTGCGGGGGAGCTTATCGAGGCATTCCTGCAAGGAAGCTCGCCAATTCAGCCCGGCCCTCTGCGCCAGGGAACTTTGCTTTCACCGGAGCTTGCCCCAACTTTCCCAAACATAAATTTACACATTGTCGTTGGTTTTATTACGAAAATTTATGCTGGTGGCCTGACCCAAACGATCACGCTGGTGTTCCTAGATCCACGTTTTAACACCTAGCTGAAAGAAGAGCACGTGTTTCAATTCTTCTTAAATAATTACCTGCATGTATGTGTGTAGGGTATCAGAACAGAGGGCAAAATCAAGAGGACTGTACTGAAAGGGGTGACAGGGATTCTTCCTGGGGATATGGGGGATTTATCTTTTCCTTCGGCATACACACTTTCTAAATTCTTCATGTTGATTTTTTTTTATTATTATTACGAAGCATGAGGTCCTTTTTCACCTAAGAAAAAAAATAATCAATTAAATTAGCTCAAACTTTTAAGCGACCAGGCCCAGGTTTTTCAAGGGAGTCCTGATTTACGATGGCTTCACTTGAACTCGGCCTCTCACTGTCGGTCTGCTCTACCTCAGCAAAAACCCCTGTAATCTGCTGTGTTTGCAGAGCAGTTTCTGACTAACCCCAGCAGGCCAATCCCTCAGATGAGCTCTCCTACTGTATCTGTCTGTCAGCCCACTGGCCTCCAGCTCTGTCTCAAGAGGCAGGCCAACAGGCAGGCAATGGGAGCCACCGCCACCCCATGAGGTTCTTCACCACGGCTCTCCCACTAGCATTTTAGTGGGGGGGGGGGGTAGAGAGGAACCTCGGCTTTGCAGCTTCAGAAAAGGGAGACTCTCAGAGGTTCTGGCTCGAATGAGCTCACACCCGTCCTGACCTTAAATGTGGACTTCCTGTCCCTTGCTGCCATTTTTTTGGCCATCGGAAATGTGTGGTGCAGGCCTGTGAGCTGGACTCATGTTGAGTGGGTGTCTGTATTACGTGTGTGTTTCCGAATGAGAAAAGACACATAAAACCAAAAGAACGAAAAGGAAGAAAAGTGGCAGGAAGAAAAGCAAATACTGAAGCTTATACTCCAACACTGACTGGGGTTTTTTCAACACTATGGCTGGTGGCTGACATGTGAATAAATGTCCGTATCTAAGGGACTCTCCCATTGGTAGGGACGGCACAGCCAGGGCGGGAGGAAGAGGGAGAGAAAAGGGACCAAAGTTAGAGGAAGAGCCGGCCCCGTGGCTGGGATTAAGTCACAGAATGAAAAAAACCTCTCAAAAGTATGGAAAGGACCCAAAACACGTGATTTCTAACCTTACACTAACCAATCTTCTGAGTTTTCTATCATCATGCTTGCAAAGGAGGGAAGAACAAAGATACAGATAAACTGTGGCAGAGCTCCCTGTGTCTTCCTAACAAAGAAACATGAGGAGAAAAAAACAAAACAGCATGTTTATAGTGATTATTACCCATCTCAAAACAGAGAAGGAACTCTCAGCATACTCCATCACCTGATTGGAAGAACAGACTCTCCCAATACCCCAGTTAGCAGACATACTTCCCAAGCACTGCTGGTTTCATTTTTTTCTCTCACCTACCCCCAAAGATTCCTAGAACAGAAGTGTGACCTGTGTGCTCACATGGCCCCTGCCAAACCCTGGGTGAATGACCTACTATTGTCCTCTTACAATTCTTAGCAACTTCTGAACAAGCCCCCCCCCCCCCGGTTTCATTTGCACTGGGCCCCACGAATCATGTCGCTGAAGAGATGTAAAAATACCCAGTAAGATCTTCTTTGTCGAGTGCACGGGAAAACCTGGCCCTGTCCTAGGAACTGATGCCACGTAACTCTTAATTTTTCCCGCCTCAGACCTCTTTTCTCTTTTAGACCCTGTGACACCCCAATCTCCAATCTCCAGGCACTGAGATTTTTACATGCATTTGTAGAAACTACAGAAGTTGGGTAAGGGATTTTCACAAAGGTTAAGTGGAAAATTCTCCACCGGCCACATCGTCAATCATTAAATGCCTCTATAAAATAAATTTATCCCTTTCAGCTTTCACCACTTCACCCAAGCCGCCTCTGAGCCAGTTTATAACAGGGAACAAACTTCCAATTACTAGAGCTGTTTATTTCTGTAGAGATGGACCCCAAGCCTTTCATAAGCAAACCTACTGAGCCCAAACCATGCTTTTCATGGATGACAGCTTCAGAATAAGAGCAGATTGTCTACATTGCAGGGAGAAACCAGATGTTTCCCTTAAGTCGAAACAAGCAAATGACAATTCAGTCAAAATGCAGAACAGCCTGAAAAAAAAAAA
Organism: Rhinolophus hipposideros; assembly: GCF_964194185.1. NCBI lineage: Eukaryota > Metazoa > Chordata > Mammalia > Chiroptera > Rhinolophidae > Rhinolophus > Rhinolophus hipposideros. The sequence goes on along the minus strand of NC_138068.1, from coordinate 8,253,473 downwards.
AAAAGTTAAATAAATTCCGGGAGCACTAGAATGTGAGGGCCTATTTTGTGACCCCCCGAACACCTCCAGCTATACATCTTTTTCACTATGCATGCAGGATGGGGACTGCTTTTGTAGATCTAAAACAGCAATCTCCACGCACTAACCCTGGTTAATGTTTTACTCTTTAACTCACACTCTAATCTGACTGCGACAGCGATGAGTTGTAAATTCTGCAGCATGTGTACATTTCCTGGGTTTGACATTAAAACGCCTCTGCAGACCCAGCAGAGTTCATAGGTCTAAAGTTGAAATTTTTATATTCCGATACAGTTGTCTGAATGTCCCCCAAAGCCTACGAAAAGACTGCTATTTGAAAACAGGCAAAGGGTTGAAAAGTATTACCGTTAAGTTGCACGGTCACCTCCTGGGGCATTTGTTTAAAAGAATGGGAACTTACAAAAGAAAGGCTGAAGTTTAAATGTGACAAGTTTATACCCAACAAAGGCTTTAAAAATAAATATATAAATGGTCCTCTTTGCCTTCCGGTGCCCAATCATTATGAAATAGACCAACACCCCGGCAGGGGGGGAAATACCTTCTGGGGAAGATAACAGCACAATCTGTATGTGAGATTTCTTTTCCAGGGTGTTCTTCTTTTTTTTTTTTTTTAAACTAAACAATAGATCAGTTCACCAATGATTTGTAATAAAGTGAAAGTGAATACTTTGGAAAGAAAAAAAGTAGCTTAGGGATGTAAAATAACTGCATCTGTCAAAGGATGCATTTGAGTGTTTTAAATAAGACTTGGAAAAGCGAATGTGCTGGCTCTTAACGAGAGAAGCTGAGGAAGGGGAAATCTTTGCTTACTGACCTGTATCTAAGATTCTTAGTAAAGAACCTTTGCAATACTTTTGCAGCAGTAATACCAAAAAAAAAAAAAAAAAAAAAAAACCATTATTGTCCTTCTCTCCTCTAAGAAAAGTTGAAAGCATATCTTAGTGTTCTCCTATGTCTGGACAGAGTTTACACTTTGGAAACGTTAAGTGGTAATTGTGTTCAGGAATACAGAGTTTCGATTTAGTTAAATATTAGCTCAACTACCCCCCCCCCGGCCCCGCCCCCATTAATGAGCGTATCTTCCCTACACTATCCTGTCTTCTGATGAACTCCAACGGAACACAATGCCAAAGAGAAAAACACGTATGTCCTTGGACCTCAAAATTTAGTCACATGGCCATCTTAAATAATGGTCCAAAGTGGATTTTGAATTGACTTGAAAAGAAAGATATCACTCTCCAATGGAGGTGGGACGCTTGAGGTTTCTCTGTAGCTGGGAAAACGTGAACAGAGCGGCATTACGGATCTGGAAAGAACTGGTAAGGAAGAAAAATAGCAACTCCAGTTCTTACACCACGTATGTACTAACAAGGCTCAAGATAGGAGGGATTCACCAGCTTTTGCATAGACCTTTGGCTTATGACTTATGGTTCACGGGGTGCCCAGATGTCCCAGCAGGAAAGATGCAATAGCCATTGTGTTAATTACACTTCTGTTTACACTTTCTTTCAAGGCTAAGGTTCGGCTTGCTTCATTTACTCCTGGATCACAAGTCGGTCCTGGAAACCACTCCTGGTATGAAGACCCTGGAATTCATCCTGTGAAAAATGCAAACCCCACTGCTCTCACCCGCTGTGGTGATCAAGGCAGACAGAACCTCCGTCCAGAATTAAACTGTTGGTTGGGGGAAGACAAGTATAAAGAGAAATCAAGCATTTACTAATTCTTCTTTCCTGGCCCAAGCCAAATCTTTCCAGTAACAAAAGTTTTGCTGAGACTGCTCCTATTTCTGCATCTCTCTTTGCTGCCTTTGGTATTTCCAGGGCCACTGAACGCTACTAATTTGGGGAGACAGCTCTATAATTAGAGCCATAAAACTCCGAAAGGTCTACGAACCTCTCTTCAGCCTCTGATCACGGTTGAAACATGGATTTCAAGTAGGAGGAAAGGGGAGGCTTATTTATCCAACTCATTATCCCCAACGTGGCTTTCAACCATTTATCCACCTTTGAGTGAGAATACTGGATTGAAAGGTTTCTTTGGACTCAGAAATGTTTTTAAATGACTTAAATCTCAAAAGCCCTTCGGCAGCATATGTCTTAAGGTGATCATGGAGACAGTCTGTGCCAAAGTGCTGAGCTCAGCTCCTGGCACATAGTAGGTGCCTGAATTTACAGGCTAAGGTTTTACATTCAGACAAGCCAGGGTTTGAGTCACTAAATAGCTATCATCACCTACAAGGTGCTTTCCATCTCTGAACCTTGCAGTTCCTGTAAAAGCTCCCTCCACAAGGCTGTTTAAAAATAACAGGCTAGACCTAACCCAGCCACCTGGCTGGCTATGGGAAGTAATCTTCACTTTTCTTTTTTCCTCTTGCTTTCCAACGTGACGGCATATTTTTCAAACAGCTCCAATGCCACCTTCTCCCCCATAGTATGCCTTGTATACAGATTCCTGGATCACAGAGTCAACGTTCCCAGAGTCTCGGGTCCTCACTGGTCAACATAGTCTTTTCTTCTGTTTTCCCAGGAAGGGAAAAGGCTCAGAAAATGCAGACTAATTGGGAAGAACAAGATGGAGCTGAAAACTGGGGTTCTGTCCCCCACCCTTCCACCATCATGACCTGGGACCTCTGGAGAACTCTTTACCAGGGACACTTCATGTGACCCAGGCACTGGCACTGGGCTCAACATTCCAGGAGTCCCTTATTTGGTTTAATGCTCTGCTCTCACCAACTTGAAAATCTTAATAATTTTTGAACAAGAGCCCCACATGTTCATTTTTGCACTAGGCACCACAAATCACATGGCCAGTCCTGCTCTCTTCCATCCTATAAGACTCAGGATAAAGACCTTCTCTTTCAGGAAGACATCATCAGCTGCCCTCTGATGGGCTCCCATAACCTCCCAGAACCCCTGGCTCATACCTCCATTCATTCATCCACCAACACGTAACGAACCCCTGCTACACCACCAGCACTGCCTTTCTTGAGCACTCATCAAATCACAAACACAGTGCTGGGTTCTTCCCATGCTAGAGTTACATTTAAGCAGCTCTGTTGAGGTAGGTACTGTTACAATCCCTGATTACTGACAGGTTAAGGGATCTGCGCACACAGCAGGGAGGAGGTGGATGCTGGAGTCTTGAATCCAAGCACGGCACAAGTTCAGAACTATTACTTTCTTCAGCTGCCAGGAACTGTGCTCAGAACCAGGAATGCAGTGGTCAAGAAAGAGGATATTCCTTATAAGGGCCCCAGACTCACACCAATAAAGTATGATCATTAGTTAGGTTTTCAAAGTTACCTACTTATATGCCTGGATACCTCACTGGACTAAGAATTTCCTAAAGCCCAGCCCCTCATCTTTCTCTTTAATGTCAACGTCTGTTGTAGTCTTGGGATAGGACAGAGTCCTATTCTTAAAAGAATGAATGAAAGGTCATTCCCCCGTATATGGCTAATTGTATTATTAAAATACTTCTGATACTTATTAAACCATGACAAGTATATTAAAATTTCATCTCACTGTTGTGTTGTTTTAGATACACCTTGAATGAAATGTGATCTAAAATATCGGAAGCTGCTATTTAAAAAATTGCCATCTGGGTTTCCTCCCAATGGTGAGCTCCTTATTTTTCAGGGCTTTTAGGTCAATGGTTCAAAATCAGATTCTTTTTTCTCGAAGTCTGAAACTTCCTCAATTTAAAGTAATGCCTCTAAAACTATGGCAATATCCCAACAAGAATCTGTGCCACTGACGCTCTTGAAACAATATTAATTCCTGCTAAAAATACACAGTTCCTGGCAGTTGAAGGAAGTTAATGGTTCTGAGTTTGTGCTGTGCCTAGATTCGGACTCCAGCGTCCACCTCCTCCCTGCTGCGTGGGCAGATGCCTTAACCCTCGGTAATAGGGGATTGTAACAGTAACTACCTTAAGAGAGCTGCTTAAATGTAACTCTTGCATGGGAGTTTGTTAATTTTGAGACATCGGACAAACACAAACTGAGGAAAAAGCGATAAAGTAACTGGCCTGTCCTTTCCAAAAACGTCAGTGTCGTGACAAAGAAAACCGAGATGTCAGGCCAGGTTGAAGGAGGCAAAGAAAAAGGAGGCAAAGAAAAAGGCAACTGCCAAGAACCTGGATTGGTTCTTGAACCATGAAAAAAAAAAATGCTACTAAAGGACATATTTTAGGGACAAATGGCAAATCTTGAGTAAGGACTGTAGATTAGATTAATAGTTATGCCTTGTATTAAATTTCCCAATTTCGCTAATTGTGCTGTTATGCAAGAGAAATGTCCTATTAGGAATTTAAAACTGAAGTATGTAGGGACAAAAAAGAATGACGTCTGGAACTTAATTCTCTAATGGCTCAGAAAGAATATTAAAAAGCAACTGTGGCAAAATGTTAACAATTGAGGAAATCTGGATGAGAGGCATATAGGAGTTCTCTGCATGATTTCTGCAACCATTTTGCTAGTTAGAAATTATTACCAAGAAAGTTTCTTTTCACTGTATTAGTACAAATACTGTATATTGATCAAGAAATGATACAGAATATAGGTAAAATCTCATGTCCTATAATCCAGTGATCAAGAACTTGATATTTTGGTTTCTAAACATTTTTGAAGTCTAAAAATAGTGTTGAAAAGTACCTTTTAAGATGTCAGGTGATCAAAAAGAAAACAGTCCCGCATGGATCTATATATCTATGTCTGTTTCATTTTGCTTTTGAACTTAACCAAGTGAAATTCTTGGTGAAATGCCTCACTCAAGAAAATATTATTAAGTAATTAAATAGTAATAAGGTAAGGTCAGAAAAGGCTTCTTTCTCTTCCTCTCTCTGAAACCTTCCAGTTTGGGCCTCTCTCTCTCTCTCTGGCCCTTCCCCCCAAAGTGTATCAAATAACTAAACTCTCCTCGATCACTTTCCAAGCTGACAGTTTCTTCAGTGCTTTTGGGGGGGGTTTTCAAAGCAAACTGCAGGGCTAGGGTCTCGGTTAATATTCAGAGCTCTGCTCTGTTTGCCCTGACTGTCACATTGGCATGACAATGGAACCCACGGGCCACAGAAGGAGGCCAACAAAGGAAGACAAGTTTTTAACGCTAGAGCCATCTGCCAATTCTCCGTAGGACCTTTTCAAGAACCAAGTACAGTTAAAGCAGGAGCTGAGAAGGGGGTCTGCAGGGGAAGGCACAGAAATCATTCACGGGTAAAGCAATTGCAATATGAAAAGAACCAAAGAAGGGTATGTGCCTGGAGAGATGAATGGGGAGGCAGCATCTGAAGGCAGCTCCTCATGAGCTCTAAACAGATCCACCGCACGCTCTCTGATGGGCTTTTGTCGGTTGCCAAGCATTTTACATGTTATAGTCAGAACATGTTATTAAGCAAGGATTTAATATACGCGAACCACAAAAAAAAATCACCCTCCAAAGGGGTCTTCTGATTACCCACGTGGAAAGTCCAAGCCACCTGCCTTTGCCACAATTACATTGGGTTTTTAATCTTTAGGTCACAAAATGTCCTAAATACAGTAGTTTAACAATAATAAAGCATTCTTCTAGCCAACTCTAAATCCCCCCTTCTCCCAGAGACTTGCAAATGTTTAAGCCCACGAACTATGAAAATCTATTCAATGCACTAAAACGAAATACTTTCATGCCCTCCAAGAATTCTGTGAAAATGTCAACTTCTTTGGAGGCCGAAACATATTCCTCCCACATTTTTCCCAAAAAGGAAAATTCTACTCAAAACCCCAAAAGCACGGATGGGCGGTTTCTTTGAAAGACAAACGCACTTAACACAAGCAATTCACACTCTGGCTCAGGGACCAGCTCTCTGAGGCATCTATATTATCTCTTTCAGAATTCTCCATTTCCTGATAGCAAGGCACGGCTTTTATTCCCCTCAGCCTGTGCTAAAACGTTATTAATCCCTGAATGGGGTCAGTAATCGTAGGGATCTGTAGGTAACACTCTCCTTTCTGGATACAAATGTACAGGGACTATAAGTCCCTACCGTAGAATTGGTAGTTGGAAATAAGTCAATTGTGAGTTGTTTTGTAGGTTCTCAACAATGTGATTGGGTGGGATTGTTCAATTCCACCACTTAAAATGCACGTGTTTTGCGAGGGGTTCAATGATTGAAAGTTATCGGGTCATTTCTCTTCGAGTCATACTATATCCACTCTTCAATTTCTAAGGTTTATAAAATGCCTGCAAAGCAATCTTCACAGATGCAGTAGTCACGGAAATCTGTTATCTTTTTAAAACCATTGTTGCTAACAAGGCATGTCAACTATAATGCAATTTAAAAGTATATAGATAAATAGAAACTAATGTTGCAAAGTTGTACTGTTAGTTTTGTAACGTTGAGAGAGTATCTTATAAAGCTATGCTCGCTGGGAAGGGGTGTGGGACAGAGTTTGCAGCCTCCCCCGGAAGGGGCCGCATACACTCTTCACCCTTTAGCCAGACGGGATAAGGGTAAGGAATTAGCGAGCGGAGCATGCCAAAAACACAGAATTTAATTCCAGGTTGATGATGACCAAGTGAGCCAACAGGACCATCACTGAGAACGAGGCAGCCCAGAGATGCAGCCTGAGTTCCCCCAGGCCCGGGGCTCATGTTGGCCTCCCCGGTACTGGCAACTGAGTGACTGTCCTGCCACGTGGCGCCGACACACGCGTCCCGGCCCCAGGCCTTGAACTCTGCTCCCTGACTGTCAAGGACCCATGATTGAGTTGCAACCATGCAGCCGGGGGCCCAGGCAGCAGGAGGCAGCCCCAGTGGAGCCAGGAGGCTGACCTCTCGCTGAGAGCCGGCTGTAGACCTGGGAGTTGACTTCCTTGTCCCGCAGGTAGCATCGGATCTCCTCCACCGCCTCTCGTATGATGGTGACGGCCAGCACGAAGCCCTGGGGAAAGAGGGGAGAGGGGGTGAGCCCTGCTGAAACCCACCTTCCTCTCCTGGTACCCGGGACGGAAAAGGCCAGAGGGCAGCAGGGCAGTACCTGCTAATTACGCCAAACACACGTGCCCCAGCAAGCCCACTTCCCTGAACCTCTCCTACACACACACACACACACACACACACACACACGCACACACACACACACACACACACGCGCGCACACACCCTGGAGAAACACTCGTTCACATACATGTACAAGGACACCTCTATTCACCACCTCTACAGGGTTTCCAAGGGTGAAAAACACAGACACACCCAAGTATCCATCCACAGGCAAAGGCTGAGTGATGGCGACCACGAGCATTTGTATCTCCCTCACCGTGTGCTGGGTACCATTCAAAGGGCTTCCCATCCATTAGTGCATTTCTCCCTCACAACTCTACAAGATGAGCTGTGTGAAGTCAGTATTACTGAGATCGCCACGGTACAGATGGGCAAACTGAGGCACATGGTGGCCGAGTAATAAACTTCCCACGTGATAATAAGCAGAAATTCTGAAGGCAGGAAAGCTGGCTCCAGAGTCCCTGCTCTTCTGTTGCGCATCTAAAGAAACCCGGGTGGGTGGAGCCAATAAGATGGACCACCAATAGACAGTTAAAAAGAACGAGACACAGCTGAGTGGGGAAACCAAGCTTTCAGAACATACAACGTAACACTGTTCATATGAACGACAAAGATTCCATAAACTTTTAAAAACTTTCCGGCTTCCTTAACTGCTGGTGAGATTTCTCAGCAAGGAAGGGACTAGCATGGATTGGGCAGTACAGTCTTACCTGTACTGTTTAAAATTTTTATAAAGAAAACATTAAAGTATTAGTTGTGTGAGTACTAACTAACACAGAGAACATTTGAAACTGCCTGATCATCCGAGTCAGGTACCCCAACTCCCAAAATCTGGTGGGGATCGGTGTGTGCCACCCACAGCAAGAATCTATTTCCACCTAGATTTTTCCTCTTGTATCCAGAAAGGCGAGAACATGGGTTCACTTTTCTTACAAAACGCCTTGTCATCCTTCCTGTTAGTCATTTCGTAAAAATACGGAAAGCACGATCCCCCCGAATGTTAATAGTGGCGGTGATTCTTTGAGGATTTCATTTTCATACTGTTGACCCTGCAAAAAATATATTAAGTTTGATTCAAAGACCTTGGACTCTCTCATTAAATCCAGCCAGAGAGGTGCTGCTTTGTGAAATTGCTCCAAAGCCCCAGACGTCTTTGCAATCAATGGATTCCTCCCGCCTCCTGCTTCCAATCAGATGTAAAGGACACACTTGCAGCCAAAGCAAAATGGGTCCATTTCAGAACAAAAGTATAACCAGACCACATACTGGGGAGCAAGAAAACCTGTTTCTGCAAAGCACCGACCTGGTTTACAGAACCGCTAACCCCCCGCCCCCCATGCTGCTGTTTTGTGCTTCTGGGCCAGAACCCAGGTTTTTGTTATTTGTTTTTTCAAATGTTCCAGTTCCTATTTCTCTCTGCATAGGCCTAGCTAAGTCCCAGCGATGTGGATGGAAAGTGTGTGCTCAAAGACAGAGCAGCTGCAGATAAATACGGCCTCCTAAGTTACCCTATCTACCCCCACAGACACACAGGTTTCATTAATCCCAGGGGACACACTGCCACTCCCCCCTTAGGCTAGAATCTGATTTACAAGAGATGCAAATTAAGTCCAGAAATAAATTCCAACAGTCCAACTTCAGAGGTCCTTCATGTCCACAGATATTTACAAAGGGGCTTTGGGGGTGGGGGGAGGGATTGGGGTTGTCAAGCGCAAGGGGAGCTTGTAAAGAACGCGTAGGCTGAGATACGGCACAGACAAGCGATTTGGAAGGTGTCCATAAGCCTCTCCAGTAAAGCTGTACATCCAAACTAGATTTACGAAAACAAAACTATTTCTGAGAGAGAGAAATCAGAAAAACAGTTGCCTCTGGTTGGGGAAGGGCTGACAGGACAGGAACAATGGGAACTTTCTGGGGGTATGGAAAGGTTCTCTTGTCTTGACTGAGGTGGTGTTTACACGGGTGTTGACGAATGGCAGTGCTTACTGAGGTGAAAACTTCGTATCTGCGCATTTTAGGGGGCATAGATCTGACAAAAATCTAGCTTTATTATTTGGTCTTCATACACGATTTTATGGAGTATTTCAGCTACCTCCTGTAGAATTTCTCTCTCTAATATAGTAGTTTCTCCCTCTAATTAGAGGAATTTCTCCCTCTAATACCGGGGGGCAGGGAAGCTATTAAAAGCTAAAACTTAATCCAGACAATGAAGAAGTGCCAGAATTTAGAAATTAAAATAAGACCATTTCCTGAGAACTTTCTATACGTCAGGAGCTCTACAGCAAGCATTTCATGTGCAGTCCTTCATTTAACCCTCCCAACAAGCCAAGAAAATAGCCACACGGCCCCTATTTTACAGGTGAGGAAACTAAGGCTCAGAAAAGAATGTTTACACAACACGACTCCTCACCAAAGTCCAGACAACAGCTGCACCAAAACAATTTCGCTCCAAAGCCCTCACTTTGAGCCACTCATTCACGGCTGGGTTGGAAATGAGAGGACTTTCAGGATGAGCAGAGACATTTCCAAATGCGTCCTAGCCAAGAACCAGAAATTAATTCTCTGCATAAAAATCTACGGGATCTACGGGGAATTCGCTCCAGTCACCTAGATGCCGTCTCCTTCGTCTTTGACCCCAAACTCCCTTCTCTGTTGTCTCTGGAAAGAGAGGCAGAACTACTCCAAGACAAACATCCCTTCCCGTTCTGGAACCGACCCAGGAAAAGCTGGCTAGAGAAGGGGCCGTGATACACAGACACCTCAGGACCGCTTGAGTCTGCTATTAATCCACCTGGCTTCCATCTATGGCCACAGCTCCAGGAAAACCAGGCGAGTCAACTGCTTGCACTGCAAGCCAGGCCTCCTGGCTTCTCCTGGAAAATCCTAACAACATTTCAGCGGGGGGACAAGAGCTGTACCTTGGGTTGGACCCTCTTTGGAAGGGTGGGAAGCGCTGCAGGCCATCCCAGTCACCACCACTCCTCCAGCGCTGCTTCACCCCACTGTGTTCCCAGAGGGGCTGCTGCAGACACGAGTCTGCCATCACAGGTGCTGGCTGAAGAACACTAGTTATGGAAGAGGGGATTCATACAATCAAGTCGCCTGCCACACTCTGGTCCTGGGTCACCAACACCAAGTACCAATCTGGCCTCCCCCTGCAGTAAGGAGCAACTTTGCTCTAGAGCATTTTGCACCCTGAACGCACATCTCATCCATTTAGTTGCCTGTAACTCTCCAACTTCCAGAAAGGCACTGAGGTGACTTAAGACAGAAGTCTCGGTACAGTCTGATCAAAGACACAGGAAGAAAAAGGAACTCCCACCTCCGAAGACAATCACTGGCTTTGGTGAAGAACTTTCCAGACATAAGTATGTAGAAATATTTGTTGGGGGTGGAGGGAGAGGGTCATAAAAGTTGAAGCATACTGTCCATGAAAGGACAGTAAGTTTTGTAACTTACTTTCTTTACATAAAGAAAAAAATGGGGCTGGCCTGGTGGCTTAGGTGGTTGAAGCTCCATGCTCCTAATGCTGAGGTCGCCGGTTCAATTCCCACATGGACCAGTGAGCTGCGCCCTGTACAGCTAAGACTGTGAACAACGGCTCTCCCTGCAGCTGGGCTGCCCTGAGCAGCCGGAGGTTGGCATGAGCTGCCGCGAGCTGCTGAGCGCTGCCACGGGCTACCGTGTGCCGCCATGAGCGGGCTGGCAGCTGGTGAGAGGTGCCGCAAGCGACCAACTGGCGACCGACTGCCGGGGGTGTGGCGGGGGACAAGGCTCATAATAGCAGCATGGGCCATGGAGCTGTGTCCTACACAACTAGACTGAGAAACAACGGCTTGAACTAGAGTGGGGGGGTGGGAGAGAGAGAGGCAGAAGAAGGGGGAAAAAATAAAAGTAATAAAAAAAGAAAAATATGATTCACATCTTCATGCCAACATCGGTGGAACACCTTCACTGTTTCTCACACCTGGCCAACATTCCAGAGTCTCGCTACGCCAGCAATTCCGTAACTACTGGCGGGCGTCTGTTGGTTTCCAGCGTTTTACTAACACACACCACGCTGCAAGGAATATCCTTGTACCCACAGCACCACACACATACATCCCAAAGCCCTTCTGATATTCCAAGGCCACTCCTTGAAGAGTGAGTCTCCGTGTGTGTGAGACTAACACACTTCATATCCTACTGTGATCTCAAGCCATTTCCTTCGTCTCTCTGGCTCTGCGTTCTCTCTCAGCAAGTGAGGAATCCTTTCCCTACCAGTCCACGTTTTGTCTCCAGGCCTCAGGACCCTCCAATGACCGCCTTTGGAAGAATTCAACAGAGCTGATCTCATTTCCTACCCAACTTTCTCAGGCTAGTAAATTCCTGCATGATTCCATCTGCCCTTAGTCATAGCTACATGAATCTCAGTTAAGGGAATGAAAAACTTATGCCAAATGTGGCCAAAGACCCCACCCCACCACAGACGCCAATGATAAGATAAACGGTGTTGCAGGGGTGCCAACAGGGCTGTACCCCAAGAACCTTTTGGTTGATGGGTTTATACTGCAGGCTGGGCAGATGGATATCCAGGAGGGAAGAGAGCACAGACCAGATAGCAGATATCATGCTTGACATGCAAAAGGCAGGGAGGGGGGAGACACACAGCTGCTTTTGTGGACATCTTGGGATCTCAATTTATAGAACATATGTATTTACATAATGTGTATAATTTACTACAGTATATTTTATAATGTATATAAAACAGAGGCCCATGCAAGAAGAAACATAAACGGGGTATCTTGGGAGTGGCTACACAGGTGGTTTGGGGGTTTGGGTTTTGGTTTTCTTTTTTGTTGTTGTTTGGTTGTTCTTCAAATTTTCTCCAATAATCATGAGCCCTTTTGTAATTAAAAAGGGAAAATAAAAATAAACAGAAGCCACTTTTGAGGCAGTAGAGAGCAGCAGATCTGGGTTTCAGAACTTGAGAGGTAGGTAGGGTCTGGAGCATTCTAGGCTCCCAGTTGGGGGCCCTGAGCCAAAAGTCACCAATATGAGGGGCCAAGGAACCCCTCACAACTTCAAGCAGAGCAGAGATTGCCAACTGGAAGACTACAGACAGACCCCTAGGAGAAGGGGTGTGTTCGAGTCATACAGTGCTTCAACCTTTTTTTTTTCTTTTTCTTTTTTTATTTTGTTTTATTTTTTTAAAGGAGGGTGCAGCTCACTCACAGTGGCCCATGCAGGAAGTGAACCGGCAACCTTGGTTGTTAGCACCGTGCCCTAACCAACTGAGCTAACCGTCCACCCCTAACATGTTTTAAATGAGTTGTCAACTTTGACAAAAACAGAATCAATAGAAATTGGAAAGAAAGAATTATTCAGAACTATGTATACCTTGCTACTTTTTTTCTGAAAAGAAGTGTAGGGAAGCAGGGAAAAGACAAGACTTTTCATTCATTGTGCTTGTTGTTCATAAACTCTGGAAGGATAAACAAATGACTGTTTTGGAAGCAGAACTGGATGGGAAGATTTTTTACTAGTGCCATTTTTTTGTTTCTTGAATTACATAAATGTATTACCTTTCCAATAATTACACTTTAAAAAGGTGATCCATAAAAGGCAGTGTGATAAATGGTATTTTATATGCAATATAGACCAACTCTTTATATATATATATATATAAATATATATATATATTTATATATATATTTTTTTTTTATTAGTTTAGACTAACTCTTTTTTAAATCAGTAACTTATGGCTTGACTTTATGTATGTATGTAGTGAACAGTTGTGGCACTAAAAAATTAAAACAAAATTAAGGTATTCCATGTAAAATTGTCAAGTCCCTGACTCTTGGGTCTGGCATCTCCAGACCCATGTTTGCGCCTGATGACATGGAGTGACACCTTCCATTTTTGGATGAGACACGGGCTCCCCAGTTTTCCCAGGGCTTGATTCCATCAGCCCGGCCTTGAGTTCACAACATTCAGTGTCTAAAAGTGTGAGCACACAGACAGAATGTCTGTTATCCAAGGGAAGGGTGATAAGCAAAGGTTCGACCCAGCTCCCAGCGTCCTAGCTCACCCACAAATGACTCAGGGCAGGGAAGAACTAGCCTCACAATCCAAAAGCACCTTCGATGCTTGTGTATAAAAAATAAAAACCCCCATCTCTTCTCAGGGCCAGAGCTGCGGGCATGACTTGTCTGACAACGTGGCAACACGGTGTGTGGACACCCACTCACGGCTCTCTCAGCAACTGGCTCCCTCTACTCCATAAACGCCCGTGCACCAAATCCTTATCATCGCCCACCCACCACCAGTAAAAACTTTTGTTTTTCTTTCTTGAACGAGGGCTCAATCTTTTCATAATCTTCTCTGAATTAAAACTTTAAGAGTCTTTATAAATGGAGAATCTAACTGGTCCCCTGCCCCCCAAGTCTGGGTTAATGAGAAATAAGCAGCGGTTATATTTCATTACATCTCTGCCTGAGAAAAAGAAACATCACTTCTGCCCTCTCTACACCCGTCATGCTGGCCTTCTTTCTGTTATTCAAATGTTCTGACGTGCCCACTGCAGGGCCTTTGCACAGCTGCTGCGTGTGCCTGGAATACTCCCTTCCTCCGCTCCTTCCCATCACCTCCTCAAGACGACTTGAATGGCCACCCTGGCTCAGGCTGTCCCCCCACATCTCCCAGCCCCGACCTTCACCCATTCAACAAACACGCAATGCGTCTGCAATACCCCATCTGTACTAGGTCACAGCACTTTTCATGATTTGAAACAATTTAATTAACCTGTTTACTACCCCCGTTGAAAATCAACTCTACAAGGGCAGGAATTTGTACCTGTTTCGTTCGTTGCTCCATGCCTAGCACCCAGCACAGTACCTGGCACACAGTAGGTACTCAATAACCATATGCCAAAGGGAAGGAAGGAAGAGGAGGAGGCAAAGGAAGGAATGGAGGGGCATTCTGGTCAGTTCGGTCATACTTCAGACACACTATAGCACAGAATCTGTTTCCTTTTCAACTCCTCATGCTGAAATACTCTACACAGAGTACAGAGAAAATGTGATCTCAGAAAACAATTCAAATAGCACCATCCACAAAGATCCAGGCCTTGGCTTTCTCACTTGCCACCATGTCCCCAGAGTCTAGAACCGGGTGATACACAGTAAGCATGCAACAAAACAGCTGCTGAAATACTGACTGGAGCTGACTGACAGAATGACGGAACGCCACAGGCTTCCTTATAGCTGGGTCCTGCTGAAATGGAGCTTATCTTGGGCACTCCCCACGTGTTGGCTTGGGGGCATCCTCTCCCTTAAAAGGCCACTCTCCCGTTCCAGATGCTCGGGTAACAGAGACAAAGAACGGTCTGTTCCCAAACCTCTGCGGTCACTGAATGCAGACTGACTTACTCACCAGGGGAACCCAGTAGGTATAGAGGGCACCAAGTCTCATCTCGGGAACAAACTGCGAGCAGGCGAGAAGTAAGAAATAGAGGTTGAAAAAGTACTTGAACTGGTTAAACAGCACCTAGAATACAGAAAAAAAAAGAAAGGAGGCATTTTAGGCCTGTCTGGTGAGGTTGGGTGGGTTTAGTGGGAGGTGAGTCATGTTGAAAAACTTTCCTACAGAAGAACGTAACTTACATTGATACCTTTCACACAAAGTTTAAACAGTCCTATACATAATAAAATACCTTTTGTAGAAGTAAAAATGGAAATAATGATACGTATGGAAATTGTAAACACCAAATTCAAGACAGTGGTTACCTCTGGCGTGGAGAGGGCATGCTGGGGCTTCAATTATATCTGTTATATTTGATTCCTTAAATTATTTTGTAAGTATAGGCAGGCCACTCAAAATGTTGTTTAAAAAGAGCTTTTAATGGAAAATGCGTATGCTGTAAGATTGATCAAAAAAGCAAGAAAAATTGTCACCTCCACAATATGCTCTCAATGCCGTCAATTACATATGGAGTCCCACCCTGTGTGGCAACAGGGTTCTGGCAGTTTTAACTGGTCCATGTACCCTGGCAGGGAAACTCACACCATATGCCTCCTGGCCACGGGGCAATTAGGGGAAAGTTTGAGGAGTAGAAGTCCATGGATTTGGGTAAGTCAATGTGAAAATGCTATGACTCCAGAGTAAAACACCAAGCAACACGGAAACATTCATTAGCAAAAATGTTAACAGAAATTCTCTCTGGAGGGTAGAATCAAAATGTATCTCTTTTGATTTCTCTATACTCTTATTCCCCAACTTTCCTATACCTGAATATGTATTTTGTGATGATGGGGGGTGGGGAGGGAAACGTAAGCACTGCTGATTTTGCCTTTTTTTGGTGTTTTGGTTAGAGTGCTAGGTTCCCATAACCTTTTTCACACTTAGGCCTAACACACCAAATAAATGTGAAGTTGTTCTGAGCAGGTGGTGTCTCCCAGCCTTATAGACAGCAAGCACCCCCTCGAGGAGCTCAGGACCAGGAGATGAACAGCTAGGGGTTAAGGTGGCATGGAAACCACACGGGGTGTTCCCAAAACCTGCCATGGGAACCCCAGTCTTCTAAGCCTGGCCCCATTGCATACACTGGGTGTGGGAAGAAACATCGGATGTGGCCCCTGCCCGTACATACCCCAGGAAGAAAGGTGAAGAAGTTGTACTTCTGATTGTTGATGACATTTCGAGGGTATCTCTGGTCTCTCTTCTCGGGGTGCCCCAACCAGACAGTGCGGGGCCTGGGGTCCCCTGCACCACAGCACCTCAGCCACTCGCAGCACCTGTGGGAAGGACACGCCGTGCCATCAAGGCCACGTCCACACCTGCCCACCTTCTCACAGTGTTTTTCTCTAAAGCATCCTCACTGGGTCGGGACCACAGCCACCTTTGGGGCTTCATCCTCCAGGGAGATGGGAACATAGAGCTGAGGCTTCTAAGAAGCTGTGGTCCAAATCAAAGATGTTTCATCCCTAAGCCCAAACTGTTTACTTCAAACAGTAGGATTCGTCTTTAAGAAAAAAAAAAGGTAAATATGTAGCAATGAGTACTGTTACTACTTTTACATTTTAAAGAGGAGAGGAGAAAGCTCAGGACAGTTGAATAAAGTACCCAAAGTCGCTGAGATGTGGAAATAGGAGTCTAACCTTGAACCATGCCCGTCTTATTCTAAACCTGGTGTCTTTCCACCACCCCCTGATGTCAAGGTTTCTGGTTACAACCAAGATTACTATGTAAAGGGGAAGAATCTCCTCCACACCCCTCCTCACCCCGCTGTCCTTTTTAGCAGCACGTTGGTGGGACAAGCCAAGAACAGAATGGCTCCGAGCGCAGCGTAACCTAGAGATACGCCAGTGTGCCAGCTGTAGGCAGACGGGCCCCAAGTGCTGCCCAGGACCTGGCTGTGTCCCCAGAGGGCATTCGTTAGGCACGTCCACTCCCAGGTCCACTCCCAGGTCACCTGCGAGAGGCAAGGGAACACCTGGGAATACAGCGGGCTCTGGTAAAAGAAACCTACTCTGAGAACCCCCCAAAGAGGGGGCCTGTCCTTCAGAAGAGTCCACAGACGAGGCGTTTGGAGTTACAAGCTCTCGTGAGTGCTGCGATGGAAACACCCCATGCTGACCCGTTCATCTTGCTACCCGGAACACACAGGCTGCAGGGAGAAGCCCAGCCCTGCCAGCTCCTTGAGACACTGCCAGCCGAAGTGAAACCAAGCAAACTCAGCCATTACAACTCACACAATTACTTGTCTGCCTCAGACCACCCTTCTCTCCTCCTCCTCTGGGCCAGGCAGGTGGCGGGGAGGTGCTGCTGGGGTGCAGCACTGGGCAAACACAGCCCCTGGGCCTCAAGACTCTAAAGATTAGCAAGCCAGCAAGCTGCCTGCTAGGACGCTCAACATTTCCAGGATGAAACACGATGCGGCTTCTTAAAAATAGCACCCTCATTCCAGTAAACTGGTGCTCAGGGTACAGTGTGGCTCTGGTCTGCGCAGGTTTCATTTCTAGTAACTCATTCGTGTTGGTACCAAAGTTGTTCAAAGGCCAGAGAGACGCACAGAAACCTTGAGAGGTCTAACCCCATCCCTGGGTGGACACTAAGTGTTAAATGAATGCGGGGAAGGCTCATTTGACAGGAAGCACAGCATTCTATTTGCAGCAAACCTTCCTGACGGTCATGGTGCCTTCTTGTGAAGCAGCAATGCTCTCCCCATCTCAGAATAATCCTGTAGTGACGGACCCTATAGTTGTCTGTTTCTAATGAAAGCTGAAGAATGCATTTAGCCGTAAGAGAACTACATACCAGCAGGGTGACTGTGATATGAGTTTCTGTCTGTTTTGTTTTAGCAGAAGGTCCCACACAGCAAGCTGCCAGGTTCCGCTAGCCATTATTTAACCTGTAGTGTGTGCAGGTGCCCCAAGTAGCAGGGCACTCGGTGTGGCACGCACTGCGGTGGCCGAAGACTGGAAACACACCTGATGGTCCATCAGATTGGCGCTGGTTAAATCACCGGGAACATCCATGAAATGGAATTCCCAACAATCCTGAAAGAATGACACAACGCTGTGCATACTAAGTGACCCCATTTGCAAGATATGCCAAGTCGAAAAGCAATGGCTGAAAGGTGTACCCAGGAGGCTATGCTTTGCAAGAGGAAACACATGCAGAAAAATCTCCAGGACGGTCTGTGGGCTTTTCTTTTCCCTCTGGGCTTTCAATCTTAGGTATCAATACATTTGTCTTATTTTACTTTGCTCCAGCCAATTTTAGGTGGGTATCTGTTAACCACTATCCCAAACCTCCCATCTGGCAGTCCTGTCCGCCGCATGGCTGGACCTTCCTTAAATAGACATTCCCATTGGCTTTGTGTGTCTTCCATTCAAAGCTTCTAACGAGTGCAATCTACACCTTAAAGCCTGCATTCTACCATCCTGACCTCTCCACTCAGATTTCCTTAGACCTGTGCTATCCAACAGGGTAGCTTCTACCACCTGTGGCTAGGTAGGTTTACATTAATTAAAATAAAAGAACTCAGTTCCTCATCCTCACTGGCCACATTTGCAGTGCTCCACAGCCCCAGGGGGCCAGGGGCCACGGACTGGACTGTGTAGACTCAGAACATTCCAGCATGACAGAAAGCTGCTTTAGAGCCTCCCTGTCAAGACACCACCTGACACGTGAACTGATGTCAGAGCCTACGAACGCGCGCGCGCACACACACACACACACACACACACACGGACGGACGGACGTCAGGAAGTGGATTCCACAACAGAAGGAAATTTGCCTCAGCAGTTTCCCAAACTTCAGCTGTTTTCAAACACACACGGGATTTCTAGGATATCCATCTACCTCTCCTTTCGAAGGTCAAGATTTTGCCTAAATTTGCATACGTTAAATCAGTGATTCTCAGCCAGGGGATGGGGGTTAGCTGCTGGCATCCCGCAGGTAAGGGCGGCCAGGAAGCTGCTAAACATTCAACAGTGCCCAGGATGAGAACTCCATTTACATCCATTTGTTTCAAAAGGTAACCTCACTCTATCCGAAATGGAACATCAGCAGCACTTGCCATCCACAGAGAGTAACCGCCAGAATCAGCACAATGAAAACAATGGGACAGAATGAATTCCCACTGGATGCAGTCGCCCAACCTCTGCCTGTTTGCTGCTTCTCCTTCCTTAAGCATGAAGACGCTAGCAGGTGTCTGCTGTTAACAAGTGGGCCCTGACAGAGTTCGAAATAGTGAAGGAAAATGAAAAAAGGAAGTGAGTGTCTCGCTACATGTCTCAGTGTGATTTAGTTCCTGTCCATGAATTACTTAGATTTTATCAACCCCACCACAACACCTACAACCATCGTCTGCCCATATTTTGGGAACCACTGTCCTGCAGTAGAAACCTTGGGCTCAGTGGCAAATTTACAAGTAACCAAGTCTCCCCTCACCCCCACCCACAGCCCAATCTGTCCAAACAGAAGAGGTGGCAGCTAGGCTCCATCTCAACATCTGGATTTATAACCTGTGAATCTCTTCCTCTCGGCTGCCACCACACCCCGTCTGTCTCGTGGGTGGACATCAGCCCTCCAAGGTCTGAGAGGAGCAGCTGCTCAGAGCTACGTTGTGGCAGCTGTCATCCGGATGTCATGGATTGCTACTGTTGTTTCTTAATACCAAACTGAGCTGTCATTTGCCAGGCCAAAGTCATTCCTACCCTACGTTCTAGACAGACTGGGGAAATGGACCACATGACCGAATCCCTAAGAGTGAGAAATTAATGGAGAGGCTGAAAAAGAAGTAACAAGTGACAGCCACAGTTTCAAAACAGCAGGACCACGTTACTAGAGGAAGAAACACCAGCTTTCAAGCCAGACAAACCTGGGTGTAAATCCCAGCCCTGCTCCACACCAGCTACATGCCTTTGGGCTACTCATCTATGACCCCCACTTTTCCTCTCTGTAAAATGACAGTAATAAGACTGTGAGGATTAAGAATTTTACATATGGAAAGCATAGAGAGGACAGTACCTAGCACATAACAGGCATACAATTAACAGTAGAAAGTACTTCTCAAGTTATTCTTCCAGACGAAAAAAGAAAACATGAAACAATTTTCTCACCTGTTGATAGCAACAGCTAGCTACTCAACTAGGTTAAGCTGTAAGGCTAGCAACAATGTAGCTTACACTGCTTCTAGCTTAGACCATTTAAACAAAGGAAACCCAGAACGGATTTCCTTATGCTTTGCCCCTAAAACAAACGAAGGCTTTGACAGCAGACAGCCTGCTGACAGATACTCAGTGGCTTCACCCAATCTAGCTGGAATGCAAGGGAAAAGCAAATGTTATGGGGGAGGTGCCAAGACAACAATATTTCTGGAAAAGGGAACTACTGTAACAAGCAGCTGGCCTCCAAAGACCTGCTCATCTCTGCTCTGGGTGCCACCACAATCAGCAGGCACTTGGTAAATATTTGAATTGCCTGCATGACGCACCAACCATTCCTGAAGCCAGAGTCCAGGAAGCTATAGTCTCAGGGTTGACACTGCAAAGATCCAGGAAATACGTAAAGAAAAATTGAAAGCAATATGGAGAAAACAGTCTACCGCATTTGTGGGGGAGAGGGGTGAATTTGCCCTCCCCACCCTGGGAACACTTGGCTCTGTCTAGAGAGATGTTTGGTTGTCACCCTGCAGGTACAGGAAAGGGAGGTAGGTACTCCTGGTACCTCATGGGCAGAGGCCAGGATGTTGCTGCAATCCTACAGCACACAGAGGACGACCCATCCCCAAATCATCCCGAGTTTGAGACCCCTGGCGTATAGCAGCCAGGCGTATTCCATCCCATACATGTCGGCGGAGATGGAAATGTTCTGTATTTGCAGTCAAACACAGCGGCCACTTAGCCACATGTGACTACTGAATACTCAAAAAGTAAAATTGAAATGCATTCCGTTACTTTAATTAATTTTCACGGCCACATGTATCTCGGGACTCCCCTATTGGACAGCAGATCTAGAAGGCTAGAACCCAAATCCTTAAGCGCAGATGCCTGGGGGGATGGGAAAAGTGGAAGGGAGGTATGAAGGGAGACTTTTACTCTTTATTCTAAAAACAACTAAGTGCCTAGTTTGTTTGGTTTTGGTGGTGTTGTTGTTTGGTTTTGTTTTTTACTGGGATAGTGTAAAAACTGAAGTCAGAAAGAATCCAAAGAAGGAAGCTAGTTCACTGAGGTCTGACCACATCTCTGGCCACAGGAACGGTCCTGGATGGAAGAGAAACGGGACTATATTGGTGAAAACAACCAAGCCACTTTGGCCACTTCTCTTGAAACGAAGAGCTCAGACCCACTGACCTCACCAGTCTACCTGGAGGGACGCATCCTTCATCCACACAGGGAGGGAGTGGGGAGCAACGGGAAATGCACGAAGATGCTCACAGGAGCACTGGAGAGAGAGCAAAACCTGCAGATGCCCATGACAGAGGGGCACTCTGTACAATGGACCCATAGCAATAAAAGAATGAGGCCACACACTGGCAGATTCCAATGATGAAGTGGGAAGAAAACATAACGCTAAGGGTATGCAATTTATTATGCTACATTTTAATTAAAATATCATATGCTAACATATGCCTGGGGGGGAAATACTGGAAAACAAATACACACCCCCCCAGACCATTAACTCTGGTTCTCTTGGGGGGAGGGCGCAGGCACGGATGATAGGAACCAATGCCTTTCCCTGTTCCTCCTGCCCTGCGTTCTTTCCTTATGGGTCTCTTTCTGCTCAGCAGTGCACCATGACTCTTACAAAAGGATGACTCATGTTGCTTCCCACCCCCACGATGATTCAGTACTTGTGGACTGAAGTTCAGCCTTTTCCTTTTGCATCCCAGGTCCTCCGTGATGGGGCCATGGACTGCAGACAAGCAGGTGAGCTCCAGAGCTCAGCATGCTCAGTTCTTCCCTCTCTGGTCCACTTTACTCCAACCCCTCTGCAAGACTCATTCATACCAGAATGCCTCAGGCAAGCCCAGCCCTCATCTTCTCACCCTTCAAACCCCACCTCTGCTCTTCCCAAAGAGAAGGGGAAGCAGCTCTGCCGTCCCTTAGACGTAACTCACCGGTTTCTCTCTAGACCGGACCAGCAGACCGGACCAGCAACCTCAAATCTATAGAAGCCCAGCAAGCAACATAAAAAGAAAGGAAACGAACAAAAATAAACTCTGGGTGGGGCCAGCCTGGGGGCTCAGGCGGTTAGAGCTCCATGCTCCTAACTCTGAAGGCTGCTGGTTCGATTCCCACATGGGCCAGTGGGCTCTCAACCACAAGGTTGCGGGTTCGACTCCCGCAAGGGATGGTGGGCTGCGCCCCCTGCAACTAGCAACAGCAACTGGACCTGGAGCTGAGCTGCGCCCTCCACAACTAAGACTGAAAGGACAACAACTTGACTTGAACAAAACTCCAATATGGTGATGGAAGGAGAACTGACTCTGGGTGGTGAACACACAATGAGATTTATAGACGATGTAATACAGAATTGTACACCTGAAATCTATGTAATTTTACTAACAACTGTCACCCCAATAAATTTTTTAAAAACTCCTGGAAGTACACACTGTTCCCCAATAAAGTCCTGTTCCCCTTCCTCAATAAAATCTTTAAAAAATAAAAAATAAACGCTGGGTCCGCGGGGATGGAGCACACTGTAGAAAGGAAATGGCAGCCCCCGGCTGCTGTCAGGATCTGTCCCTAACACAGGCCCAGTGCAAAAGGCCATTCAGTTCTTCAAGACGACGACGACACACAGATTCTGACACACAGATTCTGACACACAAATGCTCGGGTTTTCAAGGCTGGCACTGCGTCAACTTTTACATTTCATGCCAAACAAAACCCCATTGAGATATTTGTTTATTTAACACGACGACCAAGATCGAAGAGCAGAGCGCCTGCCTTGGTCAGGGTGGGCGGGCACACAGGCCCTTTCACTGCTGGGAGGGGCCTAACTCAGTGTTATGTGGAGGGAGGGCAAGCTGATGGTAACTAGCAACATCACAAAGCACATTCACTATGACCCAATGAACCCCCTTCGAGATACCCCCACGTGTGTTCTAACATGGACACACAGACTTGATGTCCAAGACCATTCACCATAACATTGCCAGTAACAGCAAACCACTGGAAATAACCTAAACGTCCATCAGAAGAATGGTTAAATAAAGTGTGTTATATCTATTCACTGGAATCCTAAACAGCCATTTAAAAGGGGAGGAGGGGTCAGGAAGCTTTTTATGTACTGATATGTATGGAACAAACCCGGGGTACATTATTAAGTGGAAAAAATATGTTGTACTGTGTAAGGTATATTAACAATTGAAAAAAAAGGGAAAAATCTATGTGCGTGTCCGGATAGGAAAGGAGGGAGGGAGGGAATAAATACCTGGGCTCTTTTTGATAAATGCTTTAAAATTCTCTAGAATGACCCAGAAAGAATTGATGACTCGTTCTCAGGAGGGGCAGCTGAATGGAGCAGTTGGGAGGAGACTGAGTTTTCAGTGTGTACACCTCTATACCTTTTAAATATTGAACTGTGACTGATTAAACTTTGAAATGTAGAAACAAAAGACCCCGACGCTGCTGCCCAGACAGTACATGGCTCTCAGTGTGCAGCCTTGGATCTGAGCCAGGAGCTCGTGGGTCAGAGACCAGAGACTATTCACCTCACACCCCAGGCCTCGTCTCCAGACAGTGCTCAGTAGCTCTGTGTGGGCTGATGACTCTCTCCTGGGCCTCTCAGCTGCCCCAGGCACCCAGCACTCCGGGATCTTCTGCCTCACCTCACGCACTTACATTTGGTCCAGGTTATTTGCTCAGGGGTTCTAAAACGGGTCTAGGGGCCACAGCACCCAGCCAGCAGCTGAAGCCCACAAAACGCCAGAAAACGGAATTAAATGATTAAATCGAAGGCAGTTCCTCAGATACCAAAACAATAAGCAAGAGCATTTATAAAGCACCCAGTGTGTGCCAGGCGCAGTGGCAAAGGCCTCGGTGTGCATTACTTCCCGGATTCCTCACAACAATCCTCCAGGCTGCTCCAGTCCTCCTCCTCGCCCTCCCTCCCGCAGATGAGGAAACAGCACCCTGGGGAGTCCTGCAACGGGAGGAGGGGGCAGAGCCAGCTGTGGGCGGAGCCCAGCAGGCTGACCCCAGAACGGGCGCTCTTAACCACAGCATTCGGAGACCTCACCCCACGGCAGAATCTGAGAGCCGCCTCTGAATTGTCTACACAGCAACCTGGGGAAGAACCCAAAGGATGGGGACACAAGCAGGTACACACCAAGGGTCCCCAGTGGCACTGCCCAGGCCCATCTGAATCCTCCCTCCAACCCATCATTGGCCTTAACAATGGCTAACACCGCTATCGTGCTTTCCAGGGGCCACCAGCTTTGGGATCTAAGCGCTCTGTGTACGTTAACTCATTTAATCCTCAAAACAAAGAGCTGAACTCACTTGCTCAAGGTCCTCCAGCCAGGAGGAACCCCCCACTCTCAACCCTTCCAGATCCTCAGCAGACAACCCTGGCCTTGGGGCGCCACCACCTCTGCTAGTAACCCCTTTTCCTTCCCGACTCAGGCTCCTCCCCTGATCCCATGGATACCTGGGCAGCCGCCAAGGCTACCGCAGGCTCCACCTCGGGTGTGGCTCTGGCACTAAAACAGCCTCAGGAAGGCCATGGGAACCATTTCCAAGGGTGCTTGTAAAAACACCAGACGTTATAACACCTGTCCCTCCAGAAACAGGCAGTGGGGGGTTTAGGGACCACCACAATGGCAGCTCAGGTGTGGAAGGGCACTCACCAGGTAGCATGTTCACACCTTTCCTAATATCACCGCTGCAGGGGAAGGCTGCCCTGGGCTCCGACAACTGTGCAGCCAGCCTCCACCCTTCGCCGGGAAGCCAGACCTTACTGCAGTTGGCCCTGTTGTCTACTCACAGCTTTGTCAGGAGACCCTTTATATAGACTCTCCTTTATTCACTCAACAAACATGTATTGAGGGCTTGCAGACTCCCGAACATATCTTACGTGACGACCAAACGTGCCAGCACGAGGGGTTAAGTTCACCGAATCCATCTACTGAGGATTTATTGTGTAGCGAGCATGTCCTCCACCCCCACCATCTCACTCATCAATAAACAGGAAGTCCAGTTGGCGGTAGACAGAGCAAGAAAAGCATGTGTTTCTACTTCTTTCTCTCTCTCGT
Organism: Rhinolophus hipposideros; assembly: GCF_964194185.1. Classification (NCBI taxonomy): domain Eukaryota; kingdom Metazoa; phylum Chordata; class Mammalia; order Chiroptera; family Rhinolophidae; genus Rhinolophus; species Rhinolophus hipposideros. The sequence continues at coordinate 8,228,645 of NC_138068.1, read as the reverse complement.
TTTTCAACCTTCCCCATCTCGTGAGCATGCACTGGGCTAAAGGCAAAATTAAAATGGAAGGTGGAGAAGGTCATCGCCTGTATCCTAACCCTGGAACATGGGGCGACTCTGGCTTTCACAGGGTGCGAAATGGCAGAGCCCCTCCCAAAAGCCGCTTTGTAATTCAAGGTCAGAGTCCCTGAATGCCCTTATGTTCCATGTAACCCAGTGAACTGGGATTCTAGCCTGTGAAAAGTCTCCAACATGCAGGAGAAAGTTCATGCATCGAGATACCCTCTCTAGACTAAGGTCTAATTTATAATAGCGAAAATGAACTGAAATGATGTTACTTAATAGTCATTCGATGAAAGTATAGATCCAAGGAAACATACCTCAATGTTAAGAGTAGCAGGGAGGGCTCTAAATAATTCCAGCGGCTGCATCTTTCTATAACAGGAACCACTACTTTTCTGTAATAGAAATTACTGCTTTCATAATGGAAAACAATAAAACTCTAGTGCTTGAAAGCCCTGTGCAGGGCCCCAGAGCTAAGGATGGAGCGCAGGCCAGGGCTCTGAGTGGGTCCACTCCCTCCTGGGCCACAAGGGCCCTCTCTGGCTTGGCTGTGCAGGGGTCGTTCTCCAGCAATCCCTGATCCCCCCGAGCATACCGTCATCTGGCACAAAACACCCCACTGCTACTCAGGGGGGATGTTAGTGACATAGGCTCAGCCCGAGCTAATGCAACTGCTTGAAAACATTAGAAATCTTGGTGACGCAGAAGTTGCTGGGAGCCAGTAAGAATCAAAACGGGCCTCTATGGGCAAGTAGCAAATGGAAGCTGGAAATCCAAGATCAAGGTTTTGGCAGGTTTGGATTGTTCAGAGACCTCTCTCATTGGCCTGCCAACGGCTGCTTTCTCGCTGTGTTCTTACACGGCCCTCCCTCTCACCACTGGTGTCTCTTTGTGTGTTCTCATCTCTTCTTCTACGGACACTAGTCAGACTGAATTAGGGCCTTCCTAATGGCCTCTTTTTAACTTCTTTTCTCTAAAGGCTCTCACTCCAAATAGAGTCCCATTCTGAGGTGCTGGGGGTCAGGACTTTCACATATGAATTTGGGGAGGATACAAGTTGGCCCATAACACATCCCAAGTGTGCTAACAGCCGAAGGCTTCCTCAGTTATTAAATCAGAAAGCTGAACTCATAGCTAAGAACCAGAGTCTAAACATGAATTTCTTGCCTAACAGGTTTTTCTCTTTTTAAAGACAGGATGAGTGTCACCTTAAAAAGATAACAAGGGACATGGCCATTCATAGTGCCTATTCATTCCATTAGTCCAGTAGTTCCTAACAGGTGTGCTTTTGCCCACTCCCACTCCCCACCCCCACCCAGGGGACACTTGGCAATGTCTGGAGATATTTTTGGCTGTCACAAATGGAGGGAGGGTGCTGCTGGCAGTCAGTGGGTGGAGGCCAGGAATACTGCTAAACATCCCACAATAGACAGGATGGCCCCCACCAGAGAAAGATCTAACCTAAAATATCAATAGTGCCAAGCTTAGAATCCTGAGGTCTAACCAGGCCAAGTCTGACTTCACCTTGTGTCACACCAGACGGCCCAGCAGAGGACAGGAGACCTGCCAGGTCCGGTTCTATGAAGGATGCTGCCTCTTCTGCAGAAAGGACAGCCAACAGGCTCATCCCTGGCATTTGGCAAATGCCACAGAGATCTCACTGGGAGGAGGGAAGAGAAACCAGTCCACTCTCCCTCCAAATCCCACAAGAAGCCTTTCCTTCCATGGGACCACTTCCAACTGTGCTCTCCCATAATCCCTCAAACTGTTTAGACAATGATAAAAGCCACATTAAGATCTCCAATCTACCCGGTAAACTACCCACTGTTTAAAAATCATGTTTTCATAGGTAACTTGGCAAAATAAAAATTTTTTTTAAAAATTTCCTCTATCAGCACAACCAGATTATCCTATGTCTTTCTCCTTGTAGTAATATTATATTTTTAGACCGACAGCACCATGTTACCACAGGCCTAGACCAACACTTCCTAAGTGGCAGTTGGCGTGACATGGGGCCACCTACAAACCTGATGATTACTGACTTCATACTTTTCTTTAACTCGCTATTCTTTTTTCTTAAATGTATCTATCACTGCTACAACGTAAAAACAAGTCTCACTTGGGACAAACAGAAGGAACCATAAAAATAATTGCTAACCTTTTAATGTTTGGCCGTGAGCCATTTACAGTGATCTTTGGAGACGTTTCCCACAGGCCAATCTTTGAACACCTGTATTAATCTCCCAAAGTCACGCAAAGGAGAGAAAACAGACACTAGTTTACGAAATCAGCACCACCCTAACTCTTTAGGAAAAAAAGTCATCAACGTAAACCTTACAACTAGTCTTTTTCTTTCTAAATTAAACCGAATCCACTCACTGTCAGGAGTGAAGCTGGGGACGCTTCATGTCCATTTCCAAAGGTGGGCATAAAATACGACAAGCCCTAATTAATGACTTCCGTCATTTGCATCTGGGTAGATATTCAGAGAATGACCTGAAAAGTGACAGACTGAAGTCCCAAGACAGTTGTCCAACGCCTGGCCTTCTCCTTCTAACTTGTTGCCTGCGTGGCTGAGGTCAAGGTCAAATGGCCACTCTCTTTCCTTGGGGACTGGCAGGCAGGGCCTCGACTCACTGGCCTTCCTCGGGAAGCCCCAGCAAACCTGGCTCCTATCTCCACATGCTACCCTTCGGCGTCCCTACCTGGGTTTGTAATTCCACTGCCTGTGAGTAGTGCTGGGCGGGTGGCAGGGACTGTGTCACGGGAAATGGATGGCACAAGTACAGCTGGGCTGGCTGGCAGGGGACACAGAGAGCACTGCCCGAAGGGCCGCTGCCAGGGCTTGTTCTGAATGTGCCCCTCCACGGGGGCACAGAGCTGTTATGTACCTCTCCGCTGCACCATGGAGAGGGGAAGGGCTGGGGTCTCTGCGTTTCACCCACCAGCACACTCCGCCCACACCCTCCCCAAACACAGCCCTATACTCTCTGTGCGAAGCACCATTTCCACTGTATCAACAGAAAGACAGTGAGAAAACACACACACACAGTGTACAGTTGATCCTCAGTTTGTGGTTTCAGTATTTGCAAATTCACCTACTGCCTCGGTATCAATGCCCACAGCACTCCCGTGGTCACTCACGGATGGGCAGAGCGCAAAACGTTTGAATCACCCCACGCACATTCCCAGTGGAGGTCAAACAAGGTGACGGACACCCTGGCGTGTTGGCTCAGCTCTCCTGCTGGAAGCAAGTGTCCTTTTCACTCTCTACTTAGTGACATGTTTTTCACATTTGTGTGCTTTCTGTTAGCGATTTCACCATTTAAAATGGCCCCCAGCACAGGGCCGAAGTGCCGGCTCGTGTTCCTAAGTGCAGGAGGGAGGTGACGCCTCAGAGAAAACACGAGATAAGCTTCCTTCCTTCAGGCATGCGCTGTTGGTCGTGTGTTCAGTGCTAATGAATCAACAATATCTACGCAATACGGCGTTTTTAAGCAGAAATATTCCCTAACACAAGGGTCTGTAGTGATCAGGTGATACATTGTGAAGGCAGGCTCGCAGGCACCCACCCCGGGAGGTTCCCTAGAAGCAGTGGTTCACTAGTCACCGACTCAGCATTACAGGGGACTCAGGAGAAGGTAGCTACAGTGAAGAATGAGACTCAACTGTACTACAAAGCGAAGACGCCCTTCACCATGTCGAAAGACAAAGGGCACGCTAACCCCACAAATCAGAAGAGGCAGCTTCGATAAAAAAGTTCAGACCTGTCCATTCAATAAATGTGTCTGTAGGAAGAGCTTCCTGCAGTGGCATTCTTGTTCTTAGTTCCCATCCACGCTGAAATCCACATCACTGATGGAGCCTGGTCCTGGCCTGGGGTCAAAGGCCACTGCAAAGGAGCCACAGCCTGCCACGGCTCTGTCACTAGACACTTAGCAATGTGAGGTCTGCGATAGCTTCTACCAGAGTCGAGTCCTTTGTGGCCATTTCCCAGCCAGAGTTCTTACTCAACTAGACCCTCTACAAAGATCGAGGAAGAAGAGATGATGTTATCCAGTACAAGTACCCACCCTCCAGCCTTTGAGAACAATTTCAGACGTTCTCTGAGGGCTCATATGCTACTTTGCATGCATTATGCCCAACCACACAGCCATTCTTACTGTGTCCCCATTTCACAGAAGAGGAAACTGAGGCCTAGAGAGGGATAGTGGCACAGTTATACATGTAGTAAAATGCCAAAACTGTTCATTAATCTAAGTCTGTATGACTCTGGAATCCAAACTCTTAACCACAGAGCAACACAGCAGGCATCCTGCCCTGGGTATTTAAAACTGTAGCCTACATACGACACTCTTATCTTTACTCTTACAGCAGTTTTCAAAATGAGATCTACCTTAACTGTCACTTCCAAATCCTCTATCCTGCGGTCACTTGGCAAAAGAAGAATTCATTGTTACCGGAGGGACAAAGAAACAAATAAGCTCTGGGAAATGCATTAAAGGGACAGAAGTGATCAAATAAATGCCTTTCAGTTGTCAGCCCTGGCTGCTCTAAGAAACCCTCCCCAGTTCTCTTAACTTGGAATCAGACCACTTGAGTTCTTATTAGTTTCTGCCATGTATTCTTGGCCCCCAATAGTTGCTTAATCTTTCTGGGCCTGAGTTTAAACCCGTGGAACAAGGGTTTTAAAAAAAAAAAAATTCCAATGTCACTCATTCTGTAGCATGAGTGAGAAAACACTAGTTCAGAGCAAAACACTGCAAATCCTAAAGAAATACTCATTCTCCTCCTCGGTGATCAGGATACGAGTCATGCAGCGAGCGTCTCGGCTTCAATGCTGCACCGTGGAGCTTTGAGATGCCGCTGCTGTACTCCCAGGCAGGTGGCTCCCTGTCCAAGCCCAGCGGCCTCACTGGGATAGGAAGCCTAGTGAGAGAATCCGGCCCCCAGGCCCATAGGATACACCACTCTGCATTAGCTTCCCCCTGCTGCTGTAAGAAATGACCGCAAATTTATTCTCTTACAATTCTGGGGGTCAGGAGGCAACAGCGGGTCTCATGGAGGCTCCAGAGGACAAACTGATTCCTTGACTTTTCTAGATGCCTTCTGGATTCCTTTACTCCTGGTCCCGCCTCCATCTTCAAGCCAGCAGCTTAGCATCTTCCAGTCTCTCCAGCTCTGAGACTCACTCTCCGGCCTCTGTTTCAAGGATGTTTGCGATTGTACACAGGGCCCACCTGAGTCATCCAGGATGGTCTCCCATCTCAAAATCATTAACTTCATTATGTCTGGCAAGTCGCTTTTGCCACGTAAGGCAAGATATTCACAGGTCACACGTGGACATTTGGGGGGTGGCCTTATTCTGCTCACCACACCAGTACAAACTAAGGTGTATTGAGTGCTTCATGTTAAAATTTTACATAGACTGAGTCTCAAAACAACCCTCTGAGAGGGGTGTGTGTGTGTGGGGGGGGGGTGTGTGTATGTGTGTGTGTGTTCCCACTTTAAAGATGAAAAAACAGACCCAGAGAGGTAATTTTCCCAAGTCACACAGCTGATAGGACCCAACAACCTGGTTAACACCCAAGTCACACAGCTGATAGGATCCAACAACCTGGTAACACCTAACAACCAAGCTGGTAAACACCCAGCAACTAATCTCTGGTGTTTCACCAAGAAGGGAACTCCACTCAGCCACAAGCAAAGCACATGACGTCAGAAAATGGTTTCCAGCAATATGGGGCAAATGCCTTGTTTCCTAACTAAACCACAGCAATAGTTTTCTCAACAGCAGGATGTGAAACTTTCTCAAGAGAGAATGCGCATGGGGGCCACGGCAGTCCTCCAGCAAACAGACTGCACGCCACGGCAACATGACATCCTTAAGGCCGAGTGACACTGTCCCCTGGGACTCATCCCACCCATGTTTTTGATCTTTTAACTACAAATTCCCCAAACCATCCTACAGCTCAGAGCCATTAGGTGAAATGAGCTGATTGGGTTGAAATCCACCCCTTCACAACGACTATCATCTCCACCCAATTATTTAATATCACTGAATCTTAGTTGTTTGGTCCATAAAATGGGGAGCTTAATGCCCAAAACTCACAGTCACTATGAGGAGTAAAACAGAGCCACGTGATCTCAAATGCCCGGCGGAGCCTGATATGTCACCTATTAGTTTCCTCTTCCTTTAACTCGCCCATTATATTTCGGGAAGCTTCACTACATCACTTTGCTTCCAAGGTTTTTCCACATACCAAGGTTCCCACTTTGCCGTGGCTCCTCCTAAAAATGCAGACTAAATACAAGAACTCAACTACAAATGCCTGGCTCTCCAATACATGACTTGAACCGGAATCCATGTGAGTGTTTAGGAAATAAATTAGTTCCAAAGTGACAAATTCTAAAGGGGGTGTGACCCTCCATTCCAAACACCAAACAGAAATCTTTTGTTTTTTCTTTCTGTCTGTACCACTCCCTCTGGGCCCCCATGTTCACCGTGCGTATTTCTATCGTGGTGATTACCACTTTTAAGTAATTATTTGCATTTTCTCTCACGCAGTGAATCAGAAGTTCTCATCTACGACTGCACATTCAAATCATCCGGCAGCGTTGAAAAAATTAAATAGGTACCAAGGGTCCCCCAACAGATTCTTTTTTTCAAAGGTCTAAGATGGGGCAGCGATGGTAACTGTTGAGCTCCCCAGGTGTTTCCAGGGCACAACCAAGCTTAGGACGCCTGCACCTGTTGGGCAGGTTGTGCTTAATTAATCTTTGCATTCCAGTCACGTGGCATGAACCCTGCCCACACGAGGCATTTCATAATTGTTTGGGGCATGAATTAATAACTAACCTTTACAGTCCAATGATCATATAAATCTATTAAAATATGTACTGAGGAACAAGCACAACATGCAAGCACTATTCCCGGCAAGGAGCTCATGTTGATTATCATTCTTTAGCCTTGAGCGGTCAAGATGGAAACGCAGCAGAACAGTGAAGGAAGGGGTGGAGGACCGTCCGTCTCCGGGTCGGACGATCCTGAGTTCAACCTCCATTTTGCATCTTCCCAGCAATCCCTAACCTGGCTGTGCTGGTTTCCTCCCCTGTGTTGCATCAATGAGGCCTCCTCCCCGGAAGATTCAAGGAAGACAGGGACAAAGACCCCACAAAATGGCAGCTGGCATCATTCCTTTTTCTCTCTTTTTTTTTCTTTATTCCCACGACACCTGATGAAGCCACCCTCCCCTCCCCGTGCACCAAGCAACTGACGCTGCAAGAAGCAGGGGCCAAAGGGAAGTGCCCGAGAGAACTGGACGCTGAGGGGAGGGGCGGGTCGAGGCTGCAGCCCCGCCCAGCTGCCCTTCTCAGCCTCCGGGGACCTCAGCCTCACCTGGGAAGCCTGGGGGGGCACGTTTCTAGGTCCCACCCTACCCCCCCCCAAAACTCTGATTGGCGGGTCTGGGAGGGAGCCTGAAACTCTGCATTTTAACCAGCTCCTCACCACCCTCACCACTCGGTAAATCTGTCGCAGGCAGTGCCACAGCCCCTCAAAACCTCAACAGGTCATTGCCATCTCCCAACAGGAAGACGCGACACAGCTACCCGTCCCCCGTCCCCTCTCCGAACGAGGGAAGCCCGCGCCTGGCCGCCCCGGGGCTGCCAACGCGGGGAAGCCGCGGCAGGTGGCAAGCCCCGTCTGCTGGGGGCCCCCTGCCTCAGACTGGGGGGCCCGGGGGCGACCCCCGCCCCCACAGACCAGAAGGCGCCCCTCCCACGCTCCTGCGGCGGCTGGTTCGGTCCGCGCGGGGCCGGAGAGGACAGTGGCCGTCTCCCCGCGGCGACCCGACCCCGCGGCGGGCACGCGGGGGACCCGGGGCTCCCACGCCAGTCAGCCGAGCGTGTCGGGGCACCCGACGACTGCTCCACGCGCACAGCACGGTTTGCTATAAACCAAGCCGCGACCACACGACAAGGAGAAACCAGGAGACAATACACGGGGCAGAGGCCTGGCCGGTCCTAATCCCGCGCGCCCGTGAACAGCGCCGGGCAGGCCCCGCTTCTCGGTGCTTCCAGGGGACGTGGGCGGGGGCGCGCGGCAGCCGAGCCCTCGGGCCCACGGGCACCGGGTCGCGCGGGGCACCGGCCGGGGCGGAGCGGAGACGACCCCCCCCCGCCCAACCTGTCAGGCGCGGCCAGACCCGCGCGAGCGCCAGGCTCCGGCCGCGCGCGGACAAAGAGGCCGCGGGGCCCCGCTCACCCGGCGCGGGGCCTGCTGTCCATCCGCTTCTTCTGGCGCACCGGCTGCAGCGGGATGTTGTCCGTCATGTCGCCCGCGCCTCCCGCCTTGGCTGCCGCGCCCCCCGCGCAGCCTGGGCCGCCGCCCGGTCCGGCCTCCGCGCCGCCACCCGCCGGCGCCGCGCCGCCCCGGGGGAGGAGGCGGCGGCAGCGGGCGGGCCGGGCCCGCAGCGAGGGGGCGAGCTCGCGAGCGCCGGGCCACGCGCGGAGCCGCCCGCGCGGCCCGACCGACGGACACGGGCGCACCATGGACCCGAGCTCCGCGATGCGCCCGCTCGCCCCGCGCCAGCCAGGGGGGGCGGCCGGCTGTGTCCGCGCCGCCGCCGCAGTGTCCCCGCCCCCACGCGCGCCCACCCGGCCACGCGCCCCCCGCCCACGCCCCGCCGTGCGCGCGCGCGCGCGCGCCGGGCCACCGCGCGCCCACCAGCCTCCGACAGTCGCCAGCGCTCAGGCAGCCCCTGCCACACTCACCCCATCACATTACATACATTCTCACATGCTCACTTTGCACCAACAGGCACATTCATACGCATGCCCTGCACACACACGTTCATTCTCAGCCGCTCACTCCCCAACATCCGACATTCACGATCACACATGTACACCTGCACACCCCTGCCATGCTCACCCCACAAGTGACATTTACAATCACACACGCACCTCTGCACACACACACCCTGACACACTCCCCATTAGTCACCCTCATGTACCCACCCTGGATCTCAGGCCTCACACACGCGCGCCCCCAGGAATCACGATCGCACAGGGGCACACCCTACCTCCCTCCACTGTCCAGACTCCCTCACCCACCATCCTTCACCATTGCACACCCTCACTCTCACACCTGGATCCCTGAGAGTCATAATCACACATGCACTCATACACCTGCACACTTTCATTCTCACACCTTATCTACCTCGGGGACTTATACATGGGCCCCTCTCCATCACTCAAACCACAATTCACATCTCACGTACACCCCCAACTCCTTCACCCAGACCCACATGCACACTCGTTCGCTCCCACACGCTCCCACAGTGTCCAGGATCCACTAACTTTCCAAGGGCCTGGTAAAATTTTGAGAACAGAAAGAAAATGAATAGTGCTGAAAGAAGGGAGTGAGGGAAGTTAAAAATCCGCACATAATTAAAGAGCCTCTAAATGTAACACCTTGTGAAAGAAACTATGGCAACCAAAGTAAACATTTAAGTCCGTAGTTACATCTGTATGTTTCATGTAGGGTGCAGGTGCCTTTTAATATGATTGCTATAAGGGTGAAACCACCAAGTATCTGTGTTAGGGGTCCTGGGTGAAGGAAGGAGGAGCTGGGCGGATCCCAAACCAAGAAGTGTGACTTATCTCATGTCCTGATGAAGTTCCTCAAGAAAAGAAGCATGTCCTTAGGAGTTGCTGCATTGCATCTTTGAAAGGAAAACAGCATTCTTTAGCTAACAGACCTGGTCTGCTTTGCTTTCTGCGTTCTCTCCTATCTCTAGGACGGTACATGGCAGAGTCTGTGCTCAGGAAATGCCCGTTGAGTGGAGGAAATGGTTAACACCCTGATTCCCCCCCCCCCCAATTATGGCATCAGAGTAGGCCCCACCCTCTATCACCTGTCCCCTTTCAAACCCCACCCACCTCAGATCCGCTAAAAACCCAGATCCTCTTGACCACTCCCCTATCACACAGGGTAACAGAAAAGAGCAATAGATGGTGACCCTTTTACCCAGGGACCCAAACCTGAAACAGCTGGGGTTCAAAAGCCATGAGCTACTGTTTTTATCAAGCACCTAAAACACACATTTAATCTTCCCAACAGCCTTGCCAGCTAAGTCTAAATAATCACACCCATTTTACAGGTGAGGCAATAGAAGCTCAGAGAGGCCTGTGCAAAGCCACACGGCTAGAAAGGAACTGGGCTGGGCTTCCGACCTGCTCTTTCCTGCTCTAGAGGGCAGGACAAATGGCCTCCTGTGACCAATTAAATCAGTTATGACACTTCAGGCACCTACTAATCCCGATTCTGAATATCTTCAAGCCCTTGTGGAGCCCACCTGTGGCCACCCACATGAGACTGTGCCCTCATTTTCTAAAATACGGAGTAATAATAGTAGCTTCCTCGTCTGGGATCCAATATCCCTTCCACCACTTCCCAGCTGTAGAACCAGAGACAACTTACAAACTGCTGGGCCTGTTTCCTCAACTGTAAAAGGGATCCATTGGATTGTTGGGCAGATTAAATGAGTTCATCGTGTACATAAAGCAATTAGAAGAGTGCCTCCACAGAGACAGCACTCTGTAAGGGTTATTATTACAGGGTTGTTATAAGAATTCAGTGCAGTAATGGGAACACAGAAAGCACTTAGTAGAATGTATCTTGCATGGTAAATACTCATCAAAGGTTAGCCATTGCAATTCCTCCTCCTACCACTAAGAATATTATTTTACCTGAATTAAAGAATGAACACCATAGTATCATCAGATGTCGCTGGACAAAAAGATTCTAGGTAGGTTTATTAAATATAATTTAATAATTTGATTATATTTTTTAATAATTCACTTACAGAAAACGAGCAAATAGTAAAGCGCTGTATATATCCGCCCCATATCCACTCCCCACCCCAAATTCAGCAGTTTCCTTTATTATTAATATTTTGCATTGGTGTGGTACATCCAGCTGAATCTTGAAATTTTCCTTTTGTTTTGTCTACACAGAGGGTCCCAAAAAAATTTATACACATTTTCAGAAAGGAAAACTGTATTAAAATTGTAATATTCAATATATACTGATAACAAAAGATGAATACAAGTCATGTTTGACTTCTGCAGTTACGAGAGGTGCTCAGAGTAGTTCCCATCAGCGTCCAGACACTTCTGATTACGGGGAACTACTGCTTGAACAATACTGACCAAAGTGTCCACTTGTATACATTTTTGGGGGCACCCCTGGTATTTTCTACTTCTTTTCTAGTGAACATGTATCACTTTTACAATGTTTTTCTTTAAATAAATACATTTTTTAAAGACCAGAGAGCCCCCTCTTAATCTCCAAAAGTAATAACATTTTCTTATAAAAAGAGAGGGGTAATTTTTATTGACTTTGCATTTTCCAAATTTTCTTCAGTGCACTTTTATAATGGTGGGAGCAGACACTTTTTAAAAGACTCCTTACCAGCAAGGCAGTCCCCCTGGAAGAGAGGCACTTACAGGCTTTTATCTCATCTTGAGAGATATCCAGATGCTTGAGTGAGTTAGGATCAGCAGTAGGGTCCAGGAGAGGAGCCGAGCGGAGGCAGTGAGGGGATGAAGGCAGAGTGGGTCGTTGGCAGGACAATTTACTCAGGACCTTTAGGGAGGTCAATGAAAATAATTTCTCCCATCAGGATGGCCTGAAAGCCATCAGAGTAGTAAGCAAGCATTGGGGAAAAACAAAAACAAATGAAGTAAATAGAAGGGGAAAGAAAAGCTTCTTCAATCCCATGTGTACCTATAGCTTCCCACCAGATACAGGTCATTTGCTTCACTGCTTTTAAAGACCCCCCTAGTTATCCCATCAGGATAAAATAAACCTTTGCATCCTTTGCTTCCTGCCTAGAACACTAGGATTCCTTTCCATTTCCTTTTTCTTTGCTTACAACAATAAGTTTACAAAAGGTTGGAGGGTGGAAATGATAGGGAGAACAGAAGGGAAGAAATGCAAGTTATTTGGGAAGTTGTTCTTCTCCCAGGGTCACTTCCAAACATCCCTTGGACTTTTAAACAGAGCTTGAAGCTTTCTTTGAACACCGTTGGCAAGGTCTTATCTCAATTGTGAAGCCCGCTTTTGAGAGGTAAATTTACTTCCTGGTCTCATGTTAGCCTAGTTTAACTAATGCTCGTTTTTTTGTTTGATTTTTTTTTTTTTTTTTTTTTTTGTATTTAGAAATAGTTGGAAATGGTTACAGCAAAGGGATGAGGACCTGGGCTTTTTGTTGTTGTTTCTTTTCAGGCAAAAGTCTGAATTTTCATGGGTACCAAGAACATAAATCCCTAGACAACAGCCAGACTTGACCAAAAGTAATTGCTTCTTTGGGCTTTTTAGGACTTTGACAGCTTTCAAAGCCAACCCATTTTTTTTGAACAGAAATGAGCATTCATACTCATTGCGATTATTTCACAATGTATACAAATCATTACATTGTACCCCTAAAACTAGTGACTTATATGTCAAATATACCTCAGCTTAAAAAAAATACAAATTCTACCTAATCATAATTCCCATTTGGGTTCATGCCACTTGAACAGTGAGTATACGGTAAAATGTACTTTAACTTTATATTCAAACATTTCCCAGCTTTTCTTAGGTAATTCACTTTTAAATTTATACTTACTCCCTTGCTCTCAGTTCAAGCTTCATTCATTTTTGGATACTTTGGAAAGATAAATAACGGACATAGTCTCTGCCATTCATGAGTAATGTACTGCCTACAACTTAAAATAAAATAGGTGGCCAGAGATATATTTGTTATGTATAAGTAATAATAGTAAATTAAAAAACAAACAAAAAGACATAGGCATTTCTTATTTAAGTGCTTAATTACTTTGTTTGGAAACAAGAGAACAGAACTAGGGGAATTTATGATAGCACCAAGGATAATTACTCCATAAGAAACATCCTTTCTCCACTGGAAAAAAGGCCCCTTTTAAATGGATACATAATGGGTACAGAATCCATAAAAATAAATCAGTGATGCCAAGAAGCAAGAAAAGGTGTAAATTAGCTGCTATAGTGTTTCTGACCTTAATCACTATAAGATCAGAAACACGGGTTCACCCAAATACATCTCTTTGATGGGCCCAAAATAGGCTTCCCCAACACCCAGGAAGGGACTGGAACCAGCAGGTTTCTCTCATTTTGTAACTTCCGCCCACCTGCATCTGAATATCCTGGGGTGTTTGTCCGTGGCAGTGATGGAAAAAATGTACCTGAAGGAATCAATGAAACATGGGAGCCCCTGCTGAAATACTCTGCTGCTTATGTGAACTTATTTGAAGACACATAAAAATTACCCCTACTAGCCTTTTAATTTTTGTGTAGTTTTATAATTTTAAAGCAATCAATCAGGGAATGATGAAATATGCTATTGCCTACATGCTCCCCTAGTTTATGAGCTGCAACGAAAAATGAATGTTATCTTCAAGATAAAGGAACTGCCCACCACTGGAAGCCTCCTGACCCAGCTGACGTCCTCCATTGGTCTCCATGGATTGAACCTAGAGAATCCACCGGATCCAGAGTTGGGACCAATTCTGCCTAACCATGCAGGACATTGTTGATTTTCTGAGCCAAAGTGATGGCTACCCTATTTGAATGCTTCCTATGGCCCAAATTGTGTTTTCATGCTCTTGTCTAATTGCACCATAATGCTATGAATCCAACATGCGTTTTGCAGATGAGGTGATGTGAAGTTCCTTAAATCATCTTGCCCTAGGGCATCCAGCCAAAGTGCTGACCTGGGACTTCTTTCCCAAATAAAGGACCACTTATCTCATCATGACCCCATCCTTTACCAATATGAAATGTTCCTGTAGGATCTCCTTATTAATTTCTTGTTTCTGTACTTCCTCTATACCAGGGGTGTCAAAACTGTGGCCTGCAGGCCAACTGTGGTCTGCAATCCATTGTTAATTGGCCCGCAGCAAATTCCAAACGTACATTTAGTTTACTTAAATAAACCAGGTGAGGCAATACACCTCGAGTGAGTGGCCCGGCTGTTTGTGTATTTTACCGCATATGGCCCGTGGTGAAAACCGTTGAAGAAAGTTTGGACACCCCTGCTCTATACGTGGACACGCGTTAACTTTCCTGTCTGGGCTCAAGCCATCTGCTGAGTTGTAAACAGGTCATGTTTGCCGTGGGAGCTGCCTTTGAAACTCTATTGAAAAGCTTCCTGCTAACATGCAGATACTTCAGTACTTTCCTTGTTATGGTTTAGCTACACGGTCACCTGAGTGAACCTGGCACTGTCAGACATAACTGAACGAACAGCCTTCCCCATATGCCAATCCCACTCGCAACGGCTCTTAGGGTAAGTTGTGCCCACCCAAGGTGCAACTTTTCCGCCTGGAGGGGGCCCTCTATCCAAATGCTTCTACACCATGCAAACAATTTCTTTCCCAGAACACTTATTTTTAAACGGGTTCTGGGGGTGCCGAGTGAAGGCAGAGGGCCAACGGGTCAAGGTGGAAGTTTATTCGTCATCCCCTCCAGTTGTACTGAGACATAACTGACATATAACTGGCTGTTTATTCTAAAGTCAAGACGTTGAGATTCCCTTAAATCACCTATCAGAAGCAGAGTTCTGAAGACACGGAATGTACAGAGGAAGACGCAGGAAGGCAGGCAGGTCTCATGTTAAAAGGGTAAGTTCTGGAGCAGCTGTATTGCTGAACTTCTGGGCTCCATCAGTTCAGATGTTGCACTGTGATGATGGTGTGCTCCCATCACAACCTACTCTTCCAGAAGGAGCTTCCAAGATTAGGGCTGAGAAGACACACTTGTGGACACACATACAAACACACATAGGAACATTCATCATCTTTGTCCTAGCAATTCCTCAAGTAGGAACTTCACCTTAGTTCAAGTGCAAGAAAAACTATGCCACAAAGATGATCAAAATTACTAACAGTTTGAGGGAAACAGGAATACTGTAGCAATAGCTAAGTGAACATCTTTGTATTATTGCAGATTCTTAAAAAGGATTAGCCAGAAAACGGGTATTACCTTGGAAAGATGTCTAACATATGTTGGAAAGGGGGAAACATATAGTATAATTTTCTTAAGTAAAATAATTTTCATACATTCGAACCTTTGGTTCTTCCATTTCACCTATCTAAAGGATTGGGTTAGTCAGTGGAGTGGCTGCTTCGCCCTAAATTTAGATGAGTCGAGGCCAAAGGACAGACAGATCTTTGGGGGTGGGGAGGTGAGGGTAGGGGTGACGACTTCCATTTGCAAAGGAAACTGACATGCAGAGCCCACAGCCAGTTAAAGGTCATCAGAACACAACTTCCAGCCCTTCCCTGGAGGTCAAGAGAAAACACTCCAGGACGCTATGGAGTCCACATCCATGCAGGTTGTCCTGGGACCTGATGCTGGTTTTGCCATTGGGTTCACAAAGGCAAACAGAACCGTGGGCAAGAGGGTCCAGACATGAACCTGGTCTTCTGCTTCCTTGTCTTTCCCCAGTGAGCACTTTTCCCACTACTATTTCTAAGAACTTTCCCTTGCAATCAAATGCCACCTCCCATGTGCCTCTCAGCCCTTTCCCTTCTAAGCAATCCACTAAGGATGAGATGGTTAAAAAACTGTGTCTCTCTGCTTAGTGGCGTGTGTCAGGTTAGGATGGGCTGAGATGTAGGGTAGTTAGGGCATAAATCCTCTAGGGTCCCAAGAAAACACAAGCCCACGTTTTCTAGAATGAGATTACTCGAACAAAACTTTTATGTGTTAAACAGGAAAGATACCAAGTGGCAAGTAGCTGTTTGTGTGCTTGAAACATGGGTCCAGCATGGATGCGACCAGATGGGCATCTTCATTCTAGGACCTGGGAGCGGGGCTGCGGGGAGTTGCATGAGACACCAAATAAGGATTCAAATTTAGAGCAGAAACTACCAGAAAAACATACATACACGCCTGGTGGGGGGAAAAATATCCAAAATTTATTCTCCAACAGTCAGCATCAGCAGGTAAAACTACAGGGATCTTTCCATAGATCATACATTCACAAGGCGTTATTACCATAACAGTGAGAAAGCCTCCGGTGTGTTCTCTGTAACAATATCCACTTCACAGTGTAAACAGGTACTATTATTGTGTTCACCTTACAATTCCAGAAGGAAAGGCACAACTTGGCAAAAAAAAAAAAAAAAAATCTGGGGAACCTAAAGTCAGGTGCAATAATTAATTCAGAGACAAACTTTTGATAAGTCTTGATCTACATTTCCACACTGAGGGGGAAAAGACTTCTCCATCCAAAGAGGAGTGGTCTTTCGTTCTCCTTCCTCGTTAAACCGTTAAAGCAACGTTTCATCGTTTGCTTAATATTACATATACAAAAAGGGGTTTAAAAAAAAATCACATAATCATCTTGAAGATCCAGCTGCTCCCACCAATACATCAACTCTTAGGTTTAAGACGGGGCCTGGGAACACTTCAGGGGTCATCAAATAAGAAAGACTAAGGCTACAAAAATAAAAAAGAAATGAGGTAGATAAATTAAAGCTTTCATACCCAGGACGTGCCTGTTCCAACTTTGTAGCCTTCATGCAATACTCGGGGGGTGTGGGGGGGGGGGGATCTTCCTAGTTTCTTGGCCTAAGTCACATGAAGGACATTTTTTTTAAATTTAGTATGTGAACCTATAATAAGAAACGCCCTTCCATGAGTTTCTTTAAGAATGAAAACCCAGTTCTTCAATCGAATAGGCACTGGCAAACTAAATTAAGTCACCTGAGGTTCCCTGCTCAGGTGTCCACCTCTCCTGGCATTCAGGTAGAAGGTGGCATCTGGAAAGCATAGGGAGTATATTGGCACTGAGGGCTCCACCTGAACTGTATTTAAATAAGCAGCAACACACATTGACTCCCTAAGGACTAAAATCAGTCCATCTGAGGGCATCCTACTTAAGGTTCCAAGGTTGAAGGAACTGTCATTCTACAACCTTAGGTTTTTTTTGGGGGGGGAAAGTACATTCAAAAAAGAAAAATAAAAGATGGGTGCAGGGTTTGGGGGCACACAAAGCAGGCCCCTAAAGACAACAGACCTTGTCCATTTACCCACAATCACCAGGGAAGTGTACACTACCGCATCCCCCACAAGGCTAAGCAGCTGTCCTTTCCATTGTGGGTCAATAAGTTCCAACTTGAAATAGGTTAACAGTCTTTGGAAATAGTTACTCCAGCATGTACAAGTTTTATGTCTAGTTTGTCGCAAGTAACAAAGCTACTTTGCAAGACCCGCTTCTTTCCAAAATTAAAAAAAAAAAAAATGCTAGTCTGTATGTTTTAGTATGAATTTTGTTTGTTCTTTCGTTTTTGTTTTTTTTGCAAAGCAGCATAGCAACATTGTGATTGTAGGACTTGCCTGAGGTTGTGGTCACAACTGTAAACATCATTTGCACATCAGTTAAAAAAAAACAACAACAAAAAAAACCAAACAGGAGATGGGTTCTTTAAAAACAAACAAAAAAAGGTCCAGTTCTAGAGGTCACTGCATTTCTCCATCCGCATGGGCTCTCTTACTCCCTTAGCTTAGCTGACCGCAATCTTGTTCTCTTCCAGGAAGTGAGGAAACTGGTGTTTGGGAACGCTGTCGGCAGCCCCTGGTTTTTCCACGTCGGCACTGAGAGCGGACTGGGAGCCATCCATCTTGGAGACAGTGGTATTATTCACAACGGAGCTGGCCCCCAGCGACACTGGGAGAGTAGGAATGCCTCCGCTCTGGATGACTGATATCTCGTTGGTCTTCATGGCCAGGCCACCGTTGAGCATGGTGGTGTACTGGTTCCACATGGCAGGGTCCACATTCACTGAAGGGGCCATGATTTCCTTGGGAAACATCTCGGGGACCCTCTTTCCATCTGTTCCTAAAAGAGCCATGGTGTTCTCGATGGCCAGCTTCCTCCCTCGGCGTGCGGAGCTATTGTTGGCCCCGTGCGTCATATAATGGACCTATGGGAAGAGGGACAGAAAGGTTTCCACCCAAACAGAGATTTGACTGTGTGTTGGCAAGCCACAGTCAGCCTGCATGTGGGTTTGGTTCTACCCAGACAGTATTTTAACATAGTTTATATTTAAAAATGAGACTCCATATGTTTAAAAAAAAAAAAAATCCAAGTATCTGGTCTCTTGGGGGAGGAAAAAAAAAAAAATCAGATGATCTTACTACCTACTGCTTCTTCAGCCCCTGGCCTCCTTTCTGCAATTATTTTTTCCAGTCTGGCTTTTGACTTTTCAAATCCCTTTCAGCTTCTTCAAAGAGTTGAAGAATGTGGTAGGTACTGGGTTTCTCAGGCCTTCTCATTTCATCTTCACTGACATCCTTAGAAGTTAATAGTTATTATCTCATCAGGCTCAGAAGTGACTTCCTCTTAAATCATTATAACAAGCTATTAAGATGTTCCGGGCATAATTTTGAAACACTTTACTATGTAACTCATTTACTCTCCAGGACAACCGGAAGTCGTCATTACCATGACCCCCATGCCTGGGGAACCGAGGCCCGGGGCACCACGTGGACAGCAAGAGCAGCTCCAGACCTTTCCTGGGTTGATCCCAGGGTCTGTGAACTAATTTAAGCTTTATTTCTGGAAGTCGGTATTAGAGATGAAGTTACTTCATGTTCCTCCTCTGGCAGTTTTGGCAACTAGACTAAAAAGAATATAGGTTGTTTTTTGTCATAAGAAGTACTTTTAATTTTTAACATGACTACAGTCTTCTAGGTCAACTTTAAGATGAAGTTTCAACCTTGATTCTAACTACCAAGAATTCAACAAGTAAGTGTTCTACTCACTGGAGACGGAGCGAGGTGTCCATAGAGTAACACCTGGCACACACAGGAGGCAGGGCCAAGATGAAAACCAATTCCTACCCTCTGCTCTTACGCAGGCCCCTTTCAGTCCTTACAAGGGAGGGTCTCCTCTTCGTCTCCCCCCCGCCCCATTAAATCTTAGTGGAACCAATTTATCAAACAATAGGCCATTCTTAGGAAGGACCCAGCTGCTCGGTTTTAAAAGCTAGGCTGATAACCTGGAGACCTTTTCCTTTTTAACTCCAGTGGTACTGTACTACATGTTATGTTTAACTCATGGTATTTATTTCAACCTAGCTGGCTAGGAAAACAAAACCAACATACAGTACAGAGTGGCCATCAAGCCTGGCAGCTATAAAATCCACAAATGATTTATCGATACTACATTACAACACATGACCAATACCATCTATGTTTGCAGACTGGATTTCCTGCACCTAACTAAACGGTGATTGAAGGACAGTACGATCTGCCTGAGTATTGGAGGGACAAGGACCCATGCCAAACTTTATACTAAGAGACAGGATCACAAGAGACCACGGCTCCTGTTCCTAGACGGCATCACTTGTAAAATACATCATTATTTTATGTGCAACTAAGATTAGGGAGTTGAAAATCTTACAGATACCGCCTGCAAGAAGCATCCCAATTTTAGAGATGTTGTGATGTGAGAAAATACACTGCTACAAAAGAATACGGCAGGAGCCAGTTTTGAGAGAACATCCCATTTGCTCTTAATGGAGGCTGGATGGTGAATGGATGACCCCGACATGCTGCACAATACCTAGTCCCCATTCCCTGCTGACCCCCTGAAGAAACTCACCTTCAAGTTGCCTTTGGTGGTGAAAGCTCGCCCGCATATGTTACACACGAAAGGCTTCTCGCCGGTGTGAGTCCGCTCGTGAATCTGAAGAGCGCTCGCAGATGAGAAGTTCTTCCCGCACCGTGTGCAGCCATGTTGCTTGGCCTGTCGGCGTGGCTGGGCCGCTAACAAAGGTGTCATGCCTGGGGACATGGTGGCAGGTCCAAACGCACCGGGAACTTCAACTTTGACATAGGTTGGTTGGGCGCGGACAAACGCTGATGGTAGGCTGCTCCGACCTAGGATAGAGAAAAAAAAATCCTGAACCTTTATCATCCCCCACTCATTCACTCTTCAAACCAAAAGAAAAAAAACCAGCCTTGAAAACAAGTGCCCACTGTTTGAGAGCCTGGAAAAGGCTTTCAAGGAAATTTATACCACACAAGCAGCTTTCCTTTTGACTTGTTTACCTGAGGAGAGAATAATGACACTTAGGGAATAAACACTTAGGGAAATTGACCATTTTGGTGTAAAGGTATGGGCAACACGTAAACACACGGATCCAAGTTCAAGTTCCTACATAAAGAGTTACTTTTAAAGTAATGCCCAGACACCATCCTCAGATTCTACGATGCAGCTGTTGCCCCATTTTACCATTAATGACATCAACAGGCACCCCACAGTTTATATGTGCATTTCAAGTGGGTTAGATTCTTTTTTACCCCTCAAGAGTTATTCATTTGTTTACCTCGCATTAGGGAATGGGACCTCAGAATCAAGCAAGTTTGGTGTATCTCAATGGCTAAAAACCAGTGCCCACTTGCTCAAAATTCTATTAAGACTACCCATATGTCCCCATAGGGCTCACACACAAAAATTTAAAAAAAAAAAAAAAATCAATAAAAAAAGTACACTGTCCATAGCCAGTATGTGTTACTGTCATAAATAAAGGCATGTCACTACTAGGATAGAGGAAGTTGTTATTCCCCTCTACCCATAAGTACAGAAAGGCTAAATGCCCTACAGAGGAGCTGCTTCACATATATCATACTCTCCGTTTGTCAAGTTCAACCCAGGTTCCTTTTGGATGACCTCGTGCCCAAAATGGACATAAGTTAAATCCAAAGCTCTATCACCTTCCATCTCAGTGCGGCTGTTCTCCGAGCCGTCTGCTTTGCCGCCACCATCAGGAGACTTGGACTTGATACTTTCTGCTTGGCTATTGGCCGGGGAGAGTGCCTGGAAGGACGTGGTCTCCAGGACGTCTGGACTTCGGCTCTGATACTCCTGGTCTCCCATCACTGAGGAAGATGAGTCGTTGGTCAAGCCATCACTCTCCACCGAACCATTTTCTCTGCTGGTCTGCCTCTGCAGGACAAGAGGAGCAGGGCCCACCTTCCCCGGGACGTCTAGAGGAGCCATCATGGCAAACCCTAGAGTGGGTGATGCGGAGTGGACGCTGGAAAGAGGCATGGGGACCTTCAAGGAGCTGCTGGGGGCATCCTGGGAACCGACTTCATCTACATCAATGCTTTCGATGACATCGTCGTGACAAATGGCACTTGTGCTGCCACTCTCACCGACCATCACTGGCTCGGGACCCGTAAAGTCACAGGGATTATCCGGCAGGGGGGTGTTGGGAATCTGACCCCCCATGTGCATCCGAATATGCTGCTGCAACATGACCGCGTTGGTGAACTTCTTCTGG
Source organism: Rhinolophus hipposideros (assembly GCF_964194185.1). Classification (NCBI taxonomy): domain Eukaryota; kingdom Metazoa; phylum Chordata; class Mammalia; order Chiroptera; family Rhinolophidae; genus Rhinolophus; species Rhinolophus hipposideros. The sequence goes on along the minus strand of NC_138068.1, from coordinate 8,207,207 downwards.
CAGATGGGGCACGAATGCTGCGTCTTTATGGACGTGTTGGTTCGGTGAACCCCGAAATGGGTCTTCAGGTTGCCTTTGGTGGAGAAGGCTCGGTCACAGATCTTACACCGGAATGGCCTCTCCCCAGTGTGGGTGCGGTAATGCATTTTGAGGGAGCTCTGGCAGCTTAAGACACGGTGGCAAATGAGACATTCGTTGGGGTCGGTGGTGGCCTTGTCAATGTTCTCCACCAACTGCTGCAACTTCAGGGTCTCTGACCCTGGCTCGGGTGTCCCTCTCCCTTGGAAGCCACCAACCCTTGGGGAATTATGGTTTGGCCCCACCCCAGAGAGTACGGATCCATCCTCACTTTCTGGAGAAGGCCCAGGCTGCAGGTCGCTGGGCAGTGGGCCACCCATGAGTTCCTTGGGGTTAGTCCCTGAAGAGAGATTCTGAGGTAGCCCTACATGGGGGGTCCCTGTTACCAGGACAGGTTTGCTGTCTAACGAGAGACTCGCTTCATCTATGGGGACAGGTACAGAGAGTGCATAGGGAATGCCATTGCCTGCCGCCATTTTGTCGTGGAACTCGGCAAACAGCTGGGGGTTTGCCTTCACCTGGGGATGTCGATGAAAGTGCACCTTGAGGTTGCCCTTGGTGGTGAACCGGTGGCCACAGACAGAGCACACGAAGGGTCTCTCTCCAGTGTGGGAGCGGAGGTGGATCTGCAAGGAGCTATCAGTCCCAAAAACCTTGCTACAGTACTTACACTTGTGCCTGTAGAGGGCGGCCTCGTCTTTGGGTTTCACATCCACCGGGGAGACGTTGGGTGGCTTCCCTTTCCCTTTCTTGGATGGGTCTATCGCCACCGTGGAGAAAGGGCTCTGGAAGAGCACGGAGCCCGGGGCCTGAGGTAGCAGAGCACCCGGGAGGCGGCTGGGAAGCCCCCTGGACCCATCGGGCCTCAGGGCGAAGGACACCAGCCCTGGGGAGACAGAGCTGGTGGCAGGAGGGATGTTTGCATGAGGTAGCTTGGCTTGTTTCAAGGCATCCAGAGACAGCCCTTGGCTCCCAGCAGCTTTCTGGCTGAGCAAAGCCACGGCCGCAGAAACCTGCTGGGACATGTGGCTGCCTAATGTCTTCAGGGTGTCAGCTCCCGCCACGCCGGAGTGGAGGGCGTGGGAGGCCCACATGTTCACCTGAATTCGAATCTGCTCGGTGAGCTGGATCTGCTGTAGCTGCTGCTGCTGCAGACACAGGATCTGCTCCAGGACCCACGGGATGCTGTTGGCACCAGGCAACGGGGCTGGCAACGCGTCCGCGCTCCGCTGATTCACCGCCACCTTGGTGCCCCGTAGTGCTTGGAGAGTGACGTTAGTAGTGGCCATTTTGCCTTTGGGTAAATAGCTTAAGTCCTGGGGTGTGGGCGGCAGGGCCGTCTCCGTCTTCAAGTACAGAACAGACTCCGCCGCTGGCTTCTCCTTCATGTCCCCTGAGCTGCCGGCCTCCTCCCTGTGACTGTCCTTACTGCTTGGACTATGTGGCTGGTGGCTCAGCACAGCCCCGGAGAAGTCATCTGCAGGCACCGGCCCCTCACTGTCGTTCATGATGAGGACGGGTGGATTTTTAGTGCAATTTTTCTTGTGTTCTAAGAACTCAGAGAAGCTGAAGAACTCCGCACAGCATTTCTCGCAGACGTGAGTCTCCTCCCGACGAGGCCTCTTTACCATCGCTCGGTCCCCATTCATGTCCTCACCAGTGCCTGGGTGGTTCATTGGAGCACCTGTGACAAGAAAGCAAAAGCTTAAGCACTCTGCCCAAGAAAGGATGGAGGGGCAGTGTCTCAGGAAGAACCACAACTACTCACAGTCTTTGGGATCGGTGTGCAGCAGGCAGAATGAAGATGGTGTAAAGGAACTAGGCATCCAAACGGTCTGGATGGATTAGCCACTTGTGTAGTGTGGGTCAACTAATATTCCCCCTCCCAATATGGCTAAATACTAACCCAGTGCCTGTGCATGGGACCTTATCTGGAACAGGACCTTTGCAAATACAACTAGGGTGGGACCCAAACCCAATGCCTGGTGTCCTTAAAACGAAAGGGAGATTTGAGACAGAGAATGAGGCCATGTGAAGGAGTAAGGTGGCTATAAACGAAGGACTGCTGGCGTAAGGAAGGTAGGAACCAACAAGGCAGGAAGAAGGCAGGGAACCGATTGTCCCTCAGAACCTCCAGAAGGAACCAATCCTGGTGACACCTTGACTTTGTACTACCAGCCTTCAAAAGCAGCGAGAGGATGAATTTCTATTGTTTTTAAGCCAGCCAAAGAGGAAGTTTTACAGAAACGTGTACAGCAGCAAAAAATTAAGTCTTGGTTCACCCACAGTGCAAAACTATGGACAATTTCTGTATGCCCTGACGTGAACAGAAGTTAGGTGAAACAGGCTGCAGAATAGTACCTAAAATGTACTGTTTTTGTTTAAAACAGAACCTGTTTGAAATGTACAAATGGGAGTGGGGGGCCAGGAAGGATCCGCCATCACTCTTAAATAAATGACTACTTTTTAAAGCAAAATTAACATATTTTGCCCTATTTCTTCTTGGGTGATTCCAATTCCTAAAACCATGGTGTTTTTTTTTTTGACTGAAAAGTCCAGGGAGAGTTTGAGGACCGGTTGACTTTGAAACAAAATGTCTTTCTCTCAAGAAGATCAACAGATTTGATCTTTCCACCTCTTCTATTTCTAAAGTGGTTCTTTCACATTTACACAGCTTGGCCTTAGTAAATTGACTTAATCTTTACCAGTTTCAGATCAGGTAATAAATAGGGCATTTTTGCAAAGGTCTGGGCTGCCAGGGTCAAGAAAACCAGTTAGGGCCAATCCAATGCTCACCTGTCAGTAACCAATTTCATGTGGTGGGCTTAAGCCTCAGAATTCCTGTTCAACATGCATAACTGTGACAACCTCGTATGGTAGATGTCTGGGCTAAGCGCTTGCGTGCCTACCATGTACCTGGCACCCATCCTAGGATCTCAGGAAACGTGTAGAAACTCTTAGTATTCAGTGACCTTCAGTTTTTCCACCTCTTCTATTTCTAAAGGTTACACAGCTGGGCAACTACCATTAGGGCTACTGAGAGTAAAACAGTCATTGAATAACTAATTCATTTAACTATTTCTCACCTCCTACTGTGTGCAAGGCTGGAGCTAGAAATTCCGTGGCAAATAGGTAAGCCTCCTGTATTCTGACTAGGCGCCTCTAACTGCCCCATATATACATACTACATTTATTAAAACCCAGGCATGTAGCGGCCAGCACCTCCATTTGAATTCTACCTTTGTTCTTACACTTCCTATTATGTTTCTTCTGTTGAGACTGCAACTATCTTTCCTCTCACAGAAACCCCAGGGCAGGACAGGAAAGACTGGGGAATCAGGTCGGTAAGGAGGGGTGGGGGGAAGAGACTAGAACACCCTTTACACCTTTCTGGGAGGCCCAGGAGTCGTTAGGACATGATGTAGCCCTGTACTTCCAGGTAGAACTCAGCAACAGTCGCTATTTTCAAGAATCAAGATAATAATATTCATCAATTCCCAGAACTCATAGATAGCATCTATGGGTACACTTTCCCAGGACTTGAAATGCTGCGCTGGTGGCGGTGTTAAGTGGCATAAAATCTTTCTGGAAAAGCAATTCAGACAGTTATGTGTCAAGAACTTTAAAAAGTTGGTCTTGGGAGAGAAACACACTATTAGAAGGTGCACATAAATAGATACAACTTCTCCAGAGTACGACCTGGCAACGGCTTCTTTTGGTGCAGTTCTCCTTTGACCCAGCAATTCCCTTGTTAGAAATTTACTTTCTGTAATACAAGGATACATTTCTCATATTAACAGCAAAAATAAAAATGGATACACTTTGGTTTATCATTAAGGTTCCCATGGTTTAAATTAGGGTATAGAAAAAAGATTATGGGCAGCGGCTGGTTGTGGTTAGCTCAGTTGGTTAGAGCGCGTGGTGCTCTTAACAATAAGGTTGCCAGTTCAATCCCCACATGGGCCACTGTGAGCTGCTCCCTCCACAACTAGATTGAAACACCTACTTGACTTGGAGCTGATAGGTCCTGGAAAAACACACTTAAAATAAATAAAAATTAAAAAAAAAAAAGGAAAGAAAAAAAATGATCACTTTCTGGCCTACAAAAATAAAGTAGATTTACATTATGTGCTGCTCCATAAGACAACTGCCCAAGGTTTGTTTCAAGAGGAGGGAAAAAAGGGACGAGAACAGGATGTATACATAAGGTGCTCCCATTTATGTTGCAGATAAAATGTAACTATGTACATGGAAAACTTCTGAAATAAGAAAAACTGTGACTAGTCTCTAGCTATTGGAGAATGCGCCTGGGGGTTGGGGTGGAAGAGAAACTAAACTGTGTACACTTTTGTACTAAGGGGTTTCTTTTTAATTAGCATGTTTACACCCTCTGTCTTAGCCATTCTACTTCTGGAAATCTCCAGTAAAGCTCATGTAAAAATGCCCATTCCACTTTGTAAGGGTCCAAAGCCAAACTACCAACCTCCTCCAAATAACAAAACACACTTCAGACTCGTGGCACCTTGACTCATTCATCTTTGCAGCCACATGATCAAGTAAGTCTTTGTTCCCAACTTGAAGATTTGGAAACTGAGGCTCAGAAACAAGTAGCTCAAAGTAACATACTGATAACCAGAACAGAAGAGCAGGGATTGTATTCGGAAATATTATTTAAGAAGAACACTAAAATTAGTGACCTAATTTATCATTGTTTCTTCGAGAGCAAAGTTTCTCAAACATGTTTTCAATTCATTCCTCCTATGGAGGCTTTTAAAGCATTTTTTCCTAATCACTCCCCCTACCACCATGAAATTTTAATGCCACAAATATACTGTGTATCTGCTCATGCACTGTGGTCCTTGGGGAGGCCACAAGCTATGGTAACATCAATGTTTTTGTCTTCCCCCAAGAAATTTTCCACCCCCTGGGGGACAATATTCCCTCATTGAAAATGCAGGTTCTAAACCTGACATTCGCAAACTGGGGTCCATGAAATTAGGAAAACATTTTCTTTACTGTCACTGATCTGAACTAAAATTTAACATTTAATTACGAGTGTAGCAACATATCACAGTGGTATTCACAGAACCTGTGAGCTTGTCAATTAGAAAGCAGATTTTGTTTCGATGTTAATCTGTTGCATTACAGGAAATTCTAGGTTACCTGGATCTTCGGGTGTTCATAAAGCACGTGCCACTGTATCACAAACTTTTTCATTTTTGATAACTGTATCTCGATGCGATTTATTTTCTTGGTATCTCTTATGTATTTCATTTTACGCATGTAAGTACATTCTGTTGACAAGGGGTGTATGGCACAAAAAAGGTTAAGCTCCCCTGCTCTAGAAAGATCTAACAGTTCCCAGGAGTGATTTACAACCTGAATACCAGCTTGCCTTCACTGTATACACAGGCTTGCCTCTTCTGTAGCCTCGAAACCATACCAGCCACATCCCACTTGAGTCTTAAAACAGCAGGAGCTCTGTTTGCTTGTGCAGTAAAAAGTACTTCTACATCCAGACCACCATTGGCAAATACTGAAACTGTATTTGCCCAAGAGAGGACTCTCTTATGAACAATTGCTGGGTATGCTTAAGTGAACCCTTCCCAAAAGGATAAAGCAAAGTTCAGAGGGATGACACAGCAACTAGTTCTTCTACCCTCCCACCCCACCCCCACCCCGAATTTTAGGAATGTTATCTGCCAGCATCTAGTTATCCAATAAGTTGGAAGAATGCAGTAAACCCAGCAGGGGTCTTAGATTCAATCACTGCCAAATGGATAGAAAATACCCTTTCCATTGTATAGGAAGAAAAGCTCATCTACCAGAGGCCAATCAAATTCTGGGGATGAGAAATGCTTTAAAAAAAATTTATCTTGAGAAAAGCATTAGGACTCAAGTTTATCTCCCCCCCCCCATTCCTACATTACAAAGAACCACAATGAGATTATCTAAATTAAACAATTTCTACCCTCTCTCCATCCAAAGGGTAATTACCAAAAAAACAAAAGGAAACTGAACCAGTTAAAAGCAAGCACCTTTTTACCAGTTTAATTTTACACCTGGATCCCACAATCCAAGAAACACTTAAGTCACAAGTCTTTAACTTAATACACTGATGGCGAATTAGAGCAATAATTAAGTTTCTACTTAATGAGGAGCTAAAAAAAAAATTGTTCCAGTCTAGGATCAAAATTCTCCACTGAAAAGGGGAATAAAAAAAATACAAGAGTGAAAGAATTAAAGAAGGCTGTAGAGCTGAGGAGTGTGAGCTCTGTTATTTACATTATAGGGATGTGTCCCGTTTTGCCTCAACTGGATCTCATCTTTTAAGCAAATTTGTAAACTCCAAGCAGGCAGGAGCTTCTGTGGCCTCCTTCAGAGCCCCCAGAACAAAGCCTGACACAGACACTCAATTAATTTAAGAAAAAAAAAAAGGCGGTGACTAGAAGTGTAGCTCTTGTCTAGATGTAGAGGCTTTTAAAATTGTTCATATGCTTTTACAAAAATAATCAAAAGTACAATAGGTAAGTTAAGGGTGATGAAAACCCTCTTTTCCCCGCCAAGGGGAAAAAGGCCACAGTCCCAAATACAAACTGCCTTATTTTCCAGCTTGCTTCACAGGGACCTCTTCACCTAAAGCCTCCAAAGGCACATCTCAAAAAATTAAAAGGCAGGAGAGATCATCACTCAACCAGCCCCCTCAAAGGAACTGACAAAAATCCCGCCCCATAACCAATTCCTCCCAACACACAGCCCCTTGGTTTCAGAGGAAGGCGACAATCCAACAGGACAAGGGAACCACCAGGCTATAGCTTATTCTAAAATGAGTACAAATGAGAATTACAGATCATGTACTTAAGATCCCCTACCTGGTCTCTGGCATACAGTAGCTAGAGAAAACTGCAGAATTATCTCAATTGGCAGTTCAGCCCCATCTTGAGACAATACGTAAATAAAAAAAACAATGCTACTTTGAACAACGTAAATTACCGATCATGTTCCCATGACACAGTGAGGCCTCTTCTATAGTTGAAATTAAACAGGACACTGTATCCAGCAGAACCCGAAAGCTCAGAGACCCCAGCGGGTCTCAAGGTTACACCGCTGAAAGTCACACCACCACACTGGAAGGCACATCTCACTCTAAAATCTTACCCAAAATCTAACTTCATTCAAAAAGAGGATGTGCAAACTCAGTCTCCTGCCTCCCGAGACGGGTGCCCAACTCCCCACCGGTGAGGAAGCTAGCAGAGAGCTCTGCTTGAATGACCAACTATCTTGGCTTGTGCAATTTCTTTTTAAAGGAACAAAAGGGGCCCCTCTCCCTTTAGGAAACAGATCGAAACACAGAAAAGTCGGCCTGAAACATTAACTAATGCTATCAACAAATTCCCCTCTCCCTCAATTAAAATGGGAGCTCCCCGAGTGCCCTATTCTCAGAATCCTTACAGCCAATGTAGGTCATTTCAGTTAAGAAACTTGGGCTAGGCAGTTATTTGAAACTTGGGAACCTTAATCGTTGAAGGTTGTAATCCAGTTTAGCACAAAGGGCATTTGAAACTCTTTTGAGAAAATGCTAATTTTCCTCTAAGAGTCCCCTGACCACCTGCAGATTTTTCGATCTACTAACTGGTCACCAAACTTCCTTTTCCTCCCTCAAAAACTACATTCTTTACAAGTGTCTCAAATTGGCTTTGCAAAATTAAGACCGGCCCGATCTTAATTTAAAAAGAATTACACGTATTTCTCTACCTATCTATATCTATATACACACAAACAAACACAAGCTGCTCAAATTCGAAATGCAGCCATTAAAATGTACTGCTTGGGAAAACTACCTTCCGTCCCATGGTGGCAACTGGGGACTGCAAACACATTCTATGATGGAGGAATTCTTTCCAAGAATGCCAATGGCATATTATACCGAGCACAGCAGGGATCGCGAAAGCCACTGGTCGGAGTCCCCAGGGACGCCCATCCTTGGCCCAGCCCACCGTTCTCCATTCCCCTCCACAACCCGTCCCATCAGGTGTGAGCCGGTACCTGCCCGGGGACCCGCCTCTCAGCAAAGGGCGCGGCTCCACGCTGGGCCTCCAGGGGGCGCCCACGCTCAACGCCGCAGTCCGCTCCAACCCGAGCGATCAATAGCGAACCCCCCCTCCACCCCCAAATAGTGGAGGGAGCGCACTACCAGGCCTGAGACCCTAACCAGCTAGGGTTAACTGATTGCAAACTCCAGCCAGCATTAATTTAAGAAGCCCCCCACCTTCCCGTAACAAGCTCCCCATGAAGGTGCCAAATACCACCTAAAGTCCCACTTGTGTGCGCCCACCCAAAATGAAGGGGGAAGGGGAAGGGAGGTCAGAGCAGGACCAGGGGAGGGGTCAGAGCCAGGAGCTCGCCCCTCCCCTCGGGAGGAAGCGGGCAGGAGGAGGGTTAACCCTTTTGTTCCAGGTGGGCCAGGCGATGAAGACTCTCCACGCTCCCTCCACCCCACCCCCCAGGCACAAAGGGAGTCCACCCTCCTGGGTCCTCGGGTGTGCGCTGCCCTGACCATCAGACGTCCCGAAAACCCACAGCCCTCCTCCTCATCGGGCCGATCATCTCTTTAATTTGCCCTCGAAAAAGATTATTTGGGGGGAAGTAGGGATTTATATCAACCTATTATAAAATTGGGAAATGTATTAAAGCCCTCCAGGCAAAAAAGAACAGTAGTCAAAAAGCAGCGACCGTCTTCCCATCAGAGTTCTGTCCTGGAGTATATCTGGGGTGGCCGCACACCCCCTGGCCAACGGTTGAGAAATTAGAAAACAGGCGGGGAGGGGGGGGGAAAGCGACCAACGAAGGCCCAAGAGGTTAAAAGCGCCCCCTCCCCCCACGCGTACGCTAAACTTATCAGGCGACAATTTGGCGGGCCAGGACAGAGCGCAGATAGTGGGAAATCGACTCGCTCCGAAACCCTCCTCGGTGAAGTGAGTTGGAGGAGGGGAGTTCTCCCGGCCGAGAGGCCCGGGGTCCCGAGCTCCGCAGGACCGCCGAGACGCCGGCTGCGGAAGCGCGGGCCGGGTCAGCCCCGGGAGTTCGCCCTGGCCGCAATCGCCCAGCCCTGGCTCGACTTCTCCCCTCCGGCCCGAGGCGCGCTCGTGGAAAGCCGGGCGCCCCCGAAAAGTCATGCAAAACGCCAGGCCGTGCACCCCAGCGGGATGCAGTGCGTCTGCGACCCCGACCCCTGGGGGCCCGCACCCCGCCGGCTTGCCGCGGTTATTTTAGGAAGTCGGAAATCAAAGATGGCTGGAGGTCAGGCCCCGAAAGGTTAGGGCGAAGATCCGCAGGCAGCGTAGCCCGGGAAGAAAAAGAGATAACCAAAAAAGAAATTTTAAAAAAGGGAAATATTGGGCTCTTCTCCCCCACCTCTTCGGACCCTCCAATGCTCTCCGCAGCGCGGGTGGCCGGCACCCCAGATCCTGGGGGTGGGGAGAGGTCGCGCCCCCTCCACCCGCTTGGCCAGGGAGGGGCGCGAGCAACAGATCGCCCTCCCCGGGGGGGGGGTCTTCCACGGGTGCGCCGCTACTCCAACCTCCTAGAAAAGCCCCCAAGGGGTGAGAGGGAAAGGGTGGGGACCCCCGGGGTCTTTCTTTTAAAAGCGGCGCCAGGGAGGGAGGAGGGGAACCTAAGTTACAAGTGGGGGGGGGAGATTACCAGTGAGGGGATTGGAACCAATTAAGGGCAGAGGACAAGGAGAAGGGAACCTTTCAGGGAAGAGAGGGACAGAGAGGGTGGGGGTCAACTTTACAATAAGAAGGGAGAGACCTGGGGGTGCAACTTACACAAGTGAGGGGAAGCGATAAAAATGTAAAATTAACAAGGGCGGCGGGGGCGGGGAATGAAGCTGCCTCTCTCCTCTGCAACTGAGCCCCCAGATCTCGGTTCCAGAATCTGCACTGGAAGCTGCGAGCTCCCCGAAGCCCGCGCCTTCGAGGGTCCCGCGAACACGCCGGAAACTGCGCGCCGCGGCTGTGCGCCCCCAGCCCCACTCACCCGGTTCCCCCGCCGTGGGCGCCGCCGGGGCCGCATCTGCAAACTCTGGGGCCGGCTGCTGCGGCGGCTGCTCGCCCCGGTCCTCCTCCGAGTTGATGTGTTGGGGTTTCGCCTGCTTGCGCCTCGACATGGTGCGAGCATCGGGGCGCCGGGAGAGCTGCGGTAATTTGCCCACTCCGCCACAAATTCCTGGAGTTGGGAAATTTACCCCCCTTCGGCCGGAACGCGCATGTCCCAGTAATTATTATTATCAATAATGCATTGCGATTTATCATGAGCCCTGACAGCTGATTGGCCTGGGTCCAAGACCTCAGAGATCATTTAAATAAGCCCTCATTGATCAGGGAGGGGCGAGGCATTCTGGGCTTTGTAGTCCGGCTCTACTGGCGACAAAGGCGTGTTCGTCGGGGGAGCGCAACTAATTAGCATCCGGGCTCAGATTGGCTGAATCTGGACGAAATGTGTGTGTGTGGGGGGGGGGACCTACCCTTCGCCCCAGCTATTTGAATCCTTGGAGAGAAAAAGAAAAAGAATTGTGTGCTTATTAAAAAGTAGGGACTTAACGTAAAAGTTTGGGAACTAGCGTATTTGGTAGTGTGCTCCAAAAATTACTTTTGTAAGGTTGATATCCGCACGAGCCTGATAGGGAGGTCTTCTCGGTGGCATAGTTTGGCTCAGTATTTACATCCACCAAAAAACAAACAAAACTGAGATGTGACCCGAGTCCCCTTCCATCTTCCTTTTGATTGAAGTGTTTATATTGACATTTGGTGATGACTGAGGAATACTGGAAAGGGTGATTTATTCAACCTTCCAGGTCCATCTCAACTCTAAAAGTGGCCTTCGAACTTCCAAAATTTCAGATTATCCCCGCACCATGATTTATTTGCTTTAAATGATAAATAGCCCCCAGGATTCATATTCACAAGGATTGGGTTTTTTTTTTTGTTACAACGCGAGCTTGGTTTTGTTTGGGGGAGTTTTTCTGGTTTGTTTGTTTGTTTTTTTTTAATGACGAGACACTAAATATAGAAAGGACAGATTAAAAGCGAGTAGTCAGTATCAAAACAGCAAGCAAGCAATTGCATTTTTTCCCCACGGGAGCCATAAATGTCTGATAACATCATACTTTATAACTAAGAATGCTTGCTGTTCCATATCCCATGGAAACACAATGGGCAGTGTCAGAGTAACTGGCTGCTACTAAACTAATCATTATTGGAATTTTTTTTTTTTTTTGCAATACAGACTTTATTATGAAAAAAGGTGTATAATTCAAAGTAATTGTATCATCCCACTATGTGGATATTTGGAATTTCCTAAAATTGTGTGTTTGAGTATATTATATTATATGCATACACGGCTAAACAGTAAATCTCTATGTATTTAATTCCACTACCTGCCTTGCACAATGTAAATGCTCAATAAATATTGAATAAATGTGAAATCTTCAGCCTTGTCTTTGATGGGTGTTTCCATGGTGCCTCTGGGCATTCGTGTTTATTTGGCATTTACTTTATTGTAAGAGACTGCAACTATAAACCCTTCCTCCACATTTGTGCATTGCATTTTCTTGATTAGTTATTCATCAGGTTCCCAGCTTGTAAAAGTTTCTTGTAAGCTCATCAGGAATGTAAGCAAAATACAATGCTGGGCTCATAAGTATGTTCAGCTGGGTGTTTGGACAACCCAAGGCAGAAAATAAATCAGCTTGATGATCTTTTTGATATTCATGGCCATCAATAAAAACTTATTTGAAGAAAGGAAGGCAAACCTAATTTTTTGAGTCTCTGTTTGAAAAGGTTTTGCATTGTTTTATGTAAGTCCCCTAAAGCAAAAAAGGTAGAATTACAGTCAACAGCCAAAGTTGGAAAGGCAAGAATTTAGTTTAATAATATATGGAAGCCTTTTGAATTCTCATTCTGAGTAAAAAGGCCAATTAACGCCTGCTTTGCTGACTAATCTGCTTATATTCACAACACCTTTTCTGTGTAAGATAGTGTGGCAGGAGATGTAATTTACCAATCTACATGAATGTACAGTTGGTTAACAACTCAAGAAATATCAGTGGTTTAAGGAAAACTTCATTTAAGATATAGTTGTTTATATTTATTTATTTATTGTAGTTGGTAGTAGTTAAAACACGTTCACCCTTTCTACTTTGAACAAGGTGATACAATTGTGCCACTGAGTCTCCAAGTGGCGATGATAATAATAATTGATGGAGCCCCTAGTATGTGCCACAGACTCACTAAATGCACACTTTCTCATTTGACCTTCCCAGGGAGATGGGCGTTGTTTTGTCCATTTTGAAAATGAGGAAACTGAGGCTCAAAGATGGGTAAGTAACTTAATTAGGAAGTGTCTGAGCTGGTGGTCAATCCCTAAGCCTGGCTCCAAAATTCTTCCTGTCACACCCCACTGCCTGTCATCCAGCTGTAGCTGAAAATAGACAAGATCGCTAAATAAGAAAAAATTGTGGTGACCGAAAACGTGTGAAATGAAGCCTGTCCTAGAAAATCCAGGGTTTGTAGATGTCAGTTCTACAAATACATAAAATCAAAGGGAGGTTTTCCTCAAGTGGAACCCTTCGGTGAATATCATATCAAGAAAAGAAAGATGCAGTACACATTTTAAACCTACCTCCAACTTATAAACTGGAGCTGATAAGTGGGAGGTGAAGATGGATCCTAGAACAAAGCTGAGGGTGAATGGGTGGTGGAGGGGTAGAAGACAAGTCCCTCATCAAAGGTAATTTTTTATCAATGTTTATTATTCCTTAAACAACCAAAGATCTGGGTTGGACCAGAGTTGGGGGATATAAATGATGAGAGTAAAGGATTGCATTAAACTTTTTAATGCTTTTTGTTAGGTGACTGGGTTGCTATAATCCAATCATTCTCATTCTTTGCCCCAGGCAGAAATTCACTTCTTGTTTTATCTTTCAGCAAGCAGTCTCTGAACACTAAGGCATTACTAATTATAAGGCTATTTGGGATACATAATCCCATTTCATCCTCATTAAAATCCTTTTTTATTCCCATTTCACAGGTGGGAAAACAAGCTCGGATCTCCTGTCTGTACCTTGCGAGTACTCACAAATGCATGCTGAATTGGACTCAGTAACTTTTCAGTTAAAGGATGGTGACCTCAGTGGAACGCAGATCTTCTCTTTCCACAAAGTCCCACCTCTGCTCTACTCTGCAGGGAATGTTCTTCCTAAACTGGGCATTACTTCATCCAAATGAGGTTTTGCCTATTAGTGTCAATCTTCTAGAAGCCAGTTCTTTCCTTTTATAGCAAGTTCAAAATTCATTATTACAAATTTAATTGTATATCCTCGTATTGCTTGTTTTTCACACTGCGGGGTCCCCAAAGGCAGACACCTTCCCTATTGTGTCCCTAGCATTTCATCACACACAGTAAGGAACACAGAAGTTACAGTAAATAACAATGAATGAGTCAGTGGTGAATAACTTTGGGAGCCTGAATATAAATAAAGTATGAGAAGGCAGTTAACGCTCTTGGGAAGGTAAAATGGTGCAGCCATTATGGAAAACAATATGGCCGTTCCTCAAAAAATTACACATAGAATTACGGTATGATCCAGCATTTCCACTTCTGAATATATATATATGTACAAAAGAATTGAAAGCAAGGACATGAAGAGATATGTGTACACCCATGTTCATAGCAGCATTATTCACAATAACAAAAGGTGACAGGAAGCCAAGAGTCCATCAGCAGATGAGTAAACAAAATCTGGTCTACCCATACAATGGAATATTATTCAGCCTTGAAAAGGAAGGAAATTCTGACATATGCTATAATGTGGATAAACTTTGGGGACATTAGGCTAATTGAAATTAGCCAGTCACAAAAAGACATACTGTATGATTCCACTTATATGAGGTAGCTAGATTAGTCAAATTCACAGATAGAAAGTACAACGGTGGTTGCCAGAGCCTGGATGGGGGCAGAATGGGGAGTTATTATTTCATGGGAATGGAGTTTCAGTTATACAAGATGAAAAGAGTTCTGGAGATTGCACAACAAGGCCAATGAACTTAATACCACTGAACAAGACACTTCAAAATTGCTGACGATGCAAATTTGCTGAACATGTAATTTTATGTTATATGTATTTTACCACAATTGGGGGGAAGAAACAAGGCCATTACAAACTATATGGTTGCCCAACTGTATAAGTTTATTTAAAATCATTAAACGGTACACTTACAGAGCATGAATTTTATGATATGTAAAACCTACCTAAATGAAACTATTTTTAAGAAGACAATTAAATACATGGCCGTCCCTATCATTGAAAGGGCCATAATTATGTGAGTGGTATTTCCTATGTGGTACTCCCAGCATCTCAAGCTTGAAAAGACTAAAGTGGCCAGGCTGGTATCTCTAAGTCATGATCTACCATTGCAGAAGGATTGCCCCTTTGGGTCTCAAATTATTCATGCCAGGAAATGGCCAAGTGGCCCAACATGATAACCACTTCTGCTTTAATTTGGGAAACGTACGATTTGGATTCGGGAAGTATAAAGAGCAGTCTTTTTCTCAACATGGAACAGCCCGTTGGAGGCCATGGACTTTCATCGATTTGATCTCTTCCTGCTTCAAATGGAAGTCTTTATGTCTGGAAGGAACTCTTCAAGTTCTAGAGATTTAGAAGTTGAGCTAAAATTGCTTCAGAAATCATGCTTGTAATTCACCGAGAATGCTTTATTACGGGGCCAAATGTCCACTTTTCTGAGAGTCCTGGCCTAGAGCCCTTCTGTGGGGCTGATTTATCACTGCAAAATCTGGCTAATTGCAATACTCACCACTTAACGGATACTACCCCCACACACACACACTTTGATATCTCTGCTTGTCGCCATTTTATCAATCCCAAATTGGTATTGAAGAATTTCTAGCTCCAATTCATCTTCCCAGTTGCCACTAATATATTGAAGTCCACAACTATGTACTCAAAAAAAAAAAAAGCATTACTATAATACTCCAGGAAGCTCATGAAAATAGGAATGAGCTGTCAGAAAACAAGAATTTCTCATGTGGGTTATTCAGTTGACGATGAGATGGATTAGGCATGAAAAAGTTAGTGGCACTGGCTTTTTTGTCCCTCAGCCACTTGACTAGCTCACCCAAAGCCATGCCCGCTTTTAGGTCAATCTGGGCTCTCGTGTACTGTAGAGAATGTTGACTCTCTAAATCCATAGCACTGGTTCTCCATGGGGGGTGATTTTGCCCCGCCGCCACCAGGAACATTTGGCAATGTCTGGAGCCGTTTTTGTTTTTTGTTTTTTGGTTTTTTTTCGGTTGTCACAACTCAGAAATGCTAATGGTATCTAGTAGGTAAAGGCCAGGGATCATGCTAACATCTTACAATACCCAGGATGGCCTCCTACAACAAAGATTTATCTGACCTAAAATTTCAATAGTGCCGGAGTTCAGAAATATGATTTCAAGACCATATTAGCATCAACCTATTTTTTTTAAATAAAGTACTAAATCACAATTAAATCCTCTTATCTTCTCCAAGGGAGCTTTGTTAACATCCCCAAACTAAATCTAAGCCCTACCTTCTGGCCCTTTCTTCAAAGATTACATAATCTCATATTCACTCCTTGGGTTGATTTGAGTAATTTATCTGCTTCCTCTGCCAATTAAAGAAAGATCACATTTCAGTGAATTTTCTTCTAATCTTTCTTCCATGGATAGCATAACTTTTACATACCTGAGATCAATTTGAACATCCATTTTGGGGTTATTTATTTCACTGAACAGGATTCCATAAAAGCCTTTCCCACCGCATTAAAACAAACACATTGTAAATGTGTCCTGTAATTTTTCACTCTTTGTATGAACTTCTAATTTACTTAACCAATCCCTGTTAAACATGTGAGTTGTTTGTCTTTAGCACACATAATATTTCGGTGAACATCCGGTCCAAATTTTGGATTTCTTTCCTTAACGCCTCCGGTCCTGAGTCTTTCTGAAATGAATGTCGGTGCTTCCCAAATTCGCAACCCTGCAAGAGCTTTTTTCAAATACCATCTTAATTCCTCTTTGTGGGCTCTCGTGCAAAACGTGAACCTCAGTGATATGAGTGGTCAAGCTGCATCGGTAAGCTCGTAAAGGTGCTTATCAGGATGATCACAGATTTCGTAACTGGACAGGAGAAATGTATAGATTTTCAAAAACAAGTCGAAGGTCCAATTGATTGAACAATTTTTCTGCTTCCATTTCATTCCCCTTTTAAGCAGGTCTGATTCACTCTTTACTTAAACATTTCTGTATTGGCACCCACAACCGTTCCTAAAAGTTTTCTCTTGCTTTTTAAATTTGTAAACATTTTTTGGGATATCTACCAGACACAAATCCTGCCTCCCCCTCTCCAATAAAGTGCCTATTCTGAACTTTGTCTTTAAAAAATATCACTGAGGAGCCACTTCTGTAAATTCGCTACAGCGTTCTTTATTATAACAAACCGTTAAGAGCTAAAAGCCCGGCACACAGGAGAGTTTACTGTCATAAATAGCTATCCATCTTTGTAGTATAAATTATAATTGAAAATAAACTTGTCAGAGAACTCTACCCAACACACAAAACGTGAGACAGTTAGAGTGAGGCAATTAAGAATGTTAATTGGCACAGAGAGAAAAGCAAAAGACGGTCATTGTTAAGATAACTGGTCTATAAACACCTAAATGGATTTTGTGAAGGGGAAGAAAGGATCATCTTTTGACCGTGAAAGGGAATATAAAATGTTCTTTTCTTTGTTTTAATGTGTGGAGAGATTTTAACTTCTTTGCTCAGCTCAGACTCCCAAATAAACAAATGACTTGGCCCTCGTCCGGTAGGAATTACAAAGAGACTGAGATGAGAAACTGAAATGGCGGGAAAGAGGGAAATCCAAGAGGGCAGACAAACACAGAAGAAGCTGAAGCTGAAGCTGAAGACGAAAAGTAAGTGTGTGTGTGTGGCGGGGGGGAGGGAGCATGATAAATGCAGGGTAGTAAATAAAGACACCAAAAGAGGAGGCATTAAACTCAGGAAACAGAATGAGAATTAAGCACAGGGAATGACAAAGTTTTCATTCATTTTTCACACTCCAGGTGATCTGAGAGTTGATGTCTTAAATTCGACAGCCTAGAAAAACGCATGAAGACAGAGCCGGGTGTGGGATTTGCCTTTGCAATTTCCCTCCAGGTTGTCTCAATCTCACTATGCCTTGTTCTCTTCCCCAATAAATGGGGAGACTAATCTCTATTTGTGGCATTGCCCAGAAAATTAGAAACGATTTGCCTAAAGTCTCTGGCATATAATTGGTGTTCAGAAAACAGCTATAATTGTCATACAAATTGTTGCAGGCTATAGCAGAATATTTATCTAAGGTTTCTCGTAATATTAAGTAAAACCCCAACAAACATGATAGTTTGGGGGTTAGTTATTTTGTTTATTGGGTCATTCATTTGTTCGTTCATTCATTCATTCAATGAGTCATTATTTCATCCACTATGTGCCAAGCCTTGAGCTAGGTGCTGAGAATTTCAGGATGAAAAACCCAAATGCTCGCAATGCAAATAAAAGCTGTTGTTACCCCTTCCTTCCTTCCATTTATGTTAAATGTCATATCACAGTGACATCTTATCAGATAGATACCCAAATCACTACTAGGATATATCAAAGATGTAAAGAATAACTCGAAGGGGTGACTAGTAGAATGCTGAAGAAAGTCTTAATTGTCCTGCACCAAAAACATCTAAGACTTGAATTATTTAGATAAGGTTCATCTTAATATGGCTGCTAAGACAACAGCAGTAAGACAGTTTACTCCCCCACCCCCTACCATCTTTTAAAGAGCATTGCTATTGGTCTAGTGAGGTGAAAAGCTGTTGGAAGGATTTGAGCAGAGGAATAATGTAATTTTCCTTAAGTTTTAGAAGAACTCTGAATGCTATGCTAGACTGTGGCTCAAGGGAGAAGGGTGAATTTGGGAAGGGCAGGGAAAATGCTATAGCAATGGGCCAGGAGGGTGACAATGGAGGCATGGACCACGGTGGAGGTGGTGGAGTGGGACAGCTGCTTGGATTGGGAAATATATTGTGATCGTGTGGCTGATAGGACTTGTTAACAGATCAGATGTGGGTGTGAGAAAGGGAGGTCAAGGATGGCTCCTAGATTTCTGACCTGAGCGCCTGGAAGGTTGCAAGTGCTGTGTGCAGAAATAGGGAAGACTATGAGAAGTCAATATGGTGGTGAGGGTGCTTCATTACTCATCTGTGACTTGTTATGTTTGAGATGTTAGTTTTGACCTCCGAGGGGAAAAGTCAAATCAGGAGTTGGATAGACCAGTCTGAAGTTCAGGAACATGGTGACATCAGCATGAGATGTTATTTGAAGCCTCAGAACTGGTTGGGATCAGCTAGAGAGTGAAGGAAGATAAGGGAGAAACAAGAACAAAGCTGAGCCTTGGGGAACTTGGAGTTTAAAGGAAGGAAGTGAAGGAGGAACCTACAAAGGTGACTGAGAAGGAGCAGAAAGGTGGAGAGAGAGAGCCACCCCAGGAAAGTACTTCATTGGGAGGGAGGGATCCACTTTCTGAACCGGACGCTGCTGTTTCAAGGAAGGTGAACACTGGGACCTGACTGTTGGGTTGGGCAACACAGAGAAGGTAGGTCATCAAGAGAGACGCCAGTGGGGCCACAAGGGCAAACGCTGATTGGAGAAGGTTGAAAAAGAATGGAAGGAAGGAGGTGGCAAGTAGGGTCAACTCTTTTGAAGATGTTTGATGGTTAACGAGAGGGAGGGGTCAAGTGGGGTGGGAAGGAGAGCTTCAGGGGGAATATGAGTTTAAGGGAGGTATTACAGCAGGTGTTGGATGCTGGGAAGGGTCCAAGGGGAGAGGAGTCATCGATAATGGAGGAAAGAAAGAAACAATTACCGAACAATGATCTTAAGAAGTGGGAAGGGATGGGGTGCTGTCCTATGATACGGTAACATACCGTTCATCCAGAACAGCAGGGAAGGAGAGTGTTTGGGTGCGTCTCAAAACAAGTTACTAGGTTTAGTTTGAGAGTGTGTGGAAGTCCTCCACTGGCTACATCTATTATGTCACCAAAACTAGAAATAAGAGTAAGGAAGGAAGAGTGTTGGAGGAGAGTACGGGGTGAAATAGTCTTTCAGGAGACAAGGAGAATGAATGGAGGAAGGAAATGCTGTAGGATGGGGGTGGGGCCCACGTAGGTGGCCATACATTTAAAGAAGCCAGTTCGCATGGTCGTATGTTTTTTCCCCCAGCTTTCTTCAGCTGTTCCGGTGCAGGTGCAGAACGGGCTAATAGTTGGACTTGACCCAGAATGGGGTTTGGCCAAACAAGTCAACAGAGAAAGAAAAGAGAAAGGGCATTCAGGGTGAACGTGAGGGAGTACAATGATGGAACAGAGAACCCAAGCCTGGGAAGAGGAGGCAGCAGGTGAAGAAGACTGAAACAATGACAGAGTCAGTACAAGTGGAGGCTACGGGAAGGTCAAGGAATTGGTGGACTTGGGGTCCCAAAGGGGCTGAGCAGAAAAATACTGGCAGTGGTCAGAGGGAGAGCTTGAAATTGAGGTGGTGGAGGCGATGTTGTCCTGGAAATGAAGAGAGTATGAGCGCAAGAAGTGTGTGCTAAGACGCATGTAGACCAGGTGCTTAATGGAGAGGGAGTCGAGGCATTGAGCAGCCAGGGAATCCAAAGGATCGTCTTCAGACATATGGAAATTATCAAGAATCACGAGCGGTGAGCAAGACAGAGTCAGGTAACAAAATCGTCTGAACAGAGGGGCAGATTCTCAGGGGTCTGAAGAGGATGCGATGAGGCAGGGGTGTGGAGAGGACAACCTGGATTCTGGGCCTCCAAAGAGCTGAATGGTTTGAGAGAGAAAGAAAGGATGACTGAGGGGGCGGCCGGTTAGCTCTGTTGGTTAGCACATGGTGCTACTAGTAACACCAAGGTTGCTGGTTCAATCCCCACATGGGCCACTGTGAGCTGTACTCTCCACAGCTAGATTGAAACACCTACTTGACTTGGAGCTGATGAGTCCTGGAAAAATACTTAAATAAATAAAAATTTTTAAAACATTGTAATACTCAATATATACTGATAACAAGAGATAAATATAAGTCATGTGTATACATTTTTTGGCACCCCCAGTACATACATATATTAAATAAACTGTGCGTGTGTGTATTAGATAAATATTAGCTATTGAATGAATGAGTGAATGACAGAGTGGGCAGGAAGATAGGTGTGGGGGTGAGCATAGTTGAAATTGATGGCATCTTTTGTTGAGATAGAAAGTGTATCAAGAGAGGGAGAGTCAGAAACAGTGCGTTTAGTTTCGGAAATGTTATTGGAGGTGAGAGTTGATTAGGTCAGCATAAAACAAGGGAATACTAGCTGAATCGGAGCAAATCTACTACTGTCCTCTGTATCTGACCCCTGACGGAAAATTCCATAGCTATGCAGAAAGCCCTGTATACCTCTGGAATATTTTTATGAGGAATATAAAACAATGGAGTGTGATTAGGGAGGTAGGGGAGAAGATTCTGGAGGGCTGGTCCTCTGAGAAGAATTTATCAAGAAAGATCAGTATTTATTGGGTTCCAAGTAAATTTGAGACAACGTACTGGGGCCCTCATGTAATTGCCCTCACAATTTTGAGAACTAGATATTATTATTTCCATTTTACAGATGCAGAAACCAAGGATGGGAAAAGCTGTGACCTGTCCCAGGACACACACCTCAGAAACAGCAAATCCAGGCTTTGTAACAGCTTGTCTGTCAGTCATCCATTTGCACACAACCCACATGGTGGCCCAGGTTCTTGCCCCCATGAATCAGCAATGAAAGTCCTACCTCTTGGAGCTCCCAGCCCAGTGGGGAAAACAGACAATAGATAAGTAAACAATACGAGCCATGAAGGGAATAAACAGGGTAAGAGAATTAGTGAACTGGCGGTGGACGTCACCTGAGTTGGGATATTCATGGGTGACCACACAGAGCTGACACCTGTAGAGCTGAGGGAAGAATGTTCTAGAAAACAAGGGCCCTGAGGTACGAATGAGGTTGGAGAGTTTGAGGATCAGAAATAAAGAAGGTCTAGAAGGTCAGACCAGGAAGAGGGTGGCCTCTCCCAGCATACTTTGGGAGACCCTGGCTCAGCCTTGGAGAAAGTCAGGCTCTGGAGTTAGGCACTTTAGGTTCAGAGGTAGGTTCCACCTCTTAGCAGCGAGGCAATGGTTGCCACCTCTCCAGGCCTCTGTGTCTAACAGAGTGCCTGCTTCCCAGGGATGGTGTGAGGATTAAATGAGATTATGCAGCATGCTCGGGAGATGACCAGATACTCATTCATTCAGTGACAGCTGCTGGTGTGCCCGACACTCAAACAGGCTGGAGTGAAAATACTCCCATCTTGTCAATGGAAGTTATAGGTGAATTATCTTCTTGTCCTTAAATAATCATATCCAGGTTTTGAGAAAGGCTGAAAACTAACTCAAACTGTCTCCTTTGCAATTGGTCTTTCTTTTATTACTGGTAATCATTTCTTCAATGCCATTTTTTTTCTTTTTCCTCTCTTTTGTTTTTGGACCCGAGGTCTCACTGGTTACAGGAGGATAATCCATGTTGAAATGAATTGCTCAATTGTTGGGAAAACATAAAATCTGCCTTTTTTATTGCAACATAGTGGCCAAGACTTTGAACGTGTTGCCTGTAAACTTGAGGCCCTTCGTGAATTCAAGGGCTCTTAGTTTTGTGATCCATAAGTAGGTCCCCTGGACTACTGAGCCATCTGACTCTGTATGCCAAATTTGGTGCATTTCCCTGGATTCTCAAAGGGGCTTTGTGCCCACCCCCTGCCATCCTAAATCTAAACCCTAGCTCAAAGTTTCTTAGCCTTGGCTCTATCAACATTTAGGGGCAGGTAATTCTTTGCTGCAGGGCTGCCCTGTGCAGTGTGGGACGTTTAGCAGTACCCCTGGCCTCCACCCACTACGTACGAGTAGCACCCCATCCCCACCCCAGTATGACAACCAAAACATCTCCAGACATTGCCACACGTCCCCTGGAGATGGGGGCAAAATTACTCCTGGTTGAGGACCTCTGCTCTAGGTGATCCACTCCCCATGGGGACATTAAGACATAAAATATTTCAGCAGAGGCCAGTCCTAAGTTCTTACGTACCTGGGCCATGCGACCTGGAGCGCTGCTCTCCTCCCCAGGTTTCCACAAGACCTCTCGGAGCCACCGTCCTTCACCAGGGGCCCTGAGTCATCACGAAGCGAACAATGCTTTCTCTTGACCCAACTGAAAGAACTCTTCAAAGGATCAGAGGAGACGGTGTGTGCTGCCACTCAGGAAAGTAAGAGTACCACAAGAATCATGATAAATAGCATCACAAACACAAAATGTTCTCAGAAATACTTATTCTACAAATATAAACTACATATCCCATCAATCAATATTTTTCACTGAACCACTGTGCACCTCCCCTTTCCTAGGCGTGAGCATTTTACATGTACTGTATCTGTCCCTCATGGTTCTCCGTATAACACCACAGCGATGGCCCTTGTTCAACCGCTATTTCCCGAAGACCTACTGTTTGCCAGGCACTGAGACCCACAGTACACCCCCATCATTACTATCTTCATTTACCCTGCCCTATTGTTCTCATAGAAGACAATTTTCATGCTGGCCATTGTATTATTTGCACATGTTATTTGTCTCGTCCACTAGAACCGCAGAAGCTGGGATTTGGGGGCTGTTTCTTTCATTTCTGGATCCCAGCCTTTAAACAGGGCTTGCCTCGCTACAGGGAACCCCACTGGATTTTCTGAGAAGGCTATTGGACCTTAAAAGCCTGGCGTGGAGAAAGAACTTAGGGAGACACTGGTTTGTAGATGGCTTAGGAACGGCAGGAGCAGCGACTTGCCTGGAGAGAAAGTATTCAGTAAGTAGTGTGACAAGATGCCTCCCTGAGGAAAGCAGGCATTGGAGGGTGCTAGGGGGCAGTGGTCACAGAAAGGAGGCTGAGCCTGGACGGTGAGTAATGGTTAACGGAGGGGTGCTCTCTGGAAGGAAGGCAGGACTTGCCCACACTCCTTAGTATCTTGATGCTGCACGAGATTGAGATAAAGGCTGGAGAACATGCCTAGTGGATTTAGAGATAAGGGCTGGGAGGCCAGGGTGAGCTCTTGGTTGCACGTGCAAGGACTGTTTCCATGGAGAGTGGAGGCTGAAGTGAGGGGAAACGAGGAAATGGTGGCACGAGCCTTTTGATAAGTGAGGCCATTAAGGAAAGTACAGACAATAGCTGGAGGGGAATGAGGGACAAGGGAGGGTATTCTTTTTTAAAGACGGGAGAGACTTGAAATGCTGGAGAGAAGGATACAATTCAAAAGGAACGCTTGAGTACTCGAGAGGGAGAAACTACTGAGATGGCAGGAGGGGCTGGGAGATGGGGCTGGTCTTAGGTAGAAGGAAGACATCAACAGAAGGAAAGAAGCTACCAATAATGAGCGAAGCCGGAGAACTTTCCAGGGCAGGCAGTGCCTCCTGGACGGTCCACTCTGCTCCGCCACCAGCCCCACGGCTCTTCCTCGAGTCCTCCAGCCAGCCGCCTGCCTGGCCTCCCTTTTCTCTTTAACTGGAACACTTGGCTGCAGTGATGCACGTGCCTTGGTCTCTGCCTCACCGCGTCTCCACACTCCTGTCCCTTTTCCAGAGATCTTCCCTGAGCATCCCATGGGTCAGAGTCCCCCATCAAGGTCCCCGTGACCATAAGCAGCGGGCCCTTGTACCACTCGCCTCTCTCTGCATGGCACGAGCCAGCGCTGTATGATGCATTTCGCATTTATCTCTTTGTCATCTGTCCCCTCTCATTAGACTTGAAGCGCCATGCTCAACGTGTCCAGTTTAAGCCTGGCTGTATTCCCACCTCCTAGTATAGTGCCAGGCAGACATTAGGTGATCGGGAATTGTTTGGGAATGAATGGATGGATGGATCTAGGAATGAGCAGATTCATCTGTTTGGTTGGGCAAGTTGAGGTTGTCCCTGTCTGATAGTATCCCCTTCCTGTGCGGTGAAGTGAATGAACTGGAGCCTTGGATTGTAGGGATAGGGTGGGGAAGGGCTAGTTAGATATTTGAAGACATGTGAGATATGGTAGGGAGAAAGTGGCAAGTGGGTTTAGTTGGGGTTGTGCATCTGGGGTTTGGGCAAGGGAGTTTGGGAGGGTCTTGACAAGAGTTGTTACAAGGAAAAACCCTGCAAGACAGACAAGGAGGGGTGAGAACTAGCAGTGGCTGGTTTGGCAGAAATATCAGAAAATCTCAGCATAAGCAACAAAGGAGGAAGAAGAGGATGGGCGGTACCTCCTATTCTACCATTTTACAGGTGAGAAAACAAAGGCACTGAAAGGTAAAGTGACCTGCCAGTTTCCCACAGCTGGGCAATGACAGTCTGCATTTGAACCCAAATCTGCCACACTGTATATCCGGACTCATCAACCGTATAGCAAGTACGGAAGCCTTGCTTTGGCTGTAAGGCAGAATCATAGGGCAGTCACTCAAGGATTCTGGTTTCTGAGCCAGAAAACCAAGGGAAGCATCCCAAGGTGGGGTGTTAAGCGTGTCCCAAAGTAGGGGAAACTAAGTCTCTTCCTAGGATTTCAGGACTTAGAGATCCCTTTGTTATGCTAGTTTTCCAATATTCTCCAGCTCACTTCTCTCTCCTCCCCACTGGCCTCTATTTTATTCCTTTACTGTTTCTGCTTGGGGTCTGTTGGGTGTGTCTGGAAAAAAAATCTCAGTTGGAAGCTTGTTGCTCAATCTGTCAGATGACTAAATATCACAATTATTGTGATAATTGTTTCTTGGTCAAAGCTTTTGGGTCCTTTATATATGTAAATGAAGTTCTTCTTTAAGGCAACAGATTCTTAACCTGAGGTCCAAGGTCTGCCTTGAACCCTTTGCTACCCTACAACTCTTGTGCAAACCTGCATGTTCTTTTTAGAGGGAAGGAAGTGACAGCTCTCATCAAATATTCACGATTTCCTCACTTTCAACCTCCAATTATCCAGCGGCTTCTTTTGAGACCTTTCCCCATATCACAGGGGCTTTGCACCTCCCGGCCCAAGACTCTGTCTTCTCTCATCTTGTCAGTGACTCCAAATTGAAGGCTTGCTCAGGCATCTTGCCTTCAGTTCCTGTCCCCCCTTCCTTCCCGATTAGATCAGGCTTCCTCACACCTGGCCCTTGGAGAGCTGGCCCCTCTCCTCTAGCATTTATCACAGTTACAATTATGCTTTATGTGGGAGGTCATTTGACCAAAACTTCTCTTCTTCTCAAGACTGCAGATGCCACCTAAGTAGGGGCCACATCTTTTCACCCAATCTTGCACTCACTCCTACTTAGCAGGGACCCCAAGCTATGGCCGTAGGGCATACTCGTGCCTCAGAACCGTGGCTCTCAGCCTGAGCTCCAGAGCTGAAGATTGCGGTTCAAAGTATACCATCAGTCCACCATTTATTGACCACCCAGTCCCATGTCCTCCACATATGCTATGCCCTGAATTATTTTTCCAAGAATACCCTTCCTTTATTGATTTGGTATTGCACAGGTAGTGCTCTCTGGAATCAGACTGCCTGGACTCCACCTGTCACCTATGTGGCCCCAGTCAAGTTGGTTCTGCTCCCTCTAGGCTTCACTTACCAATCTGTAAAACGGGGTCAATAACACATGCATTATAGATCTATTAGGAAAATGAATGTGATTATTCCATGTACAAGGCTAGAACCATGCTCGACATATGGCGTGTACTCAAATTTGCTACTCTTTTCACACGCCAGGCTTTGCACTAAGCTCTTAGTGATTTTCACACTAAACCCCTAGAGATTATCAATCCACATTTCAGGCGCACACAGTTTTATTAAGGTCTCAGGCACCTCGGATCAGAGGTTGTTTGCAGAATGTCCAAACAAAGTATAGGAATCTTTCTTCACTGATGTACTTCCAACTGGCCAAACACAATTTTCAAAGAGCAGTAAATATCTGCAAGAGATGGATGGCAGGCAGGGAATGAGGATTAGACATTCTCAAGATCCAATGACAGCTTGGACATCTTGGAAGCCGCGTGGGTGAGGGGATGAGTTTATTGGCTTCCATGTCCAAAGTTCTGCGGGTTATGAGATGTGCCTCTGGTCCTGACATCAGCTAAGAGAGGATCTTTGGCAGGATTTGTCTGTCACGCACATTTGCTGAAACATCTTGGCTTCATTACATTTATGAGTTTTAAAAGCATGTAAAATATTTTATGTGGTTCTTGCAAAAAGGGTAGCAACATAAATAACCAGCAGGGATAGGGTGATTTTCAAGAAACAGGGGTCTGTCGTTTCGCAATGGACATCCTGAGTATGCAGAATATTCTATTTGCCCTTCCGGATTCACTATTCATTTTCTCTTCCCCTTTCTCAGCCCAGGAGGCTGACCTGTGGGGACTGCATTTACTGGCTCCCGTGACATCTGGGTTTTTGGTGGCTTCAGTCCATCGGGAGCAGGGGCTGGAGATGGGAGATTGGGGGGAGAGTGAGGTTGGAGATACTGACTCCCTGGCTGGCCATGGTTTGGCCAGGACACAGCCCCTATGGGGTGGCCCGTTCCCACAGCTTTTGCCAGGTCCTGGTAACTATTCCCTCCTGTTGCTTTTTCAGACCTAGAGGATGTAAGGGCCCCCTGAGGTTGGTCACCCACAGTGCTTCTTCACTTCTACTAGTTTCTCTGCACCCTGCCTGCATCTATGTCAATACCTAGTCAATTCTCCTCAGTTACCCTGTTTGAGCCTTCTAATTCTTGCCCTGAATGGACCCACATATTAGTGTCATGTTATGGTTAGAGATCATAACCACATGATCTTACAGGAGCTTGAGCCTTTATATTGTATTGGCTTCCTGTCCCAGTGGGAAGGTAATCCTTACAGGTTCAACGTTGTAGCCAAAGAATAAATAGTTACTATCTGTGAGCTGCCTTTTACATGGAAGGTACTAGAGATGCAAGCTATACGTGATTTTGAGTGTCCAGAAAACATCTATTTTAGCAGAAAAGATTTGCAACTCAGTAAGCAGTCATACTGTAGAAGGAACATGGTGAGCAGTTAAGGGAACTGGCATTAAAGTTTTCTGGGGCTGCTAAAACAAGCTGGGTGACGTAAACAACAGGCATGTCTCGTCTCTGTTCCAGAGGCCAGAAGTCCAAGCTCAAGGTGTCGGCAGGGTTGGTTCCTCCTGAGGGCTGTGAGGGAAGGATCCCTTCCAGGGATCTCTCCTTGGCTTGTCGATGGCCATCTTCTCTCTGTGTCTCTTTGCATTGTTTTCCCTCTATCATGTCTGTCTCTGTCTAAATGTCCTCAAAATGACATCGGTCATATCGAATCAGGGCTCACTCTAATGACCTCATTTTAACTTCATTACCTCAGTAAAGATTCTATTTCCAAATAGGGTCACATTCTGTAGTACTGGAGGAAGGACTACAACATACCTTTTTGGGGGCGGATATAATTTAACCCGTAACAGAGCCCAACGTACACGAGTTCAAATCCAGGCTGGGTCATCTTGGACAAATTATGTAAACTGCTCAGTGTTCCTATTTCATCATCTAAAACATGGAGATGATATGGCCATAATCACTTCGCAGGATGATAGTGAGGACGCTGTGACATCATGTATGGGAGAATGTGTCCAAGAGTGTACCTGGCCTGTGACAAAGGTGGAAGAAGCATAGGCTTTTACCACTGTTAATGCTACAGTGGTATACTTTTAGATGCTAGCTCCATTTGGATGTCTATAGGCATCTCAAATTTCCCCCACCCAATTGGCTCCGTTTCCAGTCTTACCCATTGTGGTACATGGCACCCCAACAACCCCAACAATCTTGGAAAATGACACCCCCAACACCTCCAATAAGGGGTCAAACAAAATATATAAAGAATTCACATAACTCAACAACAACAAAAACAAACAATCCCATTTAAAAATGGGCAGAGGACCTGAACAAAAACTTCTCCCAAGAAGACGTACAAATGGCCAACAGATATATGAAAAATGCTCAACTTCACTAGCTATTAGGGAAATGCAAATCAAAACCACATTGAGATATCACCTCACACCTGTTAGAATGGCTATCATCAACAAGAAAAGTAATAACAAGTGCTGGAGAGGCTGTGGAGAAAAAGGAACCCTCATACACTGTTGGTGGGAATGTAAATTGGTACAGCCACAATGGAAAACAGTATGGAGGTTCCTCAAAAAATCAAGAATAGAATTACCCTATGACCCAGCAATCCCTCTCCTGGGTATCTACTCAAAAAAAACCTGAAAACATTTAATCATAAAGATATATGTACTCCGATGTTCATTAATTGCAGCATTATTATTTTTATTTTTTTTGCAAATTTGTTCATTTTTTTTTTTATGGTGTATTTTTTTTTTTAATTTTATTGGGGTGACAATTGTTAGTAAATTGCAGCATTATTTACAGTGGCCAAGTCATGGAAACCAAAGTGTCCTCCGATAGATGATTGGATAAAAAAGACGTGGTGTATATACACAATGGAATACTACTCTGCCATAAGAAAAGATGAAATAGTGCCATTTGTGACAACATGGATGGATCTTGAGATTATTAGGCTAAGCAAAATGAGTCAGACAGAAAAAGCTGAGAACCATATGACTTCACTCTTACATGGGATATAAAACTGAAAGCAACAAAGGAACAAGACAAACAAACAAAAGCTCATAGACACAGACAACAGTTTAGTGGTTACTGGAGGGTAAGAGGGGAGGGAGGTGGTAGAAGAGGTTAAAGGGGGTGAAACATATGGTGATGGAAGGAGAACTGACTCTGGGTGGTAAGCACCCAGATGTAATATATAGATGATGTATTATAAGAAATGTACACTTGAAACCTATGTAATTTTACTAACCATCATCACCCCTATAAATTTAGTTAAAAATACATATATTAAAAGAAGAAAATGGCATCCCAACACCCCAATAGTCTTACTGTCATGGAAAATGGCACCCCAACAATCTTACCATCGTGGAAAAGAGCACCCTAACACCCCAGTTGCTCAAGATACTCATGATTCTCTCATCTCATCCTCCCCATTTCACTCCATCACTGAGCCTCACTCCACTGGTTATCCATCCAAGGACACTCGATATTCTGAATCCATTCACTCTTTCCATCACTACTAGTTAGATCTCAGAACAAGCCACCATCATGCTCTCTTGGACAATCTCTTGAACAAAGTGGTGACTACTTAACTAGTCTCCCTGCTTTCACTCTCTCCTCTGGAAATCATCCTCTATATAGGAGCCCAACGAATCTTTAATTAATTAATTAATTAATTAGTTTGTGAAGTTTAAGGTGTTACTTTGATACTTATATATCGTAATATGATTGCCATCATAGTGCTATGTATCACATGACATAATTATATAGTATGTTATTATTGTCTATATTCATTATACCATGCATTAGATTTCTACGGTTTATTTAGAACTCCTTACAAGTGTGTGCCCTTAAACACCATCAATCTTATCAACCTCATTTCCTGGTAATCACCATTTTACTCTCTGTTTTTTACAGGTTTGCCTTTTTTAGATTCCACCTGTGAGTGATAGCACACAGTACTTGCGTTTCTCTGTCTGACGTATATTGCTTAGCATAACGTGCCCAAGGTCCATCCAACTCACAGGATATCCTCCCTTCTCAGGGCTGAATAATATTCTATTTTGTGTATTCCTTTTTTTTTATCCATTCGTCTGTTGATGGGTATTGTTTCCATATCTTGGCTATTGTGAATAATGCTTTGATAAACACGGGAGTGCAGATATCTCATCAAAATCCTTTTTTCATATCCTTTGGGTAAACACCCAGAAATGGAATTGCTGGAGCATATGGGAGATGCAGTTTTAATTTTTTTGAGGAAACTCCATATTGTTTTCCATAGTGGCTGGACCACTTCAGACCCACCAACAAGGTGTAAGGATTACAAAGGGGTCTTTCAAAAACATAGATCACACGTCTTTCCCTGCTTAAAGCTCCTGGTGGTTTTCTATTGAAATTAGAACAACATCTATAGTCCTCGGTCTGGCTTTGCAGGCCACCCATGAACTGGTCTCTGCCTGCCTCTCCAACATCACTTCCAACCACTCTCCCCCTTGACCACTCCATTCCAGACACATGGGCCTTCGGGCACTTCCTCCAACATAACAAGCAGATCCACCCTCAGGGCCTTTGCACGTGCTGTTCCCTTCATCTGGAAAGCCCCTCCCCAAACCTTGGCTTTCTCCCCACTTCATTTGGGTTTCTGCTCAATCATGAACTCCTCTTAGATTGTGTTGGTTCTCCTGCTCCCTTAACTCTTAATTGCATCGTTTTATAGTATTGTCCTCATAGCACTTATCCGTCTCCGGAATTTTCATATTTATGCACTTGTTTGTTTATCTATTGTGTGCCTCTGTCATTAGAATACAATTTCTCTATCAGACAGTAGAGAACTCCCTTGCTCACTGCTGAACTAGAACAGAGCCAGGTACTTGAGAGGCATCGAGGAACTGTGTGTGTGTGTGGGGGGAAACAAATACAAAATGATAGGTGCTTCTCTTCTCCCTCCTCCTCCCCCCACCTGAACAAAACCACAAGCAGAGGAAAGAACCAGCTGTCAGGATTCCTGCTTTGGAAAGATGGTTAGGTGCTGGGAATCCAGGACAGGCCTGGAGTGGGTAAGCACTGGTTCCTTATAACTGCAGTATCCATCCACGGTGTAAGCGTGGGTGGGCTGGGGTAATATCCACTCAGGGTGGGGGTTGGGGGCATTGAGAGGTGTTTAAGCCTGTCAATAATAAAAATTTAAAAAAAGTGACCGCTGCTTTGTATCTGCAGCTACTCAAGGGAAATAAAGCCGTTTGCTTATAAAGAATTTCCATAAACATTTCTGAGGATGTGTATTAGGGGTAATCTTGGGATGTGCATTAAACTAAACAGGGTAGTATAAACACAGGAACGGCTGAAAGTGGGAGAATAAATGGCCCAGTTTGCCCTGGCCCCAGTGGCTTTAGGCAACTTGTGCAGTCTGCAGAAACCCAGAGTCTCCAGGTCTTTATTTAAAGGAGGCAGAGACAAAGAGGGCAAGCCATGGGGCGGCCCCACCACTGGCAGATTCTTGCACAATCTCTGGAATTAAGCATATGTTTTTTTCCTTTCTCCTAACCCTTAATGCTTTGGATTCCTGGAATCATTTACGTCGAAATACTTAGAGGTGGTAAAAAGAATGAGGAGAGGTGGCGTCACTAGGGGCATGCTTTGTGCAGGCACAGTTCTAAAAGCTCCATATGCACCATCTCGTTTCATCCTCCCGAAACCGCTGCTGGGAAGGTGACACCGTTGTCTCCATTTTACAGATGGGGAAACTGAGATTCCGAGAAGTGGGATGCCCTGCTGAAGTTCCCAGAGCTCATTGGAGCTGGAGCCGGGCCTCACAGTCTCAGCTCTTCAAAGGGGTTCTTTACTGAGAAGGAAGGAAAATGCTCACCGATATTAGCATCTGCCTTTTGTCACGAAACCTTGGGATTTATTTTGAGGAGCCTCCAGCATGCACATGTCTCCATTCATGCTTTCCTCACTGGTTTGTGCAAGAAGACTCTTTTCTAAAATTAATTATTTACGTATATCCTCAATACGTGAATGCCTTAGCGAATTTATAAGGTTCAAAAGGGTGTGACAGCAAAAGAAATTCTCGCTCTCCCTCTGCCCCAGCCGTCCCACCTTCCCGCCTCCAGGTCTGTCTGGGATCAGTTTCCTTGTGTCTCCTTTGAGAGTGAAGGGCTATGTCTCGGCCGCAAATACACACATGTGTACACACGCACAAATTTCTGTTTACGCACTGCCTTGCTTCTTGCTTTTTTCATTTAACACTGTATTCTGGAGTCTGTTCACCTACAGAGCGACTCCATTCTTTTTAATGGCTGCATAGCATTTCCCTATATGGATGGAGTGTGATTGGTGTGGTCAGAAGCCTCACCCTACACCTAAGTATTTAGGCTGTTTCTAGTATTTTGTGATTATAAGGAATGCTTTGGGTGTGTGTTTAGGGGAGTATTATGCGTAATTGTTGTATGTATGTGTGCATGTAATTTCAGACATGTGTAAATATGTCTAGGAGATCAATGTACAGGACTATTTTGAATATTATTTTACAATTTTCCCCTTCATCTCCATCTCCAAGCTGATTTCCTTCTCTGTCACATACAGCTGTTATCGTGTATTTAAGATGAGTCCTTCCAATCCATTTTCTATATAGTTACTTTTATTTGTTACATGTCTTTAAATATACATATATGTGTGTATGTCCATAAATTGTTTTGTCCATAAATTGTCCATACACATTGTTTTGTGTATGTTTAATTTATACAAATAACGTGTTGCAAAATATTATAGATTCCTTTCTACCTTTCACCAATTGCCCCTTGTCAATATCTTACATAACCATCTTATAATTATTAAAACCAGGAAATTAATATAAGGACATTAATGTTGGTACAATACTATTAACTAAACTACAGACTTTATTCAAATCTCAACAGTTTTCCCACTGACTGTTTTTTGTAAATTTTCTTTCTTTCTGTGTCAGGATCCAGTGCACCATCCCATACTGCACCTCTGCGAGGTCTACCATCTTTGCACGACTTTGACACTTTTAAGGAATACTCATCCGTTATTTTGTGACATGCCCCTTTAGTCTGAGACTACCGCACATTTTCTCATGACTAAACAGCGGTTATGCACTTGGGACAAGCATACTACAGAAGTGATGTGTCTTTCTCAGCGCATCTTATCCAGGGTTTTGCGTTGTTGATGGGTCGTCTTACTAGTGATGCTAACCTCGACCTCGTGAAGGTGCTGTCATTGTCTTAGGCTGGTGCAAAAGTCACTGCAGCGTAAAAGGTTAAAAATAATTGCAAAACAAACATATGGTGATGGAAGGAGAACTGACTCTGGGTGGTGAACACAATGGGATTTATAGATGATGTGATACAGAATTGTACACCTGAAATCTATGTAATTTCACTACCAATTTTCACCCTACTAAATTAAAAGAAATAATAATTGCAAAAAACGCAAGGACTTTTGCACCAACCTAATAATTTCCAGCTCGATCACTCAGTGAGCTACTCCGTGTGATTGCTTCCTTATGACGGCTGCAAGAATTCCTCCTTTGTCATCTTGTACTTATCCTTCACAGTATGCTGAAGGTTTTATTCCTTATGCAATAAATTACATTCACATTTTGGCCTGATCGCTGGAAGAATGGTTAGAGAAAGTGTGCTCCAGTCATAGTCTAGAATACTATGCAGCTGTCCAAAAATCAAACCAAACTTTAAAAAAAGCTAAAACTGTAGGTAATGGGGGAGCGGGGGGGATGCCCAAGGTATGTTATTACATTTAAGAAGTAAGTTTCAAAACATTTGTCTTTTTGATACATTGTTGGCAAAAATATTCCGAAATCATTTGACTATATTTGTGTGTGACTGCAAAAAGGTCTGGAAGAAGAGCCACCAAACTGTTAACAATGGTGATTTAAAACTCCAGAGAGTAAGAAATGGGGCGAGGCAGAGATGGGAGGTATTCACTGTATACGCATCTGTCTTGCCCGAGTTATTTTCTTTTACAATGAACATGTGTTATAAGAAAACAGAAAACAAACAAGAGGGAATAAAATATGTCTGCATAAACATGTAAAACATTTTGGGGATGCAGATTACATATCATCTAAATAGCAAAAGACGGAAGCAGCATAAATATTCATCAGTAGGGGACTGGAGTTTATGGTTCCTTCATGCAAGGGAATATAGTGTGGTTGTCCCCAAGAATGAGGAAGCTTCTGGGCTATGATACAAAATGATCAAGATAACATGATTAAGAGGAAAAAAACAAGCTGCCTAAAAATGTGTGTACAGTATACTGTTGTAGATCTAAAAGAAACATGAGGGGAAGAAGAATCCATATTTGTATTTGCTTAGAGATATTCTTGAAGAATCCATAAGAAATTAGCGGGGAACTGGGTAAAGGAGGAACAAAAGTTGGGGGGCGTCTTTCCACTGTGCCCATTCTTTCTAGGTTTTGAATCATGTGAATGTCTTATCTATTCAACAATTTGAACTATTTTAAAAAAAACAAAAACTTCTGTGGAGATGTACATTGAAAAGCTTTTAAAAATGCAACACACACCAAAAAAAGGTTAAATCAACAATAGGAAATGAAAAAAAAGCTTCAGGAATGCAAAGACAACAAACATGTCCCAAAGTTTTAAAACAGCATAACCTTGCTTTTGATGTAAAGGTCAATTGTAGAACTAAATTAGCTGACAAGCAGGTCAGAGCAGGATTAAAACATTGAAGAAGTCGGTCCTTCTATCGCCTTTTCTATATGGAAATTATCTTCATCAACAGTAGTCAGTTAGCTTTTCCCCCCTCGTTCTCTCACTTACTGGAATAACCTATTTCACAGTCTTGGCACATTAAAAGCTAATGGCTCTTTCAAACGTTCTGGCAAGAACTGTAAAGGGCAGAGATGCAGGGCTCCAGAAAGGCTGAATATCGATATTATCACCAATGTTTTGGTGATCGTAATGTCTATTTCCTGGGAGACAGGGGTCAGAGACACTGTCACCAAGTTAGCCTGAGGCTGCTCAAACCTAAAGTCAAAACATCTGGGAGAAAGTTCAACTCAAAGGTCTGGTTGTTTCCACATATTTGGATCCATTCACTCAACAACTATTTATTGAGTCCCTGTCGTATGTCCAGGCTAGCGACAGGACCAGACTGAGGCAAGGAGGGTGCCTCGGCCACAACATGTAATGACCTCCCTTTGCCACCTCCTTGTCCCCACACCATGCCAGGTCCTGAGGACATAGCAGTGAACGAAATAAATGGAAAAAAGAAAAAGTAAAGAACAGCTGAACAAATGATCAAGGCTTCACATCGTAGGGCTGAATATTTGGTGCTTGCTCGGTTCTATTAGAAACAGAAGGTTTTAAAAAAAAAAAAAAAAAAAAAAGAAACAGAAGGTTTTGCCCACCCTTCACTTTGGAGTTACTAAATGGCCTCACCTGCAGTCTTGCTTGGGTTGATTTCTCACTCTGCATCCCCAGGTTGTCCTCTGGGGCTCAGGATGGAACATCCTGCTTCCTGGGTGCTTACAAATGCCTGATGCTATAGATACATTGACTAACCTAATCTCTGTAATACCCCATGAGGTGGGACCCTTGATTATCACCATCTTTCCACACTGAGGTCATAGGTAGTCTGTAACTTGGGAGAGGTCACCCCCAAAGAAGACTGGCCAAGACCAGATTCAAACCTGGGGTGGACCAAATGACCCCGCAGTGGCTGCCGTTTACCACTCCACACTGTTCCTTAAGATTGGTTAAATCTAGTTGACTTTTACTTCTCTGTAGGTGGGCTGGGGTCAAGATACTGCCTTGAAATGTAGGCAGGGGCTGTTCTTTCTCCCTGTCAAGTGCCAGACCTGACAGGACTCAGTCACCCCAGGGGACCCCCAAAGTACCATTATTACCCGCCATCCTACCTTCTGACTCAGGGGCAAAGATAGGTTCTAACTTAGCTTTCTG
The DNA here is from genome assembly GCF_964194185.1 of Rhinolophus hipposideros. Lineage (NCBI taxonomy): Eukaryota > Metazoa > Chordata > Mammalia > Chiroptera > Rhinolophidae > Rhinolophus > Rhinolophus hipposideros. The sequence continues at coordinate 8,171,337 of NC_138068.1, read as the reverse complement.
GCCCCTTCCATGACCCCAACCCAATCGGCCCCATTCCATCACCTGGCCCTTTAGCGTCTTCATCAAATCAATTCAGCTACCATGTGAACAACAATATTAACAGCCAACAGGCCCTGAGTTCTCTCTTCTTCCCTTCCTTTGAACACCAGCATTATTCCTGACTACCTATTATACGCCGAGCCCTGTGGTTCGCACCAGGATACAATCGTAGAAAAAAGTAGACACGGTGCATGTCCTCATGGAACCCATGGTCTAGTCGAGGGAGAGGGACATCAATCACGCAGTCATTCTCAGATACGTGGAGAGATACCATTACACTCTGAGGTAACTGGTATGAAGACGAGGTCCAGAGTGCTGTTGGGAGAGTTGGGGTTAGTTCAAGGGGACTTCTCAGGGGAAGGGACCTTTGAGCTGAATTCTGTAGGATGAGGTAATGGGGGAAGTGAGCAGGCAGAGTATTCCAGGCAGAGGGAAGAGCGTAGCTGGGTGAGTAAAAGGAACCGAAGCCCTTGGTGAAATAGGTTATTCCAGTAAGTGAGAGAACGAGGGGGGAAAAGCTAACTGACTACTGTTGATGAAGATAATTTCCATATAGAAAAGGCGATAGAAGGACCGACTTCTATCCTGCTGTGATCTGCTTGTCAGCTAATTTAGTTCTACAATTGACCTTTACATCAAAAGCAAGGTTATGCTGTTTTAAAACTTTGGGACGTGTTCTATTTAATTTAAGGGAATTGAGCTTCCGAAGATTTTGGTATCCAAGGAGACTCCTGGAACCAATCTCCTATGGATACCATGGTATGACTGTGAATAGAAATATCAAATGCATAGAAAGGTCTGGAATTCTATGCCCTACTAACTGCTCACAGTGGTTAATTTTGAGAAGGAGAATGTGGTGGTGACGGCTGGGGGGTTGGGAATTCAAGGGGGACTTTCATGTTACCCTACATCCTTCTGGATTGTTTAGTTTTTGGCTTAATCCACAGGGAGAACCTCTTACTGCATTACTTGGGCATCTCAACTTTAAGTATTAAGGCAGTGTAAAACTGAAGGCATGGAAAGCTAGCCTTGTAAATAACATGGAAATCCTAAGTCCTTTCTCTCCACAAATGGGCTAATAAACTCTGACCAACCAATTCCACTTGGAGAGATGCGCCCTTCAGAATTACTCACACATGTGTGAAATGATGTCCGACCAAGATTAGTCAGGGGAACACTGCTTGTAATAGCAAAAGATCAAAGAGAACCAACACACCCATTAATTGGGAACGGTTAAATAGATTAAGGTACATTTACAGTGGAACACTATGTAGCCATAGAAAAGACTGATGAGCTCTACAGGTATTGAGATGGAACAATGGCCAAAATCCATGGGTCAGGCAAAGAGGAAGGCGTGCCTAACAATCTGCAAGTTATGTTAACATTGTGTAAAAAGGGGGGGGAAGGGCAACGAAGTATCTATTTATACGTGCTTCTGCATGCACACTGTATCTCCAGATAGCATCCAAAATAAACCAGTAGTGGTCAACTATGAGAAGGGAAACAGGTGGCTGCAGGGCAACAGTTAAGAGACTTTTCCCTGTTTGTTATACTTTGTGATTTTCGAACCACTTGGAAGCATTACCTATTCAAAACTTTCCTGAAACAAGAACAAAACAAAACAAACAGATGCCTCTAGGGTTCTCTTTATTCCTCTGAGAATCCTCACTCATGGGAACTACATCTGGGGAACTCATTGTGAACCTAATAACCCAGGGGCTGGGTTTCTCATGAAAAGGCTGCTTTTCATAGAAGGCCAGGGACACTCTCCATCCTAAGGGGACAAGCACACATCCCCCAATGCTCCCTTTATTGCCAGTTCGTCCTTTGCAGCTCTCATTTTATGTGGCTCAGTCTCTTCTCTTAAAAGCCTCACCAGTTGTCTTGAGAGTACCCAAAATAAAAATTCCTGTAATTTTGCTTTTTAAACCACCCCCTACCAATTGTCCCATTTAAAAAAATAATCAAGATTTCATTCTAGGATAAAAATGGATAGGAAATAGCTGGTTTCATCCCCCCGCCTGAAATAAAATGAAATAAAAATGAAAGCGAACAGGAACAGCAGACAAGGGAAATCGGTCAAAATCAACATTTCATGTTGTCTCCAGGGCTGGGGGGGCGGGCAGAGGGGAGAAACAGGTCCCTGGTAGCCGACAGTCCCACCCCAGGAAATAGAATTTTTGAAAAAGCGGCACATGCATATTACAAAAAATCCTCAATCATTTACACAATATAGAAGCCAGAAATGCCTACTGTTTACTAGCAATTTCCTTATCTTTCTCATGCTTTCCTGAGATCTGAATTATGCTTGAGAAAAAGAAGAAAGGAAAACAAGGCAGAAAATAATGCTTGCTTAGGTAAATAGAATCAGCTAAGGAAGTCTTCCTAGAAGGAGCATAATTCACTGAGCCCCAGTTTATAGAGGGAATCCCCAAACAAAGGACTTTTGTGAAGGGATCAGTCCTGAGCTCACCATAACTTAGCATACAATGGGACGGCTTAATACAAGAAGTTTGCAAGGACCACGATGGTTATCGAGGAGCACCCAAGGTGGGGGGGGGAGGAGGGAGGAAGAGAGAGAGAGAGAGAAGGAATAAACATCTGCAATGTTCTAAACTATCTTCCCAGTTTGCATTCATGAATGCATGAAAGGCTTCTTATCAGCCTGAGTCCCACCCACTTTTCCAAATAAGAAGCTTCTGCCATTTTCTTGTGTATCTGTTATTGGGTTAGAGAGGTCTTTGTCTTTGCTCCTGGAGACTTGTAAATTCATATAAATACTTTTTCAACGACTGCTTTAACACCTTTCGATGAATGTCTCATTGTTTATGTGAAATGACCAGGTAAAATAAACAACCCTTTATTTTTGGTTATGTATATGCTACTATATATAATATACATATATATGAAATAAATAATATATAATATACAGGTAATTTGTGAAATGTTCAAAAATTAAACGTGCAATTATTGATTTGTTAACAACAGACTATTTTGCTCCTGGGACTGAAAGACTCCTAGAAGGTAAGTTCACTTCAGTGGCCGGGTATCAGTTAGCCTGATATATTTTGTAGCCATTTATGAATTTTATGTTTTTCTTTGGCTCATACAACACTCCAAACTGACTCTGCCTGCTGTCTAATTCCATTTGCTAGTCATCTTAAAGCACATTTCTGATTTCTCATTGTCATTCTATCTATCCATTGTAGCCTGAGGAGGTGAGGGTGAGGCTTAGAGGGGGTGGGGGCTTCTGTCCAGGTGTGGCAATTAATCTTCAAATATTTCTTAATCTTGCACTGTATGCAAACACCCTGCATGCAAATACTCTATGTGATAAAAAGAAATATAAAACAAAATCTCTTTAGGAGATTGCAAACGAATATTGTAGATTAGGTTCACAGGCAGTATAAGAAAGAATTCTTGATCCCTAGGCATTATAAGAAAAATGCAAATATAAATTACTACAAGATATCCTTTTCTCCTCCATTTATCAGAATAGCAGATATCCAACCAAGTCTGACAGCATTGTTTTTCAAGGCGTGGGGAAACAGTGTTTCTCCTACCTGGCCTTGGTAGGTGGGAGTTAAATTGGTTCAACCTCCTGGGGGCAGGGGCAGCATTTGGCAACATTTAGTAAAGTAAAAGATGTATATATCCTTTGCCCTAACAATTATTCTGCTGTAAATTTATCAGGCAGACTCTGCTGAACACATGACAAATGATGTATATACAAGAAAATACACTGCAACATCGTATGTGAAAGCTAAATAACGGAAACAACCAAAATGTCCATTAGAGGTAGCTGTCAAAATAAGTTATGGTCATCTGTAACATGGCATTGTATTTCTGCAGCTGGAGGCAGCTGTGTTTGTACTGATATGGAATATTCTATGTGCGGTAGAGTGAAATGAAAAAGCAAGCTGTCAAACTGTCCAGGATGCTACCAATTCAGTCGAGTGGAGGGAAAAAAAATTAGGTGGAACTCTGTGAAAGTGCCTATATTAGACGATTTTTGACATATAAACACAACAATTGGATATGATTCAATATAATACGTATATCGTTTTATTTAAACATCTAATTTTGAGATGTGTAGGTTCACATTCAGTGAGAAGAATACAGACAGAGCCCATGTATTCCTTTCCTAGTTATAATGGTAACATCTTACAAAACTTGAGTACAATATCCCAGCCAGGGTGTTGACGTTGAAAGTTAAGCTACAAACACTCCCATACCCACCAGGATCTCTTCCTTGCCTTTTGATAGCCAAACCCCCTTTCCCACCCCATATGCTGTCCCTCACCCCCAGAAACACTCATCTATTCTCTATTTCTATAGTTTTATCATTTCAAGGACGTCCCATGAAGGAAATCATACAGTATGTTCTCTTTTGGGATTGGCGTTTTTCCTGCATGTAATTCTCTGGAGGTCCATCCAGGCTGTTGAATGTATCAACAGCTTGTTTCTTTTTATTGCTGAGTTGTACTCCATGCCGGGCACGTACCCCACTTGAACCATCTGTCTGTTAAAGAACATCTGTGTTATTTCCAGTTTGGGCCCATAGTGAACAGAGCTGCTGGAAACATTCGTGTACAGTTTTGTGTGTGAACATTACATTTTCAGTTCTGTGGGATAAACGACCAGGGGTGTGACTGTTGGGTTAGATGGTAGGTGCATATGTCATTTTTCAAGAAACTGCCATACTTGTTTTCTGGGAGGCTGTCGCATTTGACATTCCTACTGACACTGTACGGGTAAACTAGCTCTTCCTTATCCTCGCTGGCACTCGGTGTCGTAACTATCTTTTTTTTAGGGGGTAGTCCGATAGGTATGTGATATTTCCTCATGATCTTATTTTGCATTTCTCTGATAGGTAATGATGTCGCACCCCTTTTCATGTGCTTGTTTGCCCTTTGTGTATCCTCTTTGGTGAAATCTGTCTTTTGCCCATTTTCTAATGGGGATATGTATGTTGCTGTGGAGTTTTGGGAGTTGCTCCATTGTTGGGTACGTGATTTGCAAATATTTTCTACAGGCTGCAGCTCATCTTTTTCAGCATCGTAATAAGGTCTTTCACAGAGCAAAAGCCTTTACTTTCAAGGATGTGCAATTTATCACTTTGTCCTTTTATGGATTGTGCTTTTGGTGTCAAGTCTAAGAACCCTTTGCCTAGCCCTCGATCCTGAAGATTTTCTCTGTTAGTTTCTGAAACTTTGACCATTTATATTATTTCCCAAACATGCTCTCCAGAGCATCCAAAGATAAAGGCAGAGCTGGCAACAGGGAATATAGAGGGGCCCAGGGTTGGCGAAGTCGGTCACTGGTCAAGAGAGACCAGTGTCCAGACTGGTCGCGTCCACTTGCATCATGAAAGGTGAGAGAGCCTATGTGATGTTGAGAAGAAATGATTTCTGAAGGTGTCCAGGACTCAATTTTTCTTCCTCTTTGACCTTGTACATTGCAATTATATAAACTGCTAAAAAAAAAAAAAAGAAAAGAAAACAAACCAATGAATTTCCTTCAGGAAAATAATTCAGACTTCCTCTCCATATTATTGGCAAGGAACAGAGTTTGGAATTTCAAAGGACATAGGTGCTTTCAACTCATCATCTTGATAACGGGTAGGAACTGGATAACCATTAGAAGATAATGAATGATAATAATAATCGACCTTTGTCCAACGTGTCCCGCATATCACGCCAAGCACTTTACATCCATTCTCGTTGCGTGTTCAGAGGAACCCTACATGCTATTAGTGTAATTCCCCTTCTATAGCTTAAGGCCACGAAGGCTCTGAGTGGTGAAACTGGCCTGCAAATGTCACAGGCCTGTCTGTAGTGGAGAAGAATGGAATTTTGAATCCTAGAGCAATAAAGGAGGTGCTCTTAAACCTTTTCAGGCTCCAGAGACGCCTTTGAAAATCAGACCTGAATGGTATCCACAAAATTTAGTATTCTGTGGATCTGAGGGAAACAAATGGATCTTCCCCTCACACATACACAACAATTAACTCCCAATGGATCAGAGACCTAATCACAAGAGCTAAAACCATGACAATCTCAGGAGAAAACATTGGGGTAAATCTTCACGACCTTGGATTTGGCAACAGATTCATACCTAGGGCACACAAAGCACGAGCAATAAAAGAAAGGATAAAGCAGGAGCAAACAAAGAAAAATAGATAAATTGGATTTCCTCAAAATTAGAAACTTTGGGGCATCAACGCACATCATCAAGAAAGGGAAAAAACAACCCATAGACTGTGAGGAAATAATTGCAAATCATATCTCTGATATAGGGCCTAGTATCTAAAATACATAAAGAACGCCTACAATTCAACGCCAAAAAAGATAAATAACCCGATCAAAACACAAGCAAAGGACTTTGACACATATTTTCCCAAAGAATATATACAAATGGCCAGCAAGCACATGAAAAGATGGTCAACGTGATTAGTCACTAGGGACTTGGAAGTCAAAACTAGGATGAGATACCATTTCATACCTAGCCAAATGGCTATGCATCAAGACAACGCACGAATGGAAAGTAATAAGTGTTGGTAAGGCTGTAGGAAAATTGGAACCCTCGTACACTGCTGGTGGGAATGGAAAATGGTGCAGTTGCCATGAAAAACAGTGTGGCAGTTCCTCAAAAAGCTAAACACTGAATTTTTATATGATCCAGCCATTGCACGTCTAGGTATAGACTCAAAAGAATTGAAAACAGGGATTCAAATGCACGTACACACATGGGCAGAGCAGCACGATTCACAACCGCCCAACACTGTAAATAACCCAAATGCTCATCAGCGAATGAATGGATTAATGAAGTGAGCTGTATAAATACAACGGAATAGTATTCGACCATCAAAAAGATTGGATGAATCTCGAAAACATTATCATAAGTGAAAGAAGCCAGGCATAAAAACGTCACGTGTTTTATGATTCCCTTATACGAAATACCCAGAACAGGTAAATTCACAGAGACAGGATTGGTGGTTGTCAGGGTTTTCGGTGGGAAGGGGGAATTCAGAGCAATTATCTAATGGGTATGGGGTTTTCTTTTCAAGGAATGAAAATGTTTTCATAGTAGATCGAGGTGGTGGTTACACAACATTGTGAAAATTGTGGATTGTTCACTTTAAAAAGGTTAATTTTCTGTTGTATGAATTTCACATCAATTTCAACAATGAGCATTTGATTCCAGGGGTTTGGAGACCAGCTGCCCCTTGCCATGATTTTACTATAGAGGACACAGGGATGAAAAAAGTGAAGAGCAAAAGGGGCATAGCCCCTTTAGGAAAGATATTAATGTTTATTTGATGCTGATCTCTCACGTCACTTGGCTTCTGGCACAAAAGCTCACTGGACTTGGAGCCTGAAGAATCAGTATTTCCCAACGTTTGACCTTGAGTGAGACACTTAGACTACTGAGCTTTGAGCTCCTATTTCATGGAGGCAGCTCCATTCCCCTGGACAGTTGTGGGGACTGGGGGAAGTAATAGATGTGTGCACGCTGGCCTATTCCTTCTTTCTTTCAAATTCTACCGGTAATCAGGGTTCAGAAGGGCTGCAAGCAGGAGGGAAAGTCAGCCCCTGGGTCTCAGAGGCACGAAAGAACGGGTCAGCTCTGTCCATTTCATCCAGGACCTGGTCCTGAAGGGGAAGCCATCAAATTGGCCTTTGCCAACAAACAACACAAAAGGCGGTGGGGCTCAGGAACTACCCACTCGTTTTAGCATGAGCAGATGCAGCAATGAGAGCTGAGTTGTAAAGGTCACCCCAGCTAGGCTCCCTGTGCTCACAAGGGCTCTGCCACGATGGCATGAACGCTGGCCCTTGATGACAATAAGACATCTGATAAGAAAGTGTTCAGATGTGACAGAGAACACATTTCAACAGCCCAGAGAGGTGGACTTATCACAGAGTGGTGTAAAAGGAGCAAAATTATTTCGGATAAACCATGCAGGAATTTTATTACCCAGTGACGTTATAAATCAACTTCTCTGTAAATGCAATAAAACAATTGTTTAGTCTGCATGATTCATACCACAAACCTTAGCATTCTGGGTTTTGATCTTATTGCCGCAATAAACTGTCTAGACAGCAATTAACAAACTGTTTCCTTCAGATGTTTGGAGTGCCAGTACAGCGGGAATCGGCACTTAGAAATACAGGGGCTTCTTCCTGGCTCCTATTAATTATCGGGGTGGGGTGAGTGGGAAAAGCCCAAAATCTTGTCAGAATTTGCCTCCTAGAAGTGTCCTCTCTTGAGTGCCATGCTTCACCACAGAATGCTGGTTTACAATTGGCGGGCCACCTAAATATTCAGATTTTTCTTAAAATTTGGCTAGTGATTTTAGTGTCACTTTAGAGAGAAGTTGCCAGAATTAACTTTTGAAAAGTTAGCAGCAGGAAAAGTCTGAGGGACGCCTCAGATCCTGTGGGACGATAGAAAGAGATGGGCTATATTTGAACAGTGGCCATCTGTGTCTATTGCGGGTTCCCTAAGTGTCAGGTGCCGGACACACATTAAGTCAGTCTCCACAATAGTCCTACGAGGGGAGCAGGTGATGATGCCAAAACTCTGAAACAAAAGTAACTCTGCCCAAGCGTCCAGAGCCGGTAGGCAAATGCTGGGATTAAAATGAGTTCTATTTGGTTCTGCAGCCCTCCCTCTTTCCACAGGGTCACCTTGAAACTGGTGGAGAAGAAATACAACAGAATCTAAAGACTCCTAAATTTAAAGGCCCGTGACCACAGGGCTTTCATTTAGCTGGTTTCTCTGAATCACATACACGGCTTTCGGCTTTCGTATAACTGATGAATGAATGACCCATACGCACCTGGAGAGGGATGAGGGCTGGAGCATTAACGGTAAGAAAAATTGGCAACTGACTATCAATCAATGGGGAACTAAATAATTAAGCTCTGGGATCCAAACTATAGAACTATTCTGCCGTACCGTAGTTAAAGAGAAAGAGGTCTATACGACATGACTTTGGAAGCTCTCCATATAGCACTGAGTGATGAGAGCTAGTTGCAAGACAAAACAGAGGAAACACAACGCAATTCTGTGTATCCTTTACAAATGTGTGGCTATGTATGGATGTGCACTGGCAAAGCCCTGGAAACCTACATTCCGAATTGACTGAGGTGTCCACTGGGGGAGAAGAAATTGGGAAGCAGGTCATCAAAGGGGACTTGGGCCTTGTCTGTAACGTTTAAGCTTTTTGCAAAGAGAATATAATATTCCTTCCTTCCTTCTTACCTACCTTCCGCCCATATACTTATCCATCCATCCATCTATCCATCATCCATTCATCTACCGACTCACTTATCCCTGCCTCCCTGGCCTGATGCTCTAGGCCAGATTGCTGAGATTACATAAAGAAATACAACTGTAACCTCTGATTTCATCGAGATCCCAGGATAGAGGGAAAGACAAAATTAGGTCTCTGGCTGTAGGGAGTATTTGATTGTAAAGGGAATAGAGAGAGAAAACCTGGGAAAGTGTTTAGTTTCTGTCCAAGCCCTGGTGGTTGTTTAGAAGACATGTGATACCCACTCATCCTCCAGGGCTCTGGATGGCTAAGATGCTCAGTGAGTGAACGTGGCTTGATCAACAGTCAGTGACAAAAGGCAGCACCTTTTGTCAAACGCCCCCCACCAAACAAACACACAACATTTGGGTTCAAGGGTGGCAGTCTATCGCACTCTTCAAAACAAAAAAGGCTCCTCTGAGTTTCTTCCTATCTCTTTTCCTCCCTTCGTTCAACAACTCCCTCTCTTCCATTTTTCACCAAATACCGTATGCGTGGGGATGATACAATCCCAGCCACACTGAGGATTGTTGCCTTATTTACAGAGAAAACAGGACTCCTCAGAGTCACAGCATTTGCAAAGGAAGGCGCTCCCAGCAAGGAATTCCAGGGTTTCTTGCTGAGGGTGGAGCAGTGGGGTCGGGGGCTGTTTGAACTTTCCAGAGAAACTGACTCTTAGATCTCCCTCCTGGCAACAGTTTGATTGCAGAGCAGCATTTCATGCACAACCTCTTGCCTCAGCTCCACGGAGCTGTCATGTTTCATGTTGGCCCTTAGCCAGGCCTGGACAATGATCACTGGCCCTGTCTTCATGAGGCCTCAGGTCTATTGAGAGAGACTAAGAAAGAAGCTTGAAATGACCACGCAGTGTCATTGAGTATTAGAATGAAAGGTATTGGGCCTGTTTTGTTTAGTTTTTGGTTGTGACAGAAACAGCTCAAGGGGTTTTTAAGTTTGTAAAGTGGGGGGATGGTTGGAAGACGCACTAACCCACTCACGACAACCCTGTAGGACTGTCTCCAGCACCTCTCATGGGGATGTCGCAGTCAGCTCTCACTGGCCTCCCTGCTTCCATCTCATACCCCACAGTCTGTTCTTCATAGGGAACCAAAAGGATTCTGTTCAAACCTAAGTGAGATTGCATCCCTACTTTGCTCTAAACCTTCCCATGGCTCCCACCTCACTCAGAATAAAAGCCAAAATCTTGATGGTGGTCTCCAAGATGCTACCTCATCTAGCTCCCCTGACCTCTCTGATGTCATTTCCTCATATTCTTACTATTGCTCACTCCATTCCACCACACTGGCCTCCTGGCTGTTCCTTGAAACCTCCAAATATGCTCCAGCCTCAGGACCTTTGCACTTGCTGCTGCCTTTGTTGTCCTTTTCTACCCAGTTATCTGCATGGCTTGCCCCTCAGTTTCTGCAGGTTTTTACCCAAAACTCAGCTTCTAGAGACTTTCCCAGATCATCTTATCTACAACTGTGTTCCACTCCAATGCTTCCTGTAACTCTTTCCTACTTTAATTTTTTTATTAGCACTTATCTTCATTAAATTTGCCATGTATTTTACTTCCTTTTCTTTAATCTACTTATCTTCTCAAAGAGAATGTAAGTTTCCTGAGGGCAGGGGTTCTCTATATTGTTCACCGCTCCCTCCCTATGTCTAAAACATCATAGCACACAGCATTGTGCACGTAAAAAACCTGAACTTCACAGGGGTCAAACTGCTTGCCCGGAGTCACATGGTGGATTTGAATCCAGGCAGTCAGGCTTCGGAAATCCAACAACCACCACTTCCATCCCCCTTCTGTACTAATGCATTGGTTCATGCAGCTCAAAGCTCCAGGAGTCAAAACTCTAGTCTGCATAGCTTCTCCGCAGAAAATTAAAGTTTGGATTACCAAATGATTCAGCAGTCTCACTGCTGGGTATTAATCCAAAAGAATTGAAATCAGGATCTCAAAGAGATTCCATGTTCACGGCAGAATTATTCACAGTAGCCAAAAGGCAGAAGCTACCTAAGTGTTCATCAGTAGATGATTGGATAAAGAAAATATGGGATAGCATACAACAGACTGTTATCCAGCCTTAAAGAATAAGGCATCCTAGCATATACAACATGGATGAATTCTGAGGACAAAATGCTAAGTGAAATAAGCCAGTCACAAAGGGACAGCTACTGCACGATTTCACTTTAGGTGGTCTCTAGAGTAGCTAAACTCATAGAAATAAGGCCTAGAATGGTGGCTGCCAGGGGCTGGGGAAGGGGGAGTGGGAATTGCTCTTTGGTGGGTGTAAAGTTTCAGTTATACAAGATGACCAAGTTCTAGAGAGCAGCTCTGCAATGCTGTACTTATAGTTAACAATACTGTATTGTATACTTAAAAAATTTTTTGAGGTAGATCTCACGTTAATTTTTTAAACCACAGAAAAAATAAGTACCACTTAAAAAATCCAGGTATGGCTGGATCCAGGGGCTGAAACTGTACCACTGGGTCCTGACGTCTCCTAGTCCCTGGACCTGCTTTCCTGGCTCATTCAGGCCGCCACCCCCTTGCAAACCCTTCGGAGTATCAGGCTTGCAGGCTGTCTGCTCAGCAATCCTGGAAGACATGAAGGAGCTTCTCTTTCCCAAAGGTTTCAACAGAAATTCCAGGATTGCCTGTGGTTTGCCCATTTTTGGTCACACGTCTACCCCTCAATCCATGACTCTGGCCAGGGGACTGCCTAAGCTCAGGGGTTGGCAAACCACAGACCCTTGGCCAAATCCCACCAATCACCTGTTTAGTACGACCTGTGGGCTAAGAAGGGTTTTTACATTTTTAAATGGTTGGGGGAAAAAAGTCAAAGAATAATATTTCATGATCCATGAAAACAATAGGAAATTCAAATGTCTCTGTCCATAAGTAACATTTTATTGGAATACAGCCGCACCCGTTATGCGGCTGCTTTCGCATTATAACAGCAGAATGGAATACCGTTTTTCCCTGAAAATAAGACCTAGCTGGACAATCAGTTCTAATGCATCTTTTGGAACAAAAATTAATATAAGATCTAATCTTATTTTACTATAAGACCGGGTATAATATAATATAATATAATATAATATAATATAATATAATATAATATAATATAATACCAGGTATAATATAATACTGGGTATAATATAATACCAGGTCTTACATAATATAATATATAATATAATGTAATGTAATGTAATATAACATAACATAACATAACATAATATAATATAGTATAATATAATAAATATAGGACTGGGTCTTATATTAATTTTTGCTCCAAAAGACGCATTGGAGCTGATTGTCTGGCTAGGTCTTATTTTCAGGGAAACAGGGTAGTTGCGACAGAGGCCCGTGGGCCACACAGGCTGAAATGTTTGCTATCTGGACCTTTGCAGAGAAAGTTTGCTGGCCCCTTCATAAAAAGAATCACTGGGCCTAGGGTCAAAGAACAACAGTAGTAGTGGGGAGTGAGGTCAGCCTGTCTGATGCTAAAGCCAGTATTCTTAGCCACTGCACTACTTTCTTTCTTTTCTTTTTTTAAAGGAGGAGGGAGCAATCTCTATTTTCAGGATTGAGGTATATAGCACTTTTTCTAGGATGAGTTCGTGAACGTAATTGTCAGATCCTGTATGATGAGTATAAAGAATTACATTACAGGGGTGGCTGGATGGCTCAGTTGGTAACAGCCCGTGCTCAACAAGGTTACCGGTTCAATTCCCACATGGGATGGTGGGCTGTGCCCCCTGCAACTAAAGATTGAAAAAGGTGACTGGACTTGGAGCTGAGCTGCTCCCTCCACAACTAGATTGAAGGACAACAACTTGACTTGGAGCTGATGGGCCCTGGAGAAACACACTGTTCCCCAATTAAAAAAAAAAGAATTACATTACAGATCCTTATTTTTTTGCTGAGTTGTATGTTCCTGAGATTCATCCAGGATCATCCAGGATTCATCCAGGATCTACACGGCTCCTGGTGTACATATATAGACATTTTTAGGGTACACTACCTAAGAGTAGACTTACTTGGTCATATGCTATGTGTATCTTCAGCTTTAGCTGATGTTTCAAAATTGTTTTTCAAAGTGGTTGTACCAATTACACTTTTCACCACCAATGTGAAAGCGTTTTGGTTGTCCTACGTCCTCACCAACATTTGATGCTCTCAAATTTATTAACTTTTGCCAATCTGGTGGTTTTATTTTCTTTATTTATTTTTCTTTTTTTCCTCTTCCTCCCCCCCACAAAATTTGGTGGTTTTAATTTTCATTGCTTTATTATTAGTGAGGTTGGTCATTACTTTATACATTTATTGGGCATTCATGTTTCCTCTTCTATGAAATGTCCATTGAAGTATTTTGTTCATTTTTCTATTAAATTCTTTTTTTTCTTTCTTCCTGACTTGTAGAAGTTTCTTACATATTCTGGACAATCTTCTAATAACTGTAAACATTGTAATCTTCCAAATACTAGTTTATCTTTTCAGTTTCTTTGTGAAAGTCTCCTGATGTTGTTGTAATTATCAATTTGTTGTGTTTTAATGTAGCTATGTTTATCAATTTTTTTTCCTTTATCTATTCTGCCTTTTGTGCCTTATGTAAGATATAATTTCATAACTCGTTTATAAAAATATTTTCCTATATTTTATCCTAAACATTTGCCTTTCACTTTTAAGTCTTTAATCATCTGGAACAGATTTTGATTTTGAGACATAATTCACATACCATAAAATTCAATTGTTAGGGGCCGGCCCGGTGGCTCAGGTGGTTAAAGCTCCATGCTCCTAACTCCGAAGGCTGCCGGTTCGATTCCCACATGGGCCAGTGGGCTCTCAACCACAAGGTTGTCAGTTCAATTCCTTGAGTCCCACAAGGGATAAGGGATGGTGGGCAGCGCCCCCTGCAACTAAGATTGAACACAGCACCTTGAGCTGAGCTGCCTCCCAGATGGCTCAGTTGGTTGGAGTGCGTCCTCTCAACCACAAGGTTGCCGGGTGGGCTGTGCCCCCTGCAACTAGAAAACGGCAACTGGACCTGGAGCTGAGCTGTGCCCTCCACAACTAAAACTGAACAACTTGACAACAACTTGAAGCTGAATGGCACCCTCCACAACTAAGATTGAAAGGACAACTTGACTTGGAAAAAAAAAAAATTCAACTGTTAGAATAGATTTTTATGTATGACATGACGATGAGATCTAATTTTATGTTTTTCCCTATGACTAAACATTTTTATTTCTCTTGCACCATTTATTGAATATCTCTCATTCTCTGCAGATCTACACTAACTTAATAATAAATTAAATTTTATTATAATAATAATTTCCCACGTCATCTTGGCTATGTTTCTGAGCTCTTTACTCTGTTCTACTGGTCTTGTTTTGTCTCCCTACACCAATATTGCATTGTCTTTATAATTATAGATTTATAAAATGATCTTTAATATTTGTCAGGGCACATTTCTCTCTACTTGTTTTTCCATTGGCATTTCCTTAGCTCGTGTTGGCCCCTTGCTCTGCCATAAAAATCTTAGCTTGTTAAATTCTTTAAAAACCCTCATTCTACAGGTTGAGTGCATTTTGGCAAGTTACGTTTTTCTAGGATTTAATCCATTTATTTATCTTAGTTTTCAAATTAGGCACATAGTTGTTCATAACATGATTTTTAAAATGTGATTTTTCACACTTTAAAACTTTGCTGCATATGAGTACATATGAAACAATGGACGCTTTGTGCAGTGTGGTTTCCTGGGTTGGATCTGGGAACAGAAAAATGGCAATAATGGAAAACCTGGTGACATCCAAATGAAATCTCTAGTTAGTAGCATTTTACCAATGCTGATTTCTTAGTTTTGACAAATGCACCCTGGTAATACCCTGTTTCCCCGAAAATAAGACCTAGCTGGACAATCAGCTTTAATGCGTCTTTTGGAGCAAAAATTAATCACATCACATCACATCATATCACATCACAACACAACACAACACAACACAACACAACACAACGTAACATAACAACATAATATTTACTGGGTCTTATAATAAATACTAGGAGAAACACGGTATGCTAACATCAGAAGCTGAATGGAGGGCATATGGGAACTCTGTTCTCCTCTTTGCAACTTTTCTGTAATTTAAAATTATTCCAAAACAAAAAGCATATTTAAAGAAAAAAAAAAAGAGAGGGACAACATTCAATGTTGGTGAGGGTTTCAGGAACTCTCAAATGCTGGGTTGCGGGAATGCCAACTGATTGAATCTTGTTAAGGGTATACTAGTTTCCTAGGGCTGCCGTAACAAATGACCACAGACTAAGTGGTTTAAAACGACAGAGATTTATCCCTTCACAGTTCTGGGGCTGGAAGTCCAAAATCAGTGTCAGCAGGGCCAGGCTCTCTGAAGACTCTAAGGAAAGAGTCTCCTCCAGTTTCCGATGGTTCCTGGCCCTCTTGGTTGTCCCTTGGCTTCCAGCTGCATCACTCCCCTCTCTGCCTCTGTCTTCACGTAGTAGTCTCTTCTCGAATCTCTTTCTCTGTGTCTCTTTTCCTCTTCTTACAAGGGCACCGGCTACTGGGTGAAGGGCCCACCCTACTCCAGTCTGACCTCATCTTAACTGATTACATCTGCAGTGACCCTATTTCCAAATAAGGTCACCTTCTGAGGTGCTGGGAGGAAAAAAAAAATTAGGAGCCCTGTATTCCACCCAGCATGGAAGGCATTTTAAATGCAGATCCCATGACTGCGGCCATCCCCACCCTTGTGTATACCTATAAGGGCTATCCCCCATGTATGCAGCATGACAGGTGGAAAGTATGCACGACAGCATTGTTTTAGTAATGATAAATTAGAAACCACCTCACTCTCCGTTAGTGACAGAGACACTAAACAAACTACCGTGTTTCCCCAAAAATAAGACCGGGTCTTATATTAATTTTTGCTCCAAAAAGACGTATTAGGGCTTATGTTCAGGGAATGTCATCCTGAAAAATCATGCTAGGGCTTATTTTCCGGTTAGGTCTTATTTTTGGGGAAACATGGTATGTCATTCACAGTAAGGAAATCTGTAAGTGTTGTAAGAGACTGAGTATACTCCGAGTACCACCAGCAGTTTGTTCAAGCCAAAAAAGGAAGGGAGGGAACAATATACGCAGTTTGACCCAATTTACGTGTTTTAAAAATCCATCAAAATGTAACGCTATGTATATGTATACGGGCATGAAGGCAGAGAGAACGATCTACACTCCGGAATGATGTCAGCCGCTTTTCTAGGAAGGGAGTGGGAAAGGAGGGCTACGAAGTGGACTCTTTTAATATCTTTGCAACAAAAAAGTTTTTCATATACATCTTACCCAATAAAAATTAAGCAAAACACAGATTAGTATGCATACTTAATCCCATCTTTGTAGACAAACAAACCATAAACACACATCATTTTTAAACTGTGTGGAGAAAAGGCCTGGAATAATTTACTGGAAGTTGTTCAGCGTGGTTGTGAGGAAAGAGGACTCCGAGCTGAGTGGTGGTGAGGACGGGGGAGGTAGCGACGGTATATATTATCACTCACTTTTCATTTTGTACATCTTTTAACTGTTGGCATATTTTCTTCAATCTTTAACACAGGATGCATTCATTCTGTCAGTCGATGTTTTTAGAATTCATTAATAAAAATTTCTCTGTGGTTTAATTCATTCTAAGTATCCAAACTTTTGGCTCACCATCACAGGGGTGAGGAACAAGCCAGGATCCAATGACCCGGACGGTCATGTGTGACTCTGCCGTGACCAGGACATACACCCTGTGAGAGTGTAGGACCACTGCTCTGATATTGTTGGTCCCTGCCCTTCTGGGACCGGAAAGGGAAATTATCACCACAAACTTCACAATGATATATTTTATTGTAAATGTCTGTTTATTGCTTTAAAACTCCACTGTCCAATATGGTAGCCAGCAGTCCCACGTGGCTCTTCACATTTAAATTAATTAAAATGAAATAATGTTTAAAACTTTGTTCCTTACTCACACGAGCACCATTTCAAGTACCCAGTAGTCCCTGGTGGCTTCCATATTGGACAGTGCAGGTTATAGAATATTTCCATCAATGGAAAGTTCTAACGGACATTATTATTGCTCACCGCATTTGATACGATATTTATTATGGGATGACATTCTTGTATTCTACATACTCAGAGACATCCAGGCGAAGGTAATTTAGTGGACAATTTCCCTTTGTTAGGCTGCCACTTTCGAGACTGGGTCATGTGTGATTCTGAGCTTATCATTCCACCGAACTCCCACCCATGCCCCCCTGCATCCTTCCACCCATTTAAAACATCCCCAGTAGATCCTATTCAGTATTTCATGTTCTGGTCAAACTGGTTTATGAAACCATGATTTGAGAAGTCCAGTCTTGTAGGCAGCCGGGGCCCTGCCTTTGTGTGGCCGTAATAAGGTTATTTATGGAGGATGGAGACAACTCTCAGGGAAGATGAAAGGTTTGATGGTAAAGGAAAGCAGAAGCTTGGAGAAGCAGCTTTCTCCTTATAGCAATGACTCTCCAGATAGGATAAATCACCCGGGACCATTAAACCTTCAAGAAGAGTGCTCGTAAACCTTCCCTCAAAACTCACAAAGCATCTTCTCTCTTGAAGCGACCCATGTGGCCAGGGCCTTAAAGCTTTTCCCAAACCACCAACTCGTCACAGTTTAATCCTACTGGGTTCTCTGCCCAGGACACTGAATCAGAAAATCATTTCCAAAGTCATTCTTGGCGGTGGCCAACTGTCCCTGTTCGCCTGGCACTGTAGGATTTCCTGGCACTCAAGACGTTTAGGGCTAAACCCAGGAAAGTCCCCAGCAAACCTGGATAAAATCGTATCCTACTTCTCTGTACCTTGGGGACAAGAAAAACCTGGGACTCAGTAGAAAAAAAGACTTGTTTTTTTCATATTTAGCTACCATGGGTCAGGCAAGATCACTCTTTCCTTGCTTTTTCTCCTTTAATCCTCACAACCAGATAGGGTTGGCATCATGATTATTCCTATTCACAGCTGATGAAATTGAGCTTCAGAGAGCTGAACTGACTTGCCCAAGGCCATACATTTTGACAAGGCCTATGTCTCCACAGACCATGCTCTGCACTGCTCTTTTTCTCCTTCCTCTCCTTTCTTAATCTGTCTCCTGCATAAATGGGGATTTCTGGGGTTTCTAGACTCTTCCCATGAAAACACACATCGAAGCCAGCCTACTTTCCTTGTTCATCAGGAGGGTAGGAGCGTGCCCCAAGAAGGCTCGGACATGCGGCTGAACTGCGTTTCCGTGTGAAAAAGTCAAGTCTAATTTTCTATAATTGTCTGAACCTTTTCATTGGCAAAGGCCAAGTTGGAAGGATGGTCAATAAATTACTCACAGATGTCCATCGGCCGTGGCTGTGGAAACCCTGTCCTTCTGGGCACACTGCCTGGGAGCCCTCAGAACAGGGTGGGTGAGGTGGGATTTCCCCAAATTCTGGGCATATCTGAGTTCTGAGCACCTGCGGCCAAAGGGAAGGGCTGCCTTCACCCAAGTCCTCTCCAGAGGTGAGACATGATGTCATCCATATGGGCTCATACATCACTTGTATTGAGGCTTAAGTGTGCCAGGCAAGGCCTTTCATTTACTTCTCACATCTAACTATCTGTGAAAGAGATAAGACTTTTATTCCAGCTCAGAGAGGAAACTGAGGTGTGAAGAACTTGAAAGATTCATCCAGAGCAGTGGCTGTCAGGCAGGGGCGGATGTCTGGAGACATTTTGGATTGTCACAACTGGGGGGTTGGTGCTACCGGCATCTAGTGGCTGGAGGCCAGGGGATTCTGCTTCCAATGACACCTTCCAATGCACAGGGCAACCCTCTTCTCTGCCAACAAAGAATTATCCGTAAATGTCAACAGTGCTGAAGCTGAGAAATTCTGTTCTAAACCAAGATAAAGCCTACGCTTCTTGAGGGACCACCTCATCCCAGAGCGTGAGGGATTCACCTATAGCCCCATGCCAGCAAGAAGCAGAATGCCCTTTGCCCTTACTTTTCTGTGCCTCGGAGAACAATTACCAAAGTCAGCTCAGGAGGGAGGACTTTGTGTCTGTTTGATGCTGGAATAGTGCTGGGCACTAAATAGTTGCCCAGTAAATATTTGTTGAATGAACGAATGAATGAATGAAT
Organism: Rhinolophus hipposideros; assembly: GCF_964194185.1. Taxonomy (NCBI): domain Eukaryota; kingdom Metazoa; phylum Chordata; class Mammalia; order Chiroptera; family Rhinolophidae; genus Rhinolophus; species Rhinolophus hipposideros. The sequence goes on along the minus strand of NC_138068.1, from coordinate 8,151,758 downwards.
GAGTACTAAGTACCATTGAGGGCCCCAAGCCAGACATGTTACTGGCATCCTCTCCTTCAGTCTTGAGAAACTGTCTCAGTAGTAGCTCCTGTCACACTCAATTTTAGTTAACAGGTTAGAAGGCAGGACATGGAGAGGAGTGGTCCCATGCCAGGGTCACAGAGTTGGACAGTGACTGAGTGGGTCTCCAGTGGTGGGGGTGGGGTGGGGGGGGGTGGGGTGTGTCCAAGTTTAACTTCTAACTGCCTTATCTCACACCGTTGTCTCCAGGAACAAAAAACAACATCCAGGGCTCATATGTACCAACTTTTCTCACTGTCCTGAGCACTTTATGAACACACCCCTCTTTTTAGCACTGACCTGCCTTTATTAAAAAAAAGAAAAAAATTAGTTTTGGCCCTAATAGATGCCATACATTATACGATAAATCAAAGGGCTTCAGAGACAGCTCATGAAAAGGCCCCTGTGGCAGAACTGTGTTGTGATCAGAAAGAAGAGGTTCAAAGTAATATTTCACAGTTGGAGATGAAGTAAGGCACCTTTCCAAAGAGGGGAAGACCATTTCCCACCCCAGGCGCCCAGTTTTGACTTCCCAGAACTCCTGCCAACCTGAACATTTTAATGAGTCTCCCCAAGATGTGGGCTCTCTGTTGCATTTCCATGTTATGACATTTATATATATACATTTATATATACACATATTATATATATTTATATATACACATTATATATATCATAACATATTATATATATATGTATTCCAGAGGAGAGGATTCTGAATAAAAAACGAGCCACACGTTTAGGGCTCCTTTTTATTATTAGCATTTGGTAAAAAAAAAAAACAAACCCAACCTTAATGAGGTGTTAAGAGTCATCCTGCAACCTATTGTCTGAGGAGGCCTGGGAGTGCAGAAACTCCTGAAAAGCCACAGGGCAATTTATGATCCCTGATACCACCCCTTCCTGACAAAGCTTCTGAGGGGGCATCTTTAGTTCTAAGGCCGCTTCCTGCAATTTACACGCCCAAGCTGCTTCAGCCACAAACGGAATTAAACCTTATTAAATGTCTGAGAGGATTCTTCTTGTCAAGCTGCTCGCCTCTGAGAAACTCTGGCGGGTCCACCGGACAAGAATGCAATTTTCCCTGAAGTATGGACAGAAAGCTCCTTGAGATGAAATGTTCATATGTCTCTCCTGACTGATGAAGAATTTAACAGTGATGTTGCCAGAGGAAAAAAAAAACGGCAACAACTTTTGCTGCTCAGCAGGAAGAAGAGTCCCTCAACAAATAAACACAGTGGTATTTTACTAATCAGTCAGCATTCTTTCTGAAGTAGGCCTCATTTAAGGCTGAAGGGTTTTTTTTTTTCTCCCCCCAGAAAGACATGTTACCTATCAGTGATGAAAACAAATCAGCGTCTGATGGAGACAGATAACCTCAGGTTTGATTTTGGGATCTATAATTTGAAGAAAAAAGGAAATAATTTAGTCCTTCATATTTTCTTCTGTTTTTAAACAAAATCCCATATGTCACAATATATATTGACTCTTCCTGACTTTATTAAATTCAGTCATAATTGGTCAACAACCCTTCATAATTGTCAACAACAACACTTCTAAATTGCTAAGACCTAGGTCTTAAATGTCTTGTGCACAAAAAAAGGAATGATAATTAAGTGACCTGATAGAAGTATTAGCTAAAGCTATGGTGGTAATCATATTGCAATATATAAATGTAGAAATAAGTACATTATATTCCTTAAACGACCACGAGGTCTGACAATTAAGTTTGCGAACTCATCCTAGAAAAAGTGCTACATACCTCATTGATGAATATCACTATAGTCACCTTTGAAGTACTCCCCTTGGGGGGCTATGCACTGACCCCAGCTCCTAGTCCACCCTTCAAAGCAATTTTGGAACTCTTTTTCTGGAATGGCCATCAGAGCTGTCATATTACCCTTAATGCCCTGAATGTCATCAAAATATCGTCCTGTCTATATTTCCTTTATCTTCAGGTAAAGAAAGAAGTCACTGGGGGCCAGGGCAGGTGAGTAGGGAGGGTGTTCCAATACAGTTATTTGTTTACTGGCTAAAAACTCCCTCACAGACAGTGCCGTGTGAGCTGGTGCATTGTCGTGATGCAAGAACCATGAATTGTTGGCGAAAAGTTCAGGTCGTCTAACTTTTTCACGCAGCCTTTTCAGCACTTCCAAATACTAAACTTGGTTAACTGTCCAGTTGGTACAAATTCATAATGAATAATTCCTCTGATATCAAAAATGGTTAGCAACATCATTGCAACTAGTTTGCAAAATTGTCGGACCTATGTGATTGTCAGTCGTATAATATTATATGTCAATTATCTCTCAATAAAAATCTTATAATTGACTCTTAAGTTGTTTTTTTCACTGCTATTAAGTTGTAATAGCATTTTACATGCTCCCTATTTGATTTTCACAGTTCCTTTGAATGGAATACAAGTTATATTTAACTTGCAAATACATATTTATATTTTCCTTTAGGAAAATATAAAGAAAAAGAAAAGTGTACAAATATATATTTTCTGATACAAGATTTTATGTTTTTTCCGAATCCGGCTGAATACATAATTCATACATGAAATCTATGTTTGATTCCTAGGTCCTCTGGGGAGATATTATAGGAGAAAACTCCCATAAGACTTGCTGTTAGAGGGCCAGAGTAAAAGTCCTGTCCTGACACTTAGTAATAGTTAGTCCTGAGTCCACCCTGTCACTCATCGTCACTGATCCCAAATATCCTTGTTAGTAAAATGAAACCAATAATACCTATGTCACTGATTATTAAATTAGTATTATTTATTTTCATTGTAATTGACAGTTATTTAATTAGGTGTAAACTATGAACAAGGTGAGGTGGATGTATTATGTCACTTAACTTCGAAATTACCCTATAAAGTGGGGACAGTTATTAACACACTCACGTAACAGGTGAGCCTGGGCCTCAGAGGGGCTATGTGATTTGCCCACGGTCACACAGCCTCCAAGGGGCAGAGCTGGGATTTGAACCCAGGAACATGCAAATGTAAAAACTGTATCCCAAATCACTCAATGTCAAGCTGCCTTCCTGGGATGATGTAAATGAAATTGTGAGCTGTAAAGTCATCCCTAAATTCCTTATCAAGAGAGATGTGGCCAAAACATCTCAAATTTTTTAGAAGAAAAAGGCACTAGGAACAACCCCATCTTAAAATGATGAGACTGAGCATCTACCTTGGGTCACAAACTAGGAAAGAGATGAGAAGATCCCCAGCTGCCCACGAAACTCACTGCAGTGCTGTGGTTCAACACTCAGACCTGAGAGCTAGAAGCCTGGGTTCAAGACTGGGCTTCATCAATTACTAGCTGTGTGACCTTGGGCAACATACAGAAATCCTCTACACCTTAGTTTTTGCATCTATAAAATTGGAGGGACGAGAGCGATTACAGATGGATTAAATGAGTTTAAAACATGTAAAATGCTTAAGATAGTGTCTAACACATAGTGACTTATATACCTGTAAATGTATCATTTTTCTAGCCAACACTAATATTGTTAAAAACCGTACCATTCCTAGTTGATGAGCTGAACATACAAAACAACCATGGGTACCATTATCAACTCTATCCCTTGGTAAATACCGTGTTTCCCCGAAAATAAGACCTAGCCAGACAATCAGCTCTAATGCGTCTTTTGGAGCAAAAATTAATATAAGACCGGTCTTGTCTTACTACAATATAAGACCAGGTCTTATGTAATATAATGTAATATAAGACTGGGTCTTATATTAATTTTTGCTCCAAAAGACGCATTAGAGCTGATTGTCTGGATAGGTCTTATTTTCGGGGAAACATGGAGCTAAGGATGAACGAACCTGTACAAATCATCTTTGTAAATCGCTAATTGATCAAGTCACTGCCTGCTTAACATTTTGCCTTAAAACATTTGCAAATCATATATTTGATAAGGGACTCATATCGAAAATATATAAAGAACCCTTACAAGCTAACTTTATTGTTTTCAAGACAAATAACCTAATGTACAACGGCAAAAATTTGAATAGACATTTCTCCAAAGAAGATATATAAATGGCCAATAAGCACAAGAAAAGAAGCTCAAATCATTAGTCATCAGGAAATACAAATCAAAACTGCACTGAGATACCATATGATATCGTCTAAGGTGGCCACACACACAAAAAAAAGACAGTAGCAAGTGTTGAAAAGATATAAAGAAATTGCAACGCTCATACATTGCTGGTAGGGATGTAACATGGTGAAGTCACTTTGGAAAACAGTTTGGCAGTTCTTCAAAATATAAAAAAGAATTTCCATTGACTCAGAAATTTTACTCCCAGGTATACAGTCAAAAGAATTAAAAACATATGTCTACACAAAATGTTGTACATGAATGTTGTACACTATTCCTAATGGCCGAAAAGTGGAAACAACCCAAATGTCTATCTACTTATGAATATGAGGTCCGACAATTAAGTTTACGAACTTACCCTAGAAAAAGTGCTACCTACCTTATTGCTGAATATCACTGTGGGCACCTTCCAAGTACTCCCTTTGGGAAGCTGTGCACGGATGCCAGCACCTAGTCTACCCTTCAAAGCCATTTTGGAACTCTTTTTCTGGAATTGCTATCAGAGCTGTCATCGTATTGCCCTCGATGTCCTGAATGTTGTCAAAATGTCTTCCTTTCAATATTTCCTTTATCTTCAGGTAAAGAAAGAAGTCATTGGGGGCCAGATCAGGTGAATAGAAGGGTGTTCCAATACAGTTATTTGTTTACTGGCTCAAAACTCCCTCACAGACAGTGCCCTGTGAGCTGGTGCATTGTCGTGATGCAAAAGCTCCTTCAGGACCATTTTTGCACACACCTTTCTCATGCCAAGATTTTCAGTTAAGATTTTCCTGTTTCTCTATCGATGTTTACTGGGTCTGCTATGCTTCTCACAGTCTGCTGACAATTTTGACGCATAATTCAGTGAATTTTTGCAATGTTTTCATCAATTCTGCTCGTTACTGGCTGCCCTGACCTCTCTTGATCAGTGACACATTCTCTTCCCTCAGAAAAACATTTAATCCATTTGTACACTGTCGTTTTCTTCATGGCATTATCCCCATAAACTTGAACTAACATGTCCCTGATTTCACTTCCACTCTTGCCAAGTTTAACAAGAAATTTAATGTTTGTTTGTTGCTCTAATTCAAGCTCAGACATTCTCACGACAGCACACAAAAACACGCAACAACAATAATGAATGCCATTCAGCAAGACACCGCCACATGTCGACCCGAACACACCGTGAGACACTGATATACCAAGGTTATGACACCTTACCAAGCTGTTTGTACAGTGCTGCCAATGGAAGCGCATGGTGGCAAGGTCATGAACATAATTGTCAGACCTCATAAAAAAACCCCACAAACAAACAAAAACAAAAAAAGGGAAACCGATGAGCAAACAAACAAAAAGCTATGAAGTACTGACATACTACGACGTGGGTGAACCTTGAAAACATGTTCAGTGAAAGAAGCCAGACACAAAGGACCACACGCTGCAGAATTCCATTTACATTAAATGTCCAGAATAAGCAGATCCACAGAGACAGAAATTAGATGAGTAGTTGCCAGGAGCCAGAAGGAGAGGAGAATGGGGAATGACTGCTAATGGATACCGGTTTTGGGGGGGAAGCTTCTCCCCAAAATGTATTTTCCCTCTAAGGCATATCTCCTCCTTCTTGCACTTGAACAGTCACCAGCATTTCCACACTATTCTAAGGGACCATTTTAAACAACGAAATCACCAACAGAAAGCACAAAGATGTGAGAAACATGGCACTAGAGACACCCAGCAAAGGACACTTGCTTACAGCCGGAGAGCTGAAACCAGAAGGCAGAGCACGTGTGGGGGGTATGCACCACTCTGCATATGACCAAGAAAGAACCAGAGTACTGATTGGGGGTTAAAAACACATGTTAGGGGGTCAGCTGAAATACGTAATTCTGGAATGATAAGGATCACCTGTCTTTTGAAAACCACCTTGGCGTGAATGAATGTAGTCCAACGAGGTAGGTAGCCTCCTTATTCTGAGTGCCAAGGCTTCGGTGATATAGCTGCAGAAATGTGAGTTAAAATTTCTCACTGATTTGCCTCAGATTTCACTAGGAACTATGAAGCAACGGCACTGTTTTTCACAGCACCTGGAAATCAGAGATTTCACACACCCAAGACGAGTTATGATAGTCAAAGAATTCTCATTGGTTAGATTTCAATCAAGAATGAAACATGCCTAAGTCCTTCCTCCCCAGGACAGGAAAGCACATCTTAGTATCTCCCTTCCTCCAGTTTGTAAGGCCTGGCTCTTTAAAAACTGATGCTAGTATATTTTGACCCCCCAGTGCTCTGGAAAATTCAAATGAGTGGCTCCTGTTCCTATAACAGCAGGCACAGATTCCATTTGGCTACCTGGGTTCTAATCCCAGCTCTCTCACGTCCTCAATGTGCAATATTGAACAAGGTCACGCGCCTCTGTTGTCCTCCTCTGTAGAATGGGGATAACAGATGTAAAATTGTAAAGATTAGAAGATTCCTGGCAAGTGTGGTGAAAGGTAATGTCGCAAAAGGAAAAGGTGGTAAAAGGTAAAATGTTGGATTTTAAGAAGAAGTGCAGCTAACATTCATTAAGCCTTTATTTGATTCCAGGCCGCGTGTACTGTATTAAGCAATTCACCTTGCAATTTCAATTTAAATATTGTTTCAGAGAGCCATCGACCAGATATCTGATTTAAAGGAGAACTTGTTCCAACTGGCTTTTTTTTTGCAGGGCCCTGATCATGACTTGTAACTATTTCATTTAAATTTATATTTGCTTTCTCCTCATCACTAGGATGAAAGCCCCATAAGGACACGGATTTATTGCTTTTGTTTATCAGCACAGTGCCAGGCACATAGTAGGTGCTCAATAAATGTTTGTTAACTGAATACATGCATGAATGTCAGAATCGGTGGCTGACTCAAATCCCTGCTCTTCACACAAAGTTGTGTTTCTCTCCTGTCCTCCATTTAGGGGGTGGGTGGTGGTGGATATGATTTAAAGCAGCACTATCCAATGTGGTAGCCACGAGCCATACGTGGCTACTTAAATTTAACTTTCAAGTAATTCAAGTTAAATACAATGAAAAATTCAGCTGCTCAGGGGCACTGGCACATTTCAAGCACACAGCATCCACAGTGGCTAAGAGTTAGCAGACAGCCCAGATACACAACATATCCATTATCCCAGAGGGTTCTATTGACAGAGTGGATTTAGATCAGTGATTCTTTTTTTTTTTTTTTTTAATGGAATCTTTTCTGTTTTAAAAAAATTTTTATTGGGAATATTGGGGAACAGTGTGTTCTTCCAGAACCCATCAGCTCCAAGTCAAGTGGCTGTTTTCAATCTAGTTGTGGAGGGCGCAGCTCCCTGGCCCATGTGGGCATCAAACTGGCAACGCTGGTGTCATGAGCACTGTGCTCTAACCAACGGAGCCAACCGGCCGCCCCTACATCAGTGATTCTTAACTGGGGGCATTTGGCAATTTCTGGACTCATTTTCAGTTGTCGCCACTTGGGGGGAAGCAACTAGCATCTAATGGGTGGGAGCCTGGGATGCTGCTAAACATCCTAGAATGCACCGGACCTGGCCCCAAATGTCAATAGTGCCAATGTTTTACAGAAAGGTACTTGGGGGACAGTTTTCTCTGTTTGACCAGAATGTTCAATTTCCTGGGATTTGGATGGTTCATTTGCAATTAGAAGCCCGATGAGGATTTTTCAGCGTATGTGCATGAAGTCCAATTTCCTGGCTTAAATTCCTGGAATTCCTCATTATATCTGGAATAGGATATTATAACCCAGAAATCATCGTCCAGCTATGTTTTCAAGCTCATCCCTCCTTGTGAGTGTAGCAAGACCCATCAAATAGGATCCACATCATTCAGACAGAAAAGGGTTTCCAAGGCCAGCGTGTTCTAGATCAAGGGTCCGCAAACTACAATCCCCCAGGCCAAACGTGCCCATAAGCTAAGAATGGTTTTTACATTTTTAGAAAGTAAGGAAACAATCAAAAGAATAATATTTTTATGACACATGCCAATTATATAAATTCACATTTCGGTGTCCATAAAGGAAGTTTTCCTGGGACGCTGTTGCCACTATCATTTACGTAAGTGTTGTCTGTGGCAGCTTTCATTCCATAACACTGAGTTGGGTACTGTCAGCCCAGAAACCCTGGGATCTGCAAAGCTGAAAATATTCACTCTTTGTCCCTTTACAGAAAAAAACTTTCTAATTCCCACTCTGGAGACTAAAGATATTGATGGATTTTTCTTTATTGTTTTCCCTTTGTTCTTTCTAATTTCCTTCACTTTTTTTTTAAAGATCATAATTATCCTGATAATTTGCAGGTGTAGACTCAGACCAAATGACCAAATGGCCTTCCTTTGGGAAGCTGAGTGCAGCAGGGGATTATCTGTAATGCAGGGGTGTTCATGTGAAAGATTCCTCTAAGATGAATTTAGGGAACAAAAGGCCCAGTGGCCAATCATGTCTGTGGGTATGAGAGTAAAAGAGCGGCTGAGTTCTTCTGTCAGTTTTGCAGAACAAATCACACAGTTACTGAATACCCCTGGCTGCCGTACGATTCTTTTAATGCTTAACTCTGTGACCTCACAAAAATGATTGCTGGGAAGCAAATTTACTTAGCTCTCTGCCTTTCTTTGCTGACCAAGAGAGTCAGCCTACAGTCATATTGTTTATGGAAATGTGGGAGGGGGAAGGGAAGACAGAGGCGAAAGAACACAATTTGGCCGGAGAAGATGGATGTACTGAAACGATTCAAGGGATTTTTGTCTGCTCTATAACTGGAGTCAGGATTCCCCCTCAACTTACCACTGCTGATGTGAAATCTCCCTGGGCGGGGCTCCTCTGCCAGAAAGTCCTATTAAACTGCTCTTTCTCACGGGGTTGGTATCTGGCTTTTTAAATCTGTCATTTTTATGATTCAGATGAATATTACAACTTGCCCAGTAAACAGGCTTTTTCAGATGCTGAGAATGGGTTTAGTCAGAAAGAAAGAAAAAAGTTGATTAAAAATGGTTAGTATGCTTCGGGGGTCAGTTGTGACTTTTTTCTTTTTTAAGTCCACAGAATTTTCATTTTCGATGACTCCATTACCACGGGCTCTCAATCTGCCTTGAAATTTTACATTCGGAAATGGCAGGTTGCATCTTGGAAGAAAACCTCCGGTAACATATTTTTGTCCCATACCCTCATTTTAGAAAACAGATGACCCCGTGATTACACTGGTTATCATTCAGTGATTTGTGGATTTTTTGCCTTGCCTTGGTGGGCAACAAAATAGGAAGATTTTCCAACCCTTTAATTTTGTAAAATCAAAACTTGCGTTGGCTGTGACTGGCGGGGGGGGGGGGGGGATTAGTGTACGGAAAGCAAAAGTTAGCAGGCCAGACCCCGTTGATGAAGCCCCTCTGATGGCAATATTGAAAGTGGCTTCCTTAAGAAAATACTTAACCGCCCAATCAGTCCAACCATCTGATAACTACTTATCTTCTCTAATGCGATTGAGATTCCTTTTGATGGCTGTTTGCATTCCAACCACAAAGCTCATCTTAGTAAGCACCTTGAGGAGAAACAAAAATCCATGAGTCTCAGCTTCTGCATTCATGCAATTTTCTTTGCACAATGGAAGGGAAACAAGTTAAGCTGGGTGGGGGTAGAGTGGGGGGTGCGAAGGTAGTTGAAAATCTTTGAAAGGGAAGGGTGCAGTGTTCAATTCGTGTAACATACACACACACACACACACACACACACAAAAGTGAAGCGCTTTTTTTCTGGCTAAGTGGCTGAGAAACAATCAGAGGAAGATTATTTTAGGATGTGAAAACTATATGAGTTTCACATGTCAAAGTCCATTAAGAAAACTTAATTGCAAGGCAGCTTCCAGCCTCTGGAGCTACAATAGCAAAGCAAAGAAATCCTGCAAGAGAGGGAAACATGGAAGATGAATTGACTACTCTAGTCTCCATTTTTAGCTCCCCAATCACGCAGGAATTAAAATGTTTGTAAGTGAAGATTTCCAGGATTTGTGAGAATTATAACTTGCAGTGTCTGCCTTCCCTGCATCGCGAGTTCCTTTTATAGTCCTCGTCCCAGCAGTTTTCTATAAAATAGGAAAGAAGCAGAGTGTCTCTCTGACAAGAGTAAAAAGTTAATCAATGGGAATAGCCTGGCACACAGTTGGTGCCAGAAAAAAGTCTTAGCTATTATTTTTATTAGGTTATTGTTCACTGCAATTGTTCCTTTACTTGACCATCTCCCATTGAAAGCAATTTGGCAGTATTCATCTAATTTTAAATCAGTATGTACTTTGACCCAGCATTCAACTTATAGGAATTTATCCCCCAGACTAACTCCCAGTCCACGTGTCAAACAATTCATATTTTTGCTTGCTTGGAGTTCCATACCCTGTGCATGTATGATGCTTTCAGAACTATTTTTAAGGACATACAAATTTGGGATTATATCATTTGGTGAACTGATCCCATTTTCATTTTGCAATGTCCCATTTTATCCCTGGTAATATTTCTTGTACTGAAGTCTACTTCGTCTGTCGTTAGGATAGCCACTCCACTTTACTATGCTTAGCATTGGCATGGTGTATCTCTTTCAATTCTTCACTTCTTATCTATGTCTTTATATTTAAAGTGGGTTTCTTGGAGACAGCATATAGGTGGGTCTTGCCTTCTTATGCAGCCTGATAACCTCTGACTGTTAAGTTGGGATGTGTAGGTCATTTACACTTATAATAATTTTTGATATGGTCAGAGTTAAATCTACCATCTTGCTCTTTGTTGTCTATTGTCTCATCTTTGTTTCTTTGTTTCTTTTCCTTGCCTCCTTTAGGATTGAGTTATTTTTAGGATTCCATTTTATTTCTACTCTTGGATTATTAGCTATATCTTTTTATTTATTTTTTTGGTTGCTCTCGGGCCTATAATATGCATCTTTAACTTATCACAGTCTACCATCAAATGATATTACGTATAACGCTTCCTATGTAATCTGAAAACCTTATATTATAGCAAAATTGTTCCATTTCTCTTTCATGTCTTTTGTGCTATATTTGTCATAAGTTTTACTATTATTTATGTTATAGACCCTAAACTATTTTGTTATTTTTGCTTTAAACAGTTGATTATAAAAAATAAACTCAATTTTAGTTTAGTTTTAGGTTCATAGGAAAACTGTGAAGATTGTACTGAGCATTCCCATTTATCTCACATCCTGTTTCCCTATTATGAAAATCTTACATTAGGATGGTACATTTGTTAAAATTAATGAATCAATATTGAGACACTATTATTAACGAAAGTGCCTATTTTATCAAGATTTCTTTAGTTATTATCTAATGTCCTTTTTCTGTGCCAGGACCCCTATCCAGGATACCATATAACATTTAGTTGTCATGTCTCCTTAAGCTCCACTTGGCTGTCATAGTTTCTCAGACTGTGCATGTTTTTTGACTTTGACAGTTTTGAGGAGTACTGGTCAGGTGTATTGCAGAATGTCCTCAATTGGGGACATTTGTCTGATGTTATATGTTTGTAGGAGGAAGACCATGGAGATAAAGCCATTCTCTTCACATCATATCAAGGGGACATTCTATCAACATAACTTATCACTTGGCTGAGGTTGTGTTTGTGAGGTTTCTCCATTGTAACATTTCTTCCCTACCCCCTTCCATGCTGTATTTCAATTATCTTTTAAGGACATTAAAAATAGAGTGGAGGGAAAAGGAGCATTTTATATTTATTCACATATTTACCACTTTCAGCATTCTTTGTTTCTTTGTGTACATCAAATTTTCTATCTGGTATAATTTTCCTTCCATTTGAGAAATGTTCTTTATTATTTCTTGCAGTGCATTCTGCTGGTGACAAATTCTCTCACTTTTGTTTGTTTGAAAGAATATTTTGCATTTATTTTTTAAAGATATTTTCACTGGGTATTGAATTTTAGGTTGATAGTTTCAGCACTTTAAAGTAGTTGTTCCACTGTGTATGGTTTTCATAATATCTGACAAAAAATATAATTCTTATTTTTTTTTCTGTATATTCAATGAGTCTTTTTGTTGTTGTTTTCTGGGTGGTTTTAAGATTTTTCTCTTAGTCATTGATTTTCAAAAATTTAATTATAATGTATCTTGGTGTGGTTTTATTTTTACCTTCCTTTGGGTTCATTTAGTTTCTTGCTCCTGTGAATTGAGAATGCTCATCAAAGTTTGAAAAGTTTTGGCCATAATTTCTTCAAATATTTTTTCTGCTCCCCATTCTCTCCTCTTATTCTGCGACTGCAATTACACATACGTTGGACAACTTGATATAGTCCCAGAGGTCACTGTGACTCTATTCGTATTTTTCAATCTTTTCTCTTTTCTGTCCTTTATTACTATAAAAACTATCTTCATGTTCACTGAGCTTTTCTTCTGCAGCGACTAATCTACTGTTAATATCATCCAGTGAACTTTCCACTTCAGATGTTATATTTTTCATCTCCAGCAGTTCCATTTAGTTGCTTTTCTAATCTTGCATTTCTTTCCTCACTGTTCATGTGTTCCTTTAAATATCTGAACAGAGTTATAATAGCTGTTTCAATGTCCTTATCTGCAAATTCCATTATCTCTTCAATTCTGGGTCTGTTTCTATTGACTGATATTTTTCCTGTTTGTTGGTTTGTCTAGTAATTTTTTATTAGGTGCTGCACATGGTGTTTTTAGATTATTAAATATCTGCATTCTGTTGTCTTCCTCCAAAGAGTGTTGGACTTGGTTCTAGCAGGCAATTAAGGTACCTGCAGTTCAGTATGGTCCTTTAAGCTTTGTTAGGACGGAACTAGAATAGCCTAGGTATATCTAGGCATAGGTTAGGCCATTTTGACGATGTGGCCCTTTTGTGGTATCTGCTAAATATCCTGAGTGATCAATGAGAACTCTCCTGTCGGGCTGGTAGGAACTTGAAAAATTTCCAGCCCTGAGATCTTAGAATTGTTCAACTTGTATCTTCTCGGTCACTCTTTGCCCAATGTTGTGGAATATCACCCTATGCACACACATCTGAGTATTCAACAAAGAATGAAGGGGACTCTTCTATAGTTTACTGTAGTTCTTTTTTCTTTTGTTTCTTTTTGTTACTGTAGTTCTTTTTTCTGTGTTGTTCCTTTCTCTCCGGAATTCTGTCCAACAACTCCCAGTCACCTCAGATTTTCTGAACTCCAATATCTGTCTTAACTTACTGAGACAGCTCTGCTGTGCAGGATATCCTCCTCTGTACTCTGCATTCTTGCACGAGCCTCCAGGCAGAAATTCAGCAATCATAAGGTTCATCTAATTTGTCCCCTTTTTCTTAGACAACCCAGTCATGGTCTTCCTTTGCCCACTGTCTGAAAATGTAGGCTTCACAAAATTAGTGCAGTTTTTAAATTAAAAAAACGAGGATCAATCCAGTCCCTGTTATTCCATCACAGCTAGAAGAGAGAAGTGGAAATCTGCATACCATCTATTTCAATATTTTTAAACGGTGAGTGGCTTGAGAAGCATTGTGTTAAAATACTGCATTTGTCAACATTTTGTGAGTGAACGACTATTTACTTTCTCTCTATGTCTGTCTTTTAGGGTGTTACATTTGTTTCTCAGAGGCGAAGTCACTAAATGCTTGTTGTCTAGCCAGTATTTTCTTAGAGTCATAGCTCATTTTGGTAGAAAAGGTGTTGGGAGTTTCAGCCTACATATTTTATGGATGAGAAAACTGATATCCGAAGTTAGGCTACTTCCTCACTTGGCTCTTGGCCCATCAAACACTCAGCGCTTCCTGCTATAGAGGAGTGAGAGACTGTCAGACTTATTAGGAAAAGGTATGTCAAAAAGTCATATAAATAGAGCCACTTTAAAATGGACTCGGAGCTGCCATCCTGGAGGAACTGCCTGGCGTATCTCATGTCTCAAACCTTTGGAAGATTAAAACAGGGCAAAATAACCTTTGGGCTGGGCCTAAAGCAACATTATGTCCCAAAGAACTGTTTGCAAAGATACCGTGTTTCCGTGAAAATAAGACCTAACTGGAAAATAAGCCCTAGCAGATTTTTCAGGATGACATCCCCTGACCATAAGCCCTAATGTGTCTTTTGGAGCACAACTTAATGTAAGACCCGATCTTATTTTCGGGGAAACACGGTGGTAAGAAAGCAAATATTATGACTACCGGAGTGATGGCTACTGGACTAAAAATTAAAAACATTTGTTTAGAATTAGCATTTCTATGTTAGCTTATCTGCACCAATAGAAATGCCTACTTTCTATTGATGCAATTGTTCACCTTTTCTTTCATGTAAATACCCCTTGCTTTTGTCTCCTAATTGGAGCACTATTTGGTTTTCTGCCTGAATCAGTGCTTCCTGAATAGCTATTCCTTTTGATCTCAAGTAAATGCTTGTTGCCTCTCACTTTGGCCTTTTATTTTTAAGTTGAGAAGTATAATGCACACAAACACTGTATTTTATTTTCAGTTTAAGGGATTTTTCGAGGGTAGTTTTTTGAGGACATGTATTGTTTGCTTTCTACACTGGCTTCAAAACTAAAAATGCAACTTCCACTTAAGATGCAGCGTCACAAATTGTACTGCTATAATTTTTGGATATTAAACTACCCAATTACCCAAGCCACAGACCATTTTCCTTTCTCTTACCCTATATTGACATGTAATCAGACAGATGAACTAATAGGAACACCTACTCTCAGTCTCAGCTGCTAGAGAACAAAGGTTTTATTTTAAAACAAAAATTTGAATACTTTCATAGCTTTTGATTGCATAACAAAACTTCTTGGATTTAATTCTGCAGAGCTTTGGTACAAGTTTTATGTATGAGGATGTGCCTTGCAGTGCTGTGTGCAACTGCACACCATTGGAAAGAAACTCAATGTTTATCAGTAGACATGATTAAGTATGTTGTTGTATATCCATATAAAGAACAAAAGATGGGATGGTAAAAAAAAAAAAAGTAGAAAGTTTACATACATAGAAATTTATCTAGAACAGTGCTTTCCAACAGAATTTTCTGTGATAATGGAAAGGTCCTATGTCTGCCCAATATGATAGCCACTAGCTGCATGTAGCCCTGGAAATGTGGTAAGTGCACTGAAGAACTGAAAGTTTAATTTGATTTAATGTTTTATTTATTTAAATTTAAATACTCACAAGAGGCCCAGTACTAAATAGCACACATCTAGAATATATTACTTAAAAAGAAGGTGAGTAGAAAATAATGTGAAGACTATGATTCCCTTAAAATAACATGTTAATTTATACAGTTTTGAAAGTCTGATGGAAAATATACCAAACTAGTAATAGTGGCTTTCTCTGGGACATGCTGTACACTTTCACTTTCAATAGTGAAACAATATTGAATAGTCACACAATATTTGAATTTTTAAATCATGAACACAATGAATTTGAATTAAAAAAAGAAACCCCACAAAACAAAATCAAATTCTGAAATTTCCTATTACGGCAAGCTGAACAAACAGGTAACAATGTTGAAGGGTAAATCTGAGAGAATCTTCTGGAGGATTTATCAGAATTTCAAGTACCCTGAGGAAGAGAATGGGGCTGCCAGGTTTGAGGCCACTGAGCTGGGGCTAACAGGATACCAAGGAGGCTCTTGGTAGGTGAGTTTAGAAAATAATTTTCATAGCTCACGGTAAGGAAGAGCTGACCCCTAATGTTCTGCTGTGCTGGTGGGTTGAAAGCCCCAGGACAGTGTGTCTTCTCCCTGTTGGATCCCCAGTGCTTATCACAATGATTAGCATAGAATTGCTGTGCAATAGACACGAAAGCACGAGAGGATGATTCAAACCTTTCATTACCAGGAATTCAGCATCCAAATATAAACATGGTCTTTATTGGTACCAATATACAACCAAGATATTTTTGTTTAAAAAAAAAAACCTCTAAATATAAAGGAAGGAGGCCAATACTTTTTTCCTCCTTACAATTGTCAGCACCTCTCCATCCAAAAGTCTAGTATCTGATATATGTGGATCAGCACTGTAAGGATGGCCATTAGGGGAAGGAACAGAAATCTCTCTTTCCCTTTAAGATAGGTGTAATTAAGGAGACCAACTCTATCTTGAACAGAGGAGGAGGTGAGGATAACATAAATGTAAACGTACTTGATTCGAGGAGTTTTCCTTAACTTTAAAGGTAAATTTATTCTCCATGCTAACTCTGGCTGAGGAGTGCCAAGGAATGCTCTGATTGGTTTAGAGTGATCCCTTGTTTATCTCTGAACCAATCAGGGAGGCAGTATTAATAGTAGATGGGGGGGGGCGGCCGGGTGGCTCAGCGATTAGAGCTCCATGCTCCTAACTCCGAAGGCTGCTGGTTCGATTCCCACATGGGCCAGTGGGCTCTCAACCACAAGGTTGCCGGTTCAACTCCTTGAGTCCCGCAAGGGATGATGGGCTGCGCCCCCTGCAACTAGAAAATGGCAACTGGACCTGGGGCTGAGCTGCGCCCTCCACAACAAAGACTGAAAGGACAACAACTTGAAGCTGAACGGCACCCTCCACAACTAAGATTGAAAGGACAACAACTTGACTTGGAAAAAAGGCCTGGAAGTACACATTGTTCCCCCAATAAAGTCCTGCTTAAAAAAAAAAAAAAAAGTAGATGGGTGGAAAAGAGTTCTCTGATTGGCTGATCTATGGGTGGGTGGGGACATATACAATAAGGCACCCTGATTGGCAGGTTCCCTGTAATCCCATGAGTGGGAAGGAAGTTCCCCAAAGGAAGCAGGGTGGCCATGGAAGAAAAACCTTTCTGGGAAGACAAGAGCAATTTATTGCATAACTTCAGTGGCCGCCATTCTCATAGAATCATATAGACACAGGCATCCTTCTTCCTTGCATAAAATCCCCAAAATGTCCCCTCCGTTACCCAGTGTTAATATATAGTAAAACAGACTTACCCAACTCCAATAGGAGACACCTCAACAGCCAAGGGATTCTACCTGTCTCCATTTCGGTATCTCTGGGTGATGTGCCTTCCTCTGCTTTGGTTTGGATGTAGCTTTATCCAGACCTGGCAGCCTAAGATCAAATGAGAAATTTATTTACCTCCAAATTATAGCCTCAATGATATATCTCTACATAGTCTACAGTGGTCAGGTGTACACAATGTGGAGGCATGACCAGGTAACAGGAGTCCAATCATTCTACAGATACCGACTGAATCCCCTCCACGTGTTAGACGCGTTCTTTATTTCTCTAATTCTCAGTGTCTTCATCATAAAACAAATGCAATTCTTTTTGAAGGTTAAGAGGCAATGCACATCCAATGTTTAACACAGTACCTGGCACCCAGCACACAGTCAGTCAATAAACAATAGCTGTTATCATTATTCCATCATACCTGGTGTGTATTTTTAAGTATGCTGCATTCTGTGGGGAACACCAAGAAAAGAAGATGCAGGCCTTCCCCTTTGGGAACAAGCAGCCCACTTGGGAAAGCCAGAGTCTCTCACTTGAACAACAGATCAGGAATAATTCCAGGAGGTAGACACTAAGACACATACCTCTCCATTAGCCATTCCTCATTCTCCATCACAGAGCATGGTTTTAGTAAGCCTGTCGGGTCTCCTTCTCTGTTAGCAGAATGTTTTCTTCCCTCAGGTAAATTCTTTGGATTTCCAGCAAACAGTGTGATTGTTTTCCAAATCAAGTAGGTATGACTACATGGTAATTTACTCACTCAAAAAGAAATATATTGAGCATCTATTATGCATGAGGCATGGTCTTGAGCAAAGCGGGTAGGAGAGGGATCAGAGCAGATACTGACCCTGTTCCCAAGGAGCTGACATTTGGACAGGGGAAACAAAAGAGAACAAACACACATAGACATAGATACATAACATGTCAGGAAGTGATACAGCTCTAAGAAAAAATAAAGCAAGGTAAGGAAGGAAGAATGTGGGGCTTTTGTTTAAAATAGGTCTGCAGGATGGCCGGATGGCTCAGTTGGTTAGAGCACGAGCTCTGAACAACAGGGTTGCTGGTTCGATTCCCACATGGGCCAGTGAGCTGTGCCCTCCACAAGTAGATTGAAGGACAACAACTTGGAGCTGATGGGCCCTGGAGAAACACACTGTTCCCCAATATTCCCCAATACAATTTATAAAAAAATAAAATAAAATAAAAAATAAAATCTGTCTGCAAATTCCTCGACCTTTCACCCTTCAGAGGATGAAGTCTAATTCCCCTTCAAATGTGGGCTAGATTTAGTGCCCATATACAACAAAAATCATGTGGCAGAGTGATACAATGTGGAGACAGTTTGGATACAGTTTCTGCCTGGTCCTCTTTCTATCTCTTGGGACCCTTGCCCTTGGAATCTGGCCACCATATTGGGAGGAAGCCCAGGCCCCATGGAGAAGTCATACGTGAGGATTCCAAATGAAAGCCTCAGCTATGCTCTCAGGTGGCAGCCAGCACATGCACTCACATGCTGTTCCACGATCTCAGTCCTTAGCCATTTTGTCTTTCAGCTGAGGTCCCAATCCGTGTGGACACAGGTAAGCTGTCCCTGTGTGCCCTTTCTGAATTGTTGGCCCACAGAAACCAAATGACATCATAAATCAATATTGTGGTTTCAGCCATTAAGTTTTGGGATAATCTGTTACAGAATATGAGGCCAGGGATGGCAGGAGGGTGACTGCTAATTAAATAGGATGGTCAGGAAATTCCCCTTGGCTGAGCAGAGACCTGAATGAAGTGCGGGAACAAGCAATGTGGATATAGGGAACAGCTTTCAAGGTAAAGAGGAGAACATGTGCAAAGGTCCTGTGGCAGGGATATGCTTGGGGTTCAGGTCAGCACAGCTGGAAAGAGAGAACAGTAGGAAATCAGGTCAGAAAGATGGGACGGGGGGCGCTGTAGATTATGTAGGACCACTTATGGAAGTTGAGCATAGAATGACACTATATGATCTGAGCCAAAGTTTAAGATGGTTACTCTGGCTGCTATACAGAAAACAATCGTTAGTAGAGAAGCACGGAAGTGGGGATATACCAGTTGGAAGGCTACCACTGTCATCCAGCTAAGTGATGGATGGTGGCTAGGATTAGGGTGGTGGAGAAGTGAGAAGTGGTCAGACTTTGGATAGCTTCAAGGTAATGCTGGCAGGACTTCCTTTTTGATTTTGCAGGGCATGATCAGGGGAACCTGGTGGGTTGATGCGGCTCAGAAGAAGCTGGCGTCCTGCTCTAAGGACTCTGTGCGGTCCACTGGCCAGCACCCGCATTGCGTGGGCGCTTGTTAGCAATGAAGACCGTCAGGCCCCACCCCCACTTGTAATGTACAGCACCCTGTAATGTGCGGTCAGGATGAGAACCAGTGTTTTAGGCCAGTGCTTCTCAAAATTTAGTGTTTCTCAGCAAATGCAAAACTCACGTGGAGAGTTTGTGCCCATGCTGATGGCTGGGCTGCACCCCCAGGGCGTCGGATTCCGTGAGTCTTGGTGGGGCCTGAGAGTTTGCATTCATAACAAGTTTAGAGACACTGCTGATGCTGCTGGTCTGAGACCACATTTGGAGAACCACGACTTCAGGCAGCCATCAGAATAGCTTCAATAAGCTAGTGTTGTGTTGAGCATGTGTAATGAATTACTATGCAGGCCCATTCTCCCCCCAAGAACTGACCCTGCATAGCCTTGATTTAGTCCATTTCCAGAAAGGCTTCCTGGCCCAGACCAGAACAGGCGCTCTATGAATTCGAATGGGAGTCATCTTTTCTTCTGGGTTGGCCAGGGGCGGAAAGGGATCTGGAAGGATGGGTAGGATTTAGACCAGAAAAAGCAAGGAGAAGGGGAGAAAGGTGGCTCACCTAGCACAAGGGTGGTCCAAGGTCCAGAGGCAGGCGAGGAGTGAAGAAGAGGCTTGTGTGAGCAGAGTTTGAGAACAATGACGCAGGCACGGAGAAGGTTCTCGGGTCCCCACGCAGTTAATAGCTATCCTGCTATGAAGGGTCCTGCTTGCCAAGAAATGAAGACACCTGTGGTCAAAATAGGAAAGCTCCAAGTCAGAAAGTGCGCGTTGCCCTTGACCAATACTTTCCAGCCTTAGCATTGTCAGGACATAAGTTCACTGATGTATGAGACATACAGCTGCCAAATGAGGTGCAATACCCAAGTGGGAACTGGGTTCACTACTTTTGTTTACAAATGAGAGTGGATCAGAGGCACCTCTGTGATAGCAGCACCCACTCTCACTTGTGTTAGCATTGTATACATTGGCTTTTCTTTTTGGGGGTCTACAAGTTGATACATTTTTAACACATGGATCAATTTGTGTAACCATGACGAGAATCAGGCTACAGAACACTTCCATCACCCCAAAGAACTACTTCATGCTACTCCTGTATGGTCACACTCTCTTCCCAGCCCTAAGCAAAGACTGGAGTTGGATCTACAAGTTGGGGATAAGTGAACTCAGGTCTGAGGACGGAAGACTGATGATCAAGATGGAGACACGATTTCAATCTCAACCTAAGACTGAGTGAGGACAGCAAATAAATGTCATCTGGTGCGGTAACTCTGACCAACTGCCTGGAAAGCTGTGTTAAGAAGGGCTCTGAGGCATATCAGGGATCAGTTGAAGAGTGCAGTAGTTGATTAGTGATGTCTGTCATGGGCACAGGCTAGTGGAGAAGCAGCACCTGTTCTGGGTGGTATTGTTAGTATAAGGGCTGGACCGCATACCACGAGAGGATGGAGAAGGCCTGAGGGAGTGGAACAGAGAATTCCCAGCCCCAGTTGGATCTATTAGATATGAGATACTCCATCTTTGAAATGTTTGTACCATTTGTCTTTGTTGAATTGTGCTCAGAAACAACAAAAACCACGACCTCCTTATAAATACATAAAATCTTGAAGGAGACAGAGAATTAAAGTAGAAGGAAAGCCAAATAAGTTATGTCTGTCTGGGTATTTCTCTAAGTGCATAGAAACACCAGATGGATTACAGTCTGAAGCTATCCCAGAGGGCTTCAAACACAACAATACGCAAAGGAAGCAAGTTAATCATCAAAGAGAAAACAAGAGAACAACTTGATGACCCAACAGTAGGAGACTGTGGGCTATCCAGAGGCGAGGCCTACAAAGGGGCAGCAGGAGGGAATTTCTGGGGCTGACAGAACTATTCTGTATCATGAATGTGGTGGTGGTTGCACATATGGCGTTAAGACTCCTAGAATGGATACACGTACGCAGCACCAATAATGAAAAAAATCTAAAATCTACTTAGCTTTGAAATACGATGCTATGGAACTTTGTCAAAACTTTGTGGTACACACACCTCTGGCTGTCCACAAGGTGATTTGCAAACATAGATTTGCATACATAGATGAAGATTTGAATTGTATTAGTTACACATTTATATTCATTCATTGTAGAGGAATACGTAACTAGCTTATCAGGACTATAATTTTAAGAAGATAATTGCATAAAATTAGGCTAAGAGAAAAAAATGAGTTGCTTGAAAGGAAAATATTGAGTCAATAATTGTACATGTGTTATACATATATGGCAAAATTTGAGATTAGGGTACATGAATAATTTTGGAAAAATATTGTTCAAAGGCCCTACTCCCATAGAAGTTCATTTTTTGTAGTTCTTTTTGTTCTTAGAGCATATACACCCCACCAAGAATAGATAGTCAAATTATTGTGTTTTAAGTCCCTTGAAATCTTTCCTCTTTGTGTGCTACCAAGGAAATATATACTTAGGTTCATTTGGTTTTTAAATTTTAGGGATTGCTTTTTTAAAAGGTGAATTTAAGTTTTTATTACATAAGATAGTTAGATAGGACCAAAATAAAATTTACCAAACAAAGTAGTTCTTAGAGAAGGTTCTGGCCTAACTTCTCTGCTCTTTTCTCTCCTTCGTGGTAATTAGCTTTCTTTTTTTTTAAACAGTTTTTGGTTCATCTTTCCGTTATTTGTTTTTTAATATAGGCAAATATGTATATGAATCTGTAACGCCCCCATTCTTAGACAGTAGCATACTAGCATACTATATACACTTTTCCTAGGTGTTTTTAACCTCACAACATGCTTTGGCGATCCCTCTGTAGTGGGATAGAGAAATAGGGGTTCCTTGCTCTTGTTCGTGGCTGTGTGGCACTCCTTTGTGTGGGGGTGCCATGGTGGATTGATCCTGCCCACTACTGATGCGTGTGTCCTTTATTTAGATGGAGGAAACGTGCCCGAAGCCCCTGGCAGATTTGCTCTCATGTCTCATGGACCAGAATGATCTCAAGCCCATAACAGCACCCATCATCACCTGTAAGGATGCTGAGGACCACCCAGGACCCACGCCATGGCTCTGCATAGAGGTGAGCGTCAGTGTAAAGGGGGCTATGGCGGGGCGGGGTGGGGAGGTAGTGACGAAGCACTGGGCCTGGCAGTGGTGGGGCATAAGCCACTCCCCTTCTGGGCCTCAGTTTCCTCATGTGTGTAGGAAGGATTTAAAAGAGACCAGTTTCAGTTTTGAAGAACTCCTCTCCGGGTACTTAATTTATCAGTGAGTCACTCGTATCATCACTTAGTAGTCTCCTTTAAGCCGTCTTTACGTCAGAGGTTAAAATGAGGGGGAGTTGGATGAAGAGCATGTGGGAACTCTTAATACTATCCTTGTAACTTTTCTGTAAAGTTAAAATCATTCCAAAATAAGAATGATTTTAAAAAGGTAATTTCACAGGTTGGAATGATCTTTTTGCTTTGAAGTCTCTGTTGCTATCTTTAGCAATAGCCACTGAAAGAACTATATTTAGAATTTCCATAAATAGCAGAACACCACTGGGATTAGGCAACTATTGAAACGTTAAGTTTAGGCAGTCCCAAACAGGAGATAGAGATTCTCAAATTCTGAAGAAGTGATTTGGATTCTCTCCCCGCCACACACCTTAGCAGTCTATAAAAATCTTTACAGTGACCTTAAGAAATTCTCCTTGGAGCAGCCTAGCATCCAGGGCTTCACGGAGGGCCCTTGAACTGCAGGACGCTCTCAGGACTCAATCCATGCATATGAATCAGGGGCCAGCTATTCTACTTGTGTTTCCAGAAATCTGAGGGGGGCGAGAGAGGGGGTACATCGTAAGGAGAGGATGCAGTCTCTTTGAAATTTGACCCTTTAAAAGTTAGGCTGCTGGACATTAATAAGGAAGAATGGAAAGTGCAGATCAATAAGACTTGCTGAAAATAAAACACACATTAGCATAGAGTATTCCCCATAACCAAGATTAATGTCTTTTTAAACCAAACCAGAGCACAGAGGTACATCTTTTAGGCTAATTGCCACTAGCAGATTGCAGAGAGACAGACAGGCTTGGGGGTAAGGGGCAGTGGACAAAACCCACTGCAGAACTCCAAAGAGATAGAATGAAATGAAATCACCCCTCGAGTTATGCAGAGAATTTCGTCAGCCCTGGGCTTGCGTTTATTAGGCATGCATTTGAAATTTAAATATGTTCTGGGGACAATGCCTTTTTACAGCATGGTCAGGAGCCTGGCCAATAGGAGCCTTGCCAGCTTATTAACAGGAGGGCATGATCAAACATAACATAGCAGGCCAAGGGCTCCCTTTTCTTGTACCGCTTCGCTGAAAAGACTTCTGTGGAATTCCAAACCTTTCCCCAACACACCGGTGTCTAGGACTGTGTTTACTCAAACAGCCACCCTCCTCTCCTTTTAAATTTTATTGGTAATTAGCGATGACTCAGTGCAAAGCCACTTTGGGAGATTTTAATATCCTTGTATATGGTGCTATTTTTAAGAACTGCAATACTGATACTTTCGTTGCTGCCATATTTTACTATTAAAGAACATAAAATCAGAAGAATTAGTGGCTTGAGCTATTCCCAGAGGCATACGTATTTTGGATCAAAGGCGCACATCTTTAAAAAGCTTTCTAATGATGCCCCTCACCCATTTATAACCCTTTCATGGATTGCATAGTGGCTAAGCTGGTGAAATCAGGAACGTGCTTGTTGGGGTCCAAACCCAGGCTTCCTCTACCTTGACCTTGGCCGCGTTCATTACCTTTTCTGTACCTTCATTCTTCATTTATAAAATGGGGCTAACAGCAGTGCCTACCTCATTGGGTTGCTTTAAGGATATACATATACACACATACACACATGCGGTAGTTTATATATGTAAATATAGATGGATATGTAGCATGTCGAAGAAAATTCTCCATAAATGCGAGCTACAGTCATTTCAGCTTTTTCTCATATTGTGACTAGTGAGGCTCAACTGTGTTCCCGTTTTCTGCAGAGCTGGTTTGGCCATGGCAAAGAAGGGAATGGGGGTGGTAGTGGGGAGACCAAGGAAAACAGGAGGAGTGTGGTGGGGGAGGATGAGATGAGAGAGACTGAGAGAGAAGAGGGGAGAGAACAGGCTGGTAGTCACTATGTCTTTTTCTTTTTAAGTAGAATAACTCATTTTATTCACATGTAACTGATATGACTGATCTGATTCATATCATCTCAATTTCTTTTTTTCACATATATATAATTTTCTTCTTTTATGAAGATAACTTCACATACCATAAGATTCACCTTTTTAAAGCATAAAATTCAGTATTTATTTTTAGTATATTCAGCAAATTGTACAATCACCATCACTATCTAATTCCAGACACAGGATTTTTATGACCTAATCTTAGAAGTCACACACCGTCATTTCTGCAACATCCAATTGGTTAATAGGTCTGTCTGCCCTCTTCAGTGTGGAGGGAAGACTCACTGGGGACCATTTTGGAGACTGGTTACCACAGCTTTTGATATATTTTGAGTGAATGAATGAATGAATGAATGATTTTGTTAACTGAAGGGAGATGAAACCAGACACTAGAGACTCGCCACCTTATTAAATTCAATGATCAATTCCAGATCATCTTGCTTATCCTACTAGCAGCATTCAACACAATTCGTCCTCCTTGAAACACATTCTGGGTTTCTAGGACATCACATTTGCCTGGTTTTCCTCCCAATTCGCAGGTCCCTCCTTAATCTCTCCTGCTCTCCCTCATTTTCCCACCCTTTTCACGCTGCAGTGCGCAGAGCTCAGTCCTGGCACTTCCTCTCTTCTCTGTTGACACTCCCTCTGTGCATGATCTCATTCAGCCGCTATGGCTTTACACATCAACCATCCACCAACGACGCAACAGCTCCCACCTGTCCCCGAACTCCAGGTTCAAATAGCCACTGCCCTCTGGACCTCTCCACTTAGGCCAGAGAGGCTCTCCCACGTACCACGTTCAGACCTGAACTCCCGGTCTCCCTCACCCTGCTGTTCTTACAGGATTCTCCAGCGTGCCTCATGGCAACTCCATCCTGCCACTTGGCAAAAAAAACAGGGTCCTTCCTTACTCCTTTCTTTTTCTGCTGTCCCCATGCAATCGACCCATCCATTTCCAACCCTAAAATGCATTCAGAGTCTGACCATTCTCTCTCTCTCCCCACTGCTGTCATCCTGCTCCTATTCTGGGGACTGTGGTGGCTACTAGCTGCTCTCCGGTACCTTCTGCCCATGTATTGTTCTACATAGAGTGGGCAGAGGGATCCTGGGAAAATGCAAGTCGGATGACATGCTGATCTGCTCAAGTCAGAAGCCTGGATCCCCATGACCTCCCGACCACAGCTCCCCCACCCCCACTCCTCCAGCCATACTGGCCGTCTGGCTCCATGGCTCCCCAGGCATGAGTCCACCTCTGAGCCTTTGCACTGGCTGTTCCCTCAACCTGGAACACCTTCCTCCAGATATTTCCATGCTTCCTTCCCCCTTTCCCAGTCTGTTCTTCCTTCAAGTCACCTTCTCTGTGACCTTTGCTGACCTCTGGAAAAAAAATGGCAACCTCTACCATCAATTGTGGTTCCCTTCTCTTCTGTTTTTAATCCACAGCTTTTACTGCTATCTGACAGATGATATATTTTACTCAGATTATTTTGTGTATTGTCTCTCTCCCTTCCCTCACCTCCCAATGTGGGCTGCAGGAGATTAGGGACTTCGCCTCATTCACTGCTCTATCTCTTGCTAGAATTGAGCACATGGTGGGACTCAATCAACATTAGTTGAGGGATTAATGTCTGCCCACTTGCCTACTATCTATTTCATCTTCTACCATCTGTTCTTGCGACTCCTGTACTTGATGCATAGCGGTTGTCTGATACATTTTATTGGCTGACTCTACATGGCTCTCCAGGGCCTTCTGCTTCCTTCTCTGAAATGTGAGAAGTGGGAGTGGCCAAGTAGAAAGTTTAGTCCTGCCAACAGGGGTCACCTGTCCTTGGCCCCAGCCAGTTACCTGTAGCCAAATGAGAGAGAAGGCCCAGTATGGTCAGACCTTCCGATTAGTCAAAAGAACCAGTGATCTGAATTCTTATGTGAGTGCACCCAAGTTTTCAACGTTAGCAATAAATTTCACATTTTCAAAAATCAGCTGTTTCCTTCATAATAAACCACCCCAGCACTTAACGGCGCATATAATCAGCAGCTATCAGGAACACAAATTACATTAATTTTTTTTTTGAGATTCTCTGTATACAAACATTTTATATATACACAGAATAACATATATACATTTTGCATAAATTGTATACAGAATATGATATATTAACTGTATATATATCATACAGAATATTTTATATCTATAATTATAATCTATATATAAATACATGTATAATTACATATAACATATTCTGCAAATACGGAGGGTGTCAAAAGAAGTTAAGAAAGGAAAAAATTGTATTAAAGTTGTAATACTCTATATATACCGATAACAAAAGATGAATACAAGTCACGTTTGACTTTTGCAATTACAAGAGGTGCTCAAAGTGGTTACCATCAGCATAATTTTAATACAGTTTCTTTTCCTTTCTTAAAATGTGTATACATTTTTTGGGCAACCTTTGTATTTGTACCTAATATACCAGGGGAGCCAAAAACATGTATACAAATGACTTGTATTCATCTTTTGTTATTGGTATATGTTGAGTATTACAATGTTAATACAGTTTTTTCCTTTCTTAAAATGTGTATACATTTTTTTTGGTGCCCTCTGTATTCATTTGTGTTATGAATGAGAGTGATTAAAAGGACACAGGAATATTTTTTTGGGAAAAAAGTGTTTAAGAAGCATTACCTCCCTTCAGTCTTGCCAGTGTTTTTCTCTGAGCATGACTTCATTTGAAAATAATGTCAAAAGTCCACATTTTAGATCCTTTGTGAATGTGAAGACACAGCTGAATGGCTCCCTTGATGTCCCAATGATAGCACCTGGTGGCTATTCTCTTTTTCCTCCTTCCTTTTATCCTGACAATGATTCTTCCAGAACACAGATATTAGAATGCCCCCAGGGACCCACCCAACTTCTCAAAAATCCTCTGTTTAAGTTTTCAAAATAGGAGAGTGAAGGTGAGCTTACAGATAAGAGATGAGGCTGATTCACCAGTTAAACCATTTCTGTTAGTTCAAGGGATCGAATTTCACTGTATTTTCTGTACTGTGAATAGCTAACTTTCCAGGTGGAGTCATCCATAAGGGAGATGAATTGAGAAAGTAAAAGTATAACCACATTTTTGTATTTTTTTCCCTTTGCCTTTCTTCCAAGATTTCTACTCGCCCTCTGAAACTTAATATTTGAAGCTATACCTTAATATTGAAGTTGGAAAGACTGTGTGGGTCATGAAAGCCTGTGACACACAGACATCAAATGAATTTCCCTTTTGAGGAAGGGATTTCACTGATGAAGACCAAAGGCCATGAATACAACAGTCTATAGGCTTCCATACAATGCAATACCTTAGCATAGAATCAAACATTCCAGCTTATCACTCAGATCTGGGATTCACCATTAACTGGAACAGACTCAAATTTCAAAACAAACTTAGTATCTTAAAACACCAAAAAAATCCCAAGCACTTTTAAGATTGGCTCTATTCTTATACTTGCCAAAACTCACCCACAGGAAAAAGAACCCCTGGTTATGGGTATTGACAAAGAAACTTGGTGCTGACAATTTTCATTCTCGAGGAACTTGAAGAGCTGACACAGATGGGTGGAATGTAACATTGCTAAGAAAAGGCCACATTGATTAAAAATCTGATGTCTGACCTATCTCTGTTTATTTGATGTTAGCAGGCGGATGGGTTAGCCCTGTCAATCAACATAGCATCGCCTAACTCATTATAGCAGTATTGTTTTTAAACACATGCTTTAATGAAAATGTATAGAACGCATGTCTATATATTTCCCTGTAGAGTCAAAAAGAAACAGC
Source organism: Rhinolophus hipposideros (assembly GCF_964194185.1). Classification (NCBI taxonomy): domain Eukaryota; kingdom Metazoa; phylum Chordata; class Mammalia; order Chiroptera; family Rhinolophidae; genus Rhinolophus; species Rhinolophus hipposideros. Next base: position 8,123,283 of record NC_138068.1, on the reverse strand, counting down.
AATGAATTTGTTTTCTAAGGGAGACAAGTCAAGTTAATAGTTACCAGCCTGATACTGCATTCCCTGAGTATTCACGAAACCTTCACTCTGCTGATGTAAAATTTGAACACGGCAGAAGCAGAAAGAAATTCATGCCATAGAAGCAATGCTTTCCAGAGCAGCTAAAGCTTGGAAGTCAATGAACACTGTAGACTCCTAAGGCCCATGGGCCAAACCTGGCCCTCCACCTGCTTTTGTAAATAAAGTTTTATTGGTAAGCAGTCAAGCCCATTCCTTTATGTATTGTCTATGGCTGCTTTCGCATTGCCAAGGTGGAGTTGAGTAGTTATGTTAAAGACAGTTGGTTCTGTAAAGCCTTTACAATATTATCTGGCCCTTTACAAAAAAGGTGTGCTGACTCTTTCTCAGTTAACGCCATGAATGATGGAGTAAGGCAGGCCAGAAGGAGGATCCAGCCCTACCTATCTGTACGATCTTGAGCACATTACTTCAGATCTTCACGTCTCAGTCTCCCCGTCTCTCAGATGGGGATAATAAGATCAATCATAGCTAAGTTTACTGAGTGTTTACAATGCATCCAGCAATGTTCTAGGTGCTTTGAATATATTAATTCACTTAAGCCCCCAACAATCTTACGAGGTACATGCCATGATTGTCCCCATTTTAAAGGTAAGGAGCCAGAACCACAGAGAGGTGAAGTAACTTGCTAAAGGTCTCACAGCCAGGAATTATTAATAGTAGAGCTACTGCCACAAATGGTAATTTTGAGTGTAAAAGAGGTAGGGTTCTTATCTGGGTGCCTAGAATATAGCAAGCCCTCAAAAAATTATGTGTTGCCATTATTAATTTTCATCACTAGCCATCAGAAATGAACAAGTTAGTTGGTACTTGAGCTGATCCTTCAAATCTCACCTTTGTGGAGTGTTTATTTAACTGACATTTTCAGGAGGGGCTGCTACCATATCAAAATGTGGTATTGTGGGGAAAGTGATAGATTTTGCAGGGTTTGCATTCCTCAGTTTCTGGATTGTCAATTTTTCAAGCAGGATTTTGATGCTTTAAGATCTTCCAGAAAGTATGGCAACTAATAATAATGCCATTTAAAAAATAAAGAAGGTGGAGGTGGGGGAGAAGGGGGAAAAGGCGAAATCTCATGAAAGTGACCGGAAGCTCAGTGTACGTTTCACAATTGCAGTTTGCTGGTCTTTTATGGTCCTTAATTGGCTCACACACAAACAACAACAAACACATGCATATAATGAATGACATTGACTTTTGGAACCCATTTACCTTCTTTATAACTTAAAAACACACACACAAGTCATGCATTTGTTATAGAAAATGCAGATTAACAATGGGAAATAGAAAAACAATCACCCATAATCCCATCACCTCCAAATAACCAACTTTAACATGCTGCTATTCTAGTTTAGTCGCAATATAGTTCCCCCACCCTGATGCTGCAGAAATGGTTTCAATAGGTCACAATGTAAAACATCTAAATACATGATGGTAACAGTAATTAATGGCGGCGGGGCTGGGGGTGGGGGGCTGAGAGAAGATCTCTCCTTTACATTGGGTATTTCTGTACTCTTTCCTCTTTTTTTTTTTTTTTAACCAAGTTTGAATCTCTTTTTTTAAGGCAAGGATACACCCAGTAAGAATCAGTTTTTAAGTTAAAAAAATGTAATGGTTCGCAGTGAATTCAGGGCAAACCTTGAAAGCACTCATCTCAGTTCCAAATATCTCACTATAGAAAGCAGAGTAGCCAGTATAAACATACAGTCCGTGGCTATCTGTAAAGATCCATCATTAACTGAGTTTTCCCTGAGATGAAGTGGTTAGTCAGTGTCCACACCACCTCGAAACAAATTGTCAGTTTGGTGGGGAAAAAAGAACTCCGGCACCAACCATCTAGTCAATTCGGGGGGAAAATTATCAGTCGACCATTTGTCATGTAATCCAAACAAATGGTTGACTAAGTAAATCTACTTTTGAATTAGTTATGCTTGTGTTGCATAGATGCTATGCCAGGCAATACTTTTGGTAGCAGAACAAAAGACTGTGAAGATTTGAAAGGAGATATTTCCATGTAATCCTCTTTGGAACCTACCTAGGGGTGAAAACATGCTGTTGTGTATTTAACTTGATTATAGGAAGAAAGAAGAAATTAAATGTCTATAGGTGTAGGAATCTCTCTGGGGAAAAAAAAAAGAAGCTGAAGGCTTCTCAACAAAATGTTCACAACCCAACTGGATCCTTGGTAACACATCATGCAAATATAATGCACATTTCAAAGACAACACAAAACAGAAAGGAAAACCAACAATGCAGCAGGGACTATTTCTTGGGGGCAATCTTTGTTTTCCTTTTGCTTCTTGGTCAGTGCTGATTTTCCTACAATGATCATGCAGAGTATCACGAACTGCATAAGAAAAAAAGGAGAAGAAAGAAAATAAGAATAATGCACAACACACAGACTGAGGAGGTAGACCCACTCCAGGGTGTGGGGTACAAACTCTACACCTGGTGCAGTCAGGTGATTTTCTTTCCTTATCGTTCACACCTTCCTGAACAGTTTTCTTTGTGTTCAAAGAAAAGGCTCAAGATCAGAGGCTGCACTATTCCTTGAGGCAACTGCGATGGGGGTTATCAAGCGTATGCTTGGACAGGGTGTCTGGAATTCTGACCCTATGTGTGTTTACATGATCACCACTTTCTATTTAAAAATATTAATGCAGAGAACCAAAATTATACTATTTATCCATCCATCCATCCATCCATCCATCCATCCATCCACCCACCCATCCATCCACCCATCCATCCGAGATATGGCATACTGCAGAGGGGAACAGCATGGACCGTAGGACCAGATTGCTTAGGTTTAAAACCTGGCCCTATCTCTTCTTAGCTCTGTGGCCTCAAGTGAGTGACTAAATCTCTTGGATCTACCCTCTGGACCCGCGGGTCTATCCTCTGAGTCATTCTTCTTTCCTCATGAAAGGTAGCTCCTGTTTGCTGCTGAGTAGTTTCACAGCCTGCTTCTTGCTTGTAGAAGCCTGAGGGTTCAAAGGCCTCCTTCCACTTCGTACTGCTCTCTGCTCGTTCCAAGCTGGCTGTGTTTCTGCCAAGACTTTTCTTTACAAACATTAGTGGGGCTCCCAGGAATTCAGGAGTGGCTTAACTGGATGAAGGTGCAGACAAGTTGTTGGCCAGAGTTAACGTCTTCTGAAGGCTTGACTGGGTCTGGTCAATCTATTTCCAAGGTGGAACATACACGTGATTGGTGAGTTGGCCCCAGGTGTTGACAAGAGGCTGAGTTCCTCTCCATGTAAGCATCTCCACCGAGCTACTGTGTGTCCTCAGGCCATGGCAGCCGGCTTCCCTCAGAGCAGGTGGTCCAAGAGAGGGCAGTGCAGAAGCTACAACATCTCCTGTGACCTCATCTGGGATTTCACACACTGTCATTTCTCAATCTTCTATTGGTCACACAGGGCATGACTACGAGGAGGGAATAATCAACATTGTTATTTATTATGAGCCAGGCCTTATACTAAGCACCTTTACTACATCACCCCAAGTAATCTTCTCCATAACGAGGCACATACCATTATTATTGTACTTATTTGCTTGTTTATTGCCTGTCCCCTCCCTGTCACTCTTATTCCAACTAGACCGTCCTAGTTGTCAGATTCTAAATCCCAGCATCTACAAGAGTCCCTGGCACGAAGTTAGCTCTGGATACTTTTTAGTCAAATCACTGACTACCCATTTTGCAGATGAGAAAACAAAGGCTTAGAGGGAGGTGACTTTCCCAAGGCCACACAACCAGCAAGTGGCTGAGGCAGAATCCCAGCCCACGCTCACATTCACGGTAATAAACTCTCTCCCCCAAACGCAGCCTGTGTCCTCAAGGAGAGGACAGCTTAGTGGTGAAGTCAGACAGAGAGGTACTGAGGCAGGTCATTGGGATACAGTGTAAGTGCTACAAACACGTGTTTTCAAGGTGTGATAGGAGTGAAGACGATGGGCTTGGAAACCTGTGGGCAGGCGGCGTTAGCCAGCAGAGGCTGTGTGGACAGCAGATCGGGGGCTGTGCGTTTTGGTCATGGTTCTCCTGGAGGTGGCGCTGAGCTTGTAGACCCCACCGAAATGCTGACTCTATTCCATGACAGCCAGGGAGTCCCAGCTGGTAGAACTCACACATCCCAAGTTCAAGTCCTCCTTGAAGCTGAGCAGGATGGACGCCAACCTGCTCCGGGGACAGTGATTTGATTCCGGTTCCCTGCTCCTCATTCAGAGCTCTCCTCTCTCCCCACTGCATTCGTGGTCTTCTTTGTAGCCACCGGCTGGGGAGAGGACTGTCACCCATTCTCACTGGTGCTCAGCGTCCTGCTGGACGAAGCCAAGACCACAATAACTGCCAAAGTACTGAACAATGCTGGAGATCCACGTGTGAGGTGAAGAACGGAAGTTACCCTGGGCTCACCGTGCTCATTCCCAGGACACCAGCAAGAGGAAGACGTTCTCTTTAGCCATCGTTGCTTCAGCCGTAGTTGTTTCTGCGAACTGGTAGAGTGGAATCAGGGTAAAAACAGGACCCTCTCTCCTGGTGGGGGCATATCGTGGGAGAAATGTGATCAACTAGCTCTCCTTAACTCACTGAAAGTCAGATCTCAGCATTCGCTTTAATTTTGGGTTTCCTTTATCAGTGGCTGAGTGGTAACTGATATCCGGTAGGGATGTCTTACAAGCCTCAAGAAAACGCTCTCTGTGTCTTTAAATGGCTGTGTTCCCTCCCAAATGGTTCAGTCATACAAGTTCACTGTATGCGATTTCAGAAATGCAATCATGCATACAGAGAAAGAAGTCAGCCGTTATCCCACGACCAATAATGCCTTTAGGTCCCACTTCCGCTCTTTTTGTCAACGCACGTGCAGTTAAATCCTTAGGGCACAGTGGTTAGGCACAGCTCTCTGCCAGGCCTTCCCAATGTTTTCTAGGCCCCGGGGCCCTTGGAACTTCTGAGGAAACCCATGGACCCTCTCAGAGTTATGTTTTTACTTGAGCAAATTAAAACACAGAGGAAATCAGTTATATTGAAATACAGTTATCAAAATGTTTCTAATATTTTGTGACCTCGTCACACACGTGCTTCCTCATGAATTCACGTAGTGAATATCTGGTGGTGGGTCTCAGAACGCCTGGAACTTCAAGGTATTGACGAGTGTAAGCGATAGCTGGGGATGTCGACCACCGCTGGATAAAGGAAATATCTGGGATTCCTATTGGTGACAGTAGTACATGCTTACGTCCGTAACAGAAGGAATGCTAAATTTGAGTGAGAAGGCAGTGAAAATAAATATAATTGTGTTTTCTTCCCCTGTCCAGGTTCCCAAACCCATAAAATCTACTCATGAAGCTCAGGTTAAGAACTGCTCTGGTCTAGGCTCCCGGCATTTGTATCCCAGCTCTGCCACTTACCAGCTGTGTGGACCTGGGCAAGTTACTCACCTTCTCTGGGCTTCGGTCTGCCTCCTGTAAAATGGGCAAAATAACAGTACCTATCTCATTAAGCATATTGTGCGTATTGAAGGAGATGCCTGACGGAATGCACTTAGAAGAGTATTATTTAAGGACAAAAAGCTCAGAAAACCAAATGTTACTTGAATTCATTTGGTAGCCAAAACTCCCCTGATAGGAACTCATTTGGTGGCAAAACTTGACCTAGATTGACACAAGACTATTTGTGTGAATATTTATACTTTCTTGTTGCAGAAATATCAGTGTGTTTGATGACAGGGTGCTGTTCCAGACCCTACAAATGTATGGTATATGCATGTATTACCTTTCTAAATGGAAACAGTTTGAATTCCAAAAATCTGTCTGGCGCTGATGGACCTGTACTTCCTGTGCTTGTTTTCTTTAGTTGCACTCCAAACTAATGATTTCATTTTATTCTTATGAGTCGGAGGAGACACGATCATCTGCAGTTTAAATATTGGGGAAACCTAGGCACAGATTCCCAAGTTGTTAGGCAACTTGTTCAGACTCCCAAAGGTACAGGACTAGAACTTGGTGTGTGGACAAACCTAGTACGTAATGGGCTGGCAGACACTGGAAGATCCCTAGGAATTAGTAGCAGGGGTATTGTTAGGTTTTTTGTTTTTTTTAATTTTAATTTAGAGTTAAAATCAGAGTGCTAACTGTCAGTGAAATACACTATAGATCCAAATTCCTCTCAGGGTCTTGTTAGAGATCAGCAACAGCTGTGGTAATAATCACACTCAAAGCCATTATTCATTAAGCAGTTACTGTTGGCCAGGCATGTGTATGATCTCATTTAGCCAGGAAGATGCATTCTATTTTTATCCCCCTTTTACAGATGAGGAAACTGAGACCCAGAGAGGTGAAGCAGCAGGCACCAGGTCACATAGAGCAGGTGGCAGGGCCAGGATTTGAACCTGGTGCTGTCTCCTGAGCCAGAACGCTTGTCGACTAGTTCTTTCCCTCCACATTTCTCTCCATGTGAAGATTTTGTTCTCTTTGCCCAAATCACCTCTCATTCCACTCACCTTTTCAAAGGCTTTGATCTAAAAGGATAAAGTAGCAGTAATTCTACTTCTGGGAACTGATTCTCAGAAATAATCAGAGATATGGACAAAGCTTTACGTTCAAAGGTTTTAGCATGACGGTACGTACAGTACTTTAAAAAACACAGAGAGAGATAATGAACACTGTACACATTTCTTCTGAGAAAATATGCAATTATAAACATGGAATTGTTAAATAACTTATTCTAAGGAAATATTCATAACAAGTGGTAAGTTTTAAAAATGGATTAAAACCTATATATGTAGCATTAGCCTCTTCTTGGAAATAAAAGACATACATGCACAGATTCATATACCAGGAGTCAGCAAACGAGCTCACTGGCCAAATCAGGCCCCCGGTGGTTCTGCTGTAGCCTGTTAGCTCGGAATGGCTTTTACAGTTTGAAATGTAAAGGGTAAATAAAGACTATTCAGTCTTTTGGCAAGAATGTTGTTTGAGGAGTTGAGGACATTGCCTCTTGGCCTACAAAGCCTAAAATATTTACTATCTGGTCCTTTACAGAAAAAATTTGCTGAACTCTGGTATATACTAAACTAACAAACATACTCTCAAGGTTGCATTGGGCCCACTGGAAAAATCCAAGATAATCTCCCCATCTCAAGGTCAGCTGAGTAGCAGCCTCAATTCCCTTTTGCTATGTAATATAGTCACAGGTTCTGGGGCTTAGGACGGGTACATCTTTGGGGGACCTGGGGACCTATAGAGAAAGCTGTGTCTCCATATCCGATAGGATAGAGATTTTTTACAGACGTTATTTTTATTGAATCCTATACGGATCCAAAATGTGCATAACATAATCTCCACTTTGCATATGAGGACCCTAAGGTTCAGACAGATAAAGTTACTTACTCAGATCACACAGCTATAGGGTCAGAATTGGGGGCTAAGCTTGGCTATCAATAATAGCACACGAAGAACAATCTCGTCTACTCACTGGTTTCAGAAAAAAGGTACAGAAATCTCAGCTAATTCAATTGCTCAGCCATGTTGATTTAGGAGTGGAGAAGAGTAAAGGCAGGACAAACTTCTAAAAGACCTGGGTTCAAATCCCACCTTAGGCAAATAGTGACAGCTACCTGGGCGTCAGCCAGCTTCTCACGGGGATAATGAACCAGGAGTGTTTATATTGCTCACACAGTAAAAATTTGTTGAGCTCTTCAGTGTACCAGTCTCCATTCTAGAAATTTCTAAAAAAAAAAAAAAAATCCGTAAAGGCAGGATAAGATGACTTTATTTGAACCATGCAGATAATATTGCCATCAAGATGTGTTGATCATAAAAATAATGGACAATGTTACCAAGGGTTTACTGTGTGTGCCAGGCCTTGAGCTATGAGTTTTGCAAACATGGGCAGTTCTGAATCACGACTCATTCTAACAGCTGGACTTCAAAAGAAACTGCAAACTTCCATTTCCCCTTATTCAAGTGTGGATATGTCCTTAATGAAACCCCAAATTACGAGCCAAATAGCTCATGCTCATAAGAACCATCAGGCTTACCAAGGGGCGAGAGGCTCCTAGTAGGACACTAATTCTCCCCATTTCCTGTCCTGGAGCTGAGCCTTTGATCTCCCAGCTCACAGATGACAAGTCTGCCCACAAGTCATCAGGAATTGCTAAAGTGACTTTCTGTCTCATTGAGTATGAAGGTGCGCAGACACTCAGAGCCTCCTTTCTCACTCTCCGATTTTATGAGCGTTGAACTGTGAATTTCGAAGGCCCTGTTTTGTTTCAGATCGATCTGGTTTTTTTTTTGAAGTAAAAGCGGTTTACCTCTGCTCTGGGCTCCCTGTGAAAGGGGAGGACCAGGAATGGTGTTCACCAAGGGCTTTTCCGGGGAACAACGCCTGCGTAAAACTCCTTGTTCCCACTGTGGGCCACAGCTGGGACTCACCATGTAGCATGTGTGGGTTGCCACTCAGAATGAATTTATGACCAAAAAATCCCACAAAAATAAAATCTAAAACAAAACAAATGAATTTTAGAAGTTTCTGGAACGTACTAATGAAGTGAGATCAAATGAGAAAGAGCTGAGATTCGTATCCTACAAATAGTTTCCCCACAAATTTAGGAAAACGATCCCAATCCTTTTCTACATTGGGTGGGGGTGGAACTGGGGGTGGGGGAAGAACTAGCCTAAAATGCTGTTCATTCAAAGACTCTTAGAAAATAGTTTTTATCTATCTGACCATCCATCCATCCATCCATCCATCCATCCATCCATCCATCCACTATCTAAAGAAATGATGACTTCAGCTAAAAACAGCCTGACCAAACAGGAAGAATAAATACATACGAAGCCTAAACAATTTGGCAGCAATACTTTTCAGTATGAAAAAGGCTCCTGGCCTTAGGCACACAGCAAACTCCACACCTGGCATTTAAGCCTACAAAAATCATAACGGGTGTAAAAATAGACGCACAAGGACACTCACCACTGCAGTGATAGAAAAACCTGAAAACAGCCTTTCCGTGAGTAGGGCTGTTGTTAATTACATCTCAGCCACTTAACTGCCGAGTTCCTCAATTTCCCCATCTGTGGAACACGAGAATATTAAGAATGCTTCCTGGTTAATAGTGAGGGCTAAATGAACTAATGCTCAGGCAGGGTTTACAATGAGGATGGGCACACAATACATCCTCCATCATTTTATGCGTAATTTTTAGTATTACCAAATAATAGAAGCCAACATATTTTTTTTAAAAGACTGAAGTTGATATATACGTACTGAAATGTCTATAAAAATTTTTAAAACTAAAACTAAAAAATAAAAAAGCACACATGATAAAATATGTACAATATAATCCATCACTTCCGTGCTTTGAAACCAAGAACGTGCCTCATATTTAACACGTAGGTTAATTTGAAGATAGGACATTTCAGGAAGGATACATGAGAATTGGTGGTCTATAAAAATATTTCCATCTAGATTCTAGAGGGTTAATGTTAAAACACAGCAGATCAATCTGTCTCCGTTCTTTTAAAGATATCTGTCATCTACCAACAATTCTCATTTATGGTCTATGACATATATAGGATGGAACGATTTGAGTCACAACTGTCTAATATGGCCTCGATTGAAACTAGTGGGTTTAATTAATATATGGTTCGAACCAGTGACGAAGCAGCACTAATAATAATACATTTTAAGAAAAACACCATATGTAGCTCTGCTGGCTAAAAACTTCAAGTTCAAAAATGATTGATAACAATAAAAATTTCTAAAATGTACATTTTTGGAATAAAAACCTATGGGACCTTCAAACGGCATTTCAAATTCTCTTCAGAGTCAAATACCCAGGATAGATTAATGATTTAAAAATTAAAGAAAACATTTTTGGGTAAGACACTGGAAGATGAATTACAAATTGATATGAGTTAGGCAATTATGGCTTAAATGTCTTTTTATGTATGTAACACCATTGCAAAAATAAGCAGAGCCTATATTTAATATTAGCTACCCATGATGTTGTAGTTTGCAGTTCAGGCTCATCTATGTAGTTCAATACCCATCTATGTTTGTTAGACAGTCTTCATTTGTATAAAATCTGGGTCATTTTACAAACACAACTCTTTCTGGGTCCATCTGAGTGGTTAGTATGTTTCCACAGGTCTTCCCTTCCCTGACCAAATGTTACTTTCCTGAAACGTCTTTTGAATGTTGTTCCCCCGTAAAGTTATCATCTTTAATGAAAAAATGCCTGCTGAGGCGACTACAAACCATTTGGTTCCCTCCTGTCAGGGGAGGAAAAGAATAACACTGAGTAAGGCTGAAGGTTTTTATTATCACATCGTAAATGAGCAATGGCATCTGTCAATACAAAGAGACTCAGAAGGTCCTGGAAAAGGAAGCTTGGTGGGGGGAGGCTGTCGAGTGACAAAATGGATTTTTATTAACCTCCTGGTCCAACATCTCTTTTCCTACTTTATTTTGCCTCATTCACTTTGCAACATAATAATGCTATAAAAACACCCAAACAGGAAGCTGATAACCATTAGAAACCACAGGGCCCGCCCATTACTGAAAAGCAGTAAGAGTTTGAGTCATAGACAATCTTTAGAATTTTAAACACAGGTATGCCAACATAAATGTATTTCCACAAACCAGCCTTGCCTGTTTGGGGGTCTTCTTTTAGAAGATAATTCTTTCCAAGAATAACATAAGCCTGTTTGCCTACACGCTAATTCTCACAAAGTTTTCATATTTGGGTCATAAACATCTTTCATGACACTGGTAAAATGACCAAGGTGTTTATGAGCTGCAAGAAATGTTTATGCCAAATGCATAAAAGCAGAAATGGAACCGTTCACATCAAACCCGAAATGAGGTGCCCTGTTGTGGGGGAAGGCAAGTGCGGGGGGGTGGGGGAGGGCCGAATGATTGCACTGGAAGTTGTTAAGGTGAAGGTCTCATAAAAATGTTTAGTAAATGTTAACAGTAATTCAGCCCTGAGTAGGTGTGGCAGCAACACACTGCCAGGGCAGTGAGAGATGAACAAGGGCGCCTGCCCTCTCCAAGAGGAAGCATTTCCTCTCCTTTGTGCCAGGGAGGGGGCATGGGCCCAGCTCCGGAACCACCAGGGCTCAGGTTCTGGAATTCTGACAGTTGGAGCACGTCATGTTTTCCAAAGAGATTCCGAGCTTGGGCATAAACTGGGTTCCTACTTCCATGGAGTGTCAACAGCTATAATACAGATGTTTTATCCTAAAAACATTCCCACTGCAGCAGATCGAAATTGGTTCCTCAGAAAAATGTCCACACCTTTTTTTAAAAGACAAATGATAAAATCATATACAACCTGAGAAGATCCTTTTCACTGTGGTTGTTTAAAAACAAAACAAAATAAAACAAAACAAAACAAAACAAAACAAAACAAAAAACCCAGCATATACACCGAGAAAATTACCTGGGAGGAAAAGATCCCAAACATCACAGTGGGTTGGAATATGCTGCATTTTATATTTCTGTATTGATGGCGCTTATTAAAAAGGGTATGTAGAGATAAAATGTCATAGATCTACACATCAAAGCATATTGAAGACCAAAACACGGATATAGGTAAAGACTGGTAAAATCTGAGTACGGTCTAGCGTTTTCTTAACTGTATTATGCCAATGTCAATTTCCTGGTTTTGATAATGTGGTATGGTGACATACCACCATGGGGGAAACAGGGGGGTGGGTACAAGGGATCTGCCTGTACTAGTTTTACACTTCTTGTGATCTATAACTGCTTCAAAATAAAAAGTTTAAAAAGGGCCTTTATTAGTTTGGAAATGAAATAAAAAAGAGGAAAAACAAAGTCAAGTGATTAGTCCAATAGATGTCCCTGGCATACTGTTGAAATGCAAAGTGGCAGATGGCAGAGCAGAATGTATACACGGAAGGTATCCAGAGAAATGGTCCACATATGCTCAGAGACGCATGTGACTGCAGGCTGCCAAAGTGCTAATAGTCATTATCATTAGATGGAAGCTTTGAGTGGGGCAGGGGGGTACTTTTTAGTATATAACTTTACAAAAAATTGTGCTATGCATTGCTTTTAATAGTGTATTTTCATTCCTTGTGCTTTTCTGAGTTTTCCCCCCCAAACTTATACACACATACATATATATTCACATATATGTATCCGTGTGTGTGTGTATACGTACTTAATTTTTGCTCTAGACAAGTTTTTCACTCACTGCTTACTCCTTTGGTTAAATCATGAGTCCTTTCATCAATGAACATGAAAATAAAGACAATTTATTATCTCATTATTAGGAATTGGCTGCAAACACTGTAGGGGAAAGCTTGGCCTGATATGCCATGCCTGACCTCTAAGGGGAAGGGAATTAAAATATGCGGTGGACCTACTATGTGCCAGACACATTACATCCTTTATCTTACTTATTCCTCAAAACAACAACGCAATAGGGTAGATATTTTTTGATTATCTTTTAGCAGGCGAGGACACTGAGGCATTGAGAGGTTAAGGGGGGTCCTGCAGCTGGTAAGTTGGGGGGCTGGGCTTCAAACCCAGAGAGTGTAGCTTCAGTATCTGGCTCTCTACCACTGCTTTACATTGCTTCAGGATGGAAACTTAAGACATCCTGGCCATTGTCTTCAGTAAAATAATTAGCAATGTAACAAATATACTTCTGCTTTTGGATTATTAACCAATACATAGTAAAAGGTCAGCATCACATATGGAGGAGGCATTGAATCACATAGCACCAGATAACCTGAATTACTACAGCGATCAGGATTTCCTACAAGAAAAGCAGCCGGATCAAGAGAACAACCATGCCCTGCCGTGGGCTGTGAGCACTAGGAGAAGGGAGAATGGGGTGGAAGGCAGACCTCAAGATGCCAAGTCCTCTGCTGGAAACAGCTCAGGGCAAGACAAGTGGCTAAGAGCAGAAGTCTCCCTGGAGCATGGGGGAGGAAAGAGAAGACATTTACAGGGCTTGGCAGAGCAGGAGGCTCCAAGGAAAGCGTAGGGACTGTGGTATGCTGAATAATGCTGTCCCCCACCCCCAAAGATGTCCACATCCTAATCCCTGAAACCTGTGAGTATTCCACCTGACATGGCCAAAGGGACTTTGCAGATGTGCTGAAATGAAGGATCTTTAGATCATCAAAGATTATTCTGGCTTATCCAGGTGGACCCAATATAATCCCAAGGGGCCTTATAAGAAGGAGGTGGCAGGTCCTAGGAGGAGGTAGGAGATGTAGCAACAGAATGGAGGAATTGGGTGATGAAAGGAAGATTCCAGGAGGTAAGCGATGTGGGTGCCCTACAGAAGCTAGAAAAGGAAAAGGATTTTCTGTTAGAGACTCCAGAAGGAACCAGCCCTGTCAACACCTTGATATTAGTCCAGCGAGACTAATTTTGGACTTCTGGTCTCCAGAACCATAAGAGAATAAATTAGTGTGGTTTTAAGCCACTAAATTTGTGATAATTTGTTATAGCAGCTACAGGGATTATGAATAGGAAATGAAAATCAGGACTACGAATGAGCTCAGAGAAAAGAAAAGGGACACTTTAATGCTACTAGTTTTACACTGAGCCCTCTTTAATATATTTTAGATAAGGAAAAAAGATAAGACTGCTTTGTAAATTTTTGTTGCCTTATTTGCTTCTTTAAATGTGTCTCCTTGCACTGACTGGGCTGCTCAGAGCCAATGATTTTACGTGGACAATGCAACTGTTAATTAATCGTTATCTATAACAACCTAAGAGCTGAATCCACTGCAGATAATGGAAAACAGTGGCACAGGCAGATTCATGCTTCTTTAAAGAACCAGAGTCTGAAGCTGTGTTCACATCCGGGAATTTCAGTCTGTCTGTTATGTTAATGAATACATAGCTCAACTTCTAAAGTCTGTAACAATGCCAGGACAAAAATCAGGAATTTTTGTAGGATGGACAGTGCAAAAGTGAAATATAAAGGGAGGGTTCTTTCTTTTCTTTAAAAAAAAAAAAATAACTGCACAAATAACAGATTCTCTTGTAGACAAAATTTAAAGCACAGATAACAAACAAAAAAGAAATTTGTGACTGTAGGTATACATTACATCAGTGTACTTTCTACACCTAAATATACTTCCATATTTTCACACAAAAAAGTGATCATTGTGACTACTCTGTGCACTAAATCATCATGAACATCTTTTCCATGTCAATAAACAAATTTCCTTAAAAGTGTTTCCCAAAAGGATATTAACTTGAACAGCCTGGTTAGAGGAAGTGACACAACTTGGCTGCACGACATCTTCGATACTTTGCTAAGATTGACGCAGGGTATAGTCCTGAGAGGGCTACGTAAAAGAACGTTTCTCTAACCTATCTGACCATGGAACACCCCACCCCCCTTTGGGTCCACTGAGGAGAAATGTACACCACACAAAATTAACCAATTTCAAGTGAACAATTCAGGGATATTCCGTGCATTTACCATGTGCTGCAACCACCATCCCTATCTCATTCCAAATCATTTCATCACTCCAAAATAAAACCCCGTACTCATTAAACAGCTGAATTTTCCTTATCCAGAGATTGCAAGCTCCTGGCTCTTCCTGGTGCTTGTTGAACGAATGAATAAAGCTATGGTTTAAGACCACAATAACAACTTCTTGGACCTTGATCTGCTGGGCGATGAGAACACAAAAGCCCGTGGTATAAATCCACACTTAATGATAACCCAAGAGGGTCATCCCTCAAGCCCTGGAGGGAAAAAGAATCGGCTGAGATTTGGTTTGTTACTACCATAGCTCCACCAGACAACCTACTTATCTAAATTATTTAAGCATGAGAAGAGGTGATTCTTTTTCCCCAAAGCATTTTGGTAGATGGTAAACATTTGAAAGATGACTGCTTTTCATTCAACATACTAATCACCCCTAGCTCCTAAGCTACCAGCAAATAGTTACCTTGTATCTTTCTGGAAAAAAAAACACGAAAAAACTTTAGGAACAAACAAAAAACAGTGATACAACTCTATCTCTGGTGGGGGTGGGGGAGGGAGAAAGGGGAGGTAAGGACTCCAGACAGCTGAGCTCTTGCCTTTAGCAGGACATCAAGAGATTAAATTCCTCAGTTGGTACTCCACAACCAGGGGTGTAAATCTAACATTAAGATTTCAGGAGTAAGAGCTAGAAAAAACGACAACCAGAAAGAGTTAAAAGTGGTTTCCTCAGAGGAATGGGCCTGGGGGCGGGGTCAGGCAGTCTTGCTTTTCATTATTAGCCCTTCTGCAGTTGATTAATTTTTAACCACCAGCAAGGAATTCTTTTCATTTAAAATTGTTTTGGTTTTGTTTTTGTTTTTAAAGAAAGAGGTGCTTTGGGAGGATAACAATGCGAATAAGTCATCTGGCCTTAGAAAAGTACATGTGATCTGGCCAAATTTAGCTCCAGATGGAAGACTAGAGCAAAATACATCTCCAGAATAACACACAAGCAATAATTAGGTTTCTCCCAGGGAAGGGAGCGGTATGGCTGGAGTAGGAGAGCAGGAAGAACTATCACTGTACACCCTTCTATGCTTTTTAAATTTTGAAAGGTGCAAATATGTTACCTGTTAAAAAAAAATGTTTTGGGGGAGGAGAAAAAGACATAAGACAAGAATTTTAGTTGATTGACTGTAATTCCTTTTTGTTGTTTTTATAAATATACTAACGTGGATAAAAGTTACTACAATGAATCTTAAAGGTGAATTAGTCAAAGCAAATGTGGCCAAATGTCAGCCATCGGTGAATCTAGTGAAGCTCATTTTACTCTTCATGCAATTAAATTTTTTCCAAAATAAAAATTTGAGGAAAAATATTATAAAATAAATATAAAATGGTATACACCCAAGAGGCTTTTAAAAATCCTGGTGTTCAGGCTACATCCTGGAACAATAAAATCAAAATCCCTGGGGATGGGACCCAGCCAGTAGCACTTTTTTTTTTTTTAATTCCCCAGATGATTTCAATGTATTGCAAGGTTGAAACCACAACTCTAGAGGATCTCAAAAGGTCCTGTTAGCTTTAACTTTCTATAATCTTAGAGTAATTTCCTGTTTCTGCTCTAAGACACTTGGAGTGATTTCTAACCTATTTTCTTAAAAAAAATCATCTTTAAAGTAATAAGAAAAAAATAATAAAATTATATATTAGGAGCAGGGAGGATGTAGGGATATATTGTTTAGGGAAACAAATAGCTTTTTATCCGAGAAGCCCAGTCTGTTAAAGCACAATACCAATGAGACCCTGTGTTTCTATGATTTTATTTGACCTATTGAGTTTAACAAAGTTCTCTTTTCGCTCAGCTTTACACTCAGTGACTTCAAAGAGAGGATAGGGTCTGTTCAACTGGGCAAAGGAGAAGAGAAAGTTCTAGATTTTTCAGTATCTTGGGAAAGCTGGAATGTTAGGACAGTTTAGCTGCAAATAACGGAAAACTCAACTCAGCAGGGTTTGAACAATAAGGTCATTGATTAACCATCTATCAAGGAGTTTGGTATTAGGATGTCTCCAGGGGTGGTGATTTAGTTAGTTAATTTGGGAGCCAGGTTTTTTTTTCTTCTTCTTTTTCTTCTTCATCTTCTTTCTACTCCCTCATTCTCAGCTTTGAAATCATCACCTTACTCCAGGGCATCTTACTTTCATTACGTTATGATTGCTACCATCCTCATACACGGGGAATGACTGAGTTCCCAAGAAACTAGACAAGAATAGCTTTCTGTGCATTGACTCTATCTTTCCGTTGATTCTCTTTATAAAATCAAGAGTTATGTTCTCTTAAAGGAAATCCAATGATTTTCAATGCGACCTTTGAGAAATCCTGGCCTTTGAGACCACACACCCAGGTTAGAACCCCACTGTCACAAATTACATGATGTTGGCCACACACCGCCACTTCTCTGAGCCCCAGGGTCTTCTGGAACATTGTTGTTCTGGATGGTGGTCAAAGAGTTTTAAATAGAAAGGGCTCAGGGCTGGATGTGGTTGGGGGAAGGTGGAGGGAACATCAAGGTACTTCTTTTGATACTGTTTTCATAATAAACTCTCTCTTTATACTCAAATCGTCAGTGTGTTTGGAGTAGCTTGTGGGAGAGTCGAGTGATTAAAGAGCAATAGAAAAAAAGGGGAACATGTTGTGAAATCCTTCTAAGATACCCCTGATGCCATTACTGATCTGGAGACTAGTGGGATGATGGGTACAAACTGACTGACACATGATGATAACCTATAGCTATCGGTGTCGATTATTATTTTACTGCACATGACATATTCCTGCATATACAAATTAAGAATGCCACATACAAATTTGAATGGAGGTGTGTATAAATTGTTTTGGATGGGTTAAAAATTCATGTGGTTCAAAACGAAAAAAAAATACGCAAGCTACAGAAAGGGATGAAGGCTCCCTGCCAACTAACGTCCCTAGAAACACCAATTCTGCCAATCTCTTATTGGTGCTTCCAGAGATATTTTATATATGTGCAATCTAATAGATAGATGTATTCTTTCTTTTTAATATACAGATGGTAGCATGTACTATAATTTCTGCACAGACAAGTAATATGGCTTGCAGTTCATTTCATATCAGCACATAAACAGTCTCCTTGTTCTTGTACACATGACCAAAATTTATTTAGCCCTTTCCCTACTGATGGCCACTTAGATTGTTTCCAGTCTTTTTGCTATTACAAAGTATGCTCATCGTCGGACACTTTTTACATAAGGGATTAGATTTTTTACACATGTGTAAGCATGTCTGTAAAATTTCTAGAAGTAGAGTTACTGGTTCAAAGGGCATACGTGTTTGTAAATTTGATAGCTGATAGATAGGTAGGTAGACAGCTGATAGATTAGATAGATGATAGATAGATAGATAGATAGATAGATAGATAGATAGATAGATAGATAATGAGACTGGCTGTTTCACTGCCCTCTTGCCCATGCAGTATGTTATCCAACTCTTTGATCATTTGTCATCTAATGGGTAAAAAAAACAAACAAAAAAAACAATATCTGATAAAGTTAATGGAGGTTCACTGAAGAAAATTTGAAATATATAGGACAGTCTGAGTAAGACTCTACCCGGAAACCCACCTGCAAAGATAGAGAGAATATTTTGGTCCATTTTCTTCCAGTCTTTTTTCACGGTGGGGAGGGAGTGAGGGGAATTTTCAAGGGTTTATTAATCAGGTCTCCACAATTGGGACGGTACTTGGATTGAGAAGCAAAATCTATCATAAAATGAAAATACATATTGAGGAGGGCATCTGGTTAGCTCAGTTGGCTAGAGTGCAGTGCTCTTAACAACAAGGTTACCGGTTCGATCCCCACATGGGCCAGGCCACTGTGAGCTGTGCCCTCTACAACTAGATTGAAACAACTACTTGATTTGGAGCTGGTGGGTCCCGGAAAAACACACTTAACAAATAAATAAAAGTTAAAAAAAAAAAAAGAAAATACATATTGCGTATGTCCCTATCTTAGGTCAGGTTTTTAAAACCAAGGTTTAATCGCTTGCAGTGTGAAAATGCAGATCTTACAAAGAATGCCAGATTTCATGAAGTGTGTGAAAGTGATGTTTGGGAGCCACTCCAGTTATTGGCAAAGCCACTTACAGATGACGATCTGGCCGTGGGGGAGAACTCAACAGGGACAAGGACAATAAGCTTTGTTTTTCGTTTTCCCAATAAATACAACCCAAGAATAAAAAAAGAGATATTCTTTTTTATTCTTTTTTTATTTAAGGGAGAACTCATAGATCACAAGAAAGCTAAAATAGCAAATTTTTGGACCTTATTTGGATCCTGTTCCAAATTAAGCAAACTGTAAAAAATAATTATGACATTTCTGAGACAGGCATTTGAACACTGACTGGATATTTGATGATGCTAAGGAATTATGTAATAATGGTGTTGTGGTTATATAGTGGAAATAGTCCTTTTCTTTTAGAGATACATCTTGAAATGTGCACAGATCAAATGCTATGATGTCTGGGGTCTGTTTTAAGTAATATGAGGGTTGGGGTGGAAATTGGGGGGGTTGTATACAGTAAGATTGACATGAGTTAGTAATTATTGAATCTGAGGGGTTCTTGGGGATTCAGATACTTGTCTGTCTACTTTCGTAGATATTTGAAAATTTCCATCATAAAGTTTCAAAAAGAGAGAGAAAGAGAACAGTTTCAACATAAAGGATCATAAGAGTCCCTTAGAAAAATTAATTACGCATCTGAATAATTCTTTTTACATTCTTGTATCCTCGTACGTGTTTTTCAAAACTGATCTTCTTTATGATCTAGCACAAACTAGAATATAGGGTAAATATCCTACCAGACTAGCCAATTTCGTCAGGAAAATTAGCCAACCCCCAAACAAAAGAACACTTTACTCCTTCTTAAGTACGTCCTTGGAATTAATGCAGAGTTGCATTTGGTTAAAAATAATACAAAATGAACTTATTTTTATAGCTTTTTTATATTAATTTTTAAGCTAAAGCCCCAATCAAACATTTCTGCCTAATATATTATAGAATTTCAGTCACCATTCAAAGTGGATTAATTTGAACAATTATTTTCTAAAAAGGGAGAAGACATCTGTCAACTTTTTTCCTCCCGTTTTCTTTTTAATATCAACACAAAATCCTAATATAAAACCACAACTTTTGATGACTCATTCTTTTTGATATAAAAGCTGATAAAGCCAAAACCTGTATACTTGAGCCTATTAAAAGATGCCACTCTTTTTTTTTTTTTTTACCAGTGGAGCTTTTTATGGTGCTTTCCAGCTTTAATCCACGGGGATATTCATTTGGTTGTGCATGTTTTAGATAGAAGGGACAAGAGTGACAGCTAACATTTTAACAAAGTCAATTCCTTGAACTCTCTCTCCGTTCCATCTTCCTGTAACCTAACAAACATAACCAGACCCAGCACAGTTATGGTTGAAAGCCAGTGCAAAGGGAGATGGGCAACTTAAAAGGATTTATTACTTGCACAGACTTTATTTTTGCAAAGATGGGATATGAAATTCCATTTATTCCTGTCAAATATTGACATCCAGCCATGGACACAAAATGATCTTTTTTTTTTTTTTCTCCATGGTCTATACGCTCTTACCCAACTCTGCAGTAAGAAAGCAATTGACAAACTAATGTATGGAAAGCAAATCTTTTGTGCTCTCCTATAATGACCAATTTTTCCTTTGGGCTCACCAAAGCTGTTCAAACAAGAGCTCCATTGTCCCATTCAGAAGAGAATAATAGAAAACTTAAATGAAATCTGGAGGTCATTTGACCTCTTAGCAAATGTGGAGCTACACTGCAGCTCAAAAACCCGGAGCCTGTGAACATGTGACATGTTACACACACTCATATTTCCAGAGAAAAGGTGAGGATTTCTGATGTGCAAGGAAGTTGTGCAACAGTGATTTCCCCGTTTCCGGGTTCTGACTCTGCCATATCTGAGAGCCTACCCGATATACTTGATCCAAAAGAAAGATTAAAGTAATAACAATCATAACAATAAGTATAATAACAGCTACCATTTATTGAATGCTTAATATTTAACCCCTACTGTGACCCTGTGAGGTGGGCATGACTATTGTGCCCATTGTATAGATGAACAAACTAAGCCTTAGAGAGGGAAAGTGGCTTATCCAGAAAGTCTTAAACCTGGTTTTCTAATCTGGATTTATTTCTTAAATACGGGGGGGGGATGTGGAGAAAGAAAAATTTACTTTTTTTATTTTGCACTTTCTGAATTTGTAACATATGAATATATGACCTATTCAACTAAAAAAAAAATCATCCTACAAGTTTATGAAGTACAAGTGCTGTTTAAGCAATAGTCTCCAAACCGAATAGTCTGTCATCTCAGACTCCTTTTCTTTGAAATGTTGAAAAATGTACCATGTATTTAATTGCATAATAAATATTACTACAGATTATAAACATACTGAATTTTTCACAACCGTGACACAGACTATCTGTTGAGTCAATTTCTAGAAATGGAATAGCTGGATCAAAAGTCAAATATGCGTGGTTAATTTTAGCAAATATTGCCAATTTGCCTGTCCATCATTAGGCGACTGGTCAAAGAAATTGTGGAATAATCACACTGGAGAATATCATGCAGCCATCACAAAGCACAAGAATGCATTTAATAAGCTCATCTGGATGTCCTCTATCGTGTACAGGTGAGTAAAAAAGCACGGTACGAACTGGTGTCGTTGCATTTATCATTTTCAAGATGTTACCCATATTTATTTTCCTATGTATGCAAGGAATTGCTCTAGAAGGATACACAACAAAGTGATAAGCCAGTCGGCTTCAGGGAGGGGAACTGGGTGGCTGGGGGGGGAGTGGAGAAAGAAACATTTACCTTTTATTATTTTGCACTTTCTGAATTTGTAACATATGAATATATGACCTCTTCAACTAAAAAAAAAAATCATCCTACAAGTTTACGAAGTACAAGTACCTTGCCACCAGCCCAATTATTTCACAGATGGGAAAACTGAGGCCGAATAGAGCCAGCTGACACAGGATGGGCGCATTGCCCTCCAGGCATCCTGGCTTCCAGCCCCTCTTCTCTGAGCTGCTCCACTCGGCCTCTCAGGGACTCCGGGACAGCGTGGGCCAAGTGCTGGGAAGAAATGCACCGCGGAGGCCACGGGGATCCTTTCAGGAGACTGGCTGGCGAGGCGGGGACACTGCAGATCATCCCAGTCATCACACGGTTGGGAAACTACCCAGAAACTGAACAGTCACGACACCGTTGTCAAGCGTCACCTCTGCGCCACATGTACCTTCCATAATCCTGAATTCAGTCCCTGGACTCGAACGCTATGGCCACCTCCTTAGGCTTGCCACTGTCGACCTGGACCTACACCACTGACCGCAATGGTCTCCAAACCCCTTCCTCTGCTTCCGTTTTCGACACCCTCCATTCCTCCTTCCCACTCGTTCTAAACATCAGTCAGATCCTGTCACTCTTCTGCTTAAACCCTCCACTGGAGGCTCATGGCAGACTCCCGGGGGATGGGCCAGGCAGCTCTGAACCTGACTCTGGACAGACACTAGGGGAGGGAGACTGGGCTTGAAAAAGCAAAAGGTGGCAAAGCTAAGCAAAACAAGGACCGCTGCCTCTGCAGAGGTACTGGTGAAGATGACTCAGTGGGTGGGAGACGGTCCGAGGGCAACCCTGGGGGCCACGAGCTGAGGATGGCAGGGACACATTGGGGAAGGAGCCTGGCTCCCTGAGTCACCCCCATCCAGGAACACCTCGTTTGAATGGGGGCACACCGGCTCCACAGAAAATCCATGGGCTTCCGAGACCTGCCAGCTGTGATGGATTTCTCCTGAGTTCTCACCATTGAATCCAGGTCTCTCAGTCCATTTGGGGAGACCCGTTGGTCCTCTGTTCCTTCCCAAACATTGACCAAACATAAGGACAGAGGAAGGAGTCTTAGAGGAGGGAGACCCCTGGGACCTTTGTAGACAGGATCAGACTCCCTGTGACAAAAGGAAACTTGAAATCAGGAGACAGCCTCATGTAAGGGTGAGGCCCTGACCACTCAGCTCTGGCAGCTCATGTGTAGGGAAGGGGTATGGCATGGCACTGCTTTGACCCCACAGGATTGCTGTATGGCCCCATATGCTCCAGGCTGCAAACAGCCCTTTCCACTTCCCAAATGTACTGTACAGGTACTATCACGTCCTACGTGCGCAGTCAGCACTGTTCTCCAGAAGCCAGCTGGCCTCCTCCTCCCCCAGCCCTAATGATATTTGCCTGGTTGCCTGGCACGTGTTTGTGTTAGGCATAGAGCACTCTGCAGGGTTCAGTGGGGTCGGGTGTGGCCCAGAGGACACTGGCGATCAGAAGCAAAGCTATGGTGCCCGCAGATCCAGGGAGGGCCTGCCACCAAAACGTCTTCCCAGCTGGTCCTGGGGCAACTGTGAGATGTCCCTGATGCTGTGTCTGAAACTTTGAGACGAGTTCCAGATCTCTTGGGTTTTCCTGCAAGGTCTGCTCTGGGCTGCTGTGGTGAATTTTATAGTAAAGAGCCAACATACATTAAGAAGAAAAGAGCTGGCGAGAAGGTGTTTTGCCCAGAACGAAGTCTGTGGAAGAGTTCGGGAGAAGACTAGACAGACGACGCGAGTCTACAAAGCCATCGAACGCCCTGCGGGGAGGCCAGTGCACCCCTGTCACAGAACCTGTGCTTGGTGACACTGAATCAAAGTCTGACCAGGTCATCACTTGAGGACATGGAAGACTTCCTTGAAAAAGGACAGAAAAGTGAGCCCCCTCAACTTTCATTTCATGGGCCTATGATGGGTCGCCTTCATGAAGACATACAGTCATTTGGAAAGACACCAGAATGCCACCATTCCAAGTGACCATCTGGAAAACATCACAGAACAATGTTCAACACTGTCCGAATAAAGGATGGCTTAAATGAAGGCACTCGTCTTCAGGAAAGTCTAGAACTATTCCCCCGAGAAACTGAAGGATGGAAGCAAAGAATGCAGGAGCCGAGGGGCCACATGATTTTTTTGGAACACTCGAACAAACGAATGCAACAGATCCTGAACATTAAAGAGAGCCAATAAATTCTCTGACTGAAACCACGCCGAAGGCTATACATTCGCCTGATTTCCGTACAGAGGATCCTGTAGAGAAGCTGGCAGCCAGGGAGCCAAGGAAAAGAGATGTGTGGGAAGTAGACATCGCCCAGTCTGTACGTTGGAGGCTGATCTGCAGGGTCTCATTTTTGCTGCTAACTCAAAAGTGTCCTGTAAAAGGAATGAAGAGGAGGAGGAGGAGGAGGAGGAGGAGGAGGAGGAGGAGGAGGAGGAGGAGGAGGAGGAGGAGGAGGAGGAGGAGGAGGAGGAGGAGGAGGAGGAGGAGGAGGAGGAGGAGGAGGAGGAGGAGGAGGAGGAAGAAGAAGAAGAAGAAGAAGAAGAAGAAGAAGAAGAAGAAGAAGAAGAAGAAGAAGAAGAAGAAAAGAAATATCCAGTGTGAAGAAAATCAAATGAATGGAGCATTCACAGGACAGATAAAAAGTCTTCAAACTGAGCGGGCATTTTCACAGCCTGAAAATTCACAGCTCAAGAGTGAGACTCGGACGCTGCGGCTGCAACTTCAGATGCTGCCTGGGTTACACCAAGAGCACGCAGGTGGAGCAGCTTCTGAGAAACTCAGTGGAGGAGGAAAGACACTGCCTGGACATGGAGAAGAAACCTCCCAAAGGGTAGAGAAACGTGAACTACACACATCAGATGTGTAACCTCTACAAGAAGGCGGCAGGAGGCATGGAGAAAGAATTGGAGAGAACCGCCTTCTCCTGCCAAGATGAGATTTTTTTCTTCTATGAGACGAGAGCTCAGAAAGGTGGATGGAAGGAAGCTCTGTCGATGGAGAGACAGCTCAGTGAGCTAAGAACATGGTTACTCAGACAAATACAAGCTAACGTCCAGGTCCAGTTCAAGTAAGTTCAAGCCTTCCCCAAATGGAGTTGTTTTTTCCCTTTTAAACTTTTATTTATTTAAGTGTGTTTTTCCAGGACCCATCAACTCCAAATCAAACAGTTGTTTCAATCTAGTTGTGGAGGGTGCAGCTCACAGTGGCCCATGTGGGGACTGAACCAGAAACCTTGTTGTTAAGAGCACCATGTTCTAACCAACTGAGCTAACTGGCCACCCCAAGTGAAGCTTTTGCTCCTGCAGCCCACAGAGATCCAGAAGTACCAGGGGATCCCTAAGTCACCAGGTCCCCCAGGAAGGAGGGAGGTCATGCTGGGAGGGCTTTAGGAGCACGGGTCACACGCATGTTAAATTCATCTTTCAGTAGCTGAGCCTGAACACCCACAACCGTGCATGTGGCAAGACTTATGCCTGTGTCTTCTCTCTATAAAAGTAATTTTGATTGATCTCTTTCCAGTCTAACTGCTGTTGTTGAATTGATGCCAAAATGGCTCATATACAACTTTAATAATATTATCATGCTCAGGTAGTCTTTTTTCAAATAGAGATTCATTTAATATACTTCTTAGGAATACATTATTCTCATGTCATTGGACGTTCTAAAATTAAATAGTGTAAGTGTTGTGTTTTGATTTCAATAAAAGGTCCACTTTTACATAAACCATCATTGAAGTGTGACATGGATAGAGACTTTAAAGCAATCAAGATTACTTTCTGTAAGCTATGAGTTGTGAGAAATTTGTGAAAGTAACTTAATATTTAACCACATAAATTTTGTTTTCTTAAGAAATGAAACAAACAAAGAAAGAAAACCCCACGCCATTGATCTGCATGAGGACAACAAACCAGGGCTTTTCCTTCTCTTTTTCTTGGCTCCAACGAGATCTTCTCCAATCTGGCTCTCTTATCACCCTGGGCTTCTTTGCAGTGCTCCCACCCCAGCTTATTGCTCTCCCCCAGGAGAGGTACAGTGCCTTTTCAAAGCCAAACATTCAACAGTATAAGACAGGAATCTAATGTGTCTAATTTTAAGAGGAAACATAATTTCACCAAGTAAGTATTCAGTAAAATGCTGGCTATTATCATTCCTAGAAGAATAGTAAAGAAGGGTACTCGATTAAAAACCTGTATCCTTGTCTCAGAAGTACTACCCAGTACAAACAGGAGGCTCCAATGACTTTGGTGGAATGTTTAAATGTGTATGAACTCATTACATATATTATGTGCATATATTTATCACATTATATGTGTATGTGTGCGTATATAATACATGCATATAATGCAATACATATATATACACACATATACACACACACACACATATATGGACACACACACATATATATATGTGTGTATATATATATATATACACACACACATTTATCCCTGATCTGACACAAGCCTAATATTGTCTCATTGGGTAAAGGCACATCTTATCTTTGAGGGGCAACATATTGAGCTTGCTACGTTTTACTCTAATGATTTCAATGTAACCTAATCATTAGCTTAATTCTCAAAGAACAGAGCCCTGAGAGAAAGGTTGTTTCTAGTTGGAGGGAGGGGAGGGGAAAGGATGTGAAAGCTAGATAGAAATGGGGGACCACAAATTGGGAGGGTCCTTCTTTCCTTTCTGATCTCAGTTTGAGGTTGAGATAGTCAAGGGCACGGCATGTGGCGTTGGACCACGTGTGTGTCAATCTGCATAGAGCTGTCCGATCTTGGGCAAAGTGAGCCCTGGTTTCCTCTTGTATCAACGGGGGTAAAGATGGAAGGATCTAATTATAAGGGTTTTTCCAAACTTGCATGCACACATCCATTCAGTCACTGCCTATTACTTACCGCCTACCTTTTGTCCTGCATGCTAAGGCTAAAGGGTTTACTGACAAGGTCCCTGCCCCATAGGAGCTGCAGGCTGCTGTCCAGTCGAAGGTGACATGCAGAAACAGAGAATAAATCCAAAAGCAAATAGTCAATGGGATGATGTTGGCCAGCAATAGTGCATTGAAGAATTGTGATAGAGAGCGACTCAAGGGAAGGGTACCACTTTTACTAAGGTGGTCAAGGAAGGCTTCCTGGAGGAGGCAGCATTTGAGTTGGGACTGCATAATGAAGAGCTGGCCATGTGAACATCTTGGGGAAGACAAGCTCTGAGAACAGTGAGCAGGTCTCCAGCAGGTACCCACGGTGATGAGAAACAAGTGGGAGAACTTTTGGACAATATGAATTTCCCCTCTCCCCACATTCCTATGTCGTTCTAGGGCGAATGGGGTTACTTTAAAAATATTAGGTTGGTGCAAAAGTAATTGCGGTTTAAAAGGTTAAAAGTAATTGTAAAAAATGCAATTACTTTTGCACCAACCTAATGCATTGGTCCAGGACTCCTTTCCCAGGATAAAGCAAACCGCCTTCCTCTTTCAATCTCTCCCTGATGGTAGTGATTGCAGTTAGAGAAGAGTCACTCACGTGGGGGCAGACATTTTATATCATTTT
Organism: Rhinolophus hipposideros; assembly: GCF_964194185.1. Taxonomy (NCBI): domain Eukaryota; kingdom Metazoa; phylum Chordata; class Mammalia; order Chiroptera; family Rhinolophidae; genus Rhinolophus; species Rhinolophus hipposideros. The sequence continues at coordinate 8,096,203 of NC_138068.1, read as the reverse complement.
CTCATTTACCATCTTGGAAGGTTGAGAATGTTATTATCCCCATTTTACAGACATGGACACTGAGGCTTAGCGAGGTGAACATGCTTGAAGTCATACACCTAGTAAGGAAGTGGTAGGGCTTAGGCGTGAACCCTGGACCTATTGGTTAAAAAGCCTGGGTTCTTGCCATGTATCTCGATGTCTTCTCATCTAAGAAGTTCCTGACCATGGCCATTTTGAGTCCAAGCTCATTCTGAATATGCATATAAGCCAGTGTACTGACCACTGGCCAAGTAATTTTTGATTTAGAAATAGTCATATAACACTCAAGGATGCTTTTGGCTTGGTGGTTAGTCATTCATTTAGCTGTTTAAAAGTAGTTCTCTTTATACATAGTAAAGTGGAAAAAAAATACAGACCAGTTTGAACGTAGGCTACTATTCGCGTGGGGGAAAACCCATATTTTTATATATTTTGTATATATAAACTTACATGTATGTATACACATACACATTTCCTTGAATATGCTTAAAATGTATCTAGGAGATATTTTATGCATATAAAAACGGTAACAGTGATGGTCCCTGGGGAGGGAAACTCAATTCTGGGTTTAGAAGGGAAATTTTATTTTTAAGCTATTTTCCAGTTTTGGACTTTTGAAACATTAAACAACAAGGATGTAAAATAATTTTATACTCTTTCAAGAATATTCTTTCAAAAAAAAAGATTAACCAGTTAAATGTGGTAACCAGCCTATCCAGCAGTCTTTGAGATAACTGGCAATACGATTTTTTTAAATGAGAAAATATTTAACATGCTCACTGTAATTAATTGAATTGGTATGAACTAACCTCTCTCCTCCTTTTCTTACCCCTTCCATACCTTGGAGATAACTCTTACAAATGAGGCCATCTGTCTGTGTCCACCACTTTAACGACCCACAAGCAGATTTCATAGCACATGTACCTTTACAGTTTGCCTTTCCATCAGCAATATAGCGGACACTTTTCCTATGGGAATACCTTCTCATTCATTTTGGTGGTATGCTATTATTTGCACGTACCATGATTTTTTTTTAAAGAAACCTCTAATGGATATTTAGACATTTCTATTCATTCTACTACTATAAATAATACCACACTGTAGATCTGTACATTGATAGGATAAAAGACCACGATCATTTTCACAATACAATTCATTGAGCAGATCTGCCCTCATTGTTTATTTATCAAACAGGAGGGCTAGTACTATCTTTTAAAACTCGAATGAGAGCCTCACGGCCAGATTTAAGACTCAGCTGATTTGTAAAAAAGAGTCAGTACAAAAATTCAGTCAAAGTCATTTTTGAGTCGACTATGGAACTTGGGGCTTAGGAACCCAAGAAGGAAAGTGAACCTAGATGCTCGCAGAACTGATTTACATATCACAGTTTTCTGAAATCTGAAATCTAAAGAGAAAGTAAGAGACTGATTTCTAATTTATTTTAGACTTAAGCATATAGATGCGTAACTTTTCCCAGCTGCTAAAAGAAATACATTTTGGGAGCAGCAGAGAAGATGAAGCAAAAGTAATGTGCAAAAAGAACAGAGGGCAGCCCCACAAAAGTATACGAGGGAGGGTTATTGCATCATTGTTTGCCATAGGGGAAAAAAAAGGAAGAAACTTAAATGGCCACCCAAAGGGAAGTGGTTTTGTGGCTGACGGTACATCCAACTCATGGACTACTATGTATAAACGAAAAAGAATGAGCCTACTTTTCTTGCCAAGTTAGAAAGATTGGCAAACCTAAGTGCTAGGTGAGACAAAGGAAGCAAACACATGGTATGGCAGCATTCATTTTAAATAACAACACTAAATATACATGTATGTGGATCTGTGTCTTTATGCATATAGGTGGGTAGCTCTGTGAATCCACACACGTAAATTCCTATAAGAGATACATAGAGACTCACGCTGGAGGGAGAGAAGAGTGACTTAACATTAGATGCAGAGGAACAGTGAAAGGAACTTTCAGATTTACATGACAAACTATTAGAGAGCTGGGCTTTTCTACACATATGCATGCCGGTGGTTATGTTACTAAGCATATTTTCAAATGCAGAAGAAACCCAGGTTGACGGCACTGAAAGCCGATGCTTTCAATGTAAACATATCACCCTTCTAAAAAAATAGTTTCGTGATTCAAAATTCCTCCTTAATCGTAACAGCCGGCCAGCCTATTTGTGGCTCATTCATTTCCCCCCAGAAAACAGTGAATAAACACAGCAGGATATAAATGCATACGTCTGGAGAAGATGAACTTTTACACTAGTTCTGTCTTTTCAGCTTTTTAAAGCATGGCCCTTACCAATTTCTTTGACCTGCCTTTTTTTTCCCTCCTCCCATTCCAATGCATGGCGGTGACAAGGCATTGAATTACCAGTTTGTCACTAACGCCATAGGCTTTATTATTCCTTTGAACAGAAGCTCGGCTTAAAAAGAAAAGTTTTTCTTAATAAGTAGCTGTTCATCCTTTGATATGCACATCTGGATTGTGGTCTTATCTGCGGCATGCTAATGCTGCTTCCTGCAGATAATGATAAAAGAACAACTCAAAATAACAAAAAAGGAATAAAATGTGCCAGATGCCTAAAAAATAAGGACAATGCATATAAAAGCAACTGGATTTTCAATTCCGGAGAATAAACTCTATCAACAATTGAAGTAATCATTTGAGTGCTCAATTGATGCAAGAGATTTTTTTTAAGGGATTAGGAGGGGGGAAAAAAAAAAGCAAACATCAGCTGACAACCACCACCACATTCTGTTAGAAATTAAGAGGGAAATAAACCTAAGTGTGCTATAAATCACTTTGGGGTTTAATTTTGCGTCTGCCTTGCTACTTTGCTTCATCTCCCTCCCACCGCCCCTTTTCCTCATTTGGTTGTGACTTAAACACCGTTAATTAAAAGCCAAACTGAAAGACTTACATTCATGAAGTTTTTAGGAAGTATAAAATATTTCAAACATACGGAAAAGTACCAAGAATAACGTAAGAAATATCCGTATATCCACCATCTGCGTTTAGCTACTTTTCCTTTTTTCCTTCATGTCCATTTCCTTAGAATTTCCTTCACTCAAAGAAAAAGTCCTCCCAAATGTGATTTTTCTTAATTTCTAGATCCCTTGGTTCATTGAAAGAAGGTGCTCTTCTTATAAAATTATGACGATTTTTCTCGGTGTTAGTAATTCTCGAAGAAGCTTTCTTCCTCTACTCAGTGTATAGATGGATGTTTTGAAAGTTGGATTAGTGTGGACGGTGAAGTCGCAGAAGTGCTGCATATTTAATACATACATGTGATATATAGATGTTATATATGGTTATGATCTGGATGACCTTTGTACTTTACAATTTCTTTTCAAGAGAAGCGATGGTCACCCTGCTTTGGCAGTTTGTGCATCAGTAGTTCTATGGCAGGCTGTAACTGAGATGTGAATAGACAGGCAAATGAAAACTTCTGCTTGACAGAACTTGCTCCATAACTGGGAGCTGAGGAGGCTGGGGAGAGCGAAAGGCAACTGTAGCCTTTCCATCTCCAGCACAATCGCAGATTGTGGTTTGGACCTTTTCTTCCCCAACTAGATAACTTTCGGAATGGACCCCACATTAGCATGCAGCAGGCATGGGAAAATGATAAACTCCTATTACCACTGCCATGGCAACTGAAAAAATGGCTGCTTTGGGGGAGCAAGGTCCATAGGAGAAGAAAAGCAAAGACCTCGTCTCTTTCTTCTGTTTGACATCTGTTGTTTAACATACAAAATTGTATTATCATGACGCAAGCTAGTCAGCCAGGACTAAAGCCTGCCTAGGAATTGTTAAAACCATACTCCCCCCCCCCCCCAACTCCTGCTCCCTTCTCTTTACCATAAGAGTGTATAATTCGACCCTGAACATTTTCATTGAGGGCTGTAAATTCCCTCCCTTTTCATCCCAGGTACAAAGTGTGAAGTGCCTTGGAAAGGTGGAAAGTAGGAACAAGAGTCTGGGGGAGGGAGGCAGAGGATCAATTATAAAGCAAAAAGAACACTCTTACTTTTGTAATAGCTTTTCGAAATTAGTCATTCCTCTCTCCTCCCGCCCCTCACCCCCTTCCCTCAAAAACATTTTGGGTTTTTCTAGGACAGCCATTGGAGCAGAACGTGCGAACATGAATAGATGGAATACCAGTAGGAATGGTAAACAGAGGTGCGGGGCTAAAGGTTTAAAACGGTTATTGCAGGTCATAGGGGAGAAGGCTGGAGGACACACACCTCAGTGCTAAAGCTGTAATGTAGGGGTCCTTGGACAAAAGGAGCTTTGTTTCCTTCTTTATACCATCCTTTCCCAATTTTTAAAAAAGTGCTTGTATCACTCACATAAACAGCAAGAATATCCAATAAGTGCTTCAAAGCGGGGGGGGGGGGGCTACAGAAATTGATCTCTGGAAGAATGTCAGCGCCAATGCTCACACAAAAATTCTGTATTATCCAGGTGCACCCCCAGAAGTATGTCCTTTGTTCATCCATATGGATATGTACATATTTTATATTTGAATACATATTTCTGTATTTATTTTAATACATAATAATAGACATATGTATTTAAATAGTGCATATTTTAATACATATAGATAGTTTTTATAACAAGGACCTTTAAATAAAATGACTTCCCCCACCTCCTTGCCGTTGTGTAAATAGAACAAAGCGGTACCATTTTGTGTTGTTTTCACAGCACAGCCTTGAAATGGCTGTTCAAGGTTCGTTTGGGGCCAGACTAAAATGAATTCAATTGAAATTTCCAGGAAGAACATGGAAGTGCTTACAAAAGAAAGCACACGTATATCATTTCCCTTGGTCATTAGTGAAGTTGGCAAATGGAGGCGTGTGACAAAAATAAACTGTTAATCAAACCCAAGCCACGTCTCAAGCCTTTGGAGCTTCTTCAGTTTAATAAAGATCATAACAAACATGCAGGCTTGAAGGCAGATGCAGAAGCAAAAGAAATCGAAAAGGTCCGAAGCACTCTGTTGGTTTTCCCAAATTGTCGGAGTAAATTTACAACATGCCACCTGGGTGAGCCCAATAGCTAAATCCCCGGATCATGCACTCTGTGACCACAGGGCCTTCTCGGACACTTTGGAAACACTGGAGGTGGAATTTGCTTGGGGGAAGGGAGTACCCAGGGTCGCTCAGGGCTTGACATGACAACGGTCTTGTTTTTAATTCTGGAGACATCTCTTCTTTAAGGTAGGTATTATTATGCCCTGCCATTGTACTTCTCCGATATCCCAGCATTAGGTTATTTCTGCTCCTGCTCTCAGCTTTCAGTGCCATCAGCATAATCTTTGTCACAGGGTGGGCGTTTTACATTTGCAATTCTAGATTTTTCTTTCCGCCGGGTTTCCGGGCAACCCCCTGCTGTTTTTACATATCTACTGCACATCAAATGAGTCAAGCCCTAGAAATAGTCTTAGGATGTTTCCTGGGGATGGGGGTGAGGGGGTCCCTGTGGGATTTCTCTCTTTGCAGTTTAAGATTTTGAAAGGCATGACTTTCTGGAGGAAGGGGAGGGGAGAAAGTTCTCTGAACCAACTTTTTCCATTTAAATCCCCACTTACCTTCCTCCTTAGACTTTTCACTGGATGTTTGTGGCTCAACCCTACTTCCTGACAATCCTCTAATAAAGTCATTGCCAAACCTGGTGAGTTTTCCAAAAATGGGGATTACTTAGTCTTTGCTTCCGATTTACAGGACCAGACTCTGAAGGTCTAGACACTATACTGATTGTAAAAGACTCGAGCCCTTGCTCGAGTCTCAAAGATCAGAAAGAACTACGGACAGTTTGACACACATAAGAAATTAAAATCACGAGAATCATTTGGATGATTGACCAAGTCACCTCTCCATATAAATGTCATCTATGTTTGGAGAGACCTTCTCCAACCACCCACAACTCGTAGCCCTCTTCAACATGTGGAGTTGATATCATTTGAGTGTCTGTTTATCATCTGCTTCTCCCCACCAGGCCGTCGGCCCTCTCAGAGCGGGAGCCTGCTCTGCCTTCCACGTGGTCCAGTCACAACGCTTAACTTAAGTCACTGCCTGCCCAGGGTAGGCACTCAATTAGTTTGTGCTAGTGATTACATGAGTGAATGACTAATTTGACTATAAAAGAGTTGATCAGCAGGGAGGGACCCTGGTCCTTCTCTCATCTGATCCTCATATTGTGCAGCTGCTGGAGGGCAGCTCAGGGGACACCTGGCTGAGGCTCTCAGCACACCTGCCATGGTGGCCGCTGTCAGCAGCCTTTTGCGCCTGTGACAGTTGAGATGTGCTTCAAATACTCAAAAGATGTGTACGGCGGCATTGTTAATGGTAGAGAAAAAACTGGAAACAAGATTGTCACATTCACATCATGGAATATTATACAGACAGTAAATAAAATGAAATAAAACTGTAAGAATGTCCATTAAGTATTGTTGAGTGACAAGGGTGAAATGCACTAAGGTACAAAATAACACCCCATTTTGGTCAAACAAACTGTGATAACAAATTCTTGCCTAGGATTACTTGAACCTGGATAAAAATATGGCAGGACACAAACTTAACTATGAAGACAGGTTATATGAGGGGGTGGGGTGGGAGGCAGGAGTCTTGTGGGGCAGAGGCAAGAAGGGGTTGGACATCAAGAAAAAAGGAAGAAAATTATTAATAAATGAGTGCGATATAAAAAAAATCATGTATGATATGTTGATGTTTATGGGCTTAGGAGAATGATGTAATTATACATGCATGCATTGGAAACAGAAATTGCCTTTTTAAAACATGCACCTGAAGTGATCAAAGGAAAATATAAAGCTTTGAATGTATTTTTTAGGAAAGAAGGACTGAAAATAAATAAGCTTCCATTTAACTGAAGAGTTTAGTAAAAAGAGAAACAGGATAAATACAAAGAAAGATGGAAATCAAAGGGCATAACTCTCTAATTTTTAAACATAGAAATGTCTTCAAGCTAATATGAAACGTGGATACATAGTTTATTAGTTTATTATGGGGATGCTTCCTGTATTATTTTTTTTTCTACTTTTCTGGAGTTTTAAACTTTCCTCTTAGAAAAAAAGATCAAAACACACATTCCGTGACGTGTTGCCATGAGGATCATTCTATTCCAGAAACAGGAGGCTTGGCCCCTTCGGGGGCCATGGACCAGTGCTCCTTCCCTAGGGGCCTGCTACCTTCCTCATCAGTGGATATGAAAAATAATCAAAGGACGCCTGATTTTGATTCTCCTCTGCCTGACCTCGCTCCTCTTCCTACTGCCCCCTTATGGAAGGCATCTGCCAGTGTTCTGTCTCATTTCCATGTCTCGGGTAGAGATCATCCTGGAGCCCGCCTGGGTTCAAACTCCCGCGCTGCCACAGACAAGTGGTGAGATTCCCTTACAGGATGAAAGGAGAGAAGGCAGGTAAAGCGCTCAGTGTGCTGCCTGGCTAGGAGAAAGGAACCTTCCTTCTTCCTGTCTCCCTGGCTGCTGATGCCTGGTCTCGTGAGGTCTCATGGGTTGAACTAACTCCTTTGAAAATGAAGGCTTAGAGGAGTTAAATGTCTTCTAGAGCAAAGTTACACAGCTGGAGAAGCCTGTTCTCTTAAATGTCATATATCACCATATGCTATTCCCTCGACACAGGTACATGCTATGAACACTTTACTGCATCGCTTATTTTTTGTTAGATAGATCATGTCCTCCAAAGAACACAGAGCTGAGCAAACTCTAGGGAGAGAGGCGCTCAAGATTACAGGGAAGTCTCACTGGACGCCTTTTGAATTACAATGGAATTTAGACTGATTTGGGTGTGTTGGATGTTCTGTTTGGAGGCAGGGGAAAGAAATCTGGAAGTTTATTCCAAACTCAGGATTCTGTGACCGTCTCAGTGTTTCTGAAACTTTCTTGATCACAGAAATCACTTGCTAAAAAGCAAAAACAAGAAATAAACACACACTCGAACAAAAAAACATATGGTGCCTGGCACATAGTAGGTGCTGAATAATTTGTTGAATAAATGATCGACATAAAAGAATTACAAGATGAAAACAAAAATGTAAGATCTCATTTTTGCTAACAAACCCCCCAAGCCATATGTGTTTCTGTCTTCTGTACATGTACACACACGTACATACTTTTTAACATACGTTTGTATAATCATAGGTAAAACCTTTAAAGGTTTTTAACAAACTGTTAAAAGTCATCCTCTTTGGGGAGAAACTGTTTTGGCTCCTGAGGTGCTTGAATTTCAGTAATTTCATAATAAAAACCCAATAGTTTCATTGTTAATTGTAATCATGTAATAATAACAATGGTTAATAATTTGATTATTTTAATGACAGAATAAATTGAACAAGTTTAATAATTTGAGAAATGAAATGTTGGGAGAGTGATATTCTCTTTTCTATAGGTATCTACCACTGATTTTCTTTTTCAAAAATACATGTGAAAAATATTCACCCAATGCCTGCTTTATACCTGGCCCAGTGCCAGACATTCTCAGAATATGAAGAAAGCCACCCCTAGAGACACTTAGACTTGGCCAAAGACATATGCTATTCCTGCGTGAACAGTTAACAGTATGAGATTGAAAATACAGCTCAAGGTGATGACCGAAAGGAAGTCTGGATCACTGCCAGTTGGGGGGGTAAGGTGGGGGGAGACATCCAGGTGGTCTGTAGAGAGAGGTCCGGAAGGCCAGTGGGGGAGACAGGGATTAAAAAGGCTTAGTCCAATAATCCAATAGAAAAATGAGCAAAATTTCCTAGAAACGGAGATTCTAGTAGCCTTTAGACATATGAAAAGACGCCCGACCTCACCACAACAGAGAAAGACAAATGTGAGCCTCCCTCCATGCTGTACCATTTTCCACCTGTCGCAGCAGCAGAGGAAAAACAAATGTCGACGTGTCCTGTGAGAGTGAGGCTGTGAGGGAAACGCCCCTCCCACACTGCAGGTGAGACTGTCACCTGGAAAGGTCTCCCTGAACGATAATTTGGCCATGAAACCCAAATTAAACACCCACATGCCCTCAGACCCAGAAATTCCAATTCTAGGATTTATCCTCGGATGTGCTTGCATGGGGTCAAAATGACATTGGCCCAAAGCTTGTCACGGCGGCATTCTTTGTGAGAGCAAAAGATTGGGGGAAGAAAAACAAATTAAATGTCCATTACAGGGAACTGTTTCAATCAATTGGAGTAGAGCCACACCATGGAATAATCTGTAGCTACCATGTTTCCCCGAAAATAAGACCTAGCCAGACAATCAGCTCTAATACATCTTTTGGAGCAAAAATTAATGTAAGGTAAATGATGAACGTCTAAGTATTGTCTTGTACACCTGAAACTAATAAATTAAAAAAAAAAAGGGAATAAAATGTCCTAAGAAAGAAAATAAATAAATAAATAAAATAAAATACGTAACCAAAAATAAAAAATTAATGTAAGGTCTTATTTTACTATAAGATTGGGTCTTTAATATAATTAATATAATATAATATAATATAATATAATATAATATAATATAATACTGGGTCTTGTATTAATTTTTACTCCAAAAGACCCATTAGAGCTGATTGTCCGGCTAGGTCTTATTTTTGGGAAACACAGTACTGAAAAAAAAAGCTTAATATTTATTGAATATACCAGGCGTTATTCTAAGTCTCATATGCTTCTTCATTCACTTAATCTTCTCAACAACTCTGGAATAAATATTTAGGCAATATTATTGTCACCTCCACCTCACAGACAAGGAAACTGAGACAAGGAGAAGTGCAGTAATGTCCCTAACGTTACACAACTAGTAAAAAACAGAGTTAAGAGTTAAGTGCAAGAAATCAGGCATAGAACAGTCTGTATATAGCATGATCACATTGTAGCAACGTGAGTAAAAGACCTACATATCTGCAGCTGACCCTAGAACACTACGGGTTTGAACTGAGTGCGTCCACTTACGCAGATTTTTTTCAATAAATACATACAGTACTGTAAATGTATTTTCTCTTCCTTATGATTTTCTTAATGTGATTTTCTTTTCTCTAGCTTACATTATTGCAAGAATACAATATATACTACGGATATAAAATATGTGTTAATCAACTATGTTATCATAAGTCTTCCAGTCAGTAGTAGGTTATTAGCAGTTAAGTTTTTGGTGAGTGAGACGTTATACGTGGATTTTCAACTGCACAGGGGTCAGTGCCTCCAACCCTCACCTTGTTCAAGGGTCAATTATATGTGTGTATGTATGTGTTTTGTGTGTGTGTGTGTGTGTGTGTGTGTGTGTGTATATACACGTATACATATGCTTTTATTTGTCTAGAATATCTCTGGAAAGAGACAGGAGAATCTGAGACTATTGACGGGCTGCCACTGAGGATGGACATTCAGTTTATGGAACACAAGGAGGATGTGAGATTTATTTTACACTGCATAGAATTTGTACCTGCTGCACTTTTGTACCACGTATTTGCGATATCTATTCAGCAACTTTAAATCTTTAAAAATGGTTTTCAGTGGAAGGGGACGGAACTGAATCATTGTACAGATGCTCTCTTGACTTGTGTTATCCAATATGGTAACCACTAGCTACACGTGGCTGCCGAGTGCATGAAATGTGGCTGGTCTGGACTGAGATGTGCCAGACATGTACAGGACACACCAGATTTCAAAGACTTAGTCAGAAAAAAAATGTAAAAGACCGAATTAATAATTTTTGTATTGATTACATGTTAAGATGATATTTTAGCGATATGGGGTCAACGAGACTATATTAGTAAAACTAATTTCACCTGTTTCTTTTTACCCTTTTAAAAGAAAGCTACTAGCAAGTTTAAAATTACACATGTAGTTTGCATTGTATTTCTACTGGACAGCGCAAGTCCAAACCTCTCTTAATGCCGATGGAGAACACAAACGATGTGATTTACACTGAAAAAGAGCATTCCCAAAGATTCCTTGAGTCTCTGGAAAACTCTCGTGAGGCAGGAATCATTATAGAGGAGGAAGGAAAGTGCTCACTTAGAGTCCATTATACTTTCTTTCAATTCATATTTTTATCCCAGAACACTGAGCATGTGGGGAGGAAGGAGAGGGTTGCAGAATTAAATGCCTGGGGAAGTATTCCATGTAGTTTCTTTGCAAGAGCGGCAAGTGACAAAATAACTCTGCTTAGCTGGGACTCATGATGTCAATGATGCTTAAGTCAATTACTTATCATGTGTCCTTTTTTATACTAGTTTATGATGTGGCAGTCTTTTTTTTCTCATTTTATTGGGGAATATTGGGGGACAGTGTGTTTCTCCAGGGCCCATCATCTTGAAGTCGTTGTACTTCAATCTAGTTGTGGAGGACGCAGCTCAGCTTCAAGTCCAGTAGCCGTTTTCAGGGCGCAGCCCACCATCCCCTGTGGGAATTGAACCGGCAACCCTGCTGTTGAGAGCTCGCTGTCTAACCAACTGAGCCATCCGGCTGCACGTGGCAGTCTTTTTATTTTTCCTATCAAGGTCCTTTTTTATATCTAACATTCCAGTAAAAGGCAATTATCTCAAAGGTCCCAGTACCCTAACAGATTGTCTCTTGGGGAATGTGTAGTGACGTCGGGAAGCACTTTGCCAATGCCTTTCGGTGGAAATTTACTGACTTATTTGTTTGTTTCCATTTTCAGACCACCAAGCTAAGCTCACGTTGGTCACCTTTTGTTCACAAGCCTGCTCAGGCTTGATTTTCATGGTTTACTTCAAAGAGGCCAGGGTTGAGCTAGCTTATTGGTTTTCTTTTGTTATGCTTTGTCTTTGAATGAATGTCGGTTTTACAGAAGGAGCACGCTTCTCTCCTTAGCATCTTACCTTTCCTCAGGATAGCTTGGTGAGAGCAGCAAGAAGAAAAATGTTTAATATGGAAAAATTCAACCCCTGAGAGGTTGGTTGGTCTGGCTAGAACTATGTGATAAGTGAAATCTGAATCAGCAATACATTCCAAAAAGCAAAATATTTAGGGAGTGAATGAGAGAGGTGAAGCCTGAAATGGTAATAATGATGGTTGCTGACATATACAATGGATTTAGATTTTGTGCCAAGGAGCAAAGAGGGCGTTCAAGGTAGCAACTGCATATGTCATGTCATTATTTTATATATCACTAGGGAAGAGAAAATGCGTTCAATTAAACTATGACACGTCATTGATTATAGATATATATTCTGATTTCAGAGATGTTAAAATATGGCCGAAATGTGTGAATTATAATCAGTGAGATACAGGGTCAAAATGACCTCTTCAGAAGTCCCCAGGTAGAGGACAGCTACGGAATGCATGGTTGTTTCTTGGGCTGAGCAACCAGTGAAACTGCTGGTTACGCATTTGGAGAACACAGCTCCCTTTTAAGTGCATCTTTAAACACCTGGATCCTGGAGGTAAGATGCTAACACCAGCAACTGAGGCTGTTGGAAAGGACAATACAATCAGAGACTCCGCCTCCAGTCTCATATCAGGGCCCCTGAGCAAACTGCTCTGTGGAATCACTTCCGCCATGTACGTTATTCTCTCTTGTCAATTCTCCCAGTTCCTGTGGTCGAATTCTTCCCACAAAGTATATGTTCATGTGATGTGAATATTTACTCTGTGCTGGGCACTATGCTACATATTTCTTACATGGATTAAATCATTTACTGTTCACCAAACCCCTATATGGTGGTGGCCCTCATAATCCTTGGTTTACAGATGAGGAAACAGAGGCACAGAGAGGTTAAGCAACAGACCAAAAGTCACACAGTGGAGGATTTGAGAATAGGTGGAACAGATCCAGAGCTTGACGTCCCATTTAAGGAAGACAGTATCGCGTTTCAACGCCAGTTAATCCAAGTCCAAAAGGCAACACTTAGGAAAAAATATCCTCTGTCCACAGACCTTGAGAAACAGCTGAGGAATTGGCAAACTTTAGAGAAGGAGGGCATTTAAAATGTTTTAAACTGACCCAACCTGAATGGCTACCTTTCGCCAGCCTGGAGGAAACATTATATGCTTCTTTCCTTTACATAATACTTCCTTCACCGAGTTACAGGAGGTTACTAAGTGTCTCAACAATTTGCTTATTCAGAGATGGTGCTGACAAGATGATTTTCAAATAACATATCAAGATTCTGAGATAACAGCCCCAAAGCTCAAGTATAAATTATATACCAGTTTTCCAGGAAAGAATTTATAGCATGGACCTTGCTGATATAATAATGTTTGCAGGCTCAGCAGAAACACATTGGGGGTAATTGTAAGGATATGCATGTTGGGGAACTCTGAGCCCAAGTTAAACCTCTAGTCACAGCAAAGAGAATAATCAAAGCAATCTGCCCTGTGCATTCCAAGAAAGAAACATAAAAATAGCCAACAATTAATTTACACAGCTCTTTGTAATCCCACAATCGAGGGTGATTTTTTTCTACAATTCAACTTGAATTCATTTTCATCTAAACGATTGCATTCATGTTTAAGACCTGAAGAATCACACCTATGGAGAGCAGCACACTGTTGACCAGCCACTGTATTACGTTCTTTACAAATAGTAGCTCTCTGATTCCTCCCAATAACCCGGTCGAGGTGGGCGGACAGGTACAGTATTATCTTTACTTCATGGATGGGACGACTTAGGCTCAGAGAAGCTAAGCAACTTTCCCGAGGTCACACAGCTAATACGTGGTAAAGCTGGGAATTGAACAAAATCCATATGTTGTCAAAGACTTTTTTTTTAAAGTAAGCTTTCCTACACAGCCTAGAATGTCACATAAACCATTCAGTCCCATTTCTCCATTTGTTTTGAAAAACACAGCCTTTTCAATATATGCCTACAGAAAACAATTATGAAAATGAGGAAATATAACTATTATGAACTGACTCAGGTCCTGCCAAAATTCACGCTGATGCTGTAAACCCAATGGGATGATACTTGGAGATAGGGCCTTTCTGAACTTGAAGTTGTAAGGGCAGGGCCTACTCCAAGAGGACTGACGTCTTTATAAGAAGAGAAAGAGACACCAGGGCTCGCTCTTTCTTTCCACGCGCATGCACAGAGAAAAGGCCACGTGAGGACAACAGCTAGCCCCCTGCTAGCCGAGGAGAGGTCTCACCAGAAACCAACCATGATCTCGAACATCCAGCCTCCAGCACTGTAAGCGAATAGATTTCTGTTGTGAAAGCCCCCAGTCTGTGGTATTCTGTTATGGAAGCCCACGCATACTAAGACAGTGACCACAAAGAAGGAGGAGGAGCACTGCGTCCATACAGAAAGCAGTGTGAATGGCCCCCCTCAAGCAATATGGCCAGTTTACAGGTAAAGTCACATGGTAAACAGCGGTGTGGGGTTTTGAGGCCAGCACAGTCCACTTCCAAAGTCTGTGTCCTTAACCACCGGGGTGGAGGGGAATCGCACAAATGCCTCAGGACTGCTTTACAATAATATGCTTATTTAAAGTTCAAAGCAGTTCCATTTTCACTCCGTCAGTGGAGTCAGGAAAGGGAAACACCATGAATATCCCTTTATCAGGACGTTTTCAGCTGCAAGTACCAATGGGTGGACTAAATTGGCTCGGACAGTAAGGTCATCTTTCATTTCACTTAACAAGAATCCGGTCAAGGATTGGTTCAGATCACCACTACCATCGAGAAACCAGCCCTCTCCATGCTTCCATCCTATCATCCTTGTCATATTGGCTTGGTTCCTGAGTGAGTGTCCTCATAGTCGCAAGACAGCTGCTGCAGCCCCAGCCCTTCCTCCCACAACCATGTCCAAGGCAGGAAAAGGGGATCTATCCTTGAGCACCCATCTTTCTAGAGGAGGAAAACCTTTCTGCAGAGTCCCCTAGCTGGTTTTCCCTTTTGTCTCAGTGGCCAGAACTGGGTTACATGCCCACTTCTAGAACCGTCTCAGGCAAAAGGACTCAATGGATGGATGAAAAGTGACGGGAGCTTACTTCCCGTGAGTATCCACTTCCAGATACCTGAATAAAATTTGAGATCTGATTGCAAGGAAGAAAGGGACGTGGCAGTTGCATAGGGCACGTGGCAGTTGGACAGGTGATCAAGAACTTCAGCCGTAATCTTGTTTCAGGAAAACTTCACTTGTGAAGCCGCACAACTGAATTCACTTCAGAAATTCCTAGTCTCTACTGCCTTGCCCTGTGTCTTCACATGTCAGACTTTAAAATGATTTTGCTGCTGCCAGTGAGATAAGATGAGATGCTAAACTGCAAGGCAGGGTTGTTCCATTACAAAAATACTCCTGGTAATTAAAACATCTAATTACAGGTAGTCAGATCAGTGAGACTAGCAGGGCATATTTTAACTAGTAACTCAAGTGGGGGTTACTAAAGATGGAAAGATAGATAAATTGAAAGAGCCCTAGGCTTGACAAAGAAAAGGGCATGAAATCAATTTACATGTAAATTACTCCCAGTCAGAACTTCCCAGAAGGTGAGAGTTGCATAGAACACATTTTCTTTTGAGTTAAAATTCTTCCCAAAACCATCCTGTCTGCCTAAAAGTAGCTAGCCACGGATGTCAGTTTAGAATCTAATTGCGTGGGGTGGGGGGGAAAGGGGGAGAGGATATGCCCTTTTTCTTGCTAGTTTACAGGGAATGAAAAGTACACAGTATGTTTTCCTTTCATTAATAATCACTTCTCTTCCCAAGGTGGATTCATGTTCCACATCCTACACCACCCTACACAGGGAGAACAATTATAAGGCAAAGAATTGAATGGTTGGTATTACCATCTAGTTCATAGCTTGGAGCAATCTTTCCCCTGGGGACACTACATTCACTTAATTGAAGGAAAGAGCTAATGACAATAAAATGGTAAACACTGGCTCTGATGGCAATAGCTAACATTTCCAGAGCACTTCTTATCAGCGAGGCATTGTGAAAAGTACTTTCTTGTGTAAAACTAGGATCACAACCTGAGTTGCTATGTTTGCAATGAGGTAGGTCCCTCAGTTAGAATTTGACAGACAAGGAAACTGAAATTCAGAGAGGTTAAATAATAATATTGGCCGTCAGAGTACTTACGCCTTAAGTCTAACCCGATTACCAACAAGCCAATAACTGTAGCAAGTTGAATTGTGTTCCCCCAAAAGAAAAGTCCAAGTGCTAATTCCCACTACCTGTAAATGGGAACTTCCTTGGAAAAAGAGTCTTCACACATGTAATAAATGGAAGTGTCTTGAGATAAGAGGAGCCTAGATATTTGGATGGGCCCTAAGTCCAATGACAGAGGTGTTTGTAAGAAGAGGAGAAGGTAGAGAGAGATACAGAGAACAAGGCCACGTGAAGACAGAGGCAGAGATTGGGGTGATGTGGCCACGAGCCAAGGAACCCCTGGAGCCCCCAGGAGCCAGAAGAGGCAGGAAAGGATTCTCCGCTAGAGCCTTTAGAGGGAGCTTGGCCCTGCCATCACCTTGACTTTGGACTTCTGTCCTCCACGACTGTAAGAAAATAAACTTGGATTGTTTTAAGTCGTCCACTTCGTGGTAATTTGTTATGGCAGCCCTAGGAAAGGAATATAGTAATGACAGGTACATCGTTCTGGGCTTTGGTTTCCTCATCTGTAATGTGAGGGGTCTGGACTATACTAGCAGTTCGGAATGGGACACAGTGGCCCTGGGCCCATCTGTGAGGGTGGGGGGCTGTGTCAACCAGAGGTTCTCAACCAGAGGTTTTACACCCCAGGGAACCTTTGGCAATCTTTGCAGACATTTTTGGTTTTCACAACTGGGTGACAAAGAGGGTGGGTTATGCCTGGCATCTAGTGCATAGAGGCCAGGGGCCTTGCTAAACCTCATAGAACACGCAGGACGGCCCACCACAGAGAATTAGCCGCCTCAAAGTGTCAACAGTGCCGAGATGGAGAAGCCCTGCAGCGCACTGCGATAAAGTGCTTTTTACAGGCAATATCTTATTGAATAGGCACAGCCCCCCGCGAAGGCAGGTGTTATCAGAAGCATTTCTCCTAGTTTATAGACGAGTCCGTGGAGACTAAGAGAAGTCATTTCCCCAAGGCCGCGGAACCAGGAAGTAGTTACGTTGGGATTTGAGGTTTTGCTTTTGTTTTGTTACATATAGCTATATTCGGTCGATTAGAAGAATATCCCCATTCCGAAATTGTCCTGTCCTCCCTAATTTTTGTTATTGTAATACCCATTCTCAAGTGAAATGATGGTGTTGGTAGATGCTACTTTTTTGACTTAATGTCCTTTTGGTTTGTACAATAAACAGTTTGCAGTCCTATACCTTGCACCACATTTTCGTGGGAAAATCCACAGATCTGAGATCCCACAATTCTGGGAGGACGCCTGGAATGGGTTCTTTGTCCAGTTTCTTCTAAGTCTAACACTGCAGACATGTTTCTGTACCAGCTGGGCCTCCACAAGATCTTCTAAGACACTAACACCTCCACCCTGAGCATTTATTGGACCTGGGTTAGTGACCTGGACCGGATAATGTCTCTTTTGACCATCAACTCCATCGAGGCTTAGCAGTGATTATGCTATAAAGAAGAAATACAGATGGCTCGTATAGTACCTAATACCAAGAATTAACCACTAGTCAAATTTTGATTTTTGTTTGTTCATATTGTTTCATTCATTCATTCATTCATTCATTCTGTAGCAACCTTTTTCGGAGCGTGCGTTTATGTGCCTGACATTGTGTGAGGGCTGCCAACTTAGAGTCTGTCATTATGAATGACTCATTTAAGTTCAGGAAGAGAAGATAACGATAATAGTTCAAATGGATTGACTGTGCCATGTCTTCCAAGCAGATTACATGTATTTACTCATGTAATCTGTTTAACATCCTCTGAGGTAGGTACTGTGGTTATCAGCCATTTTACAGATAAGAAACTAAGGCATAAGACCTTACATACATTGCTGAAGGTCCTGGTAGAGACAGGATTTGAACCGAAATAACCTAATTCCAGAGTCCACAGTTTTAGCCACTGTTCTACACTATCTCTCTGTGCAGAAGGAATTACAACACAACATAATATGTGATTACATTTTTTTTGTGTGTGCTGTTACATCAAATTCTTGCGGCAGCCTGATGGAAAGGTACTGTTTTCATGATTCCCATTTTCCAGATGAGAAGACTGAGGTTTGGAGAAGTCATGTGATTGTCTCCAACCACCCAGCTCTGAAGAGGCATGAAAACTTTGCCATTAGCACGCTGAGTTTAAATCCTGGCCCTGTCACTTGCTGGTTGTGTGACCTTGGGCAAGTTATTTAAACCTTCTCAGCCTGAGTGTCCTCATCCACAAAATAATACAAAGCAATTCCTACTTCATAGGTTTATTGAGAAGATTAAATTAGAACAGAATGGGACAAAATATGGCCAATGGGCCAAATGTGTTCCACCATCTGTCTTGGTACAGCTGTGAGCTAAGAATGCCTTTTACACTTTTAAATGGTTGGAAAGAAATCAAAGGAAGAATAATATCTTGTAACACATAAAAATTATATGAAACTCAAATTTCAGTGTCCATAAATAAAGCCTTATTGGCACATAGCCATGCCCATTTTCACTTTGCCTCTGGCTGCTTTCACGCTAACAGGCAGATTGAATAGTTTGCCAAACAGACCGTATGGCTCGCAAAAGCTAAAATATTTACTCTCTGTCCCTTTACAGATAAAGTTTCCTGACCCCTGGATTAGATGACAAATGTAAAATCCATACCAGCTGCTCAATAACTATTATTATAAATCACAACAAATAGAATGATGTATCATTGAAATGTCCTGAGGATTTGAAGTCAGTGTTTAAAATTATAGTAAAGTTTGATAGAATTTCATTATTTGTAGGGAGAAGAAAAACTTTTTATCCACTGAGTGACTCAAAAGTCCAAAAAAATAGAAAATGTACACTTATTTATTAAATAGAACTGTAACAGGAACTAACAGCTTAATCCCCAAAGTCCATTATCTCTATTTTCCCCCAGCTGCCAGTTCTTATCAGCTGCAAATATGTACATTTGTGCTCTTGTTTATAAGCATTTCTATAGATTTTACATTTTTAAAGGCTGTATTTTCTTATGGTTTACCTCCAAATTAAAGGAAACCTCAATGTCAAAACAATGGGACAATAAATAAATGAGCTTGGATACGTTTAATATTCAATAAAAATCATATTCACTTCTGCCAGTGAGAATTAAGACTGCAGCAACACTGGAAAGTGGTTATAATATAATGATAATTGACAAAATACAATCTAGATTTTGTAGAAACACAGAATAAATATATTTGTATGTATATACAAATATTTTATTTGTATAACATAATATTAATGTAAAATATAATAAATAGATTCCAATGTTTATATATGTGTGTGTATATGTATATATGTGTGTATGTGTGTATACATATTTATATATGTTTACATATATGAACATTACAAATAAATATCCTCAAAAATGTTAATAGAAATTATCTTTGAGCCAAGGAGTAATTTTAATTCTCCTCATTATAAGTTTATACGCACCTATGTTTTTCAGCTTTTCTATAATGAGTATAAGATGTTTTCACATCAGGGGAAACATTAAAAGAAAAAGTCAGATACATAACTGTAGGATTCTATGATTCTAACTGAAAAAACTATAAGAAAAAACTATAAATGAATACACAAAACCAGAATTAGTTCATACACAGTAAAATTCAATAGGCCATGTTGTTAGTTTTCTATTATAATTTTAAAAAATAGAAAATTATATTGTTACAGGTCCCATATCTTTTCATTTGTTATTTTAAAATGATCATTCTATATATTTTACTCATAGAAATGTTTAAGACAATGTAGCTTTAAACAGAAATTTTAAATTATGCTCACATTCCACAATCTCCACATTATTGTAATACTTTTTTTCTGACACAGTTAACAATCAATTTACACTTACCGACTATGTATTTGTAAAACACTCTAACTCTTGCTACTAGCTCGACAAGTCTTGCCCCATATTGGAAGCAATAAGAATGCTTTGTAAGTGACCAGTTGTTACACTTCTGAACCAAATCAAACCAGTTTTTCCAGCTTATAAGTAAACTTTTAATTATGCAAATAAAGTACAACTTAGAAATTAGGGCAGGAGAGGAAATGCTGACTAATTAATCCAGGTGAACATAATGTTATCTTTCCACGTGAGCATGTATTTCACCAACCAGGTGATATTAAAGTGAAAAGCAGGCAGGTGTATCGAACAACATAATTAAGGGCCTCAATAACCAGCTCAACTAAAACATAAAAGAATTTGGATTTTTTTTACACTGATCCATACCTTGAGTTGAACTTACCATACTCTAGAATCTCAAGTTAAAAAGAGTCATGTTCATCAGTGTTTACAGAGAATTCCTATTTTTCATACTATTTTTAATATCATCATGGATTACTGCTTAAACAAACACATATATGTGCATTAAAATGTTAACAGTTATTATTGCTGCATGGTAGGATTTCAGGTGATTTATCCATTTTCCTTTTCTATATTTTTCTAATTTTCTTCTACGAACATGTACCATGTTGACAAGAAGTTAAATGACATAAAAATGAAATAATTCATGTAACCATTTAATTCATTCAGTTATGCAGTACGGATTGCGCTGGCTACTCCCTCACCTGGTTCCTCTCTTGAGGAAAAAAAGGCAGACAACCAGGTAGCAAAACCAATAGGGTCCACCCTGAGCATTTTAGGGAGCAATGGATAAATGACCTCTGTCATGCGGAGTGTCATGCGGGGTCTCAGCTCCCACTCCTCACATAAGAACGCAGATATTGTGAGGCCAAAAAGGAACACCCACGGAGCCATAGACAGGAGAGTCATACAACTATAGTCTCATTGGCAGCTGGGTTGAAGACACAGGAAACAGGATCCACATGACCTGCAACCTGCTGTCCACTTCTCTGTCAACCAACCAACCTCACTTACTAGCTGCAATCCGCTGTGCTAACTGCAATCCGCACTTGCTAGCTCAGCCACCATCTTCTTGCTAGCCCCCCATTTGCCACTAGCGTAGCCATGGCAGTTATATTAGTGGCCAATGGCTCACTGGTGACAGCTGACGGCCAACTAGCCACAGCTGATGCCCATCCAATCACAGTTGATGGCCATTGACTACCCGAGTGAGCACCTTTCCATGTGAGGGCGAGAGCCTGGAAACTGCACTGCTGGCTCTGTCCCCACAAACTCATAAATGGGAAAAGCATTTTGCAAAGCACAAAACCATAAAAAACTAAGGTGCTAGTAGTCTTATAGGCCTAAGCAGGCCCTTGTTCTTTCCCTGGGTGAGTGGCAACAGGTGGGCAAACCACAGCTTTGCCAATGGTTGGATATGTGCCTGCTGGTGGGTCACTCACTGTCTGGGTATCAACTCTGCCAAGTGTTGAGAAAGTAACCATAAACAATGTGTGTGCTTGGGCCGGCCATGCACCAATGGCGATTTGTTGATGGAGCCTGAAATTGAGATTTCATAAGATGTTTATGTTTCAAACTACTATTCTTCACTTGATTTTTTGTTTGCCCAGCTATTTAAAACTAAAAAAACCATTCTTAACTCATTTGGCATACAAAACAGGTGGCGGGACAGTAGTCTGCTGACCACAGTTCTAGAATTCTCTAGTAAAAGATATTAAAAGGATGGCAGAAGTCAATGGGAGGGGAAGGGTCTCCAAGCGAGGGTTTCCCAGGGTTCATCATTTATGTACAACTATCACCATTTTTTGCTAAGTCTGAGTATTCAGTATTTTTACTTAATACATAGAAAACAATTCAACTCTTGTTTTTTAACATGTAAAAATTTACTTTAAAAGGAAATGGTATATACCAATGTTAAACCTAGTATCAGTTATCATAAATAGAAAGTAATGGTACAAATAAATTTTTTTTTAGATTAAATTCTTGTTACCATGTTTTCCCAAAAATAAGACCTAGCTGGACCATCAGCTCTAATGCGTCTTTTGAAGCAAAAATTAATATAAGACCCGGTCTTATTCTACTGTAATATGAGACCAGGTAATAATATAATACAATACAATACAATACAATACAATACAATACAATACAATACAATACACCTGGGTCTTATATAATATATGTAAAACCGGGTCTTATATTAATTTCTGCTCCAAAAGTTGCATTAGAGCTGATTGTCCGGCTAGGTCTTATTTTCGGGGAAACACAGTAGACTTGCTAAAGGCTCAGCCTGAGGCCTGCTGCCTCTGTTGAACGGGAGGAAAATTAGTAAGTGTGGAAAGGCATTAAGGATCTATTAGTACCAAACAGATATTTTCCTCAATGTAATCAGACGAGTGAAGGTGAACCCTTCCATTGTTGAATAGCACAGCCTCATATCACCTCAATTACCTAGCATAGGAGCTAAACTCACCCCCTAGAGCCCATTCCTCCCATTCCTAGCTTTGGGAAAACTGACATTGCATATTCCATCTCAATGGGCATTCAACTGTTCTGGGATCTCCTAAGACTTTCCTCAATTCTTGTGTATTGAACGAGAAGCAAGTTTACTTTTCTTAGGACTAAAGTTTGCTTCTCAGTAATTTACCTGAAATGGAAATACAGTCCGTGAGTGTCAGAGCACATGAGGTCAGAAAACCTCACTGAGTGTGTCCAAGAGAACAAAACCAGGACTGTCTTCAAGGACAAAAGGAGACCTTCTAATTAGCTTTGTTGTTGTTTGGGGGAAGATCATATCTATCCCGAGGCTTAGAAAATTCATTTGCAACCTCATTCCTGTGAGGTTTTGGGTTCCTTCCATATCTACTCTCCAGCTTTGGGGCTTTAGAATTGAATTTACTGTTTGGGAGGTTCTCTATTTCAATTGGAGGGCCAAAGAATGCCTTTTCCCCCCTCCTCTAGGCCGATGAGATTAAATTAGTATTTAAATGTTGTGTGAAGTTTACCAACATTTTCTACTCTTTATTTTTGCTATTGGTTTAAGAGCAAATTTTTATCTTGTTCTTTTACACCACAATTGCTACAAGGAATTCTAGGTTGTAATTTTGCTGTTATGTCAATTGCATGACTTCAGTAATAAAGCCCAGTAAATAGTATTTATTTCCTTCCTCTGCCTTGGAAACTGATTCCTTTGAAAAGAAATGCAGAAACTAATGAAAGCAAGACCCAGTATCTGCCTAGATCTCGCTGATCTGATTTTAAACCAGTCCGACAGAGGAAGAAGAGATAAAATGATGCAAAACTACTAGTCAAACATTCTTGGCTGTTTCTTATGATCCAGAAGGGACGTAGATAATATGTCAAGGGAAAATATATTCCTCTGATTAAAGTCACAATAACATATTATGTATAATAACATAGGGAGTATACATGGCTCAGATTCCAGAAATATTAGAAATTGGTGGCTCAGCAACATAAACCACCTGGAGGGACCGCTGTGCTGGATGGGGGGTTGGGAAAAGCTTGCCAATTGCAGACTGAAGTTAAACAGAAGCCTAACTTAATTTTTATTCTTGGGTAAAAGAAGTGTATTATGTACTTGCAGCCGAGAGGGATACAGAAAACCCTAGACAGGCGCGACTGAATGGCTCAGTTGGTTAGAGCGCGAGCTCTCAACAACAAGGTTGTCAGTTCAATTCCCGCATAGGATGGTGGGCTGCGCCCCCTGCAACTAAGATTGAAAATGGCAACTGGACTTGGAGCTGAGCTGTGCCCTCCATAACTAGATTGAAGGACAACGACGTGGAGCTGATGGGCCCTGGAGAAACACACTGTTATACAATATATATATAAAAAAAAAAGTGAAATCTATTGAAAAAAGAAAAGAAAAAGAAAACCCTAGAGAACAATGCCTAAAACAAGATTTTTTTCCATTAAAAGCTACGTATGTGGTCTAAGTGTATTTTCTGTCTTCTTCTCTGCTTTGCAGACGTGACTGACCTCACTGCTGAGATGACCAAGTCCTAAGCAGCAAGATGGAAGAAGGGACAGAGGAGAGCAAAGCTACTCATCTGACTCTTGCCCCTTCTAGTTACATACTATTGGCCAGGACTTAGTCACATGACCTTACCCAAACTACAGGGAAGCTTGGAAATACAGTCGTTTTTTCTCTGGGTGGAAATTTTCAGCCCAGCTGAAATTTCTATTATGTGGGAGAGACACATAAAAATCTTTATTTTTTAAAGATTTTAGTTAAAAATATAGCTAACATGGGGTGGCTGGTTAGTTCAGTTGGTTAGAGTGTCATGCTGGTAGCACCAAGGTTGCCGGTTTGATCCCCCACATGGGCCACTGTGAGCTACGCCCTCCTTAAAAAAATAAAAAATAAAAAAATAGATAAAAATATAGCTAACATACAATATTACATTAGTTTTGGGGCTACACCATAGTTATTCAATATTTATATACCTAAAGAAGTGACCACCATGATAAGTCAATCAACCATCTGACACTGTACCACGTTATCACAATATTATTGACTATATTCCCCATGCTGTACATTACATCCCCATAACTTATTTGTTTTATACCTGGAGATTTGACCCTCCTGTTTCCCTTCACCTTCCCCCCATCCTCGCCTTTAAAAATTTTCAATTACAGTTGACATTCAATATTATTTTATATTAATTTCAGGTGTACAGCATAGTGGTTAAACATTTATATATTTAAGAAGTGATCCCCCTGACTAGTGTAGGACCCACCCGACACTATACATAGTTATTACAATATTATTGACTATATTCCTTACTCTATACCCTGCATACCCCTGATTACTGCGTAACACCAAATTTAATCCCTTTCCTTTCCCCCACCCCCAACCCTCCTCCCATCTGGCAACCATCAAAATAGTCTCTGTATCTATGAGTTTGTTTCTGTGTTGTTTGTTTGTTTATTTTGTTCTGTAGATTCCACATATAAGCGAAATCACATTGCATCTGTCTTTCTCTGTGGAACAGACAGGATCTTGAGGGATAATGGGAAGTTTCTACCAAAACAAAGTTGTCTTTCTGGATTTAGCCAGACTTTTAGGAGTGTAAAGAAAACATTCATTCGTTCATGCAATTGTTTCACTAGACAAATATTTATTGAGCACCGACCATGGTGCCAGGTACAGCCCACAGACTGAGCTACATTGGTACATAAAATACAACTTCCTGTCCTTATGGAGCTTACATCCTTGCAGGGAGGGAAAACAATAAATATAAGTAATTAAATTACATAGTATATTAGGAGGTATAAATTATTATAGCAGAAAAGAAAAATGAGACGGGTGTGTGGAAGTGAGTGGGGGTGGTTGCAATGTTATCCAGGTGGTCAGGCCATGGTGTCATTAAGAAGGTGACAATTGTGCAAAGCCCTGAAGAAGGTGAGGGCGTGAGCCTTCAGCAATCTGGGGAAAGAGGCTCCTAGGCAGAGAGAACAGCCAGTGCAAAGGTCCTGAGGTGGGAGCATGACTGACGCAAAGAAAAAGGGAGGCTAGAGTTGGCTGGAGCAAAAGGAATTTTGAGATGAAGTCAGAGAATAGGACGCTAGTTCATCTTGGGTGGGCTCGTGTGACTACTATGAGTACTTTGGCTTTCCTTTGAGTGAAATGAGAGCTTTTATAGTGTTTGGCATGGTAGCATTCTAAACACATAGAGTTTATAAATAAATAACCATACCTAAACTGGGGGAGTGGGCCAAAATGTCATAACTTCTGGGGTGGATGATTCCAAATTTGGAGATCACTGGCTGGACCTATTTTCTGCAATTATGTAAGAAGAGCTGAGACATAAAGGCATTCTACTGGATGAAATTTAACTCCTCATCAGAAAATTTTGTTTATGAGCAATACCAGGCCACCACAGGTAGCAGTCATCATTCCATTCGCTAACAACTATTAGGAACTCACTATGACTGGCGGCACTGAGCTAAGTAAGCCCTTATTTGGGTTCACCTGTTGCACCCGTACAACCATTCAATTGTTATGCTCTATTTTACAGAAGAGGAAACAGAGAGGTCAAGTGTCTTGCCCAAGTCACACAGCTAGCAAGTGGCGAAGGTAGGGTTGAACCCCAGGCATGTGTAGAGCCCACACTCTTCACACTATGCCAAACTGCCTCTGAGATGATGGATGCTTGGTGTGGCGTGCAAACCAAAGGAGCCAAGAAATGTATTCACAGTGGCATTTACTTAAGTCCACTCAAGTGCTGATCTGAGTAGCCAAGTGCCTTTCTGGTCTATAAATCTTGATGGTAATATGATTAGCTGGTCCATCATCCAAGAATTTTCGTGTAGAACTAGACAGGTCCATGAGGGTCATGATGATGGTCTCATATCCGCTGGTCATGCTGGCAGGACTGCTGGCACGTGCCCTGCAGTGTGTGTCACATTTAAGTCAAGCCTCTTAAAGCTACAGTATCCTTTGTCCTGTGCCTTGCTACTTACACATGGCTACTGGTGCTACGTCCAACTCAAATGCACTACAGAATAACAAGCAAGGGCGTGATCTTGGGCTAGGGAAGACCTGCGTTTGGATTTCAGCTTTGGCACATCACAGCTGACTGATTCTGGGCAAGCTGCTTAACCTCTCTGTGCCTCAGATTCCTCAGTGTGGTTCCTACCTCAAGCATTCTGGGGAAGATTAAACAAGATCATGCATGTAAACAGCACACAGTAGTTGCTCCCTAGATGTTTGCTATTACTACTTCTCAACTTAATGTAACCTGTCTACTCTTTTCCTGTAAAACCTGAGTGGTAACCAGAAAAGTACGTAAGTCAAGTTACAATCCAGGAATATTTGTGCTTCAATAACTTGGAATGCTTTCCCCCCACTTCATACAGCCAGTTCTGCTCTAGTGCTTGTTTTGAAAACACAAATTTGTTTCAATGTGATTGATAATATATTAGGATGCAATTCAGGCATAACCTGGATTTGCATTTGCTTCTGTGCTAGTTCCTTTGCAAGAAACACAGATGAATGCTGAAAACTGCACCCAGGTGAATGAGACATGTAGGGTACACAAAACACACAGACGCACATCTAAATACCTTCCATTTACCTTTTCACCTGGTGTTATGAGCCACACCCATCCACACCTACTGTTAAACTTTCTGAAATCAGATAACACTTTTCCCACCACTGCACAGTAACTGGCACCTTCAACCCTTCCAATGCCCACGTCCACAGCGAACTTGAGGTCTTTTCCAAGGTCAAGTGCTATATATTATAGTACATATATACTTCTTAGCAATTCAATACGTGTAAAACTGTGCCGCCATTTTTATTAGGTTCCTATCTGTCCTTCAATGTGTCACTGATGACGTTTTTCCATATGTCCTGTGGTTTGTATTTTGCAGATTTGGAAAACACAGCAATTTTTAGGAATGCACGTGTCACCTTACAGAACTGACTGTATTACAAATTACATGCTCATTGTAGAAACTCTAAGAAAAGGATAAGAAAGGACAGCAAACCCACCCATAGCTCCACCCCTCAGCAGAAATCAGGTTCCCTAACTTGTTTTCTCTGCATCTACACACAACCACACACACACATACACACACACAAACACAATATACACAATCACACACACATACACTTTTCTAGCCCCCTACCTGTTTAAATGCAACAATATGCATTCCATGCATTAAATCTTTACCTATATCTTTACTTTTATAGGTTGTACCATATTTCATTGCATAGATGGACCACAATTTGTGTTTAAAAAATAACTGATATTAGGTTTTATTTTTAAATCTCAAAAAGAATTCATTTGATGTAAATAAACTCAGACATCATAGCTTTCTATCACGTAGGGAGGATAGGTTTCCCATACTCTCACTCCAACCATCCATCTGGCAAATATTTACTGAGAACCCCTTACGTGCTGGGCTCTGAGCTAACCTGAGGACTCAACAGAGGGCAGGCAAGACGGGCACAGAAGCAGCACCCAACAAGACAACGTTATAATAAGGGAGAAAGACAGCAATCAAATAACCTCACAAGGCAATATAAAATTATAGGATATAGTAAGTGCTATGTAGGAAATGTACAATTTGCAATGAAATGCTACCACGGGAGACAAAGGGTGTGTGTGTCTGTGAGTGTGTGTGTGTGAGTGTGTGTGTGTGCGCGCGGGCCTCCCTAAAGCTGATGCTGCCTAGGTAAGAACACTGGCTTGAACCATGACGCACATTCTTCCTGTTTGATTTTTCCACAGTGTACACACTAATTTCTTTTTCTTTTCCAGAAATGGAACCATGCTTATTAATTTATCTAACTTGCCTCTTTTTGCCTAACAATATACCCAAGGCAGCTTTCCAGGCCATACGGCACAGTAGGGAGACCCTGGCTTCTAGATTCAGAAAGGCCTGGGTTCAAATCTACCTCTCTGTCTTTCAGTAGCTCTGTGTTCTTGGGTGAGGTCCATAACTCTGTCTGTCTTAGTTTCTTCACCTGTAAAATGGGAATGGTAGAAGGGTTGTTGAAAAGATTAAAACAAGATGGTGTATGTAACGCTCTCAGCATTCAGCAAATGTTAGATATTAGATTAATGGCTGCATGGTATCAATTTGTTGAAATCAGGATTTCTCAATCTCAGTAGTACTGACATTTTGGTTCAGATAATTTTTTGGGTGTGGGGGCTGGGCTGAGCATTGCAGGATGTTTAGCAATATTCCTGGTCTCTACCCACGAGATGCCAGCAGCAGTATCCTAGTCTCGCCAACCAAAAATGTCTCTACACATTGATAGATATCCCCCGGGGTGGCATGGGGGGCTGGGGACAAAAACCACTGCTTAAAATATACACATAAATTAAAAAATATACATATGTCCATACACCTATATAATATAAAATATAAAATATGTACTTATGTATTTAAATAAAATTTAAAATATGTTATAAACACACACATTTGTATTTATAATATATAAATACATATGAATCTAAAATATGTATATAAACATATATAAAAATATGTATTTAGTTATAATTAAGGAAATCATTGATGAGGACAGTAAAAGTTAAAAAGCAAACAAAAAGACACATATATAAAGGGAACAATCTAAGGAAACAAAGGGCAGTCCAAAATGCAAGCAAATGTGGTTTGCTTTCTAATTTCCACCGAAGTGAAATGTGGACCAGATGGGGTAAGGGATGAGTGGACTCCATAGAGGAATGCAGTTTGCTTTGGGGAACGTAAGCGCTTGTGCTCTTACATGGGTAGGAGAAGGAGGAAGGATGGCTAAAATGGTTTCCTGGTCAATGATCTCTTGGTAGAGACACACAGGGGCAGGTTTGGAAACACTATGGGAAGAAAAGTACACTCGCAGCTTCACAACCCACTTTCAGTTAAAATCAATCTCACTTTCCCCTTTAAACAAAAGATGCAGGAAGCATCAACCAGGGCAGCTCCCCAGGCTGAACAATGGGTTTGAGTCATTCTTTTCCTCTCCTTATCCCTTGTCTGAGTTTTCCATTCACAGTGACAGAGCCGGGCTCACTGGCTGAAAAGGGCTGCTTGGCAGGGAGACTGAGTGAACGTGAAGACGCTTTGGTCTGTCTTGTTGAACTGAAAAGCATCAATAATAACATTTACTCGGAAGTTGTGGACGCCATGCCCTGTCTGACAAGCATCACATGACCTGGCTCCTTCCATCCCCATAGAAAGCCCAGAAGATAATGTGGTTATTCCTACTATACAGAATGGGGAAATTGAGACATAGATAGGAGAAGTACCATGTTTCCCCCAAAATAAGACCTAGCCAGACTATCAGCTCTAATGTGTCTTTTGGAGCAAAAATTAATGTAAGACCTGGTTTTATATTACATTATATAAGACCCGGTCTTACATTATATGATATGATATGACATGACATGACATGACATTATATTATATAGATTTGGTCTATTATATTAAAATAAGACCAGGTCTTACATTAATTTTTGCTCCAGAAGATGCATTAGAGCTGATGGTCCAGCTAGGTCTTATTTTCGGGGAAACACGGTGACAGAATTCACAGCTTGCAAGGGACAAATCTGGGATCTGAACCCAGGAAGGCTGCCTCCAGAGCCCACGCTTTCCCCTAGACCAGTGGGTCTCACAGGTGGTGGGGTGCGAAGGATACTGCTGAACCTCCTACAATGCACAGGACGGGCCCCACCCCAAATTATTCAGCCCCAAATGTCAAGCGTGGCTGTTAAGAAACCCTATTCTAGACTTTCAAGAAATAAGACTATCCTTCTTCCAGAACTCTTAACATTGGTTTGTCTTCGAAATTACAAACAACACATGCTAAATGGCAAAACAGAAACAAGATAGATGTTTTATAGAGGAAAACCTATAAGATTTTTCTCCATAGTCCCATGCCCTGGGGTAAACCTTATGAACAGTTTAGCATATTTTCATCTTCTTTTACCTAACAGACATTTGTTAGCCTATCTGCTCCTCTACTGATCTCTTTTTTTCCCCTTGTCAAATACAGAAGCCATATATAATTTTCTGCGTATCTTTTCTTCAGTCAGTGCTGAACTCCAAACCATTTGGAAGCCTTTGCACCTGCTTTCTCCCTTGCTGGAATATTCTTCTCCAGGTATCTACCGGTCTGCATCCCTCTGTTTTAAGAGCTGAGTAGTCCTTGATTTCCCTGTGTAACTAGTTCCCTCCTCCATCCCCATCCTCACCTGCTTGACTTAATCTTTTAGTCCTCGCCTCTAACATCTGGGTGGACACTTACTTGTTAACTTGCTAACTGGTTGTGTCCTCCCTAAATGTCGGCTCCATGGTGGCAGACGTTGTGGGTCTTTTATAACACTGTCCCAGCACCGAGAGCAGAGCCTGGCACACAGTAGGCACCCAATAAGTATTTAATAAATGGATAAACAGATTAAAAACATGGAGATATCATGTGTATCCTTCAAAGTCCACACAAATAAAACTGTATGTTATTCTCTTTCATGGCTGAAAAATATTCATTTCACTAGTCCCAAGGTGATGGGAACTTAAGTTATCTCCATCTTTTCTTTTTTTTGGGGTGGGTGGGACACTTTTATGAATCATGCCATAATGAGCATCTTCTACAGATGTCTGTGTACATGCGTGTAGGTATTTCTAAAGTTAAATTACCAGAAGTGGAATTGTGGATCAAATCTAAACTTTTGGTCAGAGTTGCCACAAATTTGAACTCCAAAGGTACAATGTCCTTTTTCCCTGTTTCCTCATCAACACTGGATAATTAGAACTCATATTAATTGGACATTATGTTCTAAGATCTTTACATTAGCCAAGTTAATCCTTAGAAAAATCCAAAATAATAGTAAATATTTCTATAGGACTTATATGCTAGACACTGTTCTAAGTGTTTTATGTATATTGTCTCATTTAATCTCTGTAACATCTCTCTGAAGTAGGTACTGTTGTTATATCATTTTATAGATGAGAAACTGAGGCACTAGATAGTAAGTCCAGTAATTTCTCCAGGATCAGGCAGCCAAAATGTGGGACAGCTCAGACTAAACCAGAAAGTCCAAGTACAGAGCCCACACTCTTAACTACACTGCTATCCTGCTGCTTCATGGGGTAAGAACAATGATTATCCCCATTTTACAGAGAGAAAAACTAAGGTACAGAGAGGCCAAGAAACTTGACCAAGGGTATTATCA
Organism: Rhinolophus hipposideros; assembly: GCF_964194185.1. NCBI lineage: Eukaryota > Metazoa > Chordata > Mammalia > Chiroptera > Rhinolophidae > Rhinolophus > Rhinolophus hipposideros. The sequence goes on along the minus strand of NC_138068.1, from coordinate 8,064,520 downwards.
GTACTTTTGTTTTCAATTACGTTTTTTATCAACAATCTTTTTAATTGTTGCAAACATAATGGGTAAAAAAGAAATTTTGTGGTTTTACTATCCGAGGGTAACTCTGTTTCTTTTCCTGTTTTTTTAATTTGACAACAATATATACTATTATTTGGGTAAGGAGAATTTCTCAACTAAAAAACATATGTCCTGTTAAAAAATAAATGTCTGTAAAACATGAGTTCTTCTGCCATCAACATCTGACTGATTAAAATAAATCCGGACTCTCTTTACTCCTTAAATGCCTCTTAAAATGAATTCTTTGTTAATGTCCAAGAAAATTATTTTTGAGAGGTAAACCATAGAAATATTTGAATTTACAAGTTTATGCAACATGGGCTCCTGGATTGGATCATAACAAAGATAACAGTGGAAAACCTAGGAAAATCCATGAAGCCTGTTTGGTTACTAGGATTGCGCCAATGTTAATTTCTTCGTTTTGACAAACGTACATGGGTTTGTAAGATGGTACCAAAAGAGGCAGGGGGCTGACAGCTCCTCTGTATTAACTTGGCAACTTTTCTGTAAATCTAACATTATTCCAAATAAAAAGTTTCAAAAAGAGTGTTTAATGCTACTTTTTGGGTCTGTAAACACACTTCCAATGTGGCTTCGCAAACATGGGAAACACCTGGCTACGGCCACATTTGCATAAAAAGAAAATAAAAGAGAAAAAGATCGCTGTTATCCTTCTGTTGGACAAAAGGGTATATTTAGCCTCAGATTTCTTTGTGTGGTGACCTTTGCATTCTGAAACGAGTTACAGGTTTATGTGGAAGAATGTAAAGCAAAAGGAATCAGGAAGTCGATGGGGTACCACTTTCCTGTCATGTTTTACTTGTTTACGGGAAGCAGCGTCATCAAGAGGAGAGATTTTGTTAGATTAATGTTGGCACAACACATTTCTGAGGTCTGGTGGCAGGTGTGCATGGACTCGCACCATCTCCCCAACCAAAGCCCTTGAAATTCCTGTGTGGAATTTCAATCGCACAGTTTATAATAGGAATAATAATAATAATTTATACATTCACATGTAAATATAATACTTATCTATTATTAAAGTATAAATCATAATTATTATTTTAGTTGAATTATTATTTTAATGCATGCTTCGTCTGGCTATTTTGATCTAAGATAAATGACTTATTTTGTAGACAGTACAGAAGTTTTTCTATGCCTCAAACATAATCTAAGAGAAATTTTGGAAAGTAAACCACATTCTCCGACCCATAACTTCATATTTGCTTCTCTTCATGGCAAACATTGGAAATGTGAACATCTGTTTGTCTTTTATTTGTCTTCTGACAAATGTAGCATTTTCGAGGCAGATAACAAAAAGGCCGATGTTCAGAGAATTCTGGCTATCTTGCTCACCCACTATCCCAGGACCTCATATGGTGTCTGGCACATAATTGGTCCTCATATTTGGAGAGTGGATGAATGAAGAGAGAAACTTCCATAACGTTTTTACATTCAAGAACTTCAGCAAGAACAAAAGCATATTCTCTGCAGGAAAGCCAAAGCAACGTATTTGATAACGTGATTAAAGGAGAGTACTTGCTGCCTTTGATATTCATTTTCTGGGAATAGACTATTGTAAATCCTTTCCAAGTCAATAATTAAGAGTAAGTTATGTTATTTCCCACTTATCATTCAAATCTGACAATGCTTGACTTCGCAGAAATATTCAGATGCTCACATTTTGTTTTCATTCACGAGACAAATGCATGGGTGGGGGGTTGGGACGGGGGAGAGAGTTAGTTGGGCTTCTATTCAAATGACATTTTAAAACGGGAGCATATGTTTCAAGGAGTAATTAGCGATTGTTTAATATAACGACCCTGCAGGCTGGAAAGGCTGTAGGTCAGAATTGTTAACAGGCAAAGCAATGAAAAATAGTAAAGCATTAGCAGATAGCATAAATAGTCAAATCTGACCTTCAAAGGTCAAGAGAGAACGAAATAATTTGGTCACAGCACTGGCTGATTTAAATCAATGCAATCCCAATTTCCTTTTTTGCTGGTTTGCCTTTGGTATTCCATGGTCTAGTACACGCCAGGAGTCAGAAGAAAGAGAGAGGGAGCAGGGTAGGGTCCCCTCAGCGATATAATTTTACTAAATGTGGGTGGTTTCAAGAGGAAAAAAAAGCCAGAAGTATTTCGGGAAGCAAATGAAATTATTTAAACAGAATACCATTGTTGTTCCTCTACTTCTTGGTTTTGTTTCTCTAAGAATGATTTATGATGGTAACACCAATATAAATACATAATTAGCTATGAAGCATTTTGTATCTCACGTTTCCCACATTGTTCTCATTTGTAGGCCTCTTAGATTTTAAAAATGATAGCCTTATCCTATAAAAGTGAAAATCAGCAAAATCTGTAAACTGCAGGACCAAATGATAAGCTTTGATCTTCAAAAAAAAGTTAAAAAAAAAAAAGATCTGAATTCTTTCAGATTTCCATTCAAAGCAAAAATTTTTAATTGAATTATTCCCTCCATCTTGACGACTTCTATTTTTCCATAGAGGATTACTCTTCTGTGAATGTCTCCCATGGAGATAACATGTGGCTGTTCAAATGTATTTTTTAAGGTAATACACTGACATCCAGTTTTGATCAGGAAAAACACATTTAAAGGGGGGGAAAAAAAAACCAACTTCTTTCAGTGATGACAAAATCACTTTAAGACCCAGGGGGAACTATGCCTCAGTGACAAAACAAATTTGCCACAAATCATTGTACAAAAGAACAGCGGGATCTGAGCCTAAACTCGGGGACTGCTCCTATTCATCGTTCATTTGTTTTGGAAACTCCACCCTCCTCCTGCCATGTTCAATATCTAATTGGCATTCTGACCCTTCAGATAACTCAACATCTGCTGCTCCGTGCATCTCGGAAACCCTTTGTTCCCTGCAGGCGGAGTTTAAGAGGCTCTCTTTGCCGACACACAAGATTCAGATATGCCATTGTGCACACAACTTTGGGCGCTGAATGGGAACACAACTTGTGCAGGCCAATAGGAAAAACTGAGCCACCCTCCTCATACTCTGACTGAATCATAGTCAACAGATGAAAAGTTACGAATGGCTGAAGGAGAGGGCAGTCAATTAACCAAGCCATTCAAAGCTTCGTTTTTTAAATCAGCAGTTACACGTGAGGCTCCCATCCACCCATCTATTTGTACTTTGGCTGGTTTATACACTTTGGCTTGGGTAACCTTTGCTGTCCACTATTTCGAGCCAACGTCTGCACTAAAGTATTAATTGCCTAAATGAATTATGTGGCTATAAACTGGGATGTTTAGGGAGAACTATACAGATGTCTGATTTTCTAACATGATTTCATGGAATCCAAGGCACCAGAGACTGTAAGTTGCATAATTATTCTATGTACCACTAAGAAAGAAAACCTTTAATTAACGCATAGCGTGCCTTTGATCCTGAGACACAGATCTAATATCAGAGATGCAAAAATGTGGACAAATGCGCATCTGGGAATGATGTCATGTGGTAGTATGTGGATAACTGAGCACAGTTTTGTGGGAGACATTATACAATTTACGTTTCTGCAATTTACTGAGAAACTTACCACCCATTTCGGCTGTTTTCCTTTCCCTTGGTGACAATGTGCTGCTAAGGGATATCCAATGGTTGTCCCTTACCCTTCAGTTTTGGTGCTGATCTAAAGAAGGTCCCCTCTAAAACTGTCTCCCCCACGCAACAGTCCCTTGTGCCACTTGCTGGGCTGTGGTCCACGGGCCACAAGTCAGAATTGTATGTATGGGCAACCGGTTTCCTTTTCTTATTTTACTTGACGGTTTGGTTTTGGGTCAGGAGGATAATGTTTAATTATCTTCTGGGAAGAATTAAGACCCACAAGGAGGTGAAAAAGGTTTAGGTCCTTTTGAAAGTGAAAGCCATACTTCTCCCACAAATAACTGCACTCAGAAGTTGTCTTAAGTTTTGGATCAGCCTGGAAGATTCTACTGCTAACAGCTGAAGACGCGGGAGAAGCCACAAGAAGGGCACGGGCTCCAAGCCCCAAGGAATTTCGGGCACCTTAAGGAAAATGAAGAACCTGATTTGTTTTTCTTTCTCTGGTTTCAATGGTTGTGAGGGGCGTTGTGGTGTTTTGGTTCAAATCTCTGCTCTGCTTCTTTCCAGCGAGAAGGTTTTTGGGCAAATGTTTGAATTCATGAAAAATGGGAGTAATACTCACCTCACAGGACTAAATGATTTCATGCACATAAAGGGTTTATCTCAGTGATTTGCATATATTATTAATTGTGCCATGAACTGTGATAACAATTATGCTTGCTGTTAGACACAGCCCTTTTGACCCAAAGTTGAAAAAAAATTTCCTGCTGGTTCCCAAGCAGATGCAGTGTTGTTCTCTTGCTATAGTCTGGAATTTCTCTGATTTCTAAAGAAGTAAACGATCACTATTGTTGTTAAAATTATTATTAATGATGTGCTTTTCTTTCATTATTTCTGCCCATTCTTCCTTCAAAACTAAGCCAGCATTTTTCTACATGAGCTACAATAACTGACAATTCCTAGGCAAAATTTCTACCTGTGCTTTTCTCCTATTTCTAAGACATGTCCAAGAATATTATTTCCTAGAGCTCTTACTGTTTGAATGCCAGTCTTTTTTTCCTACTGAGTTGACATGGTAAACAATCAATGATGGTTTGTATCCATCATTGTCATCTTTAGACTGTATCATTATTTGCCAGAATTTCTGAACAGGAGGAAACATCCGGTTATCAGAGATTTTGCTTCAGCTGGACACTTCTATTAGACTTTTCTGCGTGCTAACATGAAGATGAGTGGGACATAGTCTCTGCCTGGGAGAAATGCACTGTAGCGAGAGCCAAAGCCCCAACACAGCTATTTAATTTCTTTGCTTTTCAAAGACCTTTAAAATATGTCATTAGTTGTCAAGCAAGCACTTCTGGAACTAAGGAGAGGCAGAAAATTTAAGTGGGCACTAAGAAACTCAGTCATCAAGATAAATGATATTTTAATGCAGTGTTTTGATTTGCCCCTTTCTAGCTACGAGGCTTTGGGTGAGTACCTTTTGTGTCTCAGTTTCCTCATGTGTGAAATGGGAGTAGTATTTACTTCAAAGCGTTGTTTGAGGATTAAATGAGGCAATATTTACAAAGCTCAGTACCTAAGAAAAATCCACGATAAACAAAATTTCAAAATTTTAGATAAAGCCTGGATCAGTGAGCAAGATTTCACGGAGTAAGTTTCAAAAAAATCCAAAGGGGTCATTTGGAGCTAAATAACTACTCTTTGACAATAATTATGATTCAAATAAGAACAGGACAGTAAGGCTTGTGAAAGTGGAAATGTCCTCTTTCCTTTCATCTCTCTCTTGTTAGAAAGTGGACACTAGTCGGGGCATAGAATCTAAAATTTGGTTGCCTTTTATTTGAAATCTGAGTGAGCTGGGTGACTTTGGGACAGTAACTTAATCTCTCTGAGGTTTTGTGAGGATGATATATGATCATGCATGTCGCACAGGCACCGAGTAAGAGGGAGCTGGTATTACTGACGAGTCGGTACAACTCAAGAAATAGAATTGTCTCAGTTTACGCGATTTCTGCCTGTCACCATTGGTACCTGGCCATTGCGTTCAGGTTTTCCGCACTTCAGCAGCGCTCTTGTGTTTATGATTCAGTAGGCGTAACAAATCCAGCTGACACAGGACGCAGTACCATTTTCACACCACCACTACCACTCTTCGGAACATTTTAAAAAGCTTGTTATTGTAATTATTATTTGGGTAAAAATGTTCAAACATACCCAAAGTGGAGGGACTAGTGCAGTGAACCCCCCTTACCCAGATTCAATAGTTAAGATTTTGCTGCACGTGCTTCAGCTGAGCTCCTCCCTCTTCGTCCCCCTGAGGTATTTGAAAGCCTGTCTTCGATTTCACATCATTTCCCCCTATACACTTTGGTCTTTACGTATAAAAAAAAAACCAAACAGTTTGTCCAGGAAAAAACCCACACAATGCCATTCTCACGTCTAACAAAACAAACAATGATTCCTTGGTACCACCTGGCCCATATTCCAGCGGCCTCCCCTCATCTCAAAAATGTCAGCCTCCAAACAAGGTCCGCCTGCTGCATTTGGTTGTCATATGAAACTCTTTTCTGCAAGAAGTCACAGCAGGCGACTGTCGAATTTCTACCCTCTTCTGCTTCCCTGGCCCCCATGCACAGAACAAAAACAAAAACAAAACTCCCGACCTATTTTTCAAACATGTTTATCCAAGAGAAAGGGTGGCAAAGCCAGAGGCCCTGCGAGAAGGGGAAGGGGCAGTTAAGTGTGTCGAGAAGGCCTGTTTCCTCGCTGGCCTGCACTGTATCCAACCTCACACCCAGGTGTTCGGCCTCAAGCCCACTCCAACCATTGTTTATCGCCCTCCTGTGGATAAATCCCCTGTCAGTCAGGCCCGAGATGCTCTCGGGGAGACAGGCCTGCCTAGCATCCCATGTGTCAGGAGTCTCTTTGATACACTTTATCTCCTCTTATCCCTTCAGACGCACCATGACTCCTCTGCCACTCATGGCCCCAGAGCTTTAGAATCGACACACAGGGACTGACACCCTTCATTTGGGAAGGAAGCGGGGGATTTTTCTTTTCTTTTCTTTTTTTTTTTTTTTACAGAAATCGTTGATCTGGTAAGACGTTTTTCGGGGAATCAAGTGACAAACGGGGAGTGCCTTGAGTCAGGGGTTCAGTAGGAGTTACAGGGCTAAGCAGCTTTGCCTGGTCATTTGGACCCAGTGATGCCTGTGGGTCTTGTCAAAACTGGGGACTTCACTTTGGTTTATTTTTTTTGGAGAGGGGAGGGTGGCTCAGCCGGAGTGATACATGAATAGGGTTTCAAATGCATGTGAGAGTTAAAAAATTACCATATGTTTAGATTTCAGTTCTAAAATATCATTGACTATTCACCAAAGGAAAAAGACATGCAGGTCAGTCACCATGTGTTGTTGTACAATAAATATAAACGTAGTAATATTAAACCAATGTGGTCGGTTGAATGTATTTTTTTAAAAGTGGCTATTACTGCTTTTATTACTTTTTATACCTTTAGCAGGAATAACTTATAATTTTAAAATCGAATTTTCATTACACAAGCAATGCGCGCATCTAATTTGTACTGTAAGAACATTCACACTTCAGAGATAAAGCTAAAAGTTCTTGACTATCATTCCTAAACTCACTCCCCATCTCCTTGCTGTCAGTTTGTTATATATAATCCCAGGTTTTTATTTCTAGGCACGGACATCTATCTATATGCTCTAGACTTAATTTTTAAATCCGTCCTGGAGTCAGCATATGGGTGCTTAGTAACTATCGTCTGATAGAGAGAATAGGAATGCATTTCCAGGAGCTTCTGCTGCAACATATGAATATACTGATTTACGGACACTTACTATGTAAAATCTAGCGGATTGCACAAATCTCTGTGGTAGGTAGGCCCAAGAGAATCACTTCTGCTTCCTTTACTAGACACAATTCCAATATGATACTGAAGATCAATGTGTTAGGAGACAATGCTGAAAATGATAATTCTCACCTCCAGCCTCAAATCATAGGTTTCTAAAATTGTCTACCAAAGTTGGGTAAAAAAGAATTTTTCTATAGCAGAGAGCCCCATTCACCTCTTACTTCTCCCCTCTCCCATTAATAACATTTTGCATTAGGTTTCTGCTATTGCCCTTTCTATTTATTCAACATATTAAAGAGAAGATGGGGGCGGCCAGATGGCTCAGTTGGTTAGAGAGTGAGCTCTCAACAACAAGGTTGCCGGTTCAATTCCTGCATGGGATGGTGGGCTGTGCCCCCTGCAACTAAGATTAAAAATGGCGACTGGACTTGTAGCTGAGCTGTGCTCTCCACAACTAGATTGAAGGACAACGACTTGGAGCTGATGGGCCCTGGAGAAACACACTGTTCCCAATATTCCCCAATAAAAGAAAATAATAAAGAGAAGATGGAATTGGAATAGGGCAGTTCTCAACCAAAATGGTATACATTTCCTAATAAAAAATAAAAAGGGTCTCATTTAACATACAATTTTTGCATTCTTTGAAATTTCCCCAAGCTAATATTTTTCCCTGTCCACATATAGATTCTGCAGGTTTTAAGCAAGGGTTGCCACTTGTTAATCTGATGCCATTTATCCCTGCCATGAAAACAGGATCGATAATGTAAAACAGTCAAACACAGATGTTTGTAATTCCCTTCTAATATAAATAAGGCATCAAAAATCACAGTTCATAAAATAATAGTAAAAATAATAATGACCACTAATTAATTCAACACTTCATATGTTCATACACTTCATACACCATTCAAAGTACTTTACATGTGTTACCTCATTTCTTTTCAAAACAACACTGTCAGGCTGGGACTACTACTATAAAAATGCTCAAGAAATGCTAAAACTGCAAATTCTGGCATGCCTTCCCTAGGACAACCTGTCCTCCTCCCCTGACTAGCATGTCCTGGGTGAGGGAGATTTTAGAAAAAGGAATAAGCTTCCCGCTGGAATTTTAGCAGGGTAGTTAGAAAACAATGTATAGGCTCTGGCCTCTGAAAAACCTGGGTCCCAATCCTATTCCTGCCCCTCACCTGCTGTGTGACTTTGGGTTCATCTCTTCTCTGAGCTTCCCCTTATTTTCTCAACTGTAAAATGAAGGATTATGATTTCTCTTATGTAAAGTTGTAAGAATCCAATGAAATAACATATGCACAGTTCCTGGCTTTTACTAATTCAGTTACTAATCTGCATGAAATAGTCTCTAACTAACTTCTTGTTTCCCATTTTCAGAAATTCTCTCCTCTCTGCTCTCAACTTACCTTTCTCCTCTCTCATCATTTCTTTCCCCAGCACCTGGAAAGACCTCATAGGCCCCTGCTGCTCAAAGGTCCGACGCCAGCAACATCACCTAGGAACTTGCTAGAAATAGAGACCATGAGGTCCCGCCCCAGATCCTCTGAGTCTGAATCTGCATTTTTATAAGACCCTCAAGTTTTTCTCTGTGTATATTAAAGTTTAAGAAGCACTTGCACTAGGTCACCACTCGTTTCGTTTATTTACAACATAAAATACCAGTGGGTTTCAATAATGCACGCCACTGTGAAAGTTGGCAAAAGTGGAACCATTTTAAAATGGAGGCGGAACAGCCATTCCAGAGGAGCTGTCTTGCATATTTTGCTCCTTGGGTCTTTGAACTGAGCCAAACCAACACGGTCTTCCAAACAACTTTGCGAACGCTAACAGGAAAGCAGACCTCCTGACCACAAGCACCGATGATTATGGACTCTCTGAAAACAGAACCAGGAACCAACCATGTATGGCTAAAGAGTAACTCAGCTTGGTAGCACCAATAGGCATTTCTTCTCTTCATGTAATTATTCCCACCATTTTCTCTTAAAATTCCGTTGCCCTCATCCTATTATAATCAGGACGTTCCTTGGGTTTCTTCCTGAATCTGGGCTTCCAGTCTTGCAACTCTTTTATCCCAAATAAACGCTTGTTGCCTCTCATTTTGGCTTTTTATTTTCAGGTTAACACCACTTAACAAGGGTTTCCCTCCAGCAAATTGCATACTCCATACTAAAAATTCCTTAACTGTGACACTTGAGTAACAACAAATAATAATATTAATAAAATTAATTATAACACAATCTAAAAAAAAAAGTGCTAAATCTAAGCATTGGGCTAACTGGACAGACATCCCCTCCGTGTAGAAACTTACATTGTAGGGATAAAGACAGATCAACTAATAAGAAAGCAGATGAATAAACCAAATCCTTTCAGAGTGATTAGTGCTATGAAAACAGTGGGATCACCTCTCATCTCAGAAAAGCACATCATTCGTTCCAGTCATACTGCCTAATAGCAGACAGTGCTTTTTTTAAACCTGATTTCACTCTTTATTTTCCCCCCATTCCCATAATTACGTTCTGATCTCTTCTTTCTACATATGAAGCAGTTACGGTTCTGAAGTGTCCAACGTCATACAGTTGACACGAAGCAAAAGCGAAAATGGTATCTAAGACTTTATGACTTTTCCAGGCAACTTTATGTGGAAATTATTAATTATTATTATTAGTAATAGTGGAAGCTTTCTCTCCTCCCTCTTCCATAGAAAACCAAATGAAGCTCTTCCAACTCACCATAAATAATTTCTATATGTTTGTCAAAGAGAAAGGGTCAATATGTTCAGTTACTGCACAGTCTTTGTTGAATAACTTCTGCATAGTTAGTTGCTGGGGATTGTGCTGTGAGCTGGATGGACACATGCAGAGATTACTGTCTAGTGGGCAATGTGCATGATAAACCTGAGAATAAACAAAGCAAGAAGTAAACGGACAATGGCAATGCCTCTGATGAAGTAAAAGCAGTAAGTACTTGGGAAGAACATGATCAAGGTGGCTATTCAGCAGTGGTGGTCCTGGGGGGCTCTCTGAGGAGATGAATTCTAAGCTGACATCTGAATGATGAGATTATGCAAAAATGTGGGGGAAGCACATTCTGGGGGGGCGGGGCGGGGATCAGCACGCACACAGCCCCTGCTGTGGGCACCTGCTTGGCGTGTTCCAGCGTAACAAGGAGGGAGGTGACAGTGGAGTGGATGGTGCAGGCCCACGGTCCTGGTCACACTACGTCATTTTGAACTTATTCTAAGTACTTGGGGAAACTGAGGGGAGGATAAAATCCAAGGAACAAAAATCATGTGACAAGACCTTAGGGTATAGCATTCCCATGGAGTACCCCAGAGAGTGAGGCATTTGGCCCAAGAGCTGTCGACCTCCGGGGTCTCAGAAAGAATTGATGAGCATTATCTCCTGGAAAACCGCCTTCTGCAGGACCCCCAGGTAGGACTCCCAGATTGAGCATTATAGCAGATTCTAGGGAATTTGAATGAACATTTCCACAAATTTAAACTTTGGAGGCAGGGCCGAAGCACTGGTGCATTACATTATTCAGAATGCAGCCTTCAGCTTTTGTTGGCCAAAGGATGTACTACTTTGGGTGACGTAGGTCTTGCTAAAATGACAATTTCACAAATAGATGGTGATGGAAGGAGAATTGACTCTGGGTGGTGAGCACACAATGTGATATACAGAAGATGTATTATAGAATTGTACACTTGAAACCTATGCAATTTTGCTAACCATTGTCACCCCCAATAAATTTAATAAAAAAATAAAATTACCATTTCAAATATTAGAAGAAACCCAGAAGGGAAAACCCAAATTACATGTACTAAGAGCCTTTTGGGAGCATTTAAATATGGTATTGTACATACAACTGCATGCTGTTTGAATGACACCTCACTCCACCCCCCCCAGCATAACAGGGGCTCCCCCCATTTCCTCTCCCCCGCCCGGAAACTGGCTGTACTTAGTGGCATCTGAGGAGGGAACCCAGGAAGCTGAGGACCCAGGGAGGACTTTTCCCTGTATACCCTTTTGTGCCTTTCAAATTTTGTAATGTGAGAGTACGAGACTACCCCCTTCAAAAAAAAAGGGGAAGTTATAAAAATGTTCTACTCATTTTTGTCAGTTAAATAGGCTAATTTTTAATTGATCCACTGTCTGAAATGTATCTTAAGCTGGTTAATTTTTTTTCCTTAGGTTTTGAGGATGCTTTTCATTATTACAATGCCATGCAATGCCTACCAAGTACAGACCCTTTGCTAACTTCTTTTGTAAAACAATAAGTTTCTTAACCAAAAGCGGGATGAATGGCAAATTACACAAAAGTTAAACTATTCGTTGATTATACACCAAGTTGAATGTATTACGTTCCCTAATGGGTGTTTTGTTGTTGTTTAGAGAGAATTATGTGAGACCATCACAAGGCTTCATTGACTCGGGAGTGATTTATTGGTGGGGGACCACATGTTTGGGATGGCTGATAACTCATGAAAAGCTGCATTCTTTGCTGTTTGTTTTCTCAGGGTGTGTTAGCCGATGATGATAATATTAAGGTACCACATTACCCTGCCTTACTGACATACCTATGACTGATCTTTTTTATCAGTTAGTTGAAAATACACACAAAGAAAGAAAATTAAATAATAAAGACTAAGAGCATGTACTGTTCAAGAAGATAATCTAAATTTAGATTGCTAACTTATTCTCTGTGCCTTTAAAAATTTTAACAAAAACTCCACATACCGATGCTACGACACACACACACACACACACACACACACACACACACACACACACACACTTATACAATCTGATGGGAATGTTTCTAAGGGACTACCATTGGGTCAGGGAAAAAAAACCACCAAAACATGCTTTGGCCGTTTGGTTTGAATAAGTAGTACAATTGCTATTTGTATATTTTAAAAATTCCAAATCTTATTGAATTAGATAAGCAGGCTCCAATGAAGGGACGGGAAACCACTGAACCACTTGTGTGGCTAATTTCAGAAATGTAAAGAAAACACAAACTTGGGACAGTCACATTACATGGTTTTAAGGCAAAAAGCAGAGGGGGGTGGCTTTGACCATTTGCTTGATTTTTCTCGTCAGAAACGGAAGATCCTTCTGAATCACACTCCAGTGTGATGATAGCCCAGACACTGAGCTAGAAGTCCCCAAATTCCGGCGCTGGGAGGTGTCTCAGCCAGGGAATGACGCCCCCCAGTCCACTCCCTGTGTCTGGAGACTGGGTAACCAACCCACACCGAGCAATTCATTTGGGAGTGTCCAGCTTATTTCTGCCCCTGGGGCACCACCGGGCCCTAAGTGAGTTTTCAAATCATTTGTTTCAACCCAAGACACTGCGTATCAAGGTGAAGTGCAGACTGTTCTTGGTCACCACCAATACCAGTGTCCTCGGGACAGTCTCTCTCATTTTGCCAAACGAAACAGTCTTTCGGGATTCAGAGATAGAAGCTTTCAGGCCTTTCTGAGCTGAACTAATTTTTATTTTCTGAACTTTATTTTTCTAGTTCCAGAAATAGAAAACAGGTCAGTCCTCTGGCTTTCCATCTTTAGACGAAAATTGTAATAAGAGAAAAATTAGATACTTATATGCATAATGTGGCTCCTCAGGTGGCATAATTGGCGAGAGGACTCTTATCTGGTAGAGCACATATTTTGTTTTGCTAAATGCGATCCTCTGTGCACACTCACGAATGTTTCAAGGGATAAAAATAGTTTTTCCTCTTTGCGTCGTTTAATGTGAACCCAGGACTTTGATGGCTGAGGCCCCACTGAGCTCAAATGCAGGCACCGAGGCTGTGTCAACATGACTAAAAATAGCTGAAAAGTTGAAAGATTCAGTTAGTCAACACTTAGGGGTTTGTGGAGGGAAGGAAATGCAATCAATGACTCAGCTTGAATCAGTGTCTTCATTGAATTAACTATTATTTAAAAATCAACACTAATGCAAACAGGGTTCCAAGTGCTTTACAAATACGAACTTGCTTAGATCTCACAGGAACTTTCCTTGTCCCCATTTTAACGACGAGGAAACTTGAGGCACAGGGAAGGATTGCAAACTCGTCCGTAGGCCAACTCCAACCGAGAGATGGGTTTTGTCTGATCTACACGAAGTTTGAAAGGTTGGTAAAATTCACATAAAATTTGAGCTTCTGGCTTTTCTTGAGAGAACAAAAACACCCAAAGATTTGGTGGTTTCAGATTTCTGCATAGAGACCACTGGTTGGATCAAGAGCGAGAGAGATACACAGACTGGCCGGAGAGACACACAGAGAGGTGGCCCCTGGACATGGACTGGCTTTCCTGGCCTGGCCACCAGCGTTCCCACCTGGCCTGCATGCTGCGTGAATTTCTGATCTGTGCCTGGGCCCTGGGTTCACTGGAGTTGGTGACTCTTGTGTTTCAAGCTACTAGAGTTTGTGGAAAGGGGAAGGTCATTGGTGGTGGTGGGGGGGAGGGGATGGGGAAGCTGAAGAAGTAAAATAATCGTTGAATGAATGAATGAATGAATGAATGAATGGGCTCTCTGGGCTTAAGCTGAGTTTTCTGGGTGTCGAGAAGGATGGCGTGAGAATGTGTTCCTCAGGAGAAAATATAGGCGATGCCTTAGTTTGGTGGTTTGCAGTGGGGGCACGGCAGTCGGGCTGCGTGGGTTGGAATATGGAAAGCAGGCAAGAAAACATATAACGGACCCTAGGAGACTCTCAGTATATATTTGTTCAATTGTTAAAAATCATAAATGGCCTTTTTCATAACGGGATTCCATATGCACACTATACACATGGCAAAATTCTTAGGCAGCTGTCTTCTTGTTACTCATAGGGCTGAGATAGTCACAGCTCCAAGCCGATGGCCTTCAGACTCCAGAGGACAATGTACCTCATGTGACAACAGTGGCTATCTTTTTTTTAAATATTTTATTGGGGAAGGGGAACAGGACTTTATTGGGGAACAGTGTGTACTTCCAGGCCTTTTTTTTTCCAAGTCAAGTTGCCGTCCCCCCAATCCCAGTTGTGAAGGGTGCCATCCAGCTCTAAGCTGCTGTCCCCCCCAGTCACAGCCAAGGAGAGAGTAGCTCCAGGTCCAGTTGCCCTTGCCAGCCGCAGGGGGCGCAGCCCACCATCCCTTGTGGGAGTTGAAGCAGCAACCCTGTGGTTGAGAGCCCACTGGCCCATGTGGGAACCGAACCGGCAGCCTTCGGAGTCAGGAGCATGGAGCTCCAACAGCCTGAGCCACTGGGCCGGCCCTAATGGCTATCTCTTAAGAGGATAGTAAAACAAGAATGCCTAACCAAGAGCACTGGAATGTGAGCTCAGTTGGCTGATGAGGTGCTCAGTAACTATCCTAGGGACTGAAATAGACACTGAATCAAATCAGAGACCACAAAGGTGCCACTCTCTCCATCCCTCAGACCCAGGCTACATGGCTTTCTTCATCCCGCCTGAGCAGCAGTGGCATGTTACAGGCAATAGGTGCTAGTTGTGGAGTTGACCAAAGAACCTGGTTCAAATCCCAGCTCTACTGCTTACCCTCTGCCTGACTCTGGGCCAACTGCTTAAAACCTCCAGGCCTCAGTTTCTGCATCTGTAAAATGAGGATAATGATATCTACCTTTCTGAAATTATACATAGAGAGCTTTTAGCATAGCACTTGGTATACAATAAGTGCTCAATAATTGTTAGCTATCAGTGTCAGGCAGCAGTAAATGGCCTCTACTTTCCTGTTTCTTGAATGTTTGGTAGAACTCGTCTGTAAACCTGTGTATGCCTGGTGTATGTATACACGTGTGTGTACACATGTTAGCTACCAATTCAACCTTCAGCAGCGTGAGGTCCCTGGCGTGTCGGTTCAGTTTTGGTAAATGATGTTCCTCTAGGACATAGTAAATTTTGCCAAGTGTTGTTTTTGGCAAGAATTTTTTACGGTATTAAATTTTACGGTATTAAATTTTTCTGTATCTGTAATTAGGTCCTCTTTTGATCCCTAATATTTTTATTTATATGTTCCTTTTTTAAATTATTTGCTTTGATCAGTCTCATTAGAAATTTTTCTTAAGATTATTAGTCTTTTCAAAGGACTAGCTTTTGGTCTAGTTCTTTGTTTTTTTCCCCTGAAGATCTCTGTTTCCTATGTTGTTGTCTTAAAAATTACCTTTATTACCCTCTCCTTTCTGCTTTCTTTGGATTACTTTTATTTTTTTCTTAATAGCTTGCACTTGTCAGAATTAAGATGTGGCTGAAATACAGTACTCACTTCATAGGATTGTTATGAAAAGTAAAAGATTATGCATATAAAGTGCTTCTCAAGATGGTTAGCATACAATAAGTGCTTAATAAATGTAAACTTTCATTGTGATTTACAAGCCTCAGTTTTATCATCTCTAAAATGGGTCCATGGGAGGGTTACATGAGATGGTTGGTGCAAAATCCCAGACTCATGCATGTCACTTGTGATCAGTATAATTCCGGGGTGTACAATATATTTGTCATCAGTTACAACGGTCATGGTTGTGCTTTGGGTAACCAAGAGCCTCAGCTCTTCTCCCAGGACCAGCTACGGAATGGGCAGGGCCCAGGGCAAAAGGAAAACATGGGCCTCTTGTTCAAATCTTATTAAGAGTTTCAAGATGGCAACGGCAGAGTATTCAACCAAGTGTGGGGCCTTCTGAGCACAGGGACAGTTGCACATCCCCGAGGCTGGTCTTGTCACTTCCCACAAGTGTATTCTCCGTGCTTCTAACTGATTCTAGCACCTTGAAATTCTGTCTTACTCCTAAGGCTGCTCCTAATGCAATCAGAAGGACACTAGACCCCGAATCAAAGTCCAGACCAGGACAGACTC
Organism: Rhinolophus hipposideros; assembly: GCF_964194185.1. Taxonomy (NCBI): domain Eukaryota; kingdom Metazoa; phylum Chordata; class Mammalia; order Chiroptera; family Rhinolophidae; genus Rhinolophus; species Rhinolophus hipposideros. The sequence continues at coordinate 8,048,136 of NC_138068.1, read as the reverse complement.
TTGGATAAACCACAGCAGCCAAAGAGAAGCCACCTTTCCCCTTGGTTCTCATCTTCCTTACATTTATAATCTTAAATCCATGGAGCCAGCAATATTTGCCAGTGATAAACCTGGCTGATGGGTTAACAATGATAACTTAGAGCAACTTAAGAACGTGACAGGCTGCAAATGGGAAGCCCATGCTTTTAAATATGCAAGGAGTTTGTAAAAAGAATGTGTGATGGGTTACGTTGAGGTGACTCAGAACTACATTTTCCTATAAGCTATTGTTCAGTGAATTCGCAAGACTGAGTCGGCTTGCGTGCCGTCTGTAGGAGCAGATGAGCCCCACAGAAATGCTAGGGCTTTCTCTGCTGCCAATACAGCTCCTGTCCAGTATGAGAAGAGCCACAGTGGTCCCCACATCAGGGCATTTACCAGCAGCCCTCGAGCACTAACCATGGGCCATGTCCCCTGCCAGGGGCTTTGCAAGGATTATTTCATTTATTCTCTCCACCGTCCTACGGCTAGTAAGTTACCCAAGTTCACTTAGGAAGTGGGTAAGTAGGTTTCCAACCTGCCTATTTGACACATCTGTGTCCTTAGCCACCATCCAATTTGGTCATCCGGTCATTCTGTGAGTGACAAAAAGAGACAAAGGTGCAGGAATAACTAATTTGTATTTAATGCAAACTATGCTAAGGCCTTTACACATATTACTGCATTTGTACCTTGCATTGGTTTTGTGAGGAAGATACGATTATTATTAGCCCCATTAGATAGATGAGGAAACTAAGGCTTGGGGAAATTGAGTGCCACAGGCCACATAGCTAGTGATGGATTTATAGAAAGGCCATATTAACAGTTATCTTAGCCAGCTCAGGCTGCTATAACAAGATACCACAGACTGGGTGGTTTAAGTGATAGACATTTATTTCTCACAGTTCTAGAGGCTGGGACGTCCAAAATCAAGGTGCCAGCAGATCTGGTGTCTAGTGAGAGCTCTCTTCTTGGTTTGCAGATGGCTACCTTCTCACGTGCCCTCCTGTGGCAGAGGGCAGAGAGATAGGAAACAAGATCCCTGGTGTCTGTTCTTATTAGGGCACTGATTCTATCATGGGGCTCCACTTTTGTCACCTAATTACCTCCTAAAGGCCCTACCTCCACATGCCACCGGGGAGTAGAGTTTCAGCACATAACTTAGTTGGGGGTAGTGGGGCACAAACATGCAGCCCATAACAGCAGTTTCTCTTCAGAAATCAGAGAAGAGGAATTTATTTTCTTTGCAACAAATGAGAACTGTGCTGCCAACTTTTGAATTTTTACTGATTTTTTTGCTAACATTGCACACGTTTGGCCTTCTCCAAATATTTGGTGAGAAGTACATGTGAGGCTTCAAATTCCGGAAGCCACAAGAGGAAAAAAAAAAAAGGTGGCTTGATGCCAATGATGAAAGAGTTAAAAATCGCCTTGATTGTCAGCCTCAGTCATTGCTGAACCAGGCCATCAACTTTTTGCCCCCCAGAAAAGGTTATAAGTAAACACAGTATGTAATAGCTCTGGACTCTCTCAATCCAAGCTGCCAGCACTGGAAGTTACAGGACACACCGGGACCAACAATATCTGAGGACTGGGGGTGACAGAGGTTTTCTTTCTCTTATGATAGGTTTTCACAAAAAAAAAAAAAAAAAGAAAAGAAAAAGGAGAACATTCAAATCAACTGAAAAATACAGAATATAGTATAACAAACATTTACAACCCCTCTGCCCCAAATCTCCAAATACATTCATTGTGTTGCAATCTTTCAGATATTGTTAAGTAAAAAATAAAATATTACTGATAAAGTTGAGTCTGCTGTACCTGTCTTGAAGCCTCCCCCAAAGCTATTGCTTTCACAAAACTGATGGTTTCTTCCATTCGATGTTACAATAATTTAGTCTAATGTGTATCGATATCGCTGCATCTTAAAACGTTATAAGTGATTTTCATTTATATAAACATAGTTTCTTGTTCCACTTATTTTGTTTTTGAGACATGTGGATACAAATGATTCTTTTCAACTGCAGGATCAGATTCCCTCTCAGGAACACATCACGTCTATTTATCCTTTCTCTGACGGTGCAGACGGAGGCTGTTTGCAGTATTTTGCTATGCCAGCAGGGCTGTGCGCCTCTTTATGACCTTGTGACATTTGTGAGTGTGTGTTCCCAGGTTGCACAGTGTAGACATATGCAGTGTTCCCAAAAGTCACTCTCAAAGTACCACAGAAAAACGTATTTCTACCCTGCGCCCCTGCCTTCCATTTGGGCATGAAGTCACACTGAGAATACATCGGAGCTCCTTTACTCAGCTCAAGAAACCCAGCGTGAAGCCATGGGAGCCCAGCTCTGCCTCTGCTCCCGGCCTTGGTCAGTCTCTGCAACTAGGATACACCCTGGTCAGCCCCCAGACCTCGTGCTAACTGGTTGTGGCCCAGGCCGCCCTTCTGTAGCCCCAGGGATCGTCCCAGACCCGAGCTGGCTGATCTGATCGATGGCCAGCCACATATCTGAGGAACTAAATTTCTAACTTTATTTCATTGTCATTTACATTAAAACTTGAGAACTGATAACTTCACTCAGTTATCAGAACACGGTGGATACAATTTGGGTAGATGAATGTCACTTTTCAACTGTGAACCTTATGAAATCTAAACAACACAGATCAAATCTTTCTCATGAACACTTAGTGTCCAAATTGAGATTGTGCAATTGGTATAAAATACACACCAGGTTGCAAAGACTAAGTATGAATAAATAAATAAATAAATAAATAAATAAATAAATAAATAAATATCACATTTGTTATTTTTTTCAAAAATCATTCTGAAACGATGTTTTGAATACGTTGTTAAATAAAAGTAAAATATGTTATTAAAACTAGTGTGACTTGGTCTTTTTTTAACTTTTTAAATTTGGGTACTAGGAAATTTAACAAAACATATAGAGTTAAATATGACAAAATCTATTATTAAATACATTTTAAAAGAAATAAAATAAGCAATAAAAATGAATCAAAGTTTCCAAAACTAAGTAAATTTGTAATAAAAAAAATAACAAAATATATCACTAAAATAAAGTACAGAGTATCTTTAAATGATTTCCACCCATTTCTTTTTACCTTTTGCTACATACATGGCTCATTATAGTTTGAATGGACAGGGTATCTGTCTCTTCCTGAGACTGGCTCCTCATTCCCTGTTTTGCTTGAACCTTCTCAACGAGGCCCTTCCTGACCATACAAACGTGAGTTCACCCCTTCACTCACACAATTAGCCCCCATCATATTGCCTTGTCTTGCTCTCATCACAGCACTTATTACCACCTGCCATTTGGGGGTTGTTTATTTCTTTGTTGTTTTTCTCAGCACTAGAACCCAGACAAGCACACACCCTCCCGCCCCACCGCCCCACCATCCCCATAGGAGTCTTCACTCTCTTCTCCAAGCAGTTGGCTTGATGTTAGAATGGTGTCTGCCTCACGGTTAACGCACGTAAATATTTGCAGTGTCAACTCGTCCCAACCATTTTTTATGAACATTTCCAAGAATTTACAAAACGAACCGCAGATTCACACACACCACCAACCCCAGGTCTCAGGAAGATTCACCTTGAAATCTACCACGAGAGACAACATTAATTTCTATTTCGGGGTTCCAGGCGCAATTGGATCTAAGGATTCTGAATGGGTCACCTACCCTTCCTGAAAGGTGGAAACACGGGATGGGATGGAGGGACAGATAGTTTGAGTTTATGCAGGAAGCACGTTTGCCTGCAGCTTGATAAAAGATCATGGCCGGAACCAAAAAAAAAAAAAAATCAATCAATCATTCCTTTCTTGATGGCTATTTTAAATATTTAGCTGAAATTGCCCTCATCTGGGTGTCAGCTGGTTTCTCTGCAAACACCCGCAGCCCTTGTGCGCACACACAATGCTGGGCGGCTGGAGGGCCCCAGCTGCAGGACACTTTTTGTGTTTTCAATTTAAAGCCCCTGGGTTGATAGTTCACATTAACATAGAAAGAAATATACAACTTGCGAGTTGAGAAAGCAGTTTTTACTCATAAAATCCTTTGATAGTTTAGCCATCTGGTCAGAGTGAAGCCCCGCATAAAAAGAGGCCCAAGAAAGGTTAAAGGGCACTCTTTCAGGGTCAAGGGGGCCAACCAGAGTTTGCTCTAGTGGACTCCACTAAAAGGACGCCTGACAAATTATTGCACATTCCATAGCCTTTTGCGTAAGTATTTGATTACAGTGGGCAGGAATGTTGTTGATATTTTCAGAGTTGAGTCTGGGAGGAGGGGCAGATGCAGCTCTGCTCAGTAACGCCTCTCAGACCACTGCCCTCTCCCCTGCCTGTGTGGGCAGATGTGCTCTAAGTGTTTTATTGCACGGCGCTCTGGGCAGTGTCAGCTCATTCAGAAGCCTTTGGCTTTGGCAATGGTGTGAAGAGATGGTTTCCTCCGTCTTGGGGAGAAACAAGAAACGCGTTGTGTTACCCTGAATTGCCTGGAAAGCTCCTTTGCTATTTTTTTTTTTTTTTTTTTTTTGCTGTTTAGTAATAAAGTAGGAAAGGAAACTGCAATACTTGGAACTCGGGCTCTTTCCGGTGTGAATGTCAACAGAACTACACATATTTATGGCTTTATTTCTCGGAGGGGATCACAGAGAGAAGGGAATTGGAGGCGATTAAGTGTCATTTTCTCCAGAGGTCTGGACAAAAGTGAGAGGAAATCACGTGATTTTTATGGGGTCTTTGATAACACAAGTACAGTAAGTAAATGGCAGGTCTCTGAACAGCTCTAAGATACATCTTGGATGTCTAAAAAGTGCCAAGGAGACATTCCCTTCACTTGAAATTAGGAAGAATGAAGACATTATCTGTGAACACACTTCTTGGTGGGGCTTTTGGGTGGTGACAGTCATTATGTGTTTGAGGGAAGTACAGTTTCCAGTAAAAGACACAGGCGTATCTGTGACGGCTTTGCAGGTCATTTTGCATACGACTTTTTTTGTTTTGATTTGTAATTTTTCCCGTTACCAGGTCAGGAGGACAGACAGGTGCACAGGTGGGTCCTAGAAGAGGCAAGTCCACGAGTTGTGCTCCAAGTCTCCAGCAGATGGACGGATCGGCGTGTTGGGAACCCCCCAACTCTCCAAGTCTCCCTAGGAGCAACTGGAACGTCCCTTGGGCCTCTTTATATTTCTTATTGTGGTATATTACACATAAAAGTCACCATTTTAACTATTCTCAAGTGTCAAGTCCAGTGGCATAAAGTTGTGCAACCTGCAATAGGATTTAGTTCCAGGACATTTTTATTAACTGAAAAGGAAACCCATGCCCATGAAGCAGTCCCTCAGGCCTTTTTTAAAATAACAATTTTAATCCTGGCAAGGACAATGCAATACGCCCATAAAAGAGTGTGGGAAATTGCTTACTGGATCTATTTGTTTACTGGATCTATTTACTTCAGGATAAGATATCAACTCAGGAGGCAAATATATAAATAAATACAGACACACACACTTGTATATATTTAGCAAGCTATATTTGTGTGTGTGTGTGTGTATGTGAGAGGGGGGGGGAAACGCTAACCACGTGTCAGGCACGGTAGTAGGTACTCACTCACATGCTTCATCTCTAACCCACCAGAGACGGGATCTGCAAAATGGGAAGAATGGTCCATGATCCCACTTTATAGATAAGGATATTGAGGCTCCCTTAGGATAGACACTGAGGAGGTTATACGATGAATCAGGGCCAGAACCATTGGTCTAAACACTTACACATGAAGCTCAGTGCCAGGAAGAAAGTGTAAGTTTAATATAAATCAGATCTCAAATAATAACAACAAAAAATAGATACAGGTATTTAACTATACACATAGGCTGCATGTACAGTCTGAGTTCTTGGAAAGTATGGCAGACGTTCTTGCCTCCAGAACAGCTATTCCCTCTCAGTCCTTCTAACAAGACCCCAATCTTATGCAGACCAATGGTACCCACATCCTGGATTCATCATCTAAAGTAGCAGTTCTCAGATTTATGGATCTCAAGACACCGACTTAGAAAAAAAAAAAACAGACACGGACTTAGAAAGGAAAACTGAGAAAATTTTAAAATATTTGTTTATTCATTTAGAACAATAATCCCCTTACCTATTAATAAACATAAACAGCAGTTTTGTGGTATGCACAACATTTTACAAAATGAAGAAAACATTTAGTGAGAAGAGGGGCAGTCTTTTACAGTATTTGCAAATCTCTTCAATGTCTGGCTTGAATAGACGACAGTAGGAAGCTCCTATCTGCTTCTGCATTCCGTCTCTTGTGATGTGCTGGTTTGGTCGACAGATGAGGGGGGAAACTGTCTCTCCTAGGTATGTGTTTAGAAATGACAGGAGTATTTTAATGGTCTTTTCAAATAGTTGTGGAGATTCCAACTTGATACTTCACCAAAACTTGACAAGTGGCAGTTTTTTAAAAGGTTAGTTGGATATAGACTCTGAAATCCTATCCATAGATTTTACACATTGTTTGTTATATCAAAATCTATTGCTCTGGGGGCAGACGGTTAGCGCAGTTGCTTAGAGTGCAGTGCTCTTAACAAGGTTGCCCGTTCAATCCCCGCATAGGCCACTGTGAGCTGCACTCTCCACAACTAGATTGAAACAACTACTTGACTTGGGTCCTGGAAAAACACATGTAAAATAAAATAAAAGTTAAAAAATATCAGTAAAAAAAAAAAAAAATCTATTGCTCTGCCTTGTACTCTGAATAGATCATTTACCAACACATGATTTTGTAATAACATGCAGTGGTCATATGGAAAATACTGGTTTACTTACTGAGTTACACAGATCTTCCTGATGTTGGCAAATTTCATGATAAAATATAAAGTCTCATTTGTTCATATCACCACTAATAGTAGAAAAGCATCTGAGTATTGTGAAGCTGACAAGGTCATTGTGGTGGATATAATATTTTGAAATTCTAATTTTTGCTTGAAAGCTCACGTTATCATTGGCAACAAATACTGTGTGTTGTTTTCCTTGAAATGATGGGTTGACTTCATTCATTTTTCCAGCAAAAGTCTGCCAAATACTGAAGTTTGAAAAACCACAGTTTGTCAGCTGTACTCTGATAAAAAAAAAAAATGGTGTTCCATGAAAAATGCAGGTAGTTCAGCTTGCAACTCAAACAAAAACACATGCGCTCTTCCTCCATCAATCACTGTACTTCAGTAGACAACAGAAGTTCTTTCTTGGTAGGTACTTCCTATTTCATCACATAGATTTTTAAAAATGTGTACTCAACGGTGGAGACTTATAATAGATTAATAAATTTTACTGTTTCACCAGGACATTTTTTTTTTAACTGAAAGTGCACGGCAGTGAAGAATACAATGACCTCCAATAAATTGGTGATCTGCTTTCACTGGATAGGGCAGCAGTGATTTTGCCCACCAGTTGCTTTTGCACTATCAGTGCAAATGTCCATACAATGAAAACAGGCCAATAACTTTTTAGCGTTATGATGGAAATTGTTTTGACCTCGCAGCCCCCTGGCTCGGAGTGTTTCAGAGACCCCAGGATTCCATGGACTATACTTCTAAGGACTAGCTGGTCTACATCAATCAGAGGAATTCTCTTGCCTTTTCTCAGTGAATATTCGTGAGGAGGTCACATGACCCAGTTCTGGCCAATGAGATGGATGTCCACTGGGGGCTTTGGGAACAGATTTTCCTCCCTGGTAAAAAGAGGGAACCCTGGGAGAAAAAAAGCACCAGCACTTTTGCCCCAGCTCCATCTCCCTTTCCTGGATGAGAATATGATATGGGTTGTGGTCGCAGCCATTTTGGGACTGTGACGTGGGACATCAGTAAAATGCTGAGAAAGGGGAAATAGAGAAAATGAGGAGCCTGTGTCCTAGATGACATCATTGAATTGTTATGTCAAGTTGGAGATGCACGATTTCTGCTTTTTGAGACATTTGAAGGTCATGGTTTAAACAACACAGAATGATCTTTGTATACCACATGATACATCACATTATTGAGATACCAGAGAGTAGCAGCAGAGTCTGGCAGGTAAGGGTTGGAAACTTAGCTTAAGACTTTTACCAAACTGAGCAAGATACTGCTTGAGAAAATGCTTTTCCAAATGCAAATCTAAGATTTCATGTACAAATCATTCACTCATTCATTCAAGAAATAATTACTGAGGCCTGAAAGAGTTAGGATTCGGTCTGGATGTGCGAGATAGAAAACTCACATTAACAGTGGTTTAAACAAAGAGGTGAGCTTATTTCTCTCAAGTACACAGAGGCAGTAGAGTGCCAATGTGGCAATTCCATGATTATTAGGCACCGAGGCTCATTCCATCTAGTCATTCCATTATTATCAATTTGTGGTTCCCACTGCAGGCTAGCATGGAAGCATGAGCTCCAGATATCATGTCAATATTTACCCAGTAGCAAAGAAGAAGGAGAGAGATAATGTGCCTTCCCTGAGGCCATTACAGGGAAGTTACATGTGATACTTTAATTTACATCTAATTGGCCACAGCCTAGTCACATGGCATGTAGCTACAAGGGAGGCTAGGAAATGTGGCTTTATTCTGGACAGCAATGTGTCCTGCCATCAATCAGTGTTTTTGTTTTTAGAGAAGAATAGGAGAGTGGCTACTTGGGAACAAGGGCAGTTTTCGCCATAGGGATCTACTACGTGCCATTTATGAAACAGTAAAGGCGCAATTTATCCATGCATCAGCTTATACTAGGAAAATAAAGCACACTTTTCACTCATTTATATATTCTTTTGACAACTATTGCTTGCTGGTTATTTTAACAACCTATGAGATATGAGACACTCTGGTGATAGAAAAACAAAGCAAAAGAAAATTTTATCCAATAAGAGAAATAGCCTGATTGGGTAGAGAAGTTTATGCTCAAGAAGTAAATAAAATGCCACCCCAAACGTTTTTTTTCTTAAAGGAATAATCAAGGGTATGTGCAAAGTTCTTGCTATAAGGAAGTTCACTGTACTTTCCTATAAATCCATGAAAAATGGAAAGCAACTAAATATCCAGCTAGTGTTAAAATCAATTATGGCAAATAATTAATAACAATGCTATAAAACAATAATTGCAGTTAGCATTTGCTTACCATTTTCTTTATGCCAGACACTTCACCAGCTCTTTACATGTTACCTAAGGTACTCCTCACAACAATCGTATGAGATAGAAAATTATTATTCCCCCATTTTACAGATGAGGAAACTGAGGCACAGAAAAGTTAACTTTGCACCAGATTATACAGCTAATAAGAGGCAGAGCTGGAATTTGAACACAGAATCCAAACTCTTAATCACTACTCATTTATTGATAAAAGTTTGGTTGAGCCTCTATTATGTACCGGTGTGTTCTAGGTGCTTGGGAGACTTTCTTATGAAAGTTATATCCTAATTGAGGGTCAGGTGTTCAGACAATGAATAACAGATATAACAATTGAGTATATTACAAAATATGTCAGAAGGCTATACCATGTTTTGCCGTGTATAGTGCGCTCCCATGTATAATGTGCACCCACGTTTTTGGCCCAAACTTTCACGGAAGACATTCTTTTGTTTTAATTTTATAATTCAAAATTTTATTTCTTTATATGTAGGTTTGCTTGCTTTTTGTATTATAAAGGGATTTTAGCATTAATTAATTTATTATTACACTTTTAACTCATAAGTATAAATAAAAGAATTAGAAACATATAGCTACGGAGTTAGTACCACCCAGGTATAATGTGCATCCTTCTTTTCCCCTCACAAATTTGGGCAGAAAAGTGCACATTATACATGGAAAAATATGGTATATGCTATGGAGAAAATAGAGCAGCAAGAGGGGAGATCCAGGGTCCAGCGGTGCTAGAGGGTGTTATTTAAAACAGCGGGGTCAGAACTGCCACTGAGAATGTGACAGTTGAGCAAAGAGTCGGAGGAGGTGAGGCCTCCTGAGGCATGCCTGCAGGAAGAAGACACAGCAGAGGGAACAGTCAGCGCAAAGTCCTTGAGGCAGGAGGACACGCCAGATGTTGGAAGAATAGCAAGGAGGCCAGTGTGGCTGGAGTCCTGTGAGTGAGGGGAAGAGTGTTAACAGTGACAAGAACTTTAAGGAGGGTTAAGGGGTTCGAGGGGTTGGTCCCATCATCAGGGTTACCCAATTCACTGTGAAGATTTTAGCTTTGACTCTGAGTGAGGGGAGGGTCCCTTGGGTGTTTAGAGTAAAGGAGGGGTACAATCTGCCTTAGGTGTTAACCAAATGCCTCTGCAGTGTGAAAACTAAACTGCAGGGGGCAAGCATGACACTGGGAGACCAGAAACACGGAATACCCAGAAGGAAGTTCACAGTAGAGTAAGAATTTTTTAAAAAGTAATGCCACAGGATGTACAGATATCGTGCTATTGTCATGGAGCCGTGACCACTGGGGAAGCTGGATGATGACTCCTCTCTGTGCTCTTTGCAATGGCCTGTGAGTCTATAATTATTTCCAAATAAAAAGTAAACTACAAATAAAAACAGCATGTATAGAATGATCCCATTTTTGTTTCAAAATATCTATGCAAAGAAATAACACTGAAATCTTAACAGTGGTTCTCTTTGGGTGGTGGGATAACAGGTAATTGTTTTCTTTCCTTCTATGTGTATTTTACAAGTTTCTGCAATGTTCACGTAATTGCTTTTGTAATTGAAAAAGGCTTTATAAAACCATCTAGAATAATCCAAACCTGAGGGGTCTGCACATAGACAGTAAGGAAATGAAGAAGGAGGGCGGTTCAGGAAAGCAATTCTTTCTAGAAAGGTCGACCCAGGGCCAAGAGTAAGTGGGTTGACAGATTTGGGAACCGACCTGTGCCAACCATGGCACATTTGAACATCATCCGATTTAGGCTTTGATTCAAGGCCTCAAGCTTCCAGTCGTTACATTAGAGTGAACCAAAAGGGTATCCCTCCAAACCCCAAACTCCTGGACATGTTATTTAACATTTTTTCAAAAACCAAAGCTCTGGATATAATTTTGTCCCTCCCTTCCTTCCTTTGTCCCTTCTTCTTAATCTAGAAAATATGTATGAATCATCTCCTGCGTTCTAGAACATGCCAAACAATGCAATGTAGCAAAGAATAAGAAAGAGTCCTTGCTCTCACGAAGTTTGCAGGGTAGGGGCCAATCAGATGTTAAATGGGCAGATAAAGCAGTTTAGCTGCCTTGGTGATGAGTGCCAGCAAAGAGAGTTTCTCAGCACAGTGAGAGAGGAAGAGCCCTCATCTAGATTTGAGGAGTTTCGGGTAGGCAGTGAAGTCTTCCCAGAAGGAGTGATGTTGTTTTCTGGATGAGAATATTAATATGTATTTCCATATGCAAGTGCTTGGGAGTGTGAAGCTAGACGACATCAGAAAGAAGTCGGGTCATTATTCCAACAGGAAAAGGAGAGAGCAAGGGCATGTGTGGACATCATTACAGTGGGAATGAAGGGGCCAGACTTGTATCAGAGAAAAGAAAATGCAAATTGACCTTAATGAACACTGGGACCACAGGCCAGGGCAAATTTCTGATTAACACAGTGGACAAAATGAGGGCTATTCTTACAGATGAGCTATAGGTCCTCCCCTGATGGCCCATAACACATTAGGAAGCTGGACAGGGTACAGGGTCTCTCTTTGTGATGTGGGACTGTCCCTCAGACTGAGAACATCTATCAGCCCTGGCCATGCCCACTACCTGCGAGGGGCAGTCCCTCGTTACTGTGACAGCCACAAACACCTCAAGGAACTCCAGCACACCCCTGCTTCCTCCCTGAAGTCCTCGGATTAGTTTAAATGATACTTCTTTGCTTCTTAAGGTCTCCTTCTGTAGACCAGGGACACGTGGTGGCCCAAACAAAGGCAGGGTAAAGGGGGGGAGGGGCTCAGAGGAAGGGAATGCAAGAAACAGGGGGCAGAGTCTTGCTTCGGTGTGCTGTGCTCTGAAAGGAAGCACATTCCACAGTGAGGAGGTGGTTGCACTGAACCCACAGGACAGGCTCCCCCTGTAACACGTGTCATACCCCCTCTCCCTGGGACCCTGAGGGGGGGATTCCCCCAGCAATGGACCCTGTGTCTTCTGCAGAAGGAGGGCCTGAAGGGGTCAGTCCATGATGGGGGCAGCGGGCCTGGTCTGAAAGATTGTAGTCAGGAAGTCAATACAAGAAGGGAGGAGGTCCCCATCCAAAAAGGGCCACTGCTTCCTAGGGCGGGGTCTCTCCATCTCGGTACTACTGACATTTGGGGCTGTGGACAAAATGAGTGATATTCTTATTCAGAGTCTTACATCTCTGGGGTGGTATGGGGAGCATCCTGTGCATTGTAGGGTGTTTAGCAGCATACCTGGCTTCTACCCACTGGATGCCAGTAGCATCGCCCAGGTGTGACAATCAAAAATGTCTCCAGACATTGCCAACCGTCCCGTGGAGGGAAAACTGCCCCCAGTTGAGAACCACTGTCCTAGAGAAAATAACTTGTAGGCTGAGAGATGAATAGGAGTTTGCCTTCCTGATGGTCAGCAAACTCCACAAAGTGATGCGATTCTGTCCCCATCCTTCAGCCAGCAGATGTCCATTTAGGACTCAAGTGGTTCCATCCCCTCTTTCAAAGACCTCCAGGATGAAAAGGAGGCTGGGTGTCTGGTGAGGAGTGGGCTGGGGCAGGGTGTTAGGAAATGGGTTTGGAGAGGTGTGCTGGGGCCAGGTCACCGGGCTTGACTCAGGAGCTATGGGTGGTATTCTGGTGGTTGCTACATTACACTTTTGTATTTACAAATAATCATTGCAGCATTATTGTTAAGGAAAAAGTAGAACCACATAAGCGGCAATAAGTTGGTTAATGGTTAAAAACATTAAATGCAGCCATATGTTGAAAGACCATGCAGCTCTTTTTAAAAATGTGGTAGGGAGCTCTCTCTATACTGATGATATGGGTCAGTCTCCAAGATGCATTTGCAAGTGGAAAAACCAAATACAGATCAACGTGTCGAACATGCTTCCTTTGAAGCAACAAAGAAAAAAGACAGTATACAAGGTGTGATCAAACAATACGATGAATGTTTAATAAAAAAAATTAGTATAGTAAAAGACACATTGTCATTAATCCCCCTCAAAATTCTCCCCTTGCTTTGAACACACTTATCCCATCATTTTTGCCACTTTCTGAAGCAGCTCTGGAAGTCCTCTTTCGTGAATGTCTTCAGTTGCGCTGTCTGGCTGTCTCGATGTCCTGAATCATTTTGACTTTGGGAAGAGGCAGAAGTTGCATGGTGCCAAATCCGGTGAATAAGGAGGATGAAAATACAGCATAATATTTTTATTTGACAGAAATTGCCATATATCAGAAGTGATGTGTGACATGGACCGTTGTCATGATGGAGGATGATTTATGGCACACTTTAAAACACATCTTCTCTCAACCGTAGCTCACACCTGACTGACTGCTCAGAACAAGTTGAAACTTGTCACACAATGTTACTAAGGTTTGACGCACCACTTCCCACATTGACGATCCCTGTCTTTCCATTGGATGGCACTCAGCAGCAGGATTCCCCAAATGTTTTGATAACAACAGAAAGGCTCCAAGTCACACATCACTTTTGGTACGGCAATTTCTGTCAAATAAAAACATTTCGGTGTGCCGTCATCCACCTTATTCACTGGATCTGGTGACTTCTGGCTCTTCCCCAAAGTCAAAATGAGCCTGAAAGGTAAATGGTTTGAATCTGTGCAGGATATTCAGGCAGCCACAATAGCACTACTAAAATCACTCACGAAAGAGAACTTCCAGAACTGCTTCAGAAAGTGGCAAGAACGATGGTATAAGTGTGTTCGAAGAGAGGGGGAGTACCTTGAAAGGGATTAATAGCAATGTGTCTTTTACTGTAATAAATTTTTATTTAAACATTCACTGTATTTTTTGATCACACCTTGTAAAAGTATTTGCTTGTGAATGTATAAACATCTGCAGAAAGATATACAAAAAACTAATAATGGTGGTGTCCTCCACGGTGGGAAACTGGTGGCCACAGAAAGAAATGTTTCATTGCATGGCCCTTTGTACCTTTTGAATATTGAATCATGTGAATGGATTACATCTTTTAAATAAATAAATCACACATGCCAACAACAAAAATCCCAAGCGCCAAGTAACAGAGGATTATCAAAGGTATCCTGACCCTACAGAATTAAGAACGACTGGCTTAAAATTTTGTTCAAACTTTAAATCATGTTAGGGAATGAGGCCTTCCTATTGGAATTCACTCAAGGAATGTAATGTCTTCGACAGATCTAGTTTTAGTGCTGTCTGATGTTCCAGGGTCAATTCTGAACTCTGCTCTGAGTTTTCACTGTAATAATAGTGTGAAATAGACACACCACAATGCCTCCCTGGTTTTCACTGCGTGTTGGTCTTCCCAGCAATTTGTTTTGCTTCTTTGTGGCTTTTTTTTTTTTTTTTAAGATTTTTGTACTGCATACATATTTGGTAATTTTTGGTAATTAAGTGGGAAACATTACGTTATTTAAAATTAATATGATGACAAATAGGTCCTTCTAAAAAACACACACACAAAAATCTTTAAACTCAAACTGAAAAAAAAAGAAAAAGAAAAAAGAGACCTATGTCTGGCTGTTGAGACTGTAAGGCGTCCTTTCTTCCTTAGAAATATTAAGCTCCCAACAAGTCGATTAAAAACTTTACCCTCCATTAAATCCTAAAACAGTGAAAGTGAATGATCCATTTCTGCAGAGTCATATCTCCGGAGGGTAAAATGATTATGAATGTCTCTTGGATCCGTATGCTCCATTAAGCTCTATGAAGGAAGAAGACTTTCAAGCTCCAAGAAACAATTAATATCTTGCCGGCAATGGCATTCTTGAATAGATGAGTGGGATTTTAATTACAGTCGAGCAGAACGTAATACTTTCTAGGGCTGGGGGAAAACGTTCTTTGGAAGTAAAGTTGGGGGTCATAAAAACTGAGGATTACTTTAGCTAGTCATTTGTAACAGGTAAATGGTCAAGTTTTAACTTCCTGGAGTTCAGGCTGGAGAAGCAGGAGGGGCTATCTTAGGTGGGAAGAGAGTCCAGTTGCGAAAGGGGAGGAAGGTCTATGAATGTTTCCAGGGCTGCAAATTCATAAAAAAAACAATAGTATTAATGGTAAGAAGGACACAGCTTCAGGGTTAACCTCAATAAATGTGCCAATAGTGCTCAGGTAGAGAAACCCTGGTCTAGAGCTTAGTTTTGACTGATGTATTATTGGGGGGTGGGGGAGAAACCCTATTCTTGCAATCCACTATAATACAAATCCAAAGCAATACTTCCTTTTCCTTTTTAGGATGGGGCCTGGCCCGTGACATATTTCATTGGGAAAAATATTCCAATCCCCGGAGGTCTTGCCAATAAACAACCACCAACACAGTGAAGATCAGTTGGGGAGCTGGGAATATGTCATTTGTCCCACAACAGACAACATACACCCCACCACTTAAGAAATAACTAAAAAGGCATGGAAAATAGAAATAAGATATTTAGTTCTTTCTTTTGGTAGGGAGGGTATAGGGAAAACCAGAACACAAGTTGAAAGAGGACGTTTGGCCTTGTGGTAATCTCTCTAATTAAAGAAGTGTTCTTTAAAAGATTTTTCAGACGTCCTTGAAATTAAATGCAGAATACAGTTTGTATGGGTACAGGGGCTGCAGTTTTCATCAGATTCTCCGTGGGGTCTACAACCCCCAAAAGACTAAGAATCACGATTGGCAAAAGGTTCCAAATACTACTTGTGGCTAAACGCACTGCCCCTACTCCTCCAACCCCCCAGTTTTGAATAAGCCATACTTGCATGTGGTGAAAAGAAAATCAAACAGTACAAGACTAGGGGGAGGAGATCCCTCACTTATCTTGGGCACAAAATTTAAAGGAGGTGCCAAAAAACTCAGTAATCACAATAAATAAATCACACATGCCAACAACAAAAATCCCAAGCGCCAAGTAACAGAGATTGTTCCATAGCAGAATGAAACATACTACATAGTTATGTTATAAATATATATTTCATACATTACAATTATGCAAGAAAAGGCACTTATTGTCCTCTCTTTCAAGGTACTGATCTAACCAGTTGCTTTATATAATTAACCTTTCTTTGGCAAACCACACTCTTTTTCTTTAAAATCCATTTCTCTAATACTGGATGCATTTGTTTGCCAGGTTATAGTAAAACAAACAAACAAACAAACAAGAGCCTCCAGAGAACCATACTTAATGCGTTTCTCTATTTTTAAAAAGTGCACACCTCCTTTCCTCCTGCACTGGGGTTGGCAAAGTGTTTAGAAATGGCGAGATTGGTTTGGCGAGACGCCCACGTAAACTGAGTGTCCTGGAGGGCACCCGGGCCTCCTCAAGTTACTGGTCACTGCTAATTAGTTTAGAGAGTATAAACCCTCCATATTCTCAAATTCCGTTTTCAAAGAAACAGGAGGCTTAAGTCGCCACAGATGCGAATGATGTCACTAAAAGGGACCTCAGGAGCTGTATCATCTGAGGCTGACAAGGCAACATAAACCCCCGATGTGGCCCTCTGCTAATATAATTTAGCCAACACGAGAACCATACAGAATGTCCCTTCAGAAGCTCGGTGGCCTCCAATAAATTCTGAAGGCTATACACCTCTGGTTTCAGTTCCAGCTGAAGAAAAAAGAAAATAAAACATAGAGTCTTGCGTTGGAAATTTGACCAGTGTATTGTCATAGGGTATTTCCCTCATGCCAATGAAGGCAGCGATTTAGTAAAATTGACTTTATGCGGTTCTCTTTACTGCTTTTCTGATTATATATTTACTATAGACAATAATTCCACACATATTTATGGAGGGTCTACTTGGTGCCTGCATGCTTCCAGGACTGGTGATACAGGATGGAGAAGGCAAACAAAAGACAATGTGCCCCCCACTCCAGGGACGAACTTATTTCCTTCCATGCATATGCTAACATATTATGTTTTACAACGATGGGGATTTCTTGTGTGTATATGCACATGCTTATACAGACAGCTGTATATAGATACTTTCAATGACATCTGTGAGAACAGTAAGAGTCTCCCAAATAAGCAATTTAAAAAATAGTCCTGTTTATCTTTAATCTTTACATAGAATTGTCCTTCAAGTTGTTGAAACTCTGAAGCCTAGTCTATATTTAAAAGAATTTTCTGTCTTTGATCATGGGTCAAGGTTGTCATAGTTATGTGACTAAAAATGACAGCAATAAGAATAACCATAGTAGAAACAAAAATGCTCCATTATGGAGGTCTGGGTATATGACAGACGCATGACAAAGCATGTTACTTCAGCTGGCTCTGGAAACCACACAGCAGCCCTGAGAGGCTGGCTGGCACGATCCCCTCCACGCCCCACCCATCCCCAGGCGGAGATGGGCAAAGGAGGCTTGGAGCGAGTTTTAGCAGCCATCACAGATCTGTTTGGCTCCCAAGCCCAGCATTTTCCATTACAATACCATTTAAGCAATGAAAAGCGTCTACGAAACTTGTAAATCTATACATAGAAAACTAAGCTATCCTTTGTCAGCTGTGTGTTTATTTGATGAAACAAGTGCCACCTGAGACAAGTGAACAAGATCAGGATTTCTCAGTCTCCAGTACTGGGTCGTCACTAGAAGGGGGCCACAGATGCGTTGGGTCCCAGCCCCTTACTACAAAATGAGATGAATACTCAAGATAGGAACTCCACAGGGACCCTATCCTATGAAGATTAAGACAGAGAGCACAGGTTCAAAAAACAAAGCTTAGCAAATTTGAAAGTGTTTTCCAAAGCTTACTTACTATCTTATTTTTATTTATTATTTTTTAAAAAATAACCACCTCTTTTTTACTTTATTTTTGTTTTTATTTTATTTTTTAATTTTTTTTTAATTGGGGAAGGGGAACAGGACTTTACTGGGAAAATAGTGTGTCAATCTTAGTTGTGGAGGGTGCCATTCAGCTTCAACTTGTTGTCCTTTCAGTCTTAGTTGTGGAGGGCGCAGCTCAGCTCCAGGTCTAGTTGCAGGGGGAGCAGCCCACCATCCCTTGCGGGACTCAAGGAGTTGAACTGGCAACCTTGTGGTTGAGAGCCCACTGGCCTATGTGGAAATCGAATCAGCAGCCTTCGGAGTTAGGAGCATGGAGCTCTAACCGCTTGAGCCATCGGCGGCCCCACTATCTTATTTTTTTAAGATTGTCTCATTTCACTTATTATTTCATGGAAGTGAAATTCACACAACATAAACAGTAACCATTTAAAAGTATACAATTAAGAGGCAGTAAGTGTATTCACGGTGTTGTGCAACCACCAAAGTAAACTGTCTGATGAACATATGTGGTGAATGTGACAACTTTGGGAACAAGAGGCTTAATTTTGTCCTTTAGTAATTTAACGCCCCTCAAAGACACTAGCCCTCTAGCTCACCCAGAGATTCCTGCGTCTTCTCCATCCTGTTGAATTTCAAAGCCTTACAATGGCACCCAACACAGTGCTATGGATATTCTGTGTGGCTGTTCTGCAAAGCAAGTGAATGTCTGCATCTCTGATTGGCTGCAAAGCCCCAAATAATTCAGGTAACAAGAGTAAATTTTAATTATAACCATACTTGGTTTTAAAGGCAGCCAAATACTGAACATTTGTGCACACACTGAAAATAACCGTCTCCATTCTGTCGGGCTCCTTGGTCGGGGACAGACTCAATGCTTATGGCTGAAAATTTCTAGAAATAAAAGTAGAGCTCAACAACAACATTTAAATCCTTTAAAATGCACCGAGAGATACAGAAGGCTGTTCAAAGCCTTTTCCACACCTGATAACTGGAGCTATCATTTCTATTTAAAAGCAAATAAGTTATTTTGAGTGTTATCAGACAAAAAAATAAAACTAGATTGTTTGCAGCATAATGGCAGATAGAAACCTAAAAGAGTACTTTTAGAAAGGATGACTGTTTCCACAGGGACATTCATCTAGTTTTATAGATTCACAAATAAAGAGAGACCCTGGCTATTTCTCTGGAGCCACAAACAAGACCGGCGTCTCTGTTCGTTCTTGCAAATTGCTCTGGGTCGGGCAGTTTGTTTGCGATCACACCAGCCACCGCATCCAGTTCAAAGTGGGGGAAACCATCTTAACAATGCAAGAATTTCCAGGAGTCCAAACACCCCCGGCCGTGCCATTCCCACAGATAGAAAAGGTGTCAGATTTGCATCATAATTGATCCTCCAGGTTGCCATTCACAAAAGAAGGATGGGATCACGAAGAACAAACCACTGAGACAACAGAAGCCTTTTCGCAAACTTTCCCCTCCATCCGCCTACCAAAGTTTAGCAACCGACATCCACTTCAGCGTAATCACTCATGATAGGATCACCGGAGGGTGGTGAAATGTTCCAAAGCGCCGTGGACAAGCACCTCTGTGCTGTTGTTTTGCTCCCTGAGATGTGAAATGCTGATACAGGCCCACGGTAGAGGTTCCCAGCCCCCCGAGAATGGTTTGATTCTTCACAAGCAAAACCATTTGAGGAATCAAAGCTTTTTGCCCCTGTCCTCCACAAAAACACGGGGGGAGCGGGGGAAGAAAAGAGAGCAAAAATAAGGGAGAGTAAGAGAAAAAAAGAAAAAAAAATGATACAGATAAAAGAAATTAAGCGCGTCATAAAGTCTGCGCTTTATTTTAACTGGGTTGTAGGGTCCAGCTGTGCTGCCCATAATCCAGCTGAGAGAGAGGCCCCTGCTGTGTGGCTAATTAAAACAATTACAAATACAAAGAAGGTATCAATGGCATTCCAAGACTCAAACAAAGAGATAAAGCATTGAAGATTTAAATTGTCAATGGCCAATCTCTTTTTAGGCGATTCTGAAGATGAGTCAAGAGTCCCCAGGATTCCCAGCTTTCTGTATTGACTCATGTTTGATTACGTGGGACCCTTCCTTCCATCGGGTTTATAGACATCAAAATATGTCAATAACAGAATTAAAGGAAATTTGTTTATAGGCTCAAAAAGACTTCATTGTCCTAGCACGTCAGGATAGTGGATCTCAGTTTAAAAAGAAAATCTTGTATGGGACAAGCGCCCCTGACTCTCCTTGGGAAATTATTATTTTTAAAAACAAGCAAACAGAAAAGATCTGGAGACCCTTTTTGCCTCAAATCAAAGTGACAAAGTGAAAGTCAATGTAAAATGTGCTTAAATACTAGGTTTTAAAAAGTACTGTGGGCAATTTGAGGAATGTTAAGCCTGCAGCAAGTGGGTTAGAATGCCTCTTGAATATATTTATAAAAAGTGATTAGCATAATTAAATTTATTACCCAACAAAAATGGAAATCTTTCTTAATTTCTTAGATCAAACATCCCCCCCACCCCTGCACCCCGATCTGGCTTTCATAGGTTGAACCCTTAAAGGAACATTCAGAAGTATATTAACTCAGCATGAGTTCTCTGATTATGGTAAAAGTTCTCAAAAGGTATGAAGCCGGAAGCTACAGATGACTGAACCTAGAAAATGTCGGGCAACTTTGAGTAATTTACAGAGCAGGACGAAATGTGTGTGGAATATGGATTACAACGTGGGGAGAGCAAGAACGTTCCCAATTCCTGTATTCAAAAGCAATCTGCCTACCTGGAAACAAGCCAGTGTACTACCTAAGGAGCAGGGTTCCAGATATTATTCTGCAGTCAACCTGGACATGCTAAAAGCTCAGGGCAGCTGAAGGAAGCTCTCAGGGCTGCAATTCCAGGGGAGTCCCCTGGAGACGGTGGTCCCTTTGCTCTCAGCAACTGGAGGTGACAGAGCTGGCATCAGGGGGCTGGGTCAGCTGTGCTTCGGGAGAAAGTCAAAAGCTCCATCCGCCAAGATTCACCCTGAAAAGGGGCTACTCTTCTTTTCACCCCGAAAGAAAGGAACTGATGTAACTGGTGAAAGCTGAGCAGGAGGGAGGCAGTGAAGGCTGAGGAGTCTGCCTCAGCGGGGGAGCCCTACAAGAATCCTTTCCCTTCCTCCTCTCCTTACCTCCTCCTCTCCTTACCTCCTCCTTTCTCAGCTCCTCCCCCCCTTCCTTCTAACTCTTCTCATCTTCCTCCTCCTTATTTCTCATTTTGCCTCCTTTTGAGAGGGGATTGAGACTTCCTTCTTTGGGGGAACATCAATGGGCTCTCACGCTTTGTGTTGTTTCCTCCACTAAGTAACTGGAAAGTTTGTCTCTTTCCTAGTGTCAAAATATTGTCAGTAACAAGGTCTGAGAGGACTGAATGGAAACCCTGGCCCAAAGCATCTGTAACACATGACGGTGATTAGTACAAAGAAAGACAGGATTTGACCAGAACGACATTCTTTTTTTTTGGGGGGGGGGGGTAGGGGATAAAAACATTGCCTCAAAAAAAAAAAGAAAGAAAGAAAAGTGTTGCCCACGAAAACACCTTTGATGCTTTATGCACTTTTAAATTATTATGTAACCAGAGTATTCATCCGAAGCACAGAAACTCTTCTAGTCATTAATATTCAATTCAGCATTTTTCTTGATGTGAACAAAACTCCACGCGGAAGCGAAAGTGTGACAACTCTGCCCAACGCCAACAGAGGGCGACAGATACTAGGGTCTGTCAGTTTAGTCTCAAAATGTTTAGGCTGTGGCAAGACTGGAACTCAAACGTGCTGGGGGAGAAGCCGGGGGGCAAATCAAAAGAGTCGGGCAGATTTTGCGACAACACTTGTGGGCCATGGCCCACACACCTCAGGCCGGAATGTGTCAAAGTCATAAATCAAGCTAAACAAATCTTGAATAAGATACTTAATCCTAAATAAAACATAGGTATCAAGCTATTATTGATGCATGATTCAACATCAGAAAACTATCAAAGATGAGAGAGTTTACTTAGCATTGCTCAGGTCTGGGGGTTCTGTGACAAGCCTGTGATACTATTAGCATGAGCAACAAACAATTCAGAAATTATTATCTATTTATCCCACCACATTTCTTTTTGTTGATATTTAGTGACTTCAGTCAAGTCACCAAATATCGAGTTCGTTTTTACAAAATGTACATTCTATTAACTAAAGTGGGTAAAGTATTTTTTTGTAAAGAGCCAGACAGTAAATGTTTTAGGCTTTGTGGTCTATATATGATCTCTCGCTTACATATTTTTTTTTTTTACAAACCTTGAAAAATAGAAAAAACCACTTAGCCCCTGGGCTAAACATAGCCTTTAGGCTGTCCGAAATAAAATCTTGTTGTTTGTTGACCCCTGATATCAACATAGTCATCTAAAAAATGAAAATAAAATCAAACACAACTACCTATAATCAAAGTAAAATATTTGAATATATATTCATTAAAAAATGTTAAAAACAATAAAAACTTCACAAGTGTTTAAAAATACTTTTCTGAAACACTCAAAATTATTTAAGATGGAAAGGTAAACTAGAAATGATAATTGACATAAAGTTTTGTATCAAAATTATCTCAACGAAACTGAAATATATATGTATATATTTAAAAGTTTTGGCAACAGCTCACTGAATATTTGTTATAAAAAAACTATTTGCAATTCCAGCAGTGTTCATTTAGCTGCCACTGTAAAGAATCTAAGTGTATTATATCCAGACCACTATCTAAGCAAACGTAAGCGCAATATGAATTGTTTAATAGTACAGAATGTTCCTTACTGCCATGTGCCACTGGTACAAACAGTGGGCTCTTTGTAGGCACCTTTGGGATGATGGGTTGGGTCAGTGAGAAACAAGAGAGGGGAACGTTCCTTATTCTTGGGGAGATTGGCCACCCAAGTGTCTGATGTGTGTATGCTGTGGGAGACAATCTCTTTCAAAGTTTCATTCAGTGGTTTCTCTTTCCCAAGTGCTTCCCCTACTCAAATCCTTCCTGCCCTGTGCAGCAGTGTCTGATAGTGGCAGCACTAGAGGACAGACCTTTGAGACACTCAGAGGCGAGTGCTTTTTGTTTTGCAGACAGAGGCCCAGAGATGTGAATGTGTTTCCCTGGGGCCTGAACAGGATTAGTCACAAGAGCGGAAATTTAGTGCCAAGGGCTGCCAAATGTCACCGCTGAGTATCACACATGGAGGGGCAGGTTTACCCAGGATTTTTAATGAATATTGTGTGTGTGTGTGTGTGTGTGTGTGTTCGTTCTATTCAGAGCCACAAGTATGAGGAGGCCAGGGCAGGGGTCCCTCTGGCACAAGTCTAACAGATGACTACGATTAAACCAATCAATCAACCAACCAACCAACCAACCAACCAACCAACCAACCAACCAACCAAGCACTCGGGTAGAACGAGGAAGGGCTGCTGACACCAATTGGCAGAATCAGAGAGCTGATAGGAAGTGGTGGAGATGGTGGTGGTCTGGGGGCTGTGCTTCTCTAAGAGAAATGTCAATATTCTGCCCTTACCACCTGCTGCCATGTAGGAAAGTGGACACTGGGTTGCTGGACTGATTTCTCAAGAGAACACCAAATCTGGGTTTTTATGTGAAAAAAAAAACTGATGTTGATAAGTAACCCCAATTAAAAAAAAAACTAAACAGCACATTTGGAGGGGTTCACATCTTTGTTCCCAAAGCACCATGATCGGCCTGCTGGACTCCCGCATTTTCTTATGTTGATGTTCACTTTTGAAGCATTTGTGATCACTAATTCCTCATTTTGAATAAACGCTAAAGCAATGACAGGCTCAAACGTGTGTAAGAGGAGGTATGTGATTAGGTTAGAAAAGAAAGTGACGGTTACATTCATACCAATGTGCACACAAGGGTCACCTTCTTACACTCAGGCAGGACACAGACTCAGCAATCTCTTGTTTATACCGTGTTTCCCCGAAAATAAGACCTAGCCGGACGATCAGCTCTACTGTGTCTTTTGAAGCAAAAGTTAACATAAGACCCGGTCTTATATTATATTATATAAGATCTGGTATTGTATTATATTATATTATACCTGGTATTATATTGTATTACATTACATTATATTATACCTGGTTTCATATTATATAAAACCTGGTCTTATGTAAAACCCAGTCTTATATAATATATATAAGGCCGGGTCTTATATTAATTTTTGCTCCGAAAGACGCATTAGAGCTGATTGTCCAGCTAGGTCTTATTTTCGGGGAAACACGGTAAGTAGAGTGGTCTCCATATCCACATGCATTAGTCTGTTTTTGGCTCTGCCACTAAGTTTAGAGAATTTCTTAGAGATCTGCATTGTACTTCAACTTATTTTCAGTGACAGGAGAGCGAGTGGTGAAAAATGTGGGATTAGGGAGTGGAAGAATGAAGTGAGAGATCTGCGGGGACTATTTGGAGGAGATACAAAGATTCAGGACATATCCTATGGTTCTGGAAGGGCAAGAAGAAGATATCTGGCATGGGAGAGGGAAAGGGGGCAAGAAAAGGGGGACGTTCTGTACTGAGATCTGTTTCAGGTATTTGGGAGCACAAGCGAGATGCCTAGTGGAGTGGTGAAGAGGTCAGACTGGTCCCAAGTTCAAATCCCAGTGTTAGTACTAAGTAGTTGGAAAAAAGGCGCTTCTCCCGTGGTGCTTCTGTTTCATCATTTCTAAGAGGGCGATAATAATGGCCTACCTCAAAGGGCTGCTGTCAGCAACACATGACTAATCAAAGTCAAGGTGTAGTACATGCCTCAGAAAGCACTCAATAAATGCTGGTTATTATTAGTAGGAGAATGACTGGGATTAGTGATGGGAATTTGGGAATCATCTGCAGACAGGTGGACACTTGAAATCTAAAGAAAACACCTTGGAAGGGGGGGCATATGTCTTGGGGAGCATCTGTGTTTGGCACAGAACAGTAGCAAAGAGGGGTCAGAGAAGGAACAGTCAGGTAGGAGAAAGGCCTGGATAGGGGTAATGGAAGGCTCCTGTGGGAAAATAGAGACCTTAATTTCAGAACAGTGCTAATGATGAAAGTGGGTTAGAATGGCATTTTATAAGCTTTTGGGGGAGGGTAGATGCTTCAAATGCAGATTCCCAGAAAGTCTGACTCAGTAGTTCTGGGCTGGGGCCCAGGATCTCCAAGGATTCCAATTGCAGATAGGCAACTAGCCACACTTGGAGAATATTCTGTTAAGTCTGAGTGTGCAGCCAAACGGGGAGGAGACAGAGAGTGGACACCATCCTTTCAAGGTAGTTGGTTAGGGCATACAGGCATCTCACCCTCCACTACCCACGCATTGCAGCAAGTACAAAGTCTACAAGAGAAAATAAGTTGCTTTGAACAGGTTGTTTGGTGAGTAAAAGGAGGGACGCTGGCTGGTGGTGTTTATTTTTCCTGCATATATATAATGGCCAAGGGGATTTAAAAACATCTGTGACCCTGGGTTTGGATGGGTAAATTAAATTGGTTATTTTTCAAGTATTAAGCCAACCTTGCATTCCTGGAATAATCCAACTCAGACACGTTGGTTAGTGGGAACGAGACTTTCTATCCGAACAACACAATAGCTCCCTGAAACTTGGAAGTAAATTTCAGGTTTCCTAGAGCAGTGATCTTCAAGCTGTTTTTCTCTTATACCTTCTAAAATATATGTATTTTAAGTAAACTCCCTTGCATGTTTTAAAATTGATACCTAAAATGTTTTCCTATATTTAAATAACTCAAAAGGATTCTAGAGTATAGTAATTTTTTGTTACATCATTTCTTTAAATGTATTCAAAGTAAATACCATGTATCCTTGATTTCCACTGTCATCTGTTTAAATTTCCACTGTCACCCGTTTAAATAATACATGAATAAGCTATTCTTTAATAGTTGCAAATTTATATCACTATTGAAGTAGATTTTTCTACTTAGGTTTGTACTTTAATTCTACTTTCTCATAGAATTTTATATTCATGTAATAATTTGGGGGGGTGCCTAGAAGTCTTTTATTGATCACCCTATCAAACTTCTTAACAAGAACATTTATATGTAAATTAAGAAGACTTTTTAACTTCCTTTGATCAGAATTGAGTTACTATAACAACTATTATTTTTACGTCACTGAGGAAAATAAGGTGAATGTGCTACAAAATCAGAATGACAGAAGGTTGATAACTGTTGAAGCTGGGTCATGGCTACAGAGAGGATCATTTTGATTTTCCCTCCTGTGTATGTTTGAAATTTTTCACAATAAAAAGTTTAAAAACATGCTGAAGAATCCAGTACGACATAAATTCTGATTAAAAATTCCTAAACAAACAAACAAAAAAAACCCCTGAAAAATGAAAAAATAAAGCAAAATTTTGTCAGCAATAACATTTGAAGAAAATGGATACGATTTGAATGGTCTCTTTCTTTGAGGCCGATCAATTAGCAATTACTAATATCAGGTGCATATGTATCTTCCCAGTAATAGTGGATGAATATATGAATAAATACTCATGTTCTTTGATATACACATGGGAGCATATTCTGTACCATAGTTTTTGCATATGTATCTTCACATATGACCATGTCCTATCAATATGTATGTATGCTACATACATCCACCTGCTTTATATTTTTAAAATGTCTTGGGAGAATTCCAGGAATGAATGAACCATAAGTTACCTGGCTAGACTCCTCCCTTCTTGGAGGCACTGAAGGGGTTTCCAATCTTTTGCCTTTACAACCAGGGGTGCAATAACTAACCTTCACATAGATTGTTTTGCTCATCTCTGAGTTTATCTTGGGGAAAAAAATCACAAGTGTTTAAGACCGGTTTTAATAGAAGAATGTTTCTTTTCAATAGCTTAAGAAATACCTTTCTTAGATTTAAAAACTGATCAAAAGTGATTTTCTTGGCTTACTTTCAGGTGGGGCCCTTGTCCCCTGCCTGCTTTTCTAATTCACATCGGCCAACCTCAGTGACCTCACACAAATCTCACCTCCCATTATTTATTTTCCAAATATTTACGTGCAGTTGATTGCTCCTTTTTCTGAAATGACAGAGAAGGGAAAGCTAGCATTTATGGAGCTTTTATGCTGTGTAGCTACCACACGAGATGTGTTACATGACATATGTTATCTCATGGAGCCCTCACCACAAGCCTGTGAAGTGGACATTGTTTAAAAATGAGAAAACCAAGGCACTTACCCAAAGTCACACAGCTGGTAAGTGGTGGGGGGAGAGATTCGTTTCCAGGTCTCTTTATTTCCGGAATTCATTCATTGCCTTGGGAATCCTGCTCTATAAATCCATACCGTCCCTGCCAACACAATCTTGTGCTTTTTAAAACTACGTTCAGACTGATGGAAATGTTGCAAAGGTAACACAGAGAACACTATAGATGCTTTCCCCAACTTCTCCTAATTAACAAACTAAGACATCAATGATACGACCCTATTAACTAAACTAGACATTTTATTTGTGCCTCACCAGTTTTCCCACTGATGTCCTTTTTTTTTTTCTGCCCTGGGATCCAACCCAAAATACCACATTGCCTGTAGGATTTTCTATTACACTTAGTTACTTCCTTCCGGTATGTCTCAGCTCCCCAACCCCCATTACTTCTTGAGAGCAGAAATATTATGGGACATTTCAAGTTGATTCCTGTGCCCTATGGCATGGAGTCTACCATGTGACATCATTTATCTGGCGGGGCCTGATTTATTAAGGTTCTGGCTGTAGAACACAAGGTTCCAGGGCTCCAGAAGACCAGGTGTGCTAATGAACGTCCTGTAAAGCTGGGGAGCACATCAGCACCTTGTCTGCCAGGCGCTGGAGGAAGTGGGGGATTTGTTCCTAACACCAGGTCACTTCCTCCCTTCCTGCACTGACCTCCCACCTCTTTTACCAACAGCAGACAGAAGCCAGGGACAAGTCACTTAGTGACATCTTAAGGTAAGGCAAAGAACTGACAGGGTGTGCTGGTCCCAAGCTCAGAGGGGACCTTCCACATGGAGAGTTCCCCTCCTTGGATAGGCTGCCACACAGAAATACGAGAAGTCTAGACATCGAATGGACAGCAGAAAACACTTCATAAAAAGAAATAATTTTGCTATGTAATTTTACCTGATCCCCATGATTATCTAGTACCTACCATCCATAATAAGGTTATTAATGTGTGAGGTTCATTCATTTATCCCCTTAGTAAATATTTATTGAATATCTACTATGTTCCAGGCTCCTTTTTAGGGGCTAGCTAAAAGCAATACATGATAGTGTGCTAATCTCTGCCCTAAAAGAGCTTATATGGAGACAGGAAACAGATCAACAATCAATCGATCAATCAATATGGTAAATAGGCAAGCGCAATGTTTGCCAGTTGTTTAGTTACATGTTTTGAGCATCTCCGTATGCCAGGCACAGTTCTAAATACTGGAGATGTGACAGGGAGTTCCTTAGCTTTGAGATGCTAAGAAAGATTCTAATAAAAAGAGAGGTGATTTTAAGTAGAAGGGGTCAGGGAAGGAAGGCCTCACCAACACAATACCTTTCATTCTGAGATCTAAAAGATGAAGAGTAAATGGCAGAAAGCACATTCTAAACAAATGGGGCGGCATGTGCAATGGTCGTGATGTAGAAAAGAAGTTGGCTGGTTTGAAGAACTGAGAGAGGAACATTAGTGGAGAGTGAACAGTGAGCAAAGCGAGGAAAAGGCAGCTTTGGTAAGGAGTGAATTTCAGTTCACGGGACATGGAAGCCATGGGGCTAACTTGTCTGTTACCATCTTGACGTTTCCCAGAATCCCGTTTCCTGTGGGTTCCAGGTTAGAGACTGCTGGGAGGCGGGCAGGAGTAAGAAAACTGGCAGGCAGAAGAAGAGAAAGTATAACAGCTGGAGGCAGCTGCAGGCAGAAGGCAGTTAGGGATGGGGGTGGGCAATGTATGCCTTCAAGGCGAAATCTAGCCCATTGCCTGTTTTTGTAAATAAAGTTGTACTGGAACATAGCCATGCTCATTTATTTGTGTGTCATCTATGTCTGCTTTTGTGCAGAGTCGAGTGGCCTGCAAAACCTAAAACCGGCCCTCCACAAAAACTGTTTGCTAGTGCTGCACTTACATGTGGCAGACCAGGATTGTCAGTAGCTGGCTCTGACCAAGGCTTCAGGTCCGGCATGCTCGACTGAGTGATTTCTGTTATCCTGACCTAAACTTGACACCTGTCAAAGGTTGTAAGCAAGGGAACGATATGGCCCAGCTAATATTTTAAGATTACTTTTTGTTGCTGCTTGAAGAATGGGTTGGAGGAAGGCAAGCCTGGAAATAGGGGGACCCATAAAGAGGCAATTATCCAGGTGAACCATGACACTGGTTTGCACCAGGGGGATGGAGGTGACGAGAGAAAAAGAAGGGAAGATGCAGGATGTAGTTTGGAGATACCAAGGAGCAACGGGCCCAGATGGTACTTTTGTTCTCCAACAAAAGGAACCAGGGCGCCGTTGAAAAATGGCTGATGCCAGGGCTGGCGCAGGAAATACACAAGATGTGCTTAGAACATCTGTGGTGTCAGAAAGTAAAGAAGTGCTTAAAAAATTAGGGGGCATGTTGAAAAGACACAGGAGCCAACGAGAACCTCCCGAAGGCCAAATCTGGAGCAATCTGAGCAACAAAATACGAAATGAGAATTAATAAGTGGTATGTCCATAACTGAATAATACATGGAAGAGGAAAAAAAAAAACGTGCTTCCTAATCACCATTTGTCCAATTCCACAGGAATAATGACAGCAGCCAAGAACAATCGATGGATGCTAAAATCGGTGGGCAAAAGAATCATGAGAAACGGGAGATTTGCTTATACTCACAGAACCTCCCGCTGAGATACCTATTAAGGACAGCGGGGGGGGGGGGGGGGGCAGTTCATGGTGGAAAACCCTAAGGGCACACTCCTCACCAGGGGACGACAGTCAACATCACCAGTACCGACACACACTGACTTCAGGTACCTCCTGACACGGTATGACGTGCTGGATAAAGCCATTGGTGTGGCATTCATGAAAAAAAAAGAGCATAATCTCAACCTACTCAAGGAACCATCAAAGAATCCCAAATTGAGGAACATTGTACAAAATAACTGATCAGGACTCTTTAAGTGTCAAGGTCATGAAAGGCAAAGGAAGACGGAGGCCCTGTCACAGAGGGAGGACCACTAAATCACATGGGATTCTGAGTTGTACCCTACACCAGGAAAGGGACCTGAGAGGGACAACTGGCGGAATTTGGATAAGGTCTGTAGATCAGGTGATAGTATCATAGCAAGGTGACTCTCTTCGTTTCCATAGTTGTGCTGTGGTTATATAAGAGGTTAACATCCAGGAAAGCTGGGTGAAAGGTTTCTCTGGGAAGTCTACTATTTTTGCAATTGTTTTTCAATTATATGTAAGATTTAAATCTTTACAAATCATCATGTATAGTACTTTTATAATAATAAAAGAAATACAGTTCCTTAAATGGATAAAATCATATACTGATGTTTCTCTCTCTCGTATCTCAGGGTCTTGCACAATGCCAGGCATATAGTATTTGCTCAATAAATATCTATGAACTGAAGGCATCCACGGTTTCTGTTTTCTACTTAGCAACATTATGGGTAATACAATCATCATGTTAGTTATGACATCATTACAGGGTTTTTTGGGTAAGATAATACTGAAGGTTTTCTTTGCTTAGTGCCAGTGTTTCAGTTAGATTATACCGAATCTCATTCTAGGAATATAAAATCCAGTAACTTTGGGTGCCAGGATTCTCTATTTACAGTATATTATCTGTATGTAATCTTCCAGCCCTCTGATGCCTTTTATCATGGATGGATTATTTACATCAGACGTTTTCCGCTATTCTTAAACTAAGCTACTTTGTGGCAAGCCCAAATCTTTTCTCAAATAATTAAATGAGGAAACGGAAATGACAGCGCAGTGAGTAGCCCTTAACAGATACTAGGTAAGCATTTCTCCTTCCTTCCTTTTAAATATGTCAAGTTGTAAGGGAATCGCTTCCCTCTATCTCCCCCACCCCCCTCCAAGACTCCCATTCATTTTCTGACATAGAAGCCCTGTCAACTGGCTGCACACTTCCAATTTTCAGGCTGCCCTCAGCGTTACTGAAAATCCGGCAAAGCTGTCTATTACTTTATTTGTGGCACCCACCCCCATACCATTTCCTTGATCACTGCTTTGTGCAACTACCAAGAACTACATTTAATTATAGGAGAAGAAACCATCGTTGAGGCTATTAGCAATGAAAGATAATCAATGGGAAATGGTTCTCTGCTGGGCAATTTTCAAGCAGAGTCATCACCAAAAGCCCCCTGTGCCCAAAGCTTTTGGTCATCACAAACATCACTGTCCAATTAAAGTTACAGCATTTGCTGAGTCCTATGGTTTATACACAAGTGGTATTTAATATTGATTAAGCACATCAAGGCATATGGGATAAATGGCCAACATCCTGAGGCGAAAAGCCCAGGGTTTTTTAATACTTTCCCTTTTTGCGGGTTACTACAATAATTATGTGCTAAATAAAATGGTGAAATTTCAAATGATTTTATGTCTATACCGTGCAAGAGTAAGGGGTTGGTAGATTTTAATATTTGCATATTGACACCTGGTCATCAGGACACTTAACAATACTTGATTTTTTTGGTCATTCTTTTACTTAATATGGTATATGTCACTTAAACTATGCAAAAATATGATCATGTATGGAATTTTAAAAGTTCCGCTACTAGTGCCATTAAGTTACTAATACAATAATGATAAGCAGCTTATCTAAATGAGTACAGTATTTAAAATAATACCCAGTTTTGGAGAAGAGGAAAGTAAACTTGGCCTTTGTGGAAAGCAATTTGGCAACGTTTAGCAAGAGCCTTAAAAATGTACATCACCTTTGACCCAGTAATTCAATTTCTGGGATTCTATCTGAAAAAAATAATCCGATGTACGGAAAGAGCTTTACGCATTAAGACAACAAATGGAGTGTCGTGTTTAATAATAAATAATCAGAAGCGACCCAAACGTCCACTAAGGGAGTAGTGGTAAGTAACTTATGTTTATAAGTAATATATGGTAACATGGGGCAATGTCTTCAAAGCCTTCAAAGAAGGGAAAACAAAAATTTGCAAAAGGTGCATACATTAATATACATTAGACAACGATATAAAAACATACTAAGTAGAGCAAAAGAGTAATAGAACAAAATGTTAGCAACTGTTGCCTCTGGATTTGGGACTAGATTATAGGTAATTTTGCTTTTCTGCATTATTGTGTATTTTCCAAATTTTCTACAAGCATGAATTTAACTTGTAAAAGTGACTGCTTGTACTGCAATAGCTTTTTAAAAATTAAGATCAATATTTTCTTTTGGTGTGAAAATATCAGTAATATATTGTATTATCCTCTAGTACAACATTACCTGCTCTTAAGAGATGTGGTAATGTTCTTTGGGAATATTTTATTAAAGGAAAGCACCAGAGTGGGAAGTTATAGAGGGACATGGGACTAGATCCATTCTATGACTTGATTCATTTTGGGCCGAAACAAGGTCAGCTGCTGAAATGACTACTGCACTAACTGAATAAATTCCGATTTTATCCTGACATTAGAATCCCAGAGAATAAAGAAACAAATGAAGGCAACCAATTCTTCCAGGCTCACATTTGGAAAGAAGAGGTCCTGTGCAATTCACAAACTGCATTGTAAAGAACGGTTTCCAATTTGCTACCAGTTTGCTTCCAATTTGCCAAGTATTTTCCAGAGACTGGCAGAAAATAAGGTAAAAATTGTCCATAGGTGGGAGATAGGTAGGGAAGCAGAGAACAGAAGAAATAAAATATGAAAGTAAAGATGCTCACAGAATTTTTAAGTTCCAAGGATTGTATACATTAAAATTTAATGTATCATATATTTAAATCATGGATATCAAAGTGAGTAAACAGGCAAAATGAAGGAGAACCTGGCAGGTAGTAGATGTTTTTATCTATTTAATACATGCTTGTTGTAAAAAAGCCTAACAAAACAGAAGGGAATGAATGAAAGCTTTCCTCCTCTCCCCGTATGTGTTTCACTCGCCAGAGATAGCCACCTTTTATTTCATCCTCCAAGACAATGTCCATGCCTATACCTTCTTTTTGAAACACCAATGGGGACTGTACTGTACAGAGCTCTGCAACTTGCGTTTTGTTCATTTAATAATTGACCTTCAACCACGCTCCATGTCAACACACATGGGTCAACTGTACCTCCTGTGTTTTTAAAAAGATTTGTGTGGTCACCCACTAACTATGTGGCTGTATCATAATTTGACCAACCCCATATTCATGGAAATTTCGGTTGCATTCTGTTCTCGTGGGTCACGTTGCTCTGAACATCCTTGTGCATATTCATTTGCATGCCTAATCAGATTAATTCCCTGGGAGAAATGCCTATAAATAGAATTGTTGGGTCAATGGGTATTTGCGTTTTAGGATTCGGTGGTATCGCTAAATTGCTCTCCAGTAAGTCTCCCTCTAGCAGAACCTAAGAATTCTCTTCGCCCCGGTCTCTGGCTGTGCAGTTAAATTTTGTTTATAATGAATAGATGATATGGATTCCACTGTGTTCACTTTATTTCTCTTATGTCCATTTATTTTCAAAAGTACACCCGTTTTTTTACTTGACTGAAGAGGATAAACATCTGTCCTAACTGAAGTTTGAGCATCAGAAATTATTATTAACCAAGTAAATCCAACACAAAAATTAAGTAATTCACTCAAAAGTCACATCTAAATGATTTGGGATGATGGAAACTCCTACATATCCTGCTAGGGCACGAATAACTGAGAACTGTTTGCAATTATTATTATTAACTCCTCATTTAAAAATACAAATTCTAATTAGCTAGCTCTTGATCTGGGACTTACTATGTGCCAGGCACTGTTTTAGCTCTTTACCTAGATTAATTTATTTAATCTTCCCGATAATTCCGTGACGTGGGCACTACAATCATGTCCATTTCATAGATTACAAAAGTGAGGCACAGAGGTCTTAAGTAATATGACCAAAGTCAAGCAGCAAATAAAATGACAGAGCTAGAATTCAAACCAAGCACACTGATTGTAGCCTTTGGGCTTTTAAGTACCATGCTATACATATTCCAAGTTCATCTGCAGGAAATAAGGACACACACCACAATTCCCCACAGAACTTTTCATTTTAGGATTGCCAACAAGGAAAAGTTCCTTACCTGCCTTTGGGCTGGAGGTGCTCACAACCTCAAGATGTTGCAATGGCTAGATTATAGGCTTTTAATTTTTTTATGTTGCTTTTGTAATAAGAAAGCAAAGGTACTCGAAAATACAGTTCTTAAGGACAGAACACTTTCAGCAGCAGAAAGTGACTCATCTCTCACATGCCTTACCCAAGATCCCTACCCACAGCCACTCAGCATCAGGAGGATTTCATCACCTCCAACCACAAAACCACGGAGACACCAGAGGCCAGGTTTTAAAATTCTTGATTGTAGTATGTATCAGGTTGGGGTCTCTCCCAAATCTGGAAGAGGCTGTACGTCCACAGAACTTGGCACAGATATGGGCATCACAGGGTTTGTATCCTCAATGGGGTTTACCACTGGAAGGGAGTAAAATGTGCAAACAACAAAACCACACAAAATAATCCCCACAGCAGAATTTCATGAGAGTTATCATCTGCTTTGGGAAAGAAGAGCAAGCACGTCTGGTTGGGGCAGGTTAGGAGGTGGCATTTTGAAACAGGCGTTGGTGAACTTTTCAAGAAATGTATCACAGCATGAGAGCATGTAAGAGTGTGCAGTACCCTCTGAACTTCAGAGTTTTTTGACAAACAAACAAACATACATGTCTGTTTTCTAATGGGCCCAAGTCCCTCAAACTAACAGGAGGATTGAGCCGTTTTAAGAACAGTTTATCAGACATACACGGGAATTACAAAGAGCTGTTTGGTGAATCCTTCCTAATTCAAGGCCGGTTCTTTTTTTTTTTTTTTTTTTTTTTGAGGGGGGGAGTATTTAAGTGATCGAACTACCAGATCTGGTTCTGATGGAAAGAACGGCAAGTTCAGATTTTGCCAAGAACAGCAGACTCCAGACATTCCTTTAGCATCGGTCGTCTTAATATTGGGTCAAGGGGACCTTGGATGGAATTTTGCGGGTCCAAAGACTTAGAAGGGAAAGAGGACGAATCTTATTTCACTGCCCTCTAACTGAAAGCAAACATTTCTGTCCCTTTTGGGTGCAGGCACCAAACCCCAGTAGCATAGGCAACACCTGTGATTTGGTCAACAGAAGAAACCAGACACTACCGTACGGCAACACAGTTGTCGCAGACACCTTGAACTACCATTTACGCTCGTCGCTGCTTCAAAACAAGAGTGGTTACTAGAGCTGCAGCTGGAGCTCATTTAATGGGCGGACAGCACGCAGGTACGTAACAATTCAATAAATATTTTGATAGCTACTTCGATAAAAATGTCTTCCTTTGCAAACCTTTTCTTTCTTCTTTTCAACATCACTTTGTGAGGGGACTCAGACTTCATTACACTGACAAAGGGGTCCATGACTCAAAACAAAAAAGAACTGGCTTTAGGGCAAGTCTCCCACACAGGTGGCCTGGGGTTATTAGAAAGAGCTCCACCTGGAGGCCCGAGGCGTGGGTGCTAATCCTGACAACACATTTGATGTGAGAGAGGTTTCTTTACTTTCACTTTCTTCTCTAATAAAATAGAAGCACGTGCGGCATAAATACGATCCTAAGTGTCTTCCCCCCAGAGCGGCTGCGCACAAACTCAGGTGGCCATTTCTACTCCTGTTGAGTTCAAGTGCAGTTACCAGAAAGATCGCTATTGAAGCAAAACTTATTCTACACTTTTGTCACCTGTGTTGGAGGAATGTAACGTTGGTCATTCCTGAAATACGTGCCCCGGCATGTGGGTGGTCAGCCTAGGGACACTTTTCCAAACATCCAACTACTCCCCTATTTGAAATGTTTCCAGGCCAACTATAGACCTCACCATTCTTGCAAAAGAACTTGTCCCTTTTCCCGCATCCAGCGGGAACTCCAAAGGTTCTGTCCCTGATTCCCCCGCCTCTGCATGTGAAAGACAGTGTAGCCTACGTGGAAGGTCAGATTGCAAACAACGTGCAGGAGCTGGTATCCAGCACACCTGACTTTGACTCTGTACCAGGGGCCCCGAGCTTAACTTTTCTAAGATCCATTTTCCCTCGGGAGGATGAATGCAAATGCTTTTCGTTGTGAGGTCTGAATGCAAATGCAGAGGGAAATGCTTGGACACAATGGTTCAAGATGCTGTTCCTCCCACCCAGAGAGCCCTGGCTGGCCAATACCAGCCAAGGAATCCTGATTTCAGTGGCTGAAGCCCATTCTGTACCTGTGATGCAGCCGGGCTCCCTTAGGCACACTCTTTTCATTCCTTCACAAGACTGGCTACGTCATTTGCAAGGCCCCATGCAAAACGAAAACACAGGACCCCTTGTGTAAAACTTAAGAATTTCAAGATGGTGACAGCAGAGCATGCCACAAAGGGTGGGGTGCTTCTGAATCAGAGCCCTTTGTCACAGCACAGGTGGCATGCCCATGAAGACAGCCCTGCTTCTGCTATGGGAGAAGATATTCCCACGTGGCAGCACCATAGAATCACCTGCAAAACTTGAGAAAAGTACTGATGCCCAGGCCCCTCACCCCAGAGAGAGAGTCCGGATGGCTAAGAGCTTCCCAGATGACTGCAGCATGCAGCCACGCTTGAGATCCACTGGATTAGAGTGACAGAAAACCTTGGAAGTGTCATGGGCCAATAGCCACCAAGAGCTGGCCAAAGTAGCCCCAATGAAGCCCTGGTCAAAAACAGAACTGCTGGTGTATAGAATACGCTGGGTGTTCAGGACCTGTGTGCCAGGTGTTTCCTGGAAAAGTCACCCCAATGATCTTGCATTACTGCTCAGGGCTAGAGCACACTCATGGCCCAACATCTCCCTCCAGGTTTGAACCCCATACAGGGTACCCACAGCCACCAAAAAGGACCCAATTTTTCCCACTGCCTAGTTGGAACTCATCTATCTGTTGCATGAAGCAGCACCTTTGTGGAAGGGATCCCAGGATTCTTAGTAATTCTCCCCCCCCACACACCCCGTATTTACCGATGACCAATTACTCTGCTGTTTGTGCTCCAACAGGGCAGCTCAGGGGTCTGTCAACTATGGCCCTCCAAATCATGGCCTACTTGTTTAAAATAAAGTTTTATTGGCACACAGCTATACCCATTTGCTTACCTATTATCTAGGGCTGCTTCAGTTACAATGGCAGAGTTAAGTGATTGTGTTACAACAGCAGAAGTGAACAACTGAGTAGTTTTGACACAGGCTGCGACCAGCAAAGCCTCAAATATTTACTACCTGGCTGCCTACCCCTGGTCCAAGTGAAGTCAAACTGCAAACGTACTCATTCATCAATTGACCCTTTCAGAGTCCATCAGCTTTGCAAACAGGTAGATGGGTACAGAAACACTGCCATTCTGGTCGGCACCATGGCTGTCCCTCAGTTTTATTTGGTGATAATCTGTATATGTGAAGTCTCGTCCAAGTAGGGTTGGCCACTTAACCTTTCCGCTTCTGGAATTATTTTATAAAGTTTTATTCGAACACAGACACATTCATTCTTTTCTTGTAGTCTATGGCTGTTTTTGTTAAGCTAAAATCGCAGAGCTTAGTCACAAAAGAGACCTCGTGGCTTCACGATACCTCACATACTATCTAATATTTGGTCCAAATTACTCTCTGGTCCAAAACTTTTAACTGACCTCTGCTCCACCAGGAATCCATATTTGCTAGGTGTTACCAGGGTAGATCTAAGACCCTTGAAGTCCATACAGCTGTTAAAAAGAATGTCTTTTGAAAAGGCTGATGTCTTTCCTGTTTATCTGAAGAGCTGTAACACCAGAAGTACAAGGAGCGTTTATATGATTCTGATCTCTGAGTTCCCACTTGAAAGGTCAACAACCCTTCTGTTACTAGAACAGAAACGTAGATAAGACTCATGACAAACAGCCGAAAGGTGACAACAGAATCTGTACAATGCACCAGCATTCAGTAACCAAACACTTCTCTACACAATGGAAAAAAACAGTTCCAAAGCAAAGCGCTGGTTAATTCTATCACGGGTCTCTCTCCTCATTTTCATCTGTTCTCCTTACAACAAAGAGATTCCACATTGTGTCAGGACCCGCCTTATGTCAAATGTAAATGGAATCAGATTTGTTCAAACAACAAAATTCATAACAAAATAAGCTATGTACCTCTGGCTGTTTCATAAGTGAAATATTCCCCTGGATACAATCTATAAAAATCTGTTTTCACATACTTTTTCCTCGTTTCCCCCAAACAATGGCTCTGTTATAATTTGTTTTAAGAGCATAGATTTTTAGCTTGATGAGGACACACAAGAAGTTGTATTAAACAGAGACTGTATTTGAAGAAAAGATGCCAAAGTGGAACACACAAAGCAACTTTGGATCAATTATATATCTACTGGCGTTCTATAGTCTCCTCAGTAAAATGTCTATTTACAAGAGGTTTGGATTTTCACTTTGTTGGTTCTGCAAACCCCATGTGCTCAGTTTGATGACAGACATTAGTTTCAGGCTGTCCCCCACATCGCGTGTCCCATAACCGAGCCCAGGGCCCACTGGGCTCCTAGTTTCTTTATGAACACAAGTACACAAATCTTGAATTTCACGACACATTTACCAGCTGAGCGAGGCTTAGCTTGATCTCTGCTGCCACCTAGAGATCAAACTGTATTTCACATCGCGGCAGCACGAAGACAGTGAGAAACCCTGTGTGTGTGTTTATAATGACTGAACACAGGGGTGGAGGAACCCCACACCAGAACCTGTCTAAGGAAGAAAAATGGAGTGTTCCTCTTACACCATTCTGCAGGCGAGTTTGCCTTTTTATTATAAGACAACAGATAAAAAAGGAACCACACAAAAAAACGTATAAGGCGGACACTCTTATAACCACCACCCAGGTTAAGAACTAGGCCAGCTTCCCCAGACCCTTCATGGACCCATCCTCATCTGGACCTTTCCCAACCATACAGACCAGGTGAGTTTTAGTTTTCCATGTGGTCTAAATAATTCCATCAGAGATGGATGAGTCAGAGCTGGAACCCATCAAGAAGCTATCCCTGTGGGATAGAGCGGTACTCAATGGACCCCCACCTTGGAACGGATGTGTCAACTTGCTCAGATGATTCTTGGAGGGAAGACAGCAACGTGGAGAGATGTCTCCATGGCATTGCTTTGCGTCTGCCCTCGTACCAGTGACTGCAGCCCTTGCCTCTGGAGGCCTACGAGGCTGGGAGCAGCCATGCCCAGAGCTGGTGACTAAAGTCGGGCTCGGTGGCCTTACCCAAGAGGGCTGGGAGACAGTATCTGCTTGGAATCTTGGACAACTGTCTTTGCCTGAATTAGAGGCACTGGCTGGGCTCCAGGGTGGTCTCCAGCTGCCCCACAGACACCAGGGTACCAAGCTGCCCCGAGGTACTGCTTTCAGGCGGGAAGGTGACCAAGTCCGAGTTCTTGTTCTCATTCTGGTCACTGTGCTGCTTCTTATGGCATCGCAGAGAGTCATCCCTGACAAAGGCAGCGCCACACGTCTCACAGCGGAAGGCCCTCTGGGTCACTATCTTAGCCACATGCTGGGAGCTGCCCTCTCGGGGCCCCTCTTTGCCCTGTGGGGCCCGGTTCTCCGTTTTGGCCTCGTCCCTGTGTACCTTGTCAATGTGCTTGGCCAGGCTGCTGGGCCGCTTTGTGTCAAAGCTGCAGAAGTCGCACTTGAAGGGACGGTCCTTGCAGTGGACCCTGCTGTGCACGCGCAGGGCGGCCGCGCTGGAGCAGGAGTAGCTGCACTCCGGACACTTCTCGGGGTGGTCAGCCTGATGCAGACGGCTGTGCTCCAGGAGGTCGGCCCGGTCGCGGCCCTGGAAGCTGCAGTGCAGGCACTTGAAGGTGTGCTTGATGCGGATGTGTGACTTTAGGTTTGCTTTCATGGTGCAGCGGACGTCACAGAACTCACACTTGAAAGGCTTCTCCCCCGAGTGCACGATCATGTGCCTTTTCAAGTCCGAGCTGATTTTGAACTTGGCGCTACAGAGCCAGCACTGGAAGGGGGTGTCCCCTAGCAACGGAAGGTGTGTTTCCATTAGAGCAGGCAGGCAAAACAGAACTCCCCCCAAACATGCGTCAGAACACGTGGCCGCAGAGGGACAGCTGAATCTTCTGAACTCCAGCTACCTGGAGCCTCCTAAGGACTCCATTCACCATGTTTATTAACCTGCTTAATCCTCACAACAGTCTTATGAGTGGGTACTATTACCCCTCACATTTTACAGATGGGGTAACTGAGGCTCAGAGAGGTCAAGTTACTGACCTAAATAGCAGGGATTTGAACCTAGGCATCATAGCATCCAAGTCCACACTCTTCGTGAGGACACTTTGGTTTTGAATCTAAACTGTCATTTAACCTGACATTCCAAAATTGAACATGAAAAAAGAGGTGCATACGATGTTTCATAAAATTGTTCCAAATCAAGCTAAGATTTATAAATATGCTTACAGCAGTGCTTAAGCTACATTGTATCAGTTAATTGGCTTGTCTGACTCTTTAAAGTTTCACAACTACAGACTGAATTTTATTTTTAAAAGCAACACATGAATCTGGCAGCAGGGGACAAATAATGAGAAGCCATAGATAGCCTCCTGCATACCCCTGGAGACACTGCTCAAGGTTTTTCATTCTTTTGTAGGTTGCTGCTTTAAATATCATCATCAGTTGACTCCAAGCAAAGAAAGGAATCTCCCTTATCCTACCCATGCATCCTTTCTCCAATGTCCTCCCGCATTCTGATTTCTACTCTTCCAGAACTACCCTCCAAACTATTAGCTTCAACGTTTAGTCCATCAACTTAAAAGGTTTTTTGAGGATTCCCTCCTCTTGTCAGGAATAGCTTTACTTTTACATTTAAGCTCAATAACATTTGCATTCAGACCTGTGAAATTCTCATGCTTTAACTATCTGTTTTCAACTTTAGAGTCAAGCTACACTAAGTCCTCATTTAATGTCAATAGGTTCTGCAATTTGAAGTGAAACAATGTATAACAAAACCAATTTTACCATAGGCTAATGGATATAATAAGTAAGAGTTATGGCATCTTAACAATGTTATAAAGAAACAATGTTGAATGAACTGATGTTATTCCAGGACTTGCTGTACATTTTGGATTGTGACTGGATACGAGATATTCATCAGAACCATCTACTGCACCAGGATTGCGTGTATCTCCTTACAGGGTCACTGTCACACCTGGGCCAGTTGATAGTGTTGCTAGCATCAAGGTCAAATTGATTCTCTTTTCTTACATGTTCTTTTTAGGCCACATTTTATCCTGTTTCTTTACAAGACTGTGTTTTTTGAGAAAAAAGAATCTCACCGTGATCTCAAAAGTCAGCCAGTCTCTTAATTATGGAAACTTACATGGAAGTTCTAATTGATTTCCTGAATTTCTGATTTATTGAATTTTTTTCTCTTAACCTTCTATACAAGTATCACCCTGAGATTTCCCTTTGTTGCAACACTAGTTAGCCATATTCAGATATTCATATATCAAACATCTCATGTCAATTTTTTTACTCCCTTATTTTGCTAGAGTACCTTCTGGTACCTTTCACTAGAATGGTGGCTGGGCGTAAAGTCTGAATCCTTGCATACATTTGTCTATTCCGCTTTCATACTTGAGACAGTTTGGCTGGGTATAGAATTCTATGTTCAAATTCATTTCCCAACGTTGAAGGCACTGTTCCACTGTCTCCTAGACGCCACTAATGCTGAGAAGTCTTTTTTGGTATGGATTGCTCCAGCTAC
Organism: Rhinolophus hipposideros; assembly: GCF_964194185.1. NCBI lineage: Eukaryota > Metazoa > Chordata > Mammalia > Chiroptera > Rhinolophidae > Rhinolophus > Rhinolophus hipposideros. The sequence continues at coordinate 8,006,131 of NC_138068.1, read as the reverse complement.
TCCCTTGGCCCTGCTTGGCATCGTGTGAGCCCTTTCACTCCCATGGCTCCTTAGAATTGTGGAATCCTTTACTCATTTTTCTCACTTCTATTTTGTTTCTTCCTAGACCTTGTCAGCAACCAGATTTCCAGTTTCTCATTCTTTCCCAGTTCTCCAATTTTTAAAAAAATTTTTCTGATCTCTGGGATTTTGTTTTAACTTTATAGCCAGCAATCCTGGTTTTAATTCATACTCCTTTGTTCTCACTACCTTTTCATAGAACTCTTCTTGGATGTAACATTTCTGCCAGTGGGTAGATACCAATTAGGATTGAAAAATTCTTGTCTATTATCCAAGTACAATGTTAACTCTTGGGTTGATTACTTATTTGTTAGACTTGGTACATTTTATACCATCATTTCCCACAAATGATTCATAATCCATAGTTGACACTTTAGGAAGAGTGGATTGGTTTTAGGATTAGGCATTGGTGTCATAGATTTTATTGCCACTAGATAGTTTGGGCCATTTTGACAATAGGCTTCAGCTTCTCTGAGCTCTGTGGCCTTGGTAGTCCATATGCCAGTTTCAAGTCCAGAACTCTGGGCAGCCAGATATTGGCTGGACAGATCAGCTCCCAACTGTATGGCTGCCTTCCATTTGACTGTTGGGAGGGTTTTTTTTACTCAATTTTAGATATTAGCATATTCCAGTATGCTTTCCATCTTCCATGAATTCACTGAAAATTCTCATTTTATGAACCTCTTTATGAGCTTCCCTATGCCCATTTTTCTGTGCCATGATGGGTTGGTTGGTTCTATCTATCAATCGATTATTTCAGTAGGGTCTCACAAAGAAGGGAAGGAAAAGCTACTTGCAAAGTCTATTTTCTGTAACTAGAAATTTGTGACCTGCAGTTACATTCAACTGATTTTGCTACGTTTCTGAAGTAAGCTATGCAATCAGAGTTTACGTTAAGTGACTGAAACACCTAGTTTATACATCAGACTTTCATTCAAGATACATCTTTGCTTCTTGACTGCTATATTGGGTACTCATCCCCAGCCGTCCTACCTACGGAATCAAGTTAGAAAATACAGCTTCAGACTTTCACATTTTACCAGAAGCTATTGTCCTGGCAAATGAAAAACCACAAGCATCACAATCACCACAGAAATTCCAAATGTCTTTACTTAGCCACCAAGTTGTTTACGCTGCTTGTATTTTTGGTAAATGAAGGTTAAGAAATTAGAGACTAAGTAAGGCACAGAGGTTTTCCAGGTCAGGGACTTACCTGTATGGGATCGCAGGTGGACGGTGAGCTGGCTGGAGTTGCGGCTGGCGTAGGGGCAGAGCTGGCATTTGTACGGCCGCTCGTCGGAGTGTATCCGCAGGTGCTTCTTGAGGCTGCTGCTGTCCACGGCAGCATAGTCACACAGGTGACACTTGTGGGGCTTCACGCTGGTGTGGCACCGCATGTGCATGGTCAGGTTGTCCTTCCGGCTGAAGCACTTGTCACAGAACTCACACTTGTGGGGTTTGTCTCCTTCAAACACATAAAAGAGTCAAGGTTTTAAGGGTTTCTCTATCAAGATGACTGCAAGGAGATCTGACCAAAATGGTAGCCTGGGTATGTGGGTCTACCTCTTCTTTCTGTCCAAAGGCCCAGAGATACAAAGGGCCATACTGAGGTGGAGATTAGCACACTGGGAGACAAGAAGTTGTACCATGCATGGATGGCTCAGAAAGTTTGAAGACTCCTCAGGGACAGATTAGATAAAATCAGGTTGGAGGAGAAAACCATAAGCCAAACCCTGTCTGGGAAAATGGGAGTGGTTATAGGAGTCTTCAGGATCAAAGGTGGCAGGTGTAGGTGTCTTAGAAGAACTTTCTGGCTCACTAGGTTGATGAAACACATAGAGAATGGTCAGGTGGACCCCTTCCCTCACTTGTACCAAGTTGCAAGCAGCAATGGTAACCCCACTCCAGGCTATTAGGAAATAGGGGGGCTTATACCAGAGAAATGATGCAAAGGCCCCAAGTAGGTAGAGATACTCTGGAAAACAAAGAACCCCATCCCAGAACATCTCCATATAAAGTGTTCCTCTCCTCCCCTGCAACCACGTCAGACTGATCACGTCCACATAAAAATTAATCTACCCAATAACCAAATGCTTGGGGAAAAAGTCAGACCTGTTTTTACCCAACTCAAAAACTTGATGTGATAAAAACAGTTTTCATTCCCATAATAATGTCCAGTCTCCTTTTATTGTCAAAATGGAATTTCCAGTACGTTGACTAGCAGAAAGGACGTCACAAACATGACCAAAAGTAGAAGATGGAACTAAAGAATCTCCCAGAAGGCTGCCCCAAAGGACAACAGGGAAAGTCCAAGAAAAGACATGAAAGCTAGTTCTAGGTTGTCCAGGTCAGAACAGAGCAAATAATTATTTCTTAACACTAAAGACGGCCATGGGTGCTAAGATGCCTTATCTAGAGGTAGGGTGGCACAATTTCAGAAACCCAAGAATGGTGAGCTCTTAAAACTTGAAGAAAAATGCTCAGATCAGCACACATTTCCTCAGACAACACTGGATGGTAGCAAGATGGGAACAATATCTGCAAAGTTCTATAGAACTTACATGGAATCCTACACTTGAACTAACATTCAATGGAAAGACAAAATAAAGCCAGTTGACAGATAACTCAGGGTATCACACTTGAACTGTGTATACATCAGGGGGAAAAAAAAGGAAATGGAGACACTGTGGGATATATCAAAGTAATGAAATGGAAAGTATTGCTTCCAAACCACAAGAGAGAACCAACCAAAAAACCAAACAAAAACCAGGCAATATCACACAAAATAAGGAAAAAAAAGAAAAATCAAACTAAATGTAAGTATGTTAAAAATTTCAAAAAGAAGTCAGCTTAATGCTCTTAAGATACCTTAATACCAGTGACAGAGAAATAGAAAATGATAGAAAGATATTATAGGGAAATAGGGAAATGCTAAAAGAAAGTGAGAGTATCCATTTTAGAATTAGGCAAAATACAAATCATGATGAATGTCACTAAAAATTTAATATTTGAGGTAAAACTCACCAACTAGACATGAATCAAACTTTTATGAATCTCACATGGTCTGCTCAAGTGTTTTCAAAAAAGGCAGCTTGCAAGTTGTAGGACATATTTTAAAACAACTTTTTTGCTCAAGAATCCAAATGAGATTCCAGACCTCCTCGAGAGAGATGCTCAGTGAGAGCTTTATGTATCAAAACCTACAGCCTATCACTTTTCAGAACAAAGATTACAGACTTAAATTCATTTTTAACAAGACTGAAAGCAAGTGAACCATATACAATTCAAGAAACTAGAAGGACTAAACAAAGATTACAGCACTTGATCAATAAAAAAAAAAGTAAAATGTGATTGTTAGAATGGAAGGTTTGCTCACAAAGAGAAGATTCCAATAGACTAGGATTTTCAGTCTCGACACTGTTGCCATTTTGTCCAGGTAATTCTTTGCAGTGGGCTGTGCTATGTATTGTAGGATATTCAGCACTATCCCTGAACCCTTTCCCACGAAATGCCAGTAGCAGTTCCCTCCCCAGTTGTGAGAGTCAAATATACCTTCAGCTATTGCCAAAAGTCCCTTGGGGGGGGGGAAAGTGAGGGGGGAACACTGTATCTGGTTAAGAACCATTCCAGTAGATGCTGAAAAAGAGAAAGGGGACTATAGATAGGCAAAGTCAACTTTATCCCAATAAATTTAGAAGATTCGGTAAAATGGATGATGGCCCAGGCAGATATAAAATTACCAAGTAAAATGGATCAATACCAATTTTAAAAATTGCTATTGGTATTTTAAAAATACACCCCAAGGTAGGTTATTTACTGTTCAAATATTTGCTGTCCTTCCCAGGAGAATCCTGCTTTCTTGTCCCAGTAGCTGTAGGCTTGGGCATGTGACTTACACTGACCATTAAAATATGATCAAAACTGATAAATCACTGGTAGGCAGATGCTTTTATGAGCCAGTGTATAGTCTGCCACACTCATTTCTCTTGCCCAAGATAACCTGTAACATTCCAGATCCAGGGATCTTAATTTGGGGCTTGTAGATACAATTTAGAGGGTCCAACACCTTGTATGGGCAACGATGACCTTTTTATTTCTACAACCCCTAACTGGAGTTTAGCATTTCCCCCAATTATGAATGCACGCAACAAACCACACTAATAATAATGGTACCTGAGACCCTCGGGAATAGACACAAGCCATGTTCGCATCACATTATACTTCACTGCTGTTCTCAACGTGTCATGTATGTTCACCACTGCTTCACAATTAAGGTAGCTAGTAGAGCAGCCATGAGATCCTGATATTAAATGCAGGCCTTCTCAGTGCTGCTGTGAATGCTAACCATGTGGGGATGGAGAGAGTGTCACTAAAATGCAGATATTTTTTCCAGCGTTGAGATATAAATGATGTATAACATTGTGTAAGGTGTACCAGGGGATGATTTAATGTCTGTATATGTTGAGAAATGATTAATTAACCTTATCGTGGTAACACCTCCATCCCCTCAAATAACGAATGACCAGTTTTTGGTGGTGGGAACATTTAAGATCTCTCTTAGCAACTTTCAAGTACATAATACAGTATTGTAACTATAGTCATCATGTTGTATATTAGATTCCCCAGAACTTACTCATCTTATCACTGGAAGTCTGTGCCCTTTGACCAACACCTCCCCATTTCTCAAGCCAAACTTACAGAAACAAACTAAAATGCTGTTTCTGACTTAGTGGGTCAGGGTGGGGCCTGAGATTCTGCATTTCTAACAAGCTCCCAGAAGGGATGCTCGCGTTTCTGGTTTTTACCACTGTGGGTAGCAAGGGTTTAGGGTATGAACATACCATACGCTTAAGACTTTGATAGCAAATATACTGAAATAATCTTAATGTGATTTTTATTACATTTAAAAACTTTATTCTGGGAAAGGTCCATAAGTTTCACAAAAATTGCCAGCAGTCCAGAGCAGATACAAGGTCACGCGTGCCTTTCTCTGGTGTGTTCCCGACAGAGGCTGCCCTACCAGCTGGGTCCTGGAGAGCAGCCCACAGCACAGAGCTATGACTGACTCTGGGGATGCTGGGAGGGGCAGAGCTGTCTTCAGTTGCCACTGAGATTGCTACTGTCATCAGTCTAATCTATAGCCCCCTCTCCATCCTCTGACAAAAAGTCATAAGCAGAGAGAGTATTGGGGCATGTTCTATCAAATTATGTGGGCACGCTCCATCGAATTATCTAGAAGCGTTTCCACATTCAATTAACTCTTTAATAGCATAGGGAAAGATAAAAAAAAATGCCTCAACTCACTTCATGATAGATGAACTCGGGTATCAACGCCAAACGAAGGATTAAAAAGTCTGATTAGAGCACACAAACATTGTATGTCAATCTCCTTTATGAGGCTAGATAAACGCCACAGGACCATATTAAAAAGGAGCAAAACATTTGAAATTCAACCATCATTCTCCATTTAAAAACCATCCCTCCCCACCCCCCCCCAAAAAAAATGAAAAATGTGTCAGAAGCCTAGGAAGATGAAACTTCTTTAACATGACAAATGATCTCTAAGAATTCTAGGGACCCTAACCACGAACAAATGAAGCTAACATCAAAGCATTCCTTTAGAGCAAGGAATAAAATATGGACGGTTTACTCTCACTGCTACTCTTCAACTCTGACCTGAAGCCCCTGGGCCAAGCCACTCAATCAAGGAAAAAGAGGAAAAACCATTATTTGCATAGGATAGCCTCCTTAGACAATCTGAAAGAATGAACTGTTAGAATCAATGAGAGGACAGCAAGGGGCCTGCCAACAGCTCTCAAAATTCATGTTAAAATAGCTTTGCTACTATCAGCGCTCTGTCAAGTTTCTATGTCCCTCTTGCTCCCACAGCCCCAATCCCAGGCTTCTCCCTAAAGATAAGCACATGCTCTCTGAATTGGGAGGTGGAGTGGGGGAAAGGGAAGGGGAAGTATGCAGTGATGGTAAAATTAAATGCCAGGTGATATGTGGTCTTCTGAGACTCACTATTTTAACACAGCACTGTCAGATAGCCTGATGAAGAAACTACAGTGTTTGTGTTTCATTTGTACTTTAGTGCTTATGGGATTTTCATGGGAATACAGGCATTTCTATTTCTCAGATGACGGCCTATTCGTATCTTTTCCCACTGGGTTATCTTTGATTGGCAGGAATCCTTATGTGTCCTGAAGGTGAATTCTGCCCTCTTGCAAATTTCTCCTTGTGGGACATTTGTCTTAACTTCTTAGTGGTGTCTTGTTATAAATTTTAACTTCAGTCACATTTAATCTGACTTGTGGTCCTTGCTAATTGTTTGCCTGTCTACTTATACCATAAATTTGTCTCCTCCATTTCCTAATTATAGACTTTGATATGTAACTTAAGTTACTATATTTGCAGTTTGTGAATGGTGAGGTGAAGGGCTATAATCTTTGTCCTAATAGATTGTCATGGCACCACATATCAGCGTGCACCCATTCCTCCACTGACCTGAAATGCCACCTTTATCAGGTGTTAAATTTGCACCTACACAGGTCTGTTTCTACATTCTATTCCATATTTATTCCAGTTCTACCGTGTTCCCCTGAAAATAAGACCTAGACGGACCATCAGCTCTAATGCGTCTTTTGGAGCATTATTAATTATATTATATTTTATTATGTTAATTTTTGCTCCAAAAGACGCATTAGAGCTGATGGTCTGACTAGGTCTTATTTTCAGGGAAACACGGTAATATCCATACAGTTTGAATTACAGCTTTATGGTATTTTAATTTCTGATAAAGCAAAAGGTTTTATCCTGGTTTGGGGGCTACTTTTGTGCCTTCTTCTCTCTTCCAGATAAATTTTACTATCCAGAGAGCAGGTGGGATAGTGGTATGGAAGTAGAGGTGGCAATTATTATAAGCTTGTCATTATAAGTTTTCAAACAATATAATTTATTCACCTTTTATTGGAATGATTAAAAAATTTGAAAATAAGAGCCATATATACTCAATATATAAAGTTAAGGAGAAAATTGATGCTGCTTTTAAACCTATCCAGAAATAGTTACTGTTTACAGTGAGTTTTTTCTATCTTTTTTATTTATTTAAACTTTTATTTATTTTTAAGTGTGTTTTTCTAGGACTCATCAGCTCCAAGTCAAGTAGCAGCTTCAATCTAGTTGTGGAGGGCGCAGCTCACACAGGCCCATGTGGGGATCGAACCGGCAGCGCTGATGTTATAAGCGTCGTGCTCTAACCAACTGAGCTAACCGGCCACCCCTCTATCTTTTTTTGCTTAAGATTTTACATAGGGGAAAAAACAGGAATAAAGCATTTTCTATCCTGCTTTCCCCCACTCTAGTCTTCAATGTTTCTATTGAGCATTTGAAAATTTATTTTCCCATTCAAGCAAGGACAAACCTGTATTCAATATGTATATTTATGTCCAACGTAACTTTATATCACACTTTTTTTTTTTTTTTTAGATTTTTTTGGGGAAGAGGAACAGGACTTTATTGGGGAACAGTGTGTACTTCCAGGACTTTTTTTCCAAGTCAAGTTGTTGTCCTTTCAATCTTAGTTGTGGAGGGTGCTGTTCAGCTTCAAGTTGTTGTTCTTTCAGTCTTAGTTGTGGAGCGCGCAGCTCAGCTCCAGTCCAGTTGCCATTGCTAGTTGCAGGGGGCGCAGCCCACCATCCCTTGCAGGAGTCAAACAGCAATCTTTTTGTTGAGAGGACGCGCTCCAACCAACTGAGCCATCCGGGAGCTCAGCGGCAGCTCAGCTCAAGGTGCTGTGTTCAATCTTAGTTGCAGGGGGCGCTGCCCACCATCCCTTGCAGGACTCGAGGAATTGAACTGGTAACCTTGTGGTTGAGAGCCCACTGGCCCATGTGGGAATCGAACCGGCAGCCTTTGGAATTAGGAGCATGGAGCTCCAACCGCCTGAGCCACCGGGCCAGCTCCCAACGTAACTTTAGAATAAAGGTAAAAGATCGAATCCAAGTTCAAGGCCTGATCGTCCAAGACTGCTCCAATATGGTCACAGCCTATCTTTCTAATGTCCTGTCCCCAAATAAGCCCTCAGCAAGTCTGCATTCAAGGTGCACAGACGCCTGTTCATAGCCACACCTCTGCTGGCTGTGTACCACTCTCCTGTATTTACCTGTCCCACGAGACCTCCTCAGTCCTTGAAGTGTAGTCTATGTGTGCCTGGGGCCCCTCGAGACCCTTTGGTCAAACTCTTTTCAGACTACGGCTAAATCATGATTCGCCTTTTTAACTGCTGACATTTACACACTGATGCAGGAGCGTGGGTGGGGCCTTAACACGGGTGGCCAGCTCTCCCCGTGGTCTGCGCTGCCCTTCCTGCCATGCCCTCCCTGTGAGGCCAGGGCCAGTTTCCCTTAGCTTTTACTGCTCGCAAGGCTTTCCCATGGCTTTGATTACATCTCCCTGAATAAGCCTTTTTAGCATTCTGTGTAACGAAATGGGAAATACACACAGTGTGCTTCTGCTGCAAACCAAAATACACTGGTTGTTTTGAAAACCAGCACTTGTGGGGTGGCTGAACTGCAAACTCGGTGCTTTTTCCACGCAGCCCCATTTTGATTTCAAAGAACTGGCAAACTCCTGCCCCTCGCCCCCACCCTCCACATTTGGGATTTGGCAGACATGCTCTTACAAATGAACTAAGTGAGCCTGTCATTTCAAGGAAAATTACTAACAATACAGCAATGATAATATTAAGGGTCGAACATGAAAAGTTAGGATTTCAGAACATATCTGTTACTCCAGGCTTGCAGCTCATACATTCTTATTTTTTTTTCCTGATGTGATTGGTACTATTAACAGAAGTGATTTTTTTCCTATAGTATAAGGAGATGGGTCAACATGTGGAAGAACCACATATGTTGGGAAACCAGTGTTTTCCAACTAACCAGTGCACAACACGTCAAAAATCAAGCCTGGGTAAAACAATTCAAAATAGAAAGGAGATCAATGTATTTTAACTTAACAGTTTGAAAAGTTTATGGATATGATTTTAGATTCCACATAGCAACTAATCTGTAAGAAACTACCATTTGTTGTGTTTTGGTACAGTAGTAAAGAAACATAACAATGATGTAAAACTATCAAAATACTCCTTCATTTCTAATCACAAATGTGAGGCCCGATTTTCTTCATATGTTTCAACCAAAACACATACAGGAAAATGAATTGTAGACAGAAACAGCTATGATAATTCAGGTGACTACTAAGCCAGACATAAGAGATTTGCAAAGGTATAAACAATGTCACTTTTTGGTTTGGAAAACAGTTACTTTTCATAAAAGTGTTATGTTGACATATAATAGGCTTACTGTTACTTTTAAATGAATATATATTTTAAAGTTTCGGATGGCGAATGCCATAATTATAGATAAAAAAATACTCTTTGAGGGTCTTCCATTTTTAAGTGTAAAAGGATCTTGAAACACAAAACAAAAGCTCTTTGGGAGTTTAAGTGTAAAGGGATTTGAAAAGCACTGTTCTACCCATTTGGTTAAGATCCAGGCTGAAGCCTTAAATGACACGTGTATGTCCATCCCTGCCTCCCACTTACAGCTGGGTCAGCGACACCATTTAGCCTATGTCAGCTCTCCTTTTCCTTGGTAACAGAACCTTCTCTTTGGGCACAGAGCCAGACGTAGCTAAGAGTGGCCATGTGACTAAGTTCTGGCCAAATGGACACGAACCCAAGTGATGTGTGTAACGTATCGGATGTGCCTTGAATGGGCAGTAAACCATCTCAGGCCATGCCAACGACAGGCACATCCTTGGGATGTGAACACAACAAAATAAGAGCCTGGGTCACTGAAACCTGGGCCCGGCCACCAGACTTAACTTGTCATAGGACAGGACAGAAACACTTTGGTTTTAAGGCACCATCAGTTGGATCTCACTATTCCACTAATCACGAGGGATGCTACTCTGGCCATGCCCTGAAGGAGACCCCTCGTCTACTTTCCATTGGTTAAGAGATTCAGAAAACTGGAGCAACTGCATTGGACCCAGAGAAGCAGCCTAAGCATACGTCCACTAGAGGAGCAGTTGGTCTGCCTCACACCTGTGTCCCTGACTCAGTGAACCCCACCAAGGACCGAGCCTCGCCTTACACTTTCTGTACCCTCATCATACTGTGTTACTCCAATAAAACTTTATTAATCTAGCCCCTGCCTCTCTCTCCAGGTCCACCTTGGCATGGCTGACATTTAGGGCCTGATAATTCTTTGTTGTAGGGCCTGTCCTGTGCCTTGCAGGATTTTGGCAGAACCTTTGGTCCCGCCACCCCACCAATAGATGGCAGTAGCACCACCACAGGTGAGAATGACTGCTCCCAATATCCTTAGGAGAGTCACTCACTTTGAACTCTCCTAAACCAGCCACTGGTTTCTGTCAGAGCAAACAGACGAGTATCTTAACTCCTACAGCCTGGTACAGGGTCTACATTAGAGACCAAAGTTGACAAAATTTTGTAAAGAGCCAGATAGTAAATAGCTCAGGCTTTGTACACCATACAGTCTCTCTAGCAACTACTCAATAACGCCACTGTAGGGCCACTGCAGCCACAGACAATCGGTGGACAAATGGGCCTGACAGCAGGCTAGATTTCGCCCTGGGGCTGTAGTATGCAGACCCTGGTTACAGAGCATGACAATCCTTTGTTCCAGCATCCTACCGTATTTCCCTGAAAATAAGACCGGGTCTTATATTAATTTTTGCTCCAAAAGACACATTAGGGCTTATTTTCAGGGGATGTCTTAGTTTTTCATGTACAACAATCTACATTTATTCATGTACAAAAATCTACATTTATTCAAATACAGTCATGCCATCTTCTTCTGAAACATTGTCATAACTCTCCAAACCCTGAATTACGGCTTGAATTTTTTGCGACTCCATTTCCTGTGGAAACATGGGCCCCGATCTCTCATGTCCAGCAATAGAGCTCTCCTTAAATGAGCACTTCCTGTCCATGTAGCCCGCTCGTAGTGCATTGGCAACACGGCTGTCAGTGATTTTATCCCATGAATTCTTCACCCAAGTCACGACCTCTTGCAGGCCAGGCTTTGCAAAGTTTCCACGCTGATTTCTCTCCATTCTATTTTCAATGTAGTCATTGATTTCCATGTGCAAATGGTCCTTGAATGGCTTGTTTATTGCAATATCAAGAGTCTGGAGATAGGTCATTCCTGCGGGAATCATTATTTGATTTATTCTTCTCTCAGCAATGAAGTTCTTCATGTCTTTAACACAGTGAGTGCTGGCTGAATCCCAGGCTAGCAGACCTCTTTGGCCACCTTGCAAAACAAGTGGCAGCATTAAATAGACCAACTTCCTTATAACTGCTTGTGTGCACCAGGCTTTTTCGGTTTTAAGAACATAAGTGCCTGAACCTTATTTTTCGTTCAACCTTATTTTTCTTGCCCTTAGTGATGATTGGAGCTGGGGTTTTCTTTCCATCCAGACGAATTGCCAAAATACAGGTAACACATGCACTTTCGTAACCAGTGGAGGGAATGCAGATTGACCAGGCACCCCTCTGATCAACTGTCGTTTGAGATCCTTGGCCCATAAACACTGCAGTTTCATCCACAGCAATCATCTTGGAGAGTTGGTATTTAGAAAAGTCGATGCCATCAACAAAGGACTTGAATGCAAGTACAGGTTTAATAGCTTCAGTATCTTCCAGCTTGAACAGAGTTGTCGATCTTAGAGACAGTTCATATCGCTGAAGGAAGCCATCCAGCCAGGGTTGTGATGCTTTGAATTCTTCTGGGGATATTTCTAACTGTGGTGCCATTGCAAGGGCAAATGCTTGATTATCAGCCCTGCGCACAACCAAAGTCTTTGCTCTCCGGTCAGCAATCCATTCACAGATGACGTCTTCCAGCTCAGGAAATAATGGTTGTCGACCTGATCCACTGGTGCTTCTTAGCATTTCCTTCATCCACCTGTTGACTGAGGTTATCGTACTTTGCTCGCCATTTTCAGACCATTCGGGGATCCAACTTCTTCTCTTTGCAGAAAGCTGTAAGAATCTTGCCCCGGTAGTTCTCCATAATTCCTTTCTTGTACTCGACAGAATAAGCTCTTTCTTTTTGCACTCATCTTGTCTGGGGGTCAAAATATTATTCCCTTTAAATCTACCATTAAATCAAGTGTTAACTGAAGATTTATGAGACAGGAGTGGCAACAAAAATGATGACAGTTAAGAATAATGGTCCACACAAAAGTGACGAAAAATTGCAGGCACCAAAATTCAGAAAATGTTTATTTCACACAAGTGCATTAAGTACACCCGTTACAACACACGACGTATTGAATTATGAAGATTCATATTAGACACAACCACATCCGTTCGTTATCAAGTGAGCACGTTATTCGTGCAATGTGTCTGTACTCTGATTGGTCATTCGGCAATAAGTCTCGAGTTCATCTGTTTACATAAGCGTTTACCTCTCGTCCAAAGGCGCCCGCTTGGATATTTACAGATACTTAATTATAACTTATATGATCATTTATTTTAAGTGTTAATGTCGATAATAATATTTATTTATATTTAATTATATATTAATATTATATAATTCAATATGTCCATCGTGTTTTGCAACGGACATACAAAATGCGTCCATCTAGCTGACGATCTTAACTGGGGCTTTTTTGGGGGATAGGGCTTATATTATGAGCAACCTGAAAAATCATGCTTGGGCTTATTTTCCAGTTAGGTCTTATTTTGGGGGAAATACGGTATCCAAGGTTCCTATGACTACAAGGCCTCATGCAGCTCTCCCTCTGCCAATCTCTCCAACTTCATCTCACACCCATTTAAAAAACCCCAGAAGAACATTTATTCTGTCAATAAATTTTAGAACTATAGGAGCAGACTAGCTGGTTAATTCTGACTAAAGGTTTCTTGTTAGGTTCTAATCAAGATGTTGGCTGGACCTGCCACATGGGAAGGCTTGATGAGGGCTGGAGGATCTGTGTTCAAGTTCAAGTTCTGCCACCCTCTTATCCCCAGTTTTGCTCCTTCCAAGCCTTTGTACCTGGTGTTCCCTCTGCCCAGAATGCTGCCTTCTCTTCTTGTCTGGTTACATAGCCATCTTTCACCCTTTAAGTCAAGCATCTCTTCAGAAAAGCCTTTCATGACCAGCCTAGATCCAATCCCTCTGCTACAGGTTCTCTCAGCACTTCTTTCTTGCCTCCTTCACAGTTACCATTGTTGCCTGTTTATGACTTGTTAGTCTAGTGGGGTGGGCCGCGATTTAAGTCTCATAAGGCAGAGATTCAGAAAACTGTTTCTGTCCTGCTTACCACTACATGCCCACACACTTAATTCATATCCATTTCTTTGGGATTTTTTCCTTTTCCTTTTTTTTTTTTTTTTTTTAAGTTTGTTTGTAACACTCAAGTTCTGAGCAAATGAATGGATACCTACCGGTGTGGATTCTTAGATGGCGGTCCAAATCTTTCATGCCATGAACAGTTTTGAAGTGGCAACCTAGAAGAGAAGGGGGGGAAAAAAACCCAGCTTTTCTTAAAGTACAACCTCAGAAAGGAAGTTACTATGAATCTGAGGTTCTGGTGAGCTGCACACTGGGCTCTCAGGCCACGCGGCACTTAGAACCCACAGGACGCTCCCTTGTTGTGAGTATGCAAGAGGATTACAAGGATTCAGCAAGCGAATTCAAGCGGAGCTTGCATGACAGTGGCTGGCACGGAGAAGGGGCTGAGGGTGTCCGAATTCTTTATTTACCTGGGTAGCAGCAGTTGAACGTCCTCTCTCCAAGGGTCGTCGTTTGTTCCTTTGACTCAGAAGGGAGGGCCACGACAGAGGCTTTCTGGGCATCACTGCTGTCAGTGGAGGGACAAGTTGGTTTTGAAGCATCACTATCTAGCTCTGAAGCTGAAATTGAGACAAAGAGACGCGTTGATTTCTAAACTATGACCACTAGGGCAAGGCTTATAATCCAGTAGGTTTATTTCACCTCCCTTCACCACCTCTCCAGAAAGAAAGAAAAAAAAAATTAAAAACGGAAAGCCACATACACTGTGGTCTTATAAAAGTCCTCTTTCTCTAACTACCAATTTCCAGGAAATACAGGGGGCCAAAGAATACGGCAACATGACAGGGACACAAATGGCAAGATCCAGACTGCAAAACTTTGCACCGACCCTTCTCAAAGACTTAGTGCGTAAGATAATTTTCAATCCATCACAGGACAATTTTTTATAAGACAAAAATCAAAGTCCAGATGTTGTAATTAGATCTAACAGAGAGCAGGATGTCGTGGCAATGTGAAGCTATCTTTCAATGCTTACGCTCAATGCTAACTCATGCTTGCTCTGAGCTTTTGTTCCAGTTCAGTGACAAGTCACAGACCACACCTTTAAGTGCCACTGCTCTCCAGGACAAAATGCCACATTTCAACAAATAAACGGGAGAGAGCTGGAAGGAAAAACCAGCGACGAAAAGACTTGAGAGGATGGTCTGTGATAGCAGAGCCTTATTCGGGTCCTGATTTAAACATATTGCAAAACCATTTAAGACAGTGAGAAGATGGACATTCCCTGACAGTTGGATAAGGGATTTTTTTTTTTTAAGGTATGAAGATGAAATTAAGAGTATGTAAAACAATCTCATCCTTTAAGGATGAATCTTGACATGTTGTGTACACGTCTGCTTTGCGTCAAAATAATCCAGGGCAGGGGGACAGGTGTATGGAAGAAACAAGGTCACCAACCTGCAGTCCTATGGCAGGTGCCTGGGTGCTCACTGTCCCCTTCTCTCTGTTAGGAAGGTTGAACCATGAGAAATCACCACTTGCACGGGCCACCATGGTCAGGCAATTTCATAGGGTTTAATCTAACATGTGGTTTTAAAAAGGTCTGTAACAAAGACTAAGTACTCCTAAAAGACTGTAAAGTGATTTCTCTCCAAATATATTTAAGTCCAAGGGAAACCGAGGTACTATCCATGTCTGAAGTCTTAAAAAACAACAACAAACACTAAACAAACAAACAAAAAACCCAAAACACAGATATTGATTATTTTATGAATTATAGGTCAAGGTCTAGGACTTTTTGTTTGCCCCAGGTATAGATGCTGGATTCCATTTTCCCTGGGCGTTTTCAAGGTAAACCTTGTATTACCTTGAGAAGCTGTAGCCGGTGAGGGTTTCGGTTCTAGGCACAGCGTTTGCATAACTATAATGCTAGCTGTGTGACTATCTGCGACTGACTGAACCTTTCTGAGCCTGTTTACTCACCTGTAAAAGGGATCAGTGAACTGCCTCAGGGTTGCAGAGTTAAGAGATGAACAATGTCAACTCTCAGCCCAG
Organism: Rhinolophus hipposideros; assembly: GCF_964194185.1. Taxonomy (NCBI): domain Eukaryota; kingdom Metazoa; phylum Chordata; class Mammalia; order Chiroptera; family Rhinolophidae; genus Rhinolophus; species Rhinolophus hipposideros. Next base: position 7,990,685 of record NC_138068.1, on the reverse strand, counting down.
TGTGTGGCCTGAGTTAGGAAAATGCTATCCTAGGGCTTCCGTCAGAAAGGACTGTTGCTGTCACATCTGAGTATTTGTGTTCAAAGCTCCTTCACAGGCTCTGCACAAGTGACCCCAACCGATGGCTCTCAACTGGGGGTCATTTTGTCCCCAGAGAACATTTGTGAATGTCATGATCATGTGGGAGCATGTAGGTGACAGTGGCATCTAATGGTCAGATGCCAGGGATGTCGCTAAACATCCCACAGTGCACAGGACGGCCCCCAAACCTGGATCAGGACCACCTGAATCATGGGGCAAGTGTAATTTCCCAGGTGGGCTGGTTAGGGTTGATCCCAGGAACCTGCATTTTAAAGCACTCCCCGAGTGACTGTCATACTACCCTAAACCTTTGCTACTCAAAGAGTCGTTCACAGAGCACTGATTATCAGCACAACCGGGAGCTTGTTGGAAATGCAGAACCTTGGGCCCCATCCCACCTACAGAATCACCCTGCACTTTAACAAGATCCCCAGGTGATTCCTCTGCACATTAAAATCGAAGCACAACTTCAAGCCCATGCTTCTCTAACACTTGTGTATCAGAATCACCTGGGGGGCTTGTTAAGACCTGGGCGGCTTGGGCCCCACCTCCTGATTCATTAGGTCTACAGGGGAGCTGGGAATTTTTCTATTATAACAAGTTCCCAGCTGATCCTGCAGGTCTGGGGACTGCACTTTTGAGAACGGCTGCTCTGTGAGAACAGAAACTGGCTCAGAAGAGGCACTCAAAAAGCTTTCAGCTGATCAGAACCTACACTTGCCAGATCTGATGTCCTTCGCTATGTCCCTCAGAGGAAAGCACAAAAAAATCTTGTGCTACTAAGCAATTCACGTATTAGGAAAACAAGCCGTCCAACTCTTGAGTGTTTTAATCCCACAGAAACAAAGTAAAACTGAAAAGCAGAAATGTAAGAGAAAGGTTGTAAAGCACAGTGATTTAGGGAACTGACTTGAAAGCCAACTGGTATGTTTCAAATTCCAGTTCTATCATTAGCTGTGTGACCCTGGCTAAGTTACTCAACTTCTCTGTTCCTCAGTTTCCACATCTGTAAAATGAGGATTATCACCCCATCTCATGGGTTTACATGAAGATTAAATTCTTTAGCGGCTGTAGAAGAACCTTGTACATAAGTCAGCGCTACATAAATGTTATCAGTTTTATTCACTGGCGTGCACACGTGTGAACTCCTAGATTCTTAGAGAGGGAAAAGCATTGTGCAATGCAAACTTGAAAATAGGGAGAAGGGAGACCAATGGGTTAAAGATATTTCAGAAAACTGTCCAACGCTATAAAGGGTCACCCAGGTAGCACGTGATGGAGAGGCTTGCGGGGTTTCCCAAGGAGACTTCCTTCACCTTTAAACATCCCCGGGAGCTCACACTCTCCTGGGAAAGGTACAGCCAGGGCAGAGACCCTTGTAGCCTGAAAAAGGGGAGAGAGGTACATATTTGATAGAACCCAGTTTAGCACAGTGGACATTTTAACCCTTTGAGAAACTGCTGACGTTCCTTTGGTGAGGTTGTTTTCCTGCCCCTGTTTTTTCTTTTTTACTGGTGGTGATTAAAGTCTATCAATGGACCTGCTCCATTATGTTTCCTCCAAAAGCTACTCGAGTTGCAAAGCCATGTGCAAATTAAGAGCGGCCCAACCTTAAAAAAAAAAACAAAAAAAAAACCAAAAATGCAGGTGAAAAAAACCTATCCATCGGAAGGATGCTTTTTCTCGGTAGTGGTGGCTGGTACCGAGGCACATTTTGGGGCATAATTCTGACTATGCCCTGCTCCCAGGGGGCGATGGGGCACCCCAGTACTGCACAATATGGAACACTCTCCTCAATTCCTCCAAACACAGGGCGCGGCTCCAGGAGCAGCGCTGTTTGCAGGAATAAAAAGTAGCACACAGCACGCACTCTGAACAGCAGCCTGTGGTCATTCAGGAATTGCCTTCTATACTCGCTTCCCCCAAGAAGATTCAACATCTCCAATAACTCCCCAATTCCTCTTTCAGACGATTAGCAGGAGCCCTGGCCCCACCCCAGAAAGACCCTCCCGTTCCAACTACCTCTTCCCTTTCTCGGCCTTGGGAGTTTGGGTTTGTTATGGTATTTCCATCCAGCCAAGATTTAGTTTCAAAGACAAACTATTCATTCGGGAGCAGCTTCCTCACGGTTTTTCCCCCTTCATCAACCACTTGGGAAGGTGTGGTCATCAAAGCCCTCAACAGGGACCCCTGGGGAGAAGGGACCATCCCGGGACAAGAAAACGCAGGGGAGGGGGAGAAGGAAACAAAGTGTACTTCAAACTCCTTTTCCCAGTTCCTCGCTAAAAAAAAGGTATCGCTAACCACCAGCGGAGGGAGAAGATCAAGTAGGAACCTACGGGGTCATAATCTGACTGTAAGATAATCAGAAATGTAAGTGCTTTAGAAATGCAGATTCCCGACCCCATCTCAAGGTGCCTGAGCGCAGCCTGAGGAATTGAACAAGTTAGCAAAGCTCCCTCCCCGCGGACGTTTCAGACGCAGTGGCTGCACCGACCTCAGGATGAGAAACTGCCCTGCAGCCTTAGGGGAGCCGACCGTGTCTCCGCGTCTCCGGGACTCCTCTAGCCGCGAGGCAGCCGGGGTGAGACTGGGAAGTCCCACCGCGGCACTGCCCCGCTCGACAACCCTCCCCCTCACGGCTCCACTTCTCTTAGAGTAAAAGGCAAGTCCTTCACGGGAGCCCCAGGCGCCCACTTCGCCCCTGGGACCTCATCCGACCCGCTGGAGGCTCCGGCCGCCCTAACGTGTGCACTCGCTGTTGCCTCTGCCTGGAATGCTCTCCCCCCCACGGCCATCTCCACGGCGCGCTCCCTCACAACCTCCAGATGTGCCCTCCTCGGTGACACCTTCCCTGGGCCCTACATTTGAAAGGGCCCCCTGCCCCCAGGCCTCATATCTTCCTTCCCCGCATTCAGGATGGTTTCTCCCAGCGCTCACCCCTCACCACGCAGCGCTTCACCGCTTTGTCGCCTGTGCCATCCCTCTCGTCCCCACTGGGCCATAAGCTCAAGGGACGGCCGCAATTTTGTCCTCCTTGCTCTCTGTTGTGTCCCTCTCTAACACCTCGCCCAGGGCCCCCCACAGAAGCTCAGATATTTTCCAGATATTTCTCTATCCCCCAGGAGAACATCCGGGGCGTGGGGCTCAACGCCCACCTTCCAGGCGCGCAGCCCCAGTCCAGCGCCAAGGAGGTCCGGGAACCAGGGTGCCGACACACCCGAAGACAGCCTCGGAAGGGGTGCCACAGCCCCCGTGAGCATTTGGGGTATGCACCGCCGTTTAGCAGCGCTTGGGGGAGTGGCTGGAGAACTCCACGCGGGAGCGGCGTGATTTACCCAAAGAGGGTAAATTTACAAGGTGGGGGTGTGATTGACAAAGGCGGTGTGTGGGGGGGCGGGGACGTCGAGGTCCGAGCCCCAGGATTCGAGTTGGCAGCTCCACCTGCCCTATCACGCCCGCTGCCGGGACCTCGCACCTGCGCGAGTCCGGGCACACCCAAGAAACAGCCTCCAGCCCCACGAGCGGGGCGTCCCCAGCGCTACTCACCGGGCTCTCCCGCCACCACCCGGGCCGCCTCCGCTAACCCCCCGCGCGCGGGCTGCGGCTCCTCGGAGTGGAGGTGCTGGGGGTTGGCCTGCTTGCGCCGCGACATGGCGTGACGACCCCGGCTCCCCGCGAGTCCCTACGAGTGGCCTGCTTCATACCACCGAGTCCCGGAGTTCAGAAATTACCGCCGCCCCCTGGCCGGAGCGCGCATGTCCCGGCAATTCTGCTCCTCAGCTGCGCAGGGCGATTTATCACGAGCCCTGACGGCTGATTGGCCCGGAGCCAAGGCCCCCGGGTCCTGGAGAAGCTGGGTCCGCGGCCCCGCAGCCCGTATCCACCCGGAGCTCGTTAGAAATGCAGACTCTCGGGCTTCACCCCAGACCCGCTGCACCAGAATCTGCATTTTAACGAGCTCCCGGGGTGATTCGCATGCACATTAAAGTTTGAGAAACCCTGTCTGCATTTTAACGAGATCCCCAGGTGATTGGTGTGCCTATTAAAATTTCAGAAGCACAGCTCTCCTCCAACTTGAATGTGCGCACGAATCGCTGGGGATCTCGTTAAAATGCAGATTCTGACTCAGTGGGTCTGGGGTGGGGCCTGAGCTTCTGGATTTCTAACGAGCTCCCGCGTGGTGCCCTGGCGGCGGCGGCTGCAGAGGCCGCGCTTTTCGATTCTGACTTAATTGGTCTGGACGGAACGCTCGGTATGGGGGGGGGGGGTTGTTGTTGTTTTTTAAAGCTCCCCAGGTTGTTCGGAGCGGTAGCCACGGTTGAGGAGCACGACCTCCACTCGCGGTTCTCATCCTTGGCTGTATATTCGAATTTAAAATTTAAATGAGGCCAGAAGGTCTCCAGCAGCCGGGTGAACCACTTTTCCTGGAGGAGCCGGTTATAAATTCAGATTCTGAAAGTTTTGGCTTCAGGCGCCGCCGCCCGGGAATCTGTATTTCTACACAGCGCCCCCACGCCTCCCTGGGTCTAAGACCACACGGGAGAAACCGCCTGGCCAAGGGGGCGCAGACCCGCCCAGCAGGTGACTGAGGCGTGGTCCTGGGGGCGGGGGGTGTGTATGTGAGCTAATTGGCATTCCTGCTCAGACTAGCTGGGACCTTGATGAGACCCGAGCCGGGGAACCCCTCCTTGCACCAGGCGAACGACATCCAACAGGGAGCACGAAAGCCACCTACATCCCCAGGTGTTTGCTTTCTTCAAATTGGGGTTATTATTTAAAGCGGGGCTGTGCCCCAAGCTTGCCCGAACCTGAGAATCACGTGGGGCCTTATTAAAAAAGACCCAGGTTCAGCTCTGAATCCCGGGGCTGGCCTGGGAACCTGTATTTCTAACAGTGCCGCTGGGGAGTTTTTCCGCGGTGGCTTGCGAGGGTCTGGTGGGGCTTCGCAGCGTCCTGGAACACGCCTGCCGCGAGGTTACGGTTGGCAAGCCCAAGGGACCGCCTGCGAGAAGGGCATTGTTTATATTTCTCGAAAACAGCTGTTTTCCTCCACCTTTCCATTGATATTCAAGCTGTGAGTTGATTCTAGGGATGTTTGTGTAATGCCAGGGGAAGTCACTCGAGGTTAAATTTTTGAGGCTTGAAAAAATGAAAAGCAATGATTAAAGATTTTTTTTGGGGGGTGGTGTGTGTGTAGCTACACGTATATGTAAAGCCACTGGAAAACATCCGTATGTGCTTGGGTGTGTCGTGTCTCCTTTTGGAGTGTCTCAGGATACTGGATAAACGGGACAGTGGTTGCCTCTGGGGAAGCTGAAAGGGGAGGTGCACCCAGCCGGGTGATGGGAGACATCTGACACCCCTTTAGATTGCTTGAGGTGTGTTCCTGTGTTGTATCCCCCCCCACCCCGCCCCTTCAGCTCAAGTGCATACGATTGGATTCATCAGTCCTTGCGACATAACATGTTGTCATGACTGACCCATCTGATCCATTGCTGGCCTATATTTGGTTGTTCATTTGTTCCTTGCCTTATCACGACATAACAAATACCAGGGAATCCACCTTGACCATAACTTACACCTCTCATATGTCCCCCCTTCTCCCCCAACTTAATAGCCATCAACCTAAACCTTACATACTTAATTCCTTTTTTCTTTTCGGCAGGTTTTTTGCTGCACTTGCACGTATTCTTAAAAACAAACAAACAAAAACCCCACGATTTCAATTTTTACAGAACCTCATAAAAAGGGTATGTAATCTTCCTGGAATTACTCTCCCCTCCCCTGGTTATTGTGTTGCTAAGATCATGCAAATTGCTGTCACTGTCCTTTTTCCGTTTTGACTGATGTATAATATTGCATGGTATGAACATACCAGGGTTCATTCATCCACTCCCGTTGATGGGCACTAGGATTTTATGAGGCACCCCCACCCCCTAACCACTCCCTTTTTCATTGCTTTATCTCCTGTGCCATCTCTCTGGTCTGATCATGGCCATGTGTATAGTGTCGCTGTAATTTATGATCTTTCTAAACAGTGTCAGTTTCTTAAGTGAATATACACATTGGTGAAATTGTCGGTGACGAAGAGATAATGCCAAAGTGGTGGCACTGATTGACACGTCCCCAGCAATGGGAGAGACACTGCAGCCACATCCTTTCCCACAGTTGGTATTATTAGATGTCTTAATTTTTGCCAATCAAATTGATAGTCAATGCTATTTCACTGTGGTCTTGATTTGCATTTTCCTTGCATGTGTTATTTCAATAAAATTAAAGTAAAAATTATTAATGTTTTCCATAAATTGAATGACAGCAAATGGATTAAATTTGTTTCATTGTTTTCAAGGCACTGTTTTAATATTTTACAACACATCCATTCGGAATTATGATCCTAAATTCAGTTTATTACCATGTTTGGTTTTAATGGCTGGATTTCAAGGGTCATAATTGAAAAATTGTAAAACTGTAACTCACAGGATATAGAGATCCAAATGAAAGCCAAGTATCATTGGCTATGCTTAATAAGTCATTATTCTCCTTTTTCAATCCCATTTGCCAATTATACAAATTGACTGTTCTTTTTTTTTTTTTTTTTGAAATCCATCTGGTAGGTTTTCATCTTTCCTGATAATCAATCTGGGGCTTAAATTCAACTGAAGACGGTGGTGCATAACTAGTATATCTTTAACAATTGGATTTCAAACCCCCTGAAGCTCTTTATTTGGAAGATGTTTAAATAGATTAGAAAATTCTGTTGCTAAGTTTAAACAGGCAAGTGGAGGTTTTTATAAGTGACAACTTTTCACTGTTTTCAGCAACAAAATCGCTTAACAAGGGAATCACGGCCAAACATGCATTCCGAAATACTTTCTCCATGGGATGTTTCTTTTGCAAAGTGGTTACTTTTTCTTTATATGTCACCTTTATCCTGATAGTACCCTCCCTAGTGGTTGTTAGGTAGTTCCCTTTCTTCACAGAGAAAGTCAATAACTTTTCAATCCTTGTCACTTTGTAAAAGAAAAATGGAGAATCTCTGTAATTTTTATACCTCGTAAGTATTTTGCCAAGAGATAAACACTGCACCTCGGGGGGCGAACTATACAAAAGATTCTCCTGGTCGCTCTACATCTCTTTACAAAGCGTCATAAAGATTCCAGACGCAGTACAGCGCAATAACTAAGTGCACAGACAGAGCCAGCCTGAGGTAGAGTCCTGGCTCTGTTACCGGGTGACCTTGAGAAAGCTGCTTTTTGCCCATTTTCTCATCAGCAACATGGCAATGCTAACAGCGAGGGTGGCTGCGAGGACCAATTAATTCCTATGTGTAAAGTACATGGAACAATGTGCAGTACAGAGGCGGTACTCTCTAAGGGTTAATTATTATTTACGATGACAGAGTAAGAGTTCCAGTGGTCTGTGATAACAGCTAACACTCACCTAGAATTGGTGGTGCCAGTGAAGTAAGTAGGCGGATACTCTATTTTATATGGAGTAAATCGGGTCATGTTGACAGTCCTCAATTCTGAGTTGCAGACTTTCCATGTTTCAATATATATATGAAATGACTCATTTAATACTCCTCACTTAACGTGGCTCAAGGACTTGCTTTATGTTTTAAGAGAGATGATACAAATAAATTATAATCACCTCTCTGATTGCCCTGGGCCTCCTGTGGGTTCCAGAACCTCGCTTGGGTCACGTTTACCTCATTTGACTTCTGTCATGACCACCACTATTCTCCATGATGGATCCAGGATAAACAAGTCAATGTATCCAGGTACAAATGATCCCCAATGGGTATAAAGCTAGACTGAAGCAAATCTTATTTCTTCTTCTTCTAGGAATTAATTTATTAGTTCATCTGATAACAAACGTTTGAGCCCACGCTACTGCCTGCTCTGTTCCAGGCGTTGGGTATGGAGTGATATGCAAGACAGACAAAATCTAGCAGGGCAGTCAGAGAAGGAAGGAATGAATGGATGGATGCACAAGGTCATTTCAGATAATGACAAATGCCACGATCAAGATGAAAAGGGGTGGTGTAATCCAGAGTGACAGGGTAGTAGCGGCTGGAATATCTGACTTTGGCTAGAAGGGACCTTTGAGCTAAAATGTGAATATAATAGGCAGCCATGGGAAGAACCAGGGAGATGACATTCCTGGGAGAAGAAACGACAACAAAGGCTCGAAGGAAATCAGTTTTGGTGTGCTTGAAGCAAAGCAGCAAGATTCGGTGACTAGCTGGTTCTCAGAAAAGCAAAATCTGGCTCATAAGAAATTGAAAAAAACCCACAAAATGTCCAAGCTTGCTTACGGTGAAATAAATGCAAGTTAAAATAAATTGCAATACTGTTTTATATCCTGACTGAATAGAAAAGATTAAACACACACACATAGTAGTAAAGGTGAGCATATGCTATGATCCAGCTATTCTTGCCCCACACTGCACTTCTCAAATTTATGGAGCATGAGAATCACCTGGGGACCTTGTTAAAATGCAGATTCTGACTCCAGTGTGTCTCAAAATTTAACATGGATACAGGTCACCTAGGGACCTTGTTAAGAAGCGGATTCTGATTTCTGAGCTTCTCACACTTTAATGGGCAGAAGGATGACCTGGAGATCTTGTTAAATGCAGATTCTGGGCAAAAATGTGTAAGAGTTGTTCAGCCTCGCTAATTATAAGGGGAATGAATATTAATAACCATAAATTCCTCCGTCTTTTTTTCACCTACCAGATCCATAAAAATTAAGAAGGCTGATAACACTGTTAGCAAAAGTGTGGGGGAATTGGTCTCCTAATGCATTCCTAGTGGGAGTATGAATGTTTATAGCCACTTTGGAGGGCAGTGGGGCAATAAGTTTTTAAATGTGCCCTGCCAATGATCAATGATCTAGTAATTCTCCTTCCCATCTCTTCTTCTCCAGAGAAACATCTTCACAGATGCACAAGGGAGCATGTTCAATGATGTTTGTTGCAACACCACTGTCATAGCAAAAACAACTAAGAAACAACCTAAATGCCCAACAACAGGGGAATGGTTAAACAGGTTCTGCTGTAGCATGGAATACCAGGCAGCAAATAAAAATCAGCCAAATTGATGTCTACAAGCATGGGTAGAGCTCCAGAAATACTGCATGGAAGAGGAAAAGCAAGTTCCACATAGACATAAACATATTTGAATCAATGTATGTTTCCAGTGGTGACACATGAAAACCCAGAATAAAAAGGTATTGGAAGGAAACACACTGGCTATGTGTTCAGCAAGGAGGGGGTGTGGCAGTAGCTTGGGGGAGGAAGGATTGAAGAATCTAAATTTTCTGTATGTGTGTAAGCGAATATTACCTTTAGAATATTTCCTTTCAAAAAAACAGGGAATGTATTCACATACTACTTTATAGTTAAAAAGTAATAATTAAAGTAATTAACTAAATTATGATTCTGTCATACAGTGGAATAAATTCTATATGACCATACAAGGAAAGGTGTATTTCTGTGTGCACTGATAGGGAATAGATATTCTTCAAGACACATTAAGTGAAATATTCAAAGGACAGAAAGAGTCAACAAATTATGCTGTTGTGTGTATGTATAAATATGTATGGAAATACATACATATCTATCAGCACGTCTATATAAAATTTAATGTACACACACACACACACACACACACACACACACACACACACTTGTGAATGCAGAGGACACCAGGGAATTGGTCTCACAGGAGTTATCCCTGAGGACAGGACAGCAATATTTGTGCTGTCAGTTGCCTGAGTGACTGACATCTTGCTATTAATATGTATATTTTTGCAATCTTTTAAGTTTTAAAATTTCAAATCATAAATTTTGGCACACATACAAGAGTGTATCAAATATAAATGGGCAATTTAAGTAATAAGACAACACCTGTGTAACCACTAGCTTTAGATCCAGAATATTCTTAGTACCAAAGAAACTCTTCACATGTTCCCACCCATTAGCTTCTTCCTTCTGCTACCTTCTTCCACGGTCTCTAACTTGGCGTAATGATTATTTAAAAATAGTTTTATCACCGAAATACCATGTTGCTTAGTTTGGTGACTTTTGGAAATACGTGAATAATTTTCCTTCCCTTGCTTCTTTCAGTTTGTGAGCGTCAACGTGTAGCTGCAGGCAACTGTCTTCACTCTCGCGTCCTCCATTGTATGAATATACCACGTTTTGTCTCCATCTCCACTGCCAGTGGGTGGTGAGTTATGAGCAAGATAGCTATAAACCTTCATGCACAGATTTCCTGATCCACGTGTGTAAGTTTCTCTACGCCCAGGATCTGCATTTAACAAGATCTCCAGGTCATCCTTCTGGCCATTCAAGTCTGAGCACAGAAAGCAGAATCCACTACTTAACAAGGTTCCCAGGTGACCTGTGTCCATGTTAAATTTTGAGACACACTGGAGTTGGAATCTGCATTTTAACACGATCCCCAGGTGATTCTCATGCTCTGTAAGTTTGAGAAGTGCAGTGTGGGGGAGGAATAGCTGGATCACAGCGTTTGCTCCCGTTCAACTTCTCTAGGAGATGACGAACTACTTGGCAACGTGGCTATATCAATTTGCATTCCCCCATCAGCATATGTAACTTTTTAAATTAAAATGAAAGTAAGAAACTAGTTAAAAAGTCACTAGGGCACAATCTTAGTCGAAACTGTAAATAAACAGTATACAATTCCTTACGTCTTCCTCCTCTTTCCTTTCTGCTCCCACCCCAGCCACTCCCCTTTATGGATTAGAATCTGGAATGAGGAAATACTGGAAGAGGCTACGGTGTGGGCAACAGAGTGGATCAGGGCCTTTTTTTATAGAAAAAATAGCATCCAATTCACCTGCTGGCTTCTACCGTTTCCCCGAAAATAAAACCTACCTGGACAATCAGCTATAATGCGTCTTTTGGAGCAAAAATTAATATAAAACCTGGTCTTATTTTACAATAATATAACCTGGGTCTTTGTAACATAACATAACATAATATAACATAACATAACCTAAAAAATATATAATGTAATATAAATGATATAATACTGGGTCTTAAATTAATTTTTGCTCCAAAACATGCATTAGAGCTGATTGTCCAGGTAGGTCTTATTTTCGAGGAAACACGGTACATGTGTGGAAGTTCCTGACCTGTAAAGGAATGCTGTCCAAGAATAGGAATTTGAAGCTCCTAGACCTGGGGCAGGGTGTGGTGGCCTGGGGGTGGTCAGTTGTTTTACCTATTCCTAACAAAAATGAGTTTCTGATCCCTTTCTGGCAACACTGAAATCACCCAGACCAATTATCATTTTCAGGTTCTTTTCGTGTTTCCATGTCTTATGCCACACAGTGCCTCTGACTGACATCTTCTGTTAGGGTGTGTTCCAGAGCCTTTCATTTGTTAACAAACATTAACTGAGTTCCCTTTGGGTGTGAGGTGTTATGCTAACCTCTAGAAATGCAACAGCAGACCTTTAAGAAGTCACAGAATAACTGTGAGGAAAAATAACTGAACAGGCAGTTAGTTACAAGACAGTATGATAAAGGTTCACAGAGTGGTCAGACAAAGCTTCCTGTAAGAGGCAGATTCATAACCCCAGATGTGTAGGATGAATAAGGTTTGGGCGCAGGCAAAGAAGTGAGGTAAAGAGGGTTTCAGGCAGAGGGGATACTTTGTGCAAAGACCATGAGGTAAAGAGATGGCACTTTTGAGGAACCTCAGTCTGGCTGGAGGGGGGTGGAGTGCTGGAGACAAGGTGAAGGAGGTGGGGTGGGGGAAAGGCGAGCATGATTTGATTACATCATTTCCTATTACTCCTTTCTCCTCTCCCTATTAAACCTCAGACACATCCAGAGGCAGATTTCAGGCTAGTTTGGGAAGGTTACTTTTCCTCTCCTCACCTGAGAAACAACAATGGTGGTGGCGGTAATGATTCTGACAATGTAAACAGTGAGTATTCACAGATGTTCGCCTATGCTAAGTACTATTTTAGAAGACATTTTAATGTGTATTTTATCTCACCAGAGTCCAGCTCTTCACAGGTGTGTGATTTTGAACAAATTCTTAACCTCATTGAGCCTCAGTTTCCTCATCTATAAAATGAGGATAATAATTCTAACTACCTCAAATGGTTTTCCTGAGTATTAAAACGGAATACTTGTAAAGGGATCGACAAACAGTAAATAATCAAGAATATTAGTTGTTATTATTGACAGGCATCTACCTACTACCGTTATACTATAGTATCTTTTAAAACTGTTTAAAAATGTAATAACAATTATTGTAAATTTATTGATGTTGTTTAATACCTATATCAGTGAAAAAGACAGAAGGGGTGTGTTTGGAACACTTAGTTCAGCTATACTGTATGGGCCCTCATGTGATCCCATATTTAATTAGATTATTGCTTTGGGTTCTTTAACGGAGATCAAATAAAAGTGACTTAAATACAATGGAAGGTTCATTGCTGCTAAGTGACGCCCCAAGAGATTATCCAGGGACCCATCTCCTAGCTTATGGCTTTACTATGCCCTGGAGCGTTTTCCTCAAGGCAAAGATCCACACCAGTGATCCAGCCCATGGATGGAAGGAGCAAAGAGGAAGAGGAGGGCCAGCAACTGGCTTTTACAGAGGTGACCAAGACTGTGTGTCTTTCTGGTTGTGTCCCATTGGCCAGAACTTCATCACATGGTCACATGTAGCTGCAAGGGAGTCCGGGGATGTGGATTCTAATAGGGTGGCTGTGTGCCCAACTAAAACTCGGAGATCTTCTGGGAGTTTATCCTACAGGTACCCAGGCATACACACAAAATGACCCACCTACAAGATTATTCATTGTAATACTCTTTGAAATCACAAAAGCCTGGGAACAACCCAAGTGTTTGTCTACAAGACACTTGCTGAGTAAACTGGTACAGTGACACAATGGAATACTCTACAGCTGTAAAAAATAAATAAAAGAGAAAGCTCTTTATGTACTAATATGGTAAGATCCTCTGAATATATACGTGAGAAAAGAAAGGGATAGGACGGTGTATATAGTATGCTTATGATATACTGGGGGTGCCAAAAAATGTGTACACATATTATAGTCATCTTTTGTTACCGGTATATATCAAGTATTACAATTTTAATACAGCTTTTCTTTCTTAAAATGTATATACTTTTTTTGGCACCCTCGATATATATGTTTATATATATATGTACATATATATATGCGATACATATGATATATATATATATTGCAAAAGGAAAGTGGGTAATGGAAGAGTGTATTCATATTTGCTTATGAATTTGTATAAAGAAACACTGGAAGGCTACACAGCATAGCAAATGCTGTTGATGCCCCACTCATATCCCTTCATCTATGTCACCTTGGTGCATGCTGGACTGACTTTCAACTGCTAGTACCTGCATTTCTTTTCCTAAGGGTTTTCTCTGGTGACCAGCATCCCCTCTGTCCACCTGTGCAGCAGCCTGAATGACTTGGGCTATTAGTCTCTTCCCACCACCTTGGGAGGAGCCCTCCATCAGTGCATGCTGGGGATTGGTGGATCCCCAGCTCCCTTGCCTCGAAGCTTCAGTTCCTTTCTGTCTCCCAGGGGTTTCCATCACAGTGGCAACAAGTGTTGTGAACACGCTTATGTATCCACTCCTACTCTCCTCTTCCTCACTTCCCCTCCCCTCATTGGTGTTTCATGGGATCACTTCCCAATTAAACTACTTGCCCTCTAATCCTTGTCTTAGTGTCTGCTACTGGGGAAATCCCAATAAGTCAATAAGTCAAAAGAAAAAAAGAAGCAGAGATAAATAAAAACAGCTACTCATAAGGACCAGGAAGAGAACACAGGACGGGAAAGAGACATTTCAGTGTGTACCATCTTATATAGTTTTACTGTTTGGACATGATGAATGCATGAACTATTCACTAATGACCTCACAAAATGTCAGTGGTACTAGTCCTAAAAAGAAGAGCACACTCGCTATTGGGGTACAATTAACAGTCTTTGCCAGAGCACCCTGTTCCTGTTAGCTCATTTCTGCTTGATGTCAAGCTGCTTGCCATATTGCAAAGGTGTGCCATCTCTTCTCTCTCTGTTCTGTTACAGGCACAAGTCCAAGGTAGCAAATGGAATGGGGGAATTGAGTGTGATGGTGAGTCTTGGCATTGCCTGTCTGGCAGTGAATAGTGTACATCCATGACTTTTGGGCCTCAGTTTCATCACCTGAGAAGTGGGTATAATAAACACCCAACTGGCCTTCCTCTCAAAGTTATAAGGAAAAAGTCCCCTGCAATAAGTATGCAGGCCTGAGGAGCTTCTGGGTTGCTAAATCAATCAATCAACCAACCAATATGGTAAATCTATTTAACTTGAGGGGCTGGGTTGATTAAGTTTCTACAAAGAAGTAAAATGCATGATATTTCCCCAAAGACACAATCATTGAAAAGTAATGTTGCCTAATGAATGTTCAAAAATATATAAACTCTGATGTAAGACAGAGTTGGCAAGTCATAGTTCTAGAGCTTGGAACAAATGGTTTAACATTACTGGATCTTGGTTTTCTCATTGGTGAAAAGAGCATTATTGCAGTATCCACTGTTTAGGGCTGTCAGGCAGTTCTCTCATGGGGAAGGCAGTTTCTGACATGGCTCCTACTGAGCCCCACCTCTTGATAGTCTTGCTCTTGGCTAATCCCCTCCCCTAGGAGTTGGACTGGACCCAGAGACTCACCTCTAAGGAACAGAATTTGGCAAAAGTGATGGAATGTCACTTCTGAGATCAGATTAGAAAAAGACTCTGGCTTCCTCCTTCTTGCTCACCCTGTCTTGTTCTCTCTAGCTTGCTCACCCTTAAGGAAAGCAGCTGCCATGTTGTGAGCTGTCTTATGGACAGCCCCAAGTGGCAAGATATTGATGACAGCCTCGAGCCAACAGCCAGTGAGGAAATGAGGCCTTCAGCCCAATGACCCACAAGTAACTGACTCTTGCCAATAACCACATGAGTGAGTTTGGAAGCGAATGTGGCCTCACTTGAACCTTCAGATGAAACCCCAGCCCTGGCCAACAATGTGATTACAGTCTTGTGAGAAACTTGAGATGGAAGACCCAGCTAAGCTATGCTTGGCTTCTTGAACTGCAGACACTCTGAAATAATAAATATGTTTTGCTTTAAGCCATTAAGTTTTGGGGTAAATTGTTACATAGCAATAGATAAATAATACATCTCTATTTGGAAGTTTTGGTAGTGCCAGCCTTGCACTGGAAAGTCACAGCCCACGATAAATGATTGTCATCATTGCTCAAGAACCATAAAATCAGGATTAAAAATTTAACTACTGCCTAAAGTAATTCTTTAAACATGTTAACACCTAACATTTTTTGGAAAAAAACAAGATTGGTTTAAGGAACAATATTCAAAAGTACTACTTTACTTACAATTTGTAAAAATCTTGACGAGCCTAAGAAGCCATGTCTTAAACACACAAAGAAATACACCTTTGTGTGTTAAAAAAAGGTACATGTGATATGTGTACAAACAGATGCATTTCCTGAGGACGGACATGCCAATATAGTGTGGTGAGAAATCTCAGAGCTTTCCTCCGGTCCACTCGTGACTTTTGGAGAATTAGTTGTGGGAGGCAGCAAGTACCTGGCACACCACAGCTGCCCGAGAAACGTGGGCTTACTAAGAGAACTGAGGAGCTCGTTGGCCAGGCACCTCCATCATGTCTGCTCATCTGAGAGGAGACTGGCTCATTTCCTTGCCATGCTCTACTATTTTCCTCCTTTAGCCACTGGACTTGAATCAGCGGCTTTGTCTATGTGTTCATGCAAAGATGGATGAACGTGCTCTTCTCTTTACTAGATATCCAACATGGAATGCTGGCTCTGGCGCAAAACCTTTGTCACTGTATGATTCAAGTCAAATCAAATCAACTAGCTGTGCGATCCAGGGCCAGCGGCTTGCCCACTGCGCCGTTCAACCTCATCAGCCTTAAGTGGTGATGGGAATAATAGCTCCTGAATAGGGCTGTGGGAGGGTGGGGAGTGGCCAGTGAGTTGATGTGACTGACAGGGGTAACTGCTCAATACGTAGTGGGTATTATGATAAAAATTCACAAATAATTCTAAAAACCCGAATATATTAATATCTTAAAAACTAGGGCAAATAGCGGGAACAACCCAAATTTCCATCAGTTGACAAACGGACCAACCAATAGTATAACCATGCAATGGAACATTACTCAGACATAAAACGGGAATGCAGTACTGATATTAGCCATAAAACAGGACTGCCACAACACGGATGAACCTTGAAAACACCATCTATGCTCAGGGAAAGGAGGCAGACACAAAATAGCCCATCGGGTATGACTGCAATTGTATGAAATGCTAAGAATAGGCAAATCCACAGAGACAGACAGTAGAGGAGTGGTTGCGAGGGCCTGGGAAGACGTGGGAATAGAAAGTGTCTGCTAATGGGTATAATGTGTCTTTCTGGGGTGACGGAAATACTCTGCAGTTAGATGCTGGCAACGATTGCACACTCTGCGAATATACTAAAAAGTATTGAATTATATACATTAAAAGTGAATTTTACGGCATATAAATCATATGTCAATAAAGTGGTGATTAAAAAATAAACCAGGGCAAAACAAAGATAACTAATTATCTTTCTGCCCAACCTAGTTCTCCTCCCTGAAAAATGAAAACTTCTCTTATATTCCTCGTGTCTTGGTTATAATCTCCCAGCCCCCGGGGGGCCGACTCACCATTTGGCATAGCGGACATCACGCTCAGAGGCAGCTGAAAGTGCTTGTCGGGGCCCATGAAAGGGCTTCAATTTCTTTTAAAAATCAGGATTTTTTTTTTTTTAGTATATATATATATCTGCTTTATTCTTTTTAACAGATGCATAATAATTCCATGTGATGGGCGTACATTAATATATTCCACTTGCCTTCTGTTCATGGACATTTTATTATGTTTTCCATCTTAGAAAAAATATTGTTTTTAATACAATCCATTCTGGATTATATTTCTCTTTATACCCATAGACTTGAAAAAATAATTTTGAACATATATAATTGTGTGTATGTGAAAGGCCTATGCCGGCAAAAAAGTGCCCACGGCCAGGACAATGCAGCGTGACCCTCTGGGCTCCCAATAATTCAATATCAAACTGTGACCTTTTTTGGAGCTTGTGTGCTCTGGTTTGGGGACTTGTGGGGGCCCTCTTTTGTTTTCATGAGATGAAGCGGAAGTTGGAGGAGGCACCACATAAAATTAGAAAACTGAACTCCCCAAAATGCAAAAGGTACTTTGCCTCTGTTCGTAACCCACCAGCCAGATACTCAACATTGGGGGAAGGAGGTGTGAAGGAAGTAAGGAGGTATGGGCTCAGGGGCAGTTAGGGTAGTGGCCACCAGAGTGACCTTGGGCAAGTCACCTGACCTCCCTCTCTTGCCTGTGTCCTCATGTCATTGAAAGGGCAGAAACAGGTCAGCGGAAGAATATTTTTAAAGAGTGACGGGTTGATTTAAGCAAGAGTTCACCCTCTCTCTGGGCTGTCTTCTTTGAACTTGAAGTTCTCCCCTGAGATTAGACAGCCCCATGGGGTTGAATCCAGTTCCTCAGACAACCTCAGATAACCTCTGACTTAGAGAAGGACTGTCTCCGCAGCAAAGGAAGCAGGAATGGCAGGGGGAGAAAAGCTATGATGGTTTTTATTCCAGATCCTCAACTAAAATCTTTCCAGAAGGTCCTGCCTAATGAATCAATTCTGCCTAATGAATCAAGGAGAAATTTCAGTTGCAAGCATTTGGTTTTTATTGCTCAGAGAGAGAACTCTTCTGAAACCAAGACAAAAAAGGTCAAATTAAAAAATAAAAAAAAAAGAGCTTAAAAAAAAAAAAGGAAGAAAAAGCAGAAGTAGCTACATACACAGTGCCTGCATTCCAGGGATACAACCCTTGAATTCAGTTTTTTTTTTAAATTTATTTTTAATTAACAACCCTTGTATTCTTGGCCTCAGACCCCATACAAAGCTAGATACCAGCAAGCTTATGCCGGCTCCCTAGGATCAAGCACAGTGGAATAATGGTGAACACAAAACTGAACTATTTTGGTGTGTATAAAAAGCTCACAGCAAAGATAACTTTGAATCCCACAAATTGTAAATTGAAGTGCAACAAAATAGGTGTGTCATTTACATTAGGGGCGGGGCCACAGGAACCCCAGGAAGGCCCACCAGGTCCTACAGTAACATTCCATCGAGATCCATGGTGGGGGGGTCAGAATAGAGGGGATGTGAATTCTTGCAAACAAGACCTGATTTAGCAAGGAAGGTCATGACTAACAAAAACATGCTGATCAGAAAGAGAGCAGGTAATTTGAGTGTTGGTTCTAGGTTTAAATCTGGTAGGGCTAGTAGCTGTGTGACTTTGGGGAGGTCTCTTACTTTCTCTGAGGCTCTGGTTCTTTAATATTTCCCATAGGGCTCGACCAGAAAAGTCTCCAGAGGTGCTAGATTTAAAATACAGATTCTCAGGACCCACCCAGATACATGCCCTGTCTCGGAATTTCCAGAGCCGGGCAGTGGCTGTGCCCATTTTAACAAATTTTCCAGGTGATTCTCATACTAGGCAGGTTGGGAAACATCCTTCTCTGTGCAGTGTGAGTGTAACAGTGCCACCCTCGTGGGTTGTTGGGAGGATTACGTGAGATTATTATGTATAGAATTGAGAGCTGTGTTGGAACATCGTGAGTTAGCTTTTATCATTGAAAATCATCATTGCCGTTTATTATTTATTAAATAAATAAACATTAGCATTTAATTAATATTTATTATGCTCCTATTATGTGCAGGGTCCAGGACAAGGACTGGCAAACTATGGCCCAACACCTATTTTTGTATGGGCTGTGAGCTAAGAATGGTTTTCACATTTTATAAAATAGTTAAACAAAACAAACAAACAAAAAATTTATGACACATGAAGATTATTTGAAATTCAGATCTCAATGGCCGTAAATGAATTTTACTGGAACACCGCTGCACCCACTCCTGTAAAGCCACAGCCATAGAAAGTAGTCTGTGGCCTCTTTCACGCTACCAAGTCAGAGCTGAATTGTTGCAACAAAGAGCATGTGGCCCAATGAGCTGAAAATATTTTCTACCTGGCCCTTTACAGAGAAAGGTGGCTGAACCCTGCTGCAGGGTGAGGGTTTTCAACTGGGGTTCTTGTATTTTGGGAATGTGGAGATATTTTTTAATGAGGTGTATGGGCATGATTCAGGAACTCAATTGTCAGATTTTCATCTTTCACGTGTACTCTTTCCTAAGGTGGATCATCGAAGAACACACCCACAAGATATGTCATCTTGAACAATCCACACTGAATCAATAAAGGAAGAGGTAAAGTCTCTGGGACACTAAGAAGAAACAAGAAAGGAAGGAAGGAAGGGAGGGAGAGAGGGAGGGAGGAAGGGAGAAAGGAAGACTGATATTTTGTCTAAGCTTTGCTGTCACTGTATCTGGGGCATCTGAGAATTGGATCAAACCAGTATCAAACTTTTCATCTCCACTAGAACAAAATTTAAAGATTACTTTAGAGAAAAGAATCCTATGTCCAAGGTGTCATTCATCTGCCAGGACAAAAGGAATACCACTTATGTCCATTTTCTAAGGAACTTACTCAAGAAAGAATTCTAACCGAATAAAGATAAAATCAGAGTAAAGATGTGAAACGGGGGCATCTTACTGATTCCCTCATTAATTAATGAATTACATAAAATCTCTAACGTGTTCATTTTATATTTGTATGACAGTCCTGATACTGAGATTTTTTTTAACACAGGTGAAGTCAAATGGAAAATATGTAGCTTTAAATGCTTTCATTATTAAGGACTGAAAATAAGTGAACCTAATACAGGAAATTAGAATAACAGAATGAACTGAAAGAAAAGGAGGGGAAAGAATTAACAAAGATAAAAGATATAAGCTGAAATGAATAAAATGGAAGGGGGTAGAGAAAAGAAAGAAAAGCAAAAGCTTTACTTTTAATACAAATGACAATATAGATACACTCTTGGCAAACTAAGGAGAAGACTGAAAATACAGAACAAAAACAATAGAAATAAGAAAGCTGATGGACAAAAAAATAATAAAGATTTTAAAATAATTTTTGGAGAATCTTTTTTTTTGAGACTCTTAAATAGGATTATAGGGCTACAGATTTGAAAATTTTAGAGCACAGTAAATGACTTTTTTTTCTTTTGAAAATATATATTACCCAAATGGATTCAGATGAAACATAAAACCTGAACCGGCCAGTAATTACAGGCAAAATTGTAAAGTTTGTTAAGGATGTACAAAGAAAAAGGGCATCAGCCTAGATGATAAACAGATAATTCCTGAGATAGCCAAACTATCGCTAGTTTAGTGAAAAAGAAGGAAAGAGCTCCAATTTCTTTTCAGAGTACCATAACCTAAAACAAACAAGCAAAAATCCGAGCACACACACACAAGAAAACTAGAGATCTGTACTTATGCATATAGTTGTAAAACTTTCAAGTAAAACATGAATAAATGAAATCCAGCAATGCCTTAGAAGACGAATCCAACATAACCAAGAGGGTTTGCTTCAGCAAAGCAAGGTGATTCAATACCAGGCTATGTCCTACATGAATTCACTGTATCAACATATTTAAGTGCAAAACCCATATATTTATATCAAAGGATACTGATAAGATATTTGATAATAGTTTGCAACCCACCCTGATAAATACTCTAAGTGAAAGTTGGAGTAGAAGAAAATGATCTTAGTACTATAAAAATCCCCACCCAAAGGAACCATGTATTTTACATTAAGTTGGGAAATTCTAAAGTCATTCAAGTTAAAATTGGAGATGCAACAGGGATGTCAGCTGTATCAACATTTTTTTTTTTTTTTGTATCAACATTGTTTGGAGGTTCTGGCTAATGCAATAGGACAAGAAAACAAAACAAGTGGTATAAATATTATAAGGAAAGGTCAAAACAACCTGGAAATGAGATGACTGTATCAGAACCATCATAAATTATATTTATCAGAGACCAAGAGTTTCTAATAAATACTATTGATTAATAAGAATTTTTGCTAAGGTAGCTCAATATTGACAAGTATACCACAATATAGCCATCCTTTATGCTTGCAACAAATAATTATTTTAAAATGGAAAAAAATTCCTATTTACAATTACAATAACATTCAGACTAATAAGAAAATACTGGCTTATATAATAAGACCGGATGGTGTATGAAGAAAACTATAATTTCATTGAATAATATTTACAACAGCATCTGAATAAAGATTTTGGGTGGAAGATTTAACATTTTTAAAAAGTCATTCTTTTCACAAGTTCATGTATCACACTGATGCAATTCTAATAAAAATCTTCAAAAGGTTTTCTTTTTCTGGGTGGGGGAGGTACTGGACCAAATGACAATTCATTTGGAAATATGAGTATCTAAGAATTTCTAGCCTCTTCAATAAATGGTGCTGGCAGAATTGGAAAGCCACATGCAAAAGAATGAAACTGGACTGCTATCTGTCACCATGTACCAAAATTAATTCAAAATGGATCAAAGACTTAGCATTAGACCTGACACAATAAACTGCATAGAAGAAAACATAGGTAGTAAATTTATGGACCTTGGGTTCAAAGAGCGTTTTATGAATTTGACTCCAAAGGCAAGGGAAGTAAAAGCTAAAATAAATGAATGGGACTATATGAAACTTAAAAGCTTCTGCACAGCAAAAGAAACTATCGACAAAATAAAGAGGCAACCAACTGAATGGGAGAAGATTTTTGCAAACAGTGCCTCCGATAAGGGGCTAATATCCAAAATATACAAGGAACTCATGCAACTCAACAACAAAAAAACAAACAACCTAACTGAAAAATGGACAGAGGACCTGAAGAGACATTTCTTCAAAGAGAACATACAAATGGCAAATAGACATATGAAAAAATGTTCAACATCACTAATCATCAGAGAAATGCAAATAAAAACCACAATGAGATATCACCTCACCCCAGTCAGAATGGCTATCATCAACAAGACAAATAGTAACAAGTGTTGGAGAGATTGTGGAGAAAAAGGAACCCTCATACACTGTTGGTGGGAATGCAGACTGGTGCAGCCGCTATGGAAGGCAGTGTGGAGGTTCCTCAAGAAATTACGAATAGAATTACCGTATGACCCAGCAATCCCTCTCCTGGGTATCTACCCAAAAAATCTGAAAACATTTATCCATAAAGACACTTGTGCTCCAATGTTCTTTGCAGCTTTATTTACGGTGGCCAAGACATGGAAACAACCAAAATGTCTTTCGATAGCTGAATGGATAAAGAAGTTGTGGTATATATACACAATGGATTACTATTCGGCGGTAAGGAAAGATGAAATAGGACCATTTGTGACAACATGGATGGATCTTGAGAGTATAATGCTAAGTGAAATAAGTCAGACAGAAAAAGCAGAGAACCCTATGATTTCACTGATATGTGGTATATAAACCAAAAACAACAAAAGAACAAGACAAGCAAATGAGAAACAAAAACTCATAGACACAGACAATAGTTTGGTGGTTACCAGAGGGTAAGGGGGATGGGGGTGGGAGATGAGGGTAAAGGGGATCAAATATATGGTGATGGAAGGAGAACTGATTCTGGGTGGTGAACACATAATGGGATTTATAGATGATGTAATACAGAATTGTACACCTGAAATCTATGTAACTTTACTAACAATTGTCACCCCAATAAACATTAATTAAAAAAAAAAAGAATTTCTAAGACAATGTTGGAAACGAATAGCTACAGGCTTTGTAGCTGTAGCTTTGTAAGCCTGAAAGTTATCACGGCTTACTTTAATGCTAATGTAATCAAATATGTGATACTGGCAAACCACAGAAGATACAGAGATCAGTGAGAAAAAGTAGATTCCAGAAATAGATCCGAGTATATTTGGGAACTTCATGTAAAGGTGAAATTAAGATTTCAGTTCCAAGGAAAATAACACTTTATTTAGCAAATGTTCCTGGTATATGTGGGCAGCCAAACTCCAGTATTACACATATCATAAATAGGAATTCTGGCTGCAGTAAGGTGCTAACTAAAAACAAACAAAATATTAAAGAAAAAAACCTCAGGTGGAGGGAGGACTTTCTTAGAAAATACAGGGGCCATAAATTAAACAATAGAAGAATCTGACTGCATAAAAGAAGTTATTTTTAGATAGAAACAACACCATAAGGAAAGCCAAAAGACAAAGGACAGGAGGGGAGAAAACTCAGCAACATGTTGACAGCCATGGGGTTCATATCCCCAAGTTCCCAACAATTCAAGGGAAAAAATGAGGGAGTATGAGTTTAAAGGTCATAGAAGAGAAAAATGGCAATGATCAACAAGTCTATGCAGAGATGTCACAGAATTACCAAAGAAAACACTGGCTGGGGAAGTGCGCAGAGACCAAGTAACTCATTTCACTCATGAGCTTGACAAGATGGATAACACACAAGACGGGTGATTGTTGGGCCCATACCAGATGAGACTATCCTTTTGAAAAAGTCATCTGAATTAATGCAAATACAACGGTGGGAACGTGTTGAAACTCCAAAAGCACAACTGCATATGAGGCGTTATGTAGGTGTTTAATTACTGTGGCAGATTGTAATTGCCAAAAGCAAGCAAACAAACGAAATCCGCCTAAATATCCATGAGTAGGGAGATGGTTGAAGGAACCATGGGATAGTCATATTCTAACTTCTGTTTAAAAATATAAGTTAGGGATAGCTGTATGGACCCAAAGCACCGTGAATAAACGGAATAAGAGCAAGTTGACACATTACTACAAAAATAGGGGGAAAAAAACTTTTCTATGTTATTTTTTGAGTCCATGTATGTTGATATGAATGCAGAGGAAACTTTACTCACCTTGGGTGGAGTGAGAAAGGCCGGGGGCTGGAAATTAGTGGCAAGCAAGATTATTGGTTTTTGTATAATTCTGTATATAGTTTATTGCAAGGGACAAGTTTTACTGTTGTACTTTGTTTTAAAAAATCCAAATATGCACGTGTGTATGTACATGCACGTATGTCTATGTATGTATGGAGGGCAGCAGCTAGGTGGAGATATAAAGGTATAAAAAGAAATATAGTATAAAAAAGGCAACAGTATGCTTAATACAACCCCCAACTCTGTAAGTGGAGTAGCAAACATACACATAAGCAAGGAAAAAAAATTAGAGGACAGTCCATCAGAATGGTCACAATTTTTACAACTGGACAGGAAAATTATTAGTGACTTTAATTTTTTTCAAAATAATGTAACGTGTTTCCCATATTTTCTATCTTGAATACACATTACTTTATAATTAGGAAAAAAATCCTTTAAAAGTTGAAAAAAGGGACACTCTGGGAAAAAAGAAAGAAGCAGAAAGCAGGTTCATGACAACAGATGTTTTCCAGCTAAAATTCATCTGCTGAATAGCTCCCTAAGAACCTGCAAATAATAATTCTAAAGCAATGACGTTAAAATATTAACATTGGACGCTGCAAGCTTTTTCGATTTGTTACCAAACCATAATGAATCAGTATTACCACTACTGATATGAAAATAAAGAAATTCTGGTAAATAAAACACGGAGAGTTATCAGAATTGTGTTCAAATATTAAAGATGAAAGAAAGAAGGAAGGAAGGAAGGAAAGAAGGAAGGAAGGAAGGAAGGAAGGAAAAAAGGAAGGAAGGAAAGAAGAAAGGAAGAAAAAAAGAAAGAGAAAATCCAGCTCGAATTCTGTATCTATTTCCTAAGGGCAGCTGACTTTCCAGTTTAACAGGCAACCCTCAAGGTTTCTAGCATCACCGTTTTGTGTATTTCCTTAGTTTGTTATATATCTTTTGTGTAAAAGTGAGCTAAGCTGCATGAGCACTTTAGGGAGGTAAAAGTGTATGAAAACTGGTAAAAATGTCTCAGTGTTCTCAAAACATTTTAAATATACTGCTTGGCACAAGAGTAACCTTCCCTCCTCACCAATCTTTGCTGACACTCCGTGAGAGCATGTTTCATTCATTCAATATTTATTAAGAGCCCACTGTGTGTTGAAAATGATGCTAGAGGCTGGAAATTAGAGCGATTACCACGGTAATTGTCTTTGGGTACAAGCATGGGTAATCCTAGCTTGCTCTCTGGCGCCACCTACCGATCAAACAGCATTTCCATACAAAACAAAATTTTAATTAGATTTCCCTCTTCTCAGTATAGCCTATGCTTTGGAAAAACCTAGGCGCTTTTCCAGTCCCATTCGTCTGGCCCCTGGGACTGCACATATATTAATGTCTAAAACAATGGTATCTTAGAAAACTGTCCTAAATGTTAGTAGGAACTTGCATCATATTTGCATCTAAACAGAAATGTCTGGTTCGTCAGTCAGAAGTTTCAAAAAGAAAATGATCATTAGGTCACTTTAAACACCACACATATTTGACTGTTCAGGAGGTAAGACGTTTGTATAATATTTATGAGGACTAAAAACCTCTGCGTCTTCAAGTTCTCTTTAATTATATAATTCATACCCCCTCAACTCCAAATCATACCGTGAGTAAAGACTCATTAACATTCAGTATATTTTAATCATGTATGAATTTATTAGGAAATCATTCCTTTTTTTTCATTAGCACTAAACTTTTCTTTTGGGGGGGGGGTTCAAATACCCATGTGATATTATGTAGAAAATGGTCCTTCATGCCAATAGATTTCTATCCATGTGCTCAAACACTAATACCCCAAAGTCTGGTGGGTATTTCAGAATGGGGACTTAAGAGAGGCCAGGAAGTACCATCTACTACACAAATGTAATGAGACGGAAAAACCCTTCATTAGAATTGGGAAATCAAGTCGGAAACAAACAAATGTATTCACTACTCATCGCTTTTAATTCCAAGCCCTAATCGGAATCATGTTGGTGACATTTAAGATTCTACAACAGTTACGACTGGGTGATTCAGAGGTGGTCTCCAGGTTATCATAGCGTTAAAAAATGATAGTAAGCAGTACAAAATTACAATTTATTCCGTGTGTGTGTTCACAACAATCCTTAAAAACATTAAGGGCAAATCTCGTCCAGAATTCTATTTATGACTTCTTTTTTGTCACATTTCCCTCCCTTCCTTTTTTTTTTTTTTTTTTTTTTTAAGCACTAATCCGGTATGGAGTCCGCGGGACAGAGCAAAGCTGGGTGGGCCCCTCCTTGAATGATGGAGTAAGTCTGCTTGGGCAGTTCTTGCTGGGAGGAGGAGGAGAATATAGGTGGCGCCGTGGAGGCCACAGCAATGCTCTGGCCTCCGTCGCTCACCACTGTCACTTCAGCTGCCCCCTCCTGAATCAGCGCGTTAAGGCCGTCAAAGTCAGTACAGGTGATCCCCGAACTGGTGATGAAAGTCTGGTTGCCAGAGCCTTCCTGGAGGCCGCCCGGGCCGGTGGGGATGAGGGCCTGGTGCAGAGTGGCTCCGTCTGTCTGATCATGCGTGGTCAGCAGGACAGCCGGCTGGGTCATCGTGCCCGCCTCGCTCGGACACCCCGAGGACGGAGGAGGGGCGATCAGATTGACCTGGCGTAAGATCTGCAGCCGGCTGTTCCCGGGGAGGTCCTCTGGGCTCTGGGCCACCAAGGCGGGCGGCACGATGTTCACGGCGGCGGCCGCGGCCTGCACAATGGTGTTTGCCTGCGGCACCTGATGCCCCACGATGATTTTGACTCTCCCCTCGCTGAACTGGGGCACTTGGCTGGGCTGCAGCGGCACCTGCAGGTGACCCACGGTGAGGGGCGCAGCCGGCTGCTTGCTGGGCTCGATCTGAAACTGCAGGACGGTCACATCCGAGTTCTTATTCTCACTGTACTCACTGTGCTGCCTCTTGTGGCTGCGGAGCGAGTCCTCCCGCATGAACGAGGCATCGCATATGTCGCAGTGGAAAGTCTTCTTGGCGTCCAGCTTGGCCACCTGCCGGCTGCTCTGGCGGCCGGTGTCTTTCCTCTCCGAGGCCTCGCTCTTCACCATGTCGCCGTGGAACTTCTTCATGTGCTTGCTCAGGTTGCTGGGCTGCTTGGTGTCGAAGCTGCAGTAATTACACTTGAAGGGGCGGTCGGTGCAGTGCACGCGCTCGTGGATGCGCAGCGCCGCCTTGCTGGAGCACGAGTAGCTGCACTCAGAGCATTTCTCCGCGTGCTCCGACTGGTGCACCCGGCTGTGCTTCCGGAGGGTGGCTTTGCTGTCACCCAGGAAGTCGCAATGCGGACACTTGAAGTTATTCCCACTGTGCTTGATGCGGATGTGCGACTTCAGGTTTCCTTTCATGGTGCAGCGGACATTGCAGAACTCACACTTGAAAGGCTTCTCCCCCGAGTGCACGCGCATGTGCCTTTTCAAGTCCGAGCTGATTTTGAACTTGGCGCTACAGAGCCAGCACTGGAAGGGGGCGTCCCCTGTCAACACAAGGTGAGTTTCGATAAGAACAGGAAGGCAACAATCCCCCCGAAGCACACACCAGAAAATCGCTCACACCAAGGCGGGCGGGTGGAGACCTTCTAACTGCAGCTGCTAGCAGCCCCTGGGAGAAAAAAAAAAAGGGGGTGTAGGGAGGGTCGGGGACTTCTCTTCTTTCCCCAAACCTAAACCACCACCATATTCTTGTCTTGGTACTCTACCACCTTTAAAAAACCCAGATGAAAAACAGAGATGGAAAAGAGCTATTTAATGGTCCCCAGTAAAATAAGATTTGTGAATATATTTAGCACATTCTTTGAAACAATCAAGCTATCGTTCATTGAGTTCACGTGACCACTCTGCTACTTAGTTATTGGCTCACAGTTGTACAATTTTGCATAATCCGTTGATTTTTTTATTGAGTTACATGTTGTAACAGATCGAAGGGACACATTTGTGAATCATCAGCTCCAGGCTCACTCATCAGAATATTCTTTTTACAATAATTGAAATGCCCCGCTTAGACTTTATGCAGATTTTTATTAATAAAGACGTGTTGATTGTGCAAACTTTATCCCACATTGCCAGCTGCGTTCTTTACTTGTGAAGTTACAAAATCCAGCTGCTTCATTTTTTTTTTTTAATTGCTAAATTCATATTCGCTGAAAGATGAGCAGGGAAAGTGAAACTGCCAACATCTGAATGGACGTGATAATCCAAATTTATTTCGTCAATGAATGTCAAGTCCAAATTATCTACAGCACTGTGAATTCAAGCACACTGGTGACCCGCCTATTTCGATACTGACAGCAGCTAACATTCTTCGGTTGCTTCCTTGATGGCAGACGCGCTGCTGAGCACTCCACAAGAATTGTCTCATTGGATGCTCCGAACAGTCCCACGAGGTAGGAACTATTATCAGTGTTATTCTTAATGCTATTATACAAATGAGATTGAGGCCTACAGAGACTACAAAACTTATTCATGGTCACCCAGGTGTATGTGGTAGGGCTTGGATTCCAACCGACCCAGGCTGACACCAAAGCTGGTATTCTTAGATGCTAGGTGATTATCTGTACATGTGACCGAGTTCGCTTTCTTAGGCCATCAACTCAAAAGAGTAGGATTGTGTTCCAGTTTTTTGGTGTAAGGCTTAACACATCACCTGGAGCTGCTTAATACATACAATTAAAGATGGCAGGGCGCAAACGTAGCAAGCTTTGAGAAAATTGAGAAGCCCAAACCTACGTAATGTTTTTTGTAGGACTGAGTACGACCCAAAGCATACACACTAAACTCTAGAACAAAGAATGGTAAGTAATAGACCCTGGGCCAATTTTGGCCCACAGCCTGTTTTTGTCAATAAAGTTTTATTGGAATACAGCCACACCCATTTGTTTATGTGTCATTTATGGTTGCTTTCAAGGCAGAGGTGAACAATTGTGACAGAGACTGTATGGCTCACAAAGCCTAAAATATTTACTATCTGGCCCTTATGGAAAAAGTTTGCTGGCCCTTGCCTTAGAATGTTGTTTTTAACCTTTTCTTACACCATCAACCCTTTTCCCCCAGTTTAGTGAAAACCATGGACCCTCTCTTAAATACACAGAGTAAACTAATGCGTAAATACACAAAGTAAACTAAAATAAAAATCAATAAAAATACAAATGAAACTAATTATATGGAAATACCTTGTTTCCCCAAAATAGGAACAAGCCGAATAATCAGCTCTAATGCGTCTTTTGGAGCAAAAATTAATATAAGATCCAGTCCTATATTATATTATATTATATTATATTATATTATATTATATTATATTATATTATACCCAGTCTTATATCATAGTAAAATAAAACCGGGTCTTATATTAATTTTTGCTCCAAAAGATGCATTAGAGCTGATTGTCTGGCTAGGTCTTATTTTTGGGGAAACACGGTAGTTATTACAAAAATTAAAAGAAAAAATTTGTGATATGGCAATGGATGGGCTTTATCAATACATTAAATAATAAAATCTAGCGGCGGGTCTAGTAACTACAATCATTTCTAAATAGAGAAGAGCGGAAAAGATATTTTGATCTACCTACAACATCTGTTATGAAAAGATCTGGGATTTCTCCTGGCGACAAGTTCGCATGCACTGTTATCAGACTGGCTGCCTATTTTCCTGACTAAGGACATATCAAATTTCAGGGCAGGTTAGTGAAAATGAAGATGTAAATTTTTTTCCCTACCAAGTTCACGGACCACCTACATTCTATTCATGCGTCCCTGGGTGGAGATGTCTGTGGACTCAGAATAAGAGTCTCCGCTCCAGGGGCCAGCCGGATGGCTCAGCTGGTTAGAGCGCGAGTCTCAACAACAAGGTTGCTGGCTCTATTCCCGCACGGGATGGTGGGCTGTGCCCCCGCTGCAACTAAAGATTGAAAATGGCGACTGGACTTGGAGCTGATGGACCCTGGAGATACACACTGTTCCCCAATATTCCCCAATAAAATTAAAAAAAAAAAAAAGAATCTCTGCTCCAGAATGTTCTATTAGGTTTTCCCGTCACACCCCTGCCCAAAGTGACACTCTTTCTGCCTTTTTTTTTTAAAGAAGTCAGCAGAGGTGAAACCTAGAAAAACCAGATAACCGTATCTCATAGCTGAGCTGCAGAGCTTAATAACACTTCTGACATGAAAGCAAAGAGTTTAAATGCCCTCATCCTCTTAAATGAGTCATACTGGTCAGTAACAGTCCCACCGGACCTTCAGTTCTCCAAAGCTAATGGCTATGCTTGCTGCGGCCCACTACCTGATCCCCAGTGTCCAGTATGTAATGGAGACTCAATGAATGCTGAGTGAATAGGAACTGACATATCAAAGCTGACAGACAGATCTTTCTGGAGTTTAAGTTGCTACTAAGACGACTGACAATGTAGTCGATTGATTGTAGTCGATTCAAAGCGAAGGAAGGGTAAAAACAAAATCCTATTAATTTTACAACTTGTAAAATGGTCTAAATGCCACCGATCTAAAAAGGGAAATGAACATTCCATGGAGACAATGCACAAATGGCACACACTTACATTTTTAGAAAATACACATTTTCTAGACCAATTAAAGATGCTGCTATAAATGGTTAAGTGTATCCTTCTAAGTCAAAATGATTCAGAATCACTTTCATAAATGAAACTTTCAGCTCTTCTAACTTGGGTTGTGGAGGTTTCTGAAGAAAATCATTTGGGCATCAATTACGTCAATGTCTCCACTTGCTGTAGCAGATGCCAAAAGTGTTCCCAAATGTCCCCACCTCTCACCCTTCCCTACAGGGGCGTGACCCCTGCCACATATGTAATTATGCCCACTTTCCTGATGGGGCAGAACGACCTGCCATGACCTCAGACAATAGGCTCATTCATGTCACTGGATTTAGCTGATGGCATGTTGTGTACACTCGACACAAGTAATGTTGAAACGGGCTTGTGCATTGGGGTTTGCTCACTTGCACCTCTGTCATCCATCGCCATGAGAAGGTCAAGTCTGACCTAGCCTGCTGGTCCCAGGAGGAAGATGACAGACAGGTGCAGCAGAGCTACAGAGCTGTAGCCAAGGCCAGTGGATGGCTAGCCCAAGTCTCCAATTCATGAGCCCCGCCAAGACCGGCAGAGTTGCTCAGACGATACTCAGCTGATCCCCAACACGTGAAGAGAAAAGGCATGCTGTTGTATCCCCTGAGGTTCTGGGGGGAGGGTTTGTTACACTGCCATTATTGTGACAATAGATAGCGGAATCAAATATTGGTGTCGAGAGTTGGTGTTCTGCCGTAACAGAAAACCATGTAGCACTGGCTTTGGGGTTGGGTGGCAGGTAGAGGCTGGAAAAGTGGCAATGCACACTATGGAATCACAGACATTTGGTAAAACTGTCACCTGCAGTAGCTTAGATGATAGAAACTATTGCTCTTGAATCTGAGACTTGGTCAAAGAGATTAATTCCAGGCAGAATAGTGAAAGTGTGTTACCAGCTGTATATGATAAGGCATCACAAGAAAGAGACACACTCTAACCATTTTCTACATGGAATTTAGAGAGAGTAGAGAAAAATCAAAGATGTGTTGGGGTAAAGTTTCTCATTTCCAACGAGCAAAAGGTTTGCAAAGTCAGACAGAAGCCTGGGGACAAAGATCATATCCAGGGAACTGATCTCGGGGTAGATTGAACGAGAAATGACGGGTGTGAATCTAAGACTTTTGTTACAATCTTCGAAAGAATGAAGTTGGTGCCAAGTTAAGTTCTCTCAGCTGGACAAAGGTTCCTAGAAGTCTCAAGAGATTCAACCCACAGAGGGTTATATGCCAAAAGTGCTTATAATTGGCTTTAGAGGAAAGGCAAGACTCCAGAAGAATCGTGGATGTGGCTGCTGGCACATTGACACACAGGAAACTAACACAGTGTTTTAAGAGAGCAAAGCTGTCACCAACCTAGACCAAAGCAAAAACAAAAAAACGATTCCTAGCTTTCGGTAGAGAGGAAGCCATGCTAAAAAGTTTCTCAAAGGTACATTTTCCACTCCTTTTCAGAAGTGGGTAAGGAAGGCGTTGGAAAGGAGGCACCGGTAGACAGAGTCAAGTACCAGGGGGCTGAGCCAAGGCCCAATCACGAACTATTCCCTGTCCGCAGGGTGGAGGGACCTGGGTACATTTGTCCAGAGGGATTTCAGAAATCTGTGGACCAGTGACTGCCAAGTGCCCCTGTTCTCCCCCTTTCGAACAGCAGGATGACTGCACTTATCCTGACTCTGTCGCACCACTCTACATTGGGAGTGTGGGCACAGACAACTTGTGTGTTTACTTCAAAGGCTTTAGGTCCACAGGAACCATATGCAGATGGAGATCACAACATCTTGGTCTTTAAGCCTGATCCCACGATTGGGTGCGACTTGTGAGGGTTTGGGGAGAATGTGAATGCATTTGCATGTCAGAGAGATGTGAGTGAAGGTGGGTGGGGTGGACCGTTGTTTGCAAAAATGGCCCCAATTCAGGGCGGCCGGTTAGCCCAGTTGGTTAGAGCATGGTGCTCTTAGCAACAACGTTGCCGGTTCGATCCCCACATGGGCCACTGTGAGCTGCGTCCTCCACAACTAGATTGAAACGACTACTTGACTTGGAGCTGATAGGTCCTGGAAAAACACATTTAAGTAAATAAAATTTTTTTTTTTTTTAAATGGCCCCAATTCTTTATTCCTCCTCACATCTCTGTCCCTTGCCATGTAACTTTGTGGTGACCTCCCATTGTGGGTAAGCTCAGCCCCATTCGTTGACACCAGGCCCAAACTACAACTTGCTTTAGCCAATAGGATGGGGCATACTTGCACGTACCTCTGCTGTTGTCAGGAGAAGGATAAGCCTGGGGTAGCCCAATGGTCCCAGAAGGAGGAGGAGAGCTATGTAGAGCAGAACCAGACTGTCTCAGCCAAAGACAGCCAGCTAAGCTACAGCCAGATCCCCAGCCAAGGTCAGTGGACACCAGGCCTTCCCCACACATGTGATTAAGCCCAGCCAAGATCAACAGAGTTGTGTAGCCAACCCCCCCCCACCTGAAGTATCGGAGAAATAAATACTTAGGATAACATGCCACTGAGGTTTTGTGGTGGTTGTTACACGGCATCATTGTATCGATAGATAATGGATACACTTGATAAAAGGAAAATATACATAATTTGTTACCTACTCTGCTGAGTTTTTCCATCCAGCTGTCCCATGCTGAACTGATCAGAGTATACTTAAAAATGAGTGAAATGCCTAACCAACCATTATACAGAAATTTATTAAAACTGCATTGCTTATACCTCTATTTCATTTAGCATACCTCCTCAATTAAACACTAGTGAATAAGTTATAAAGTTACATAAATATATATACCGTGTTTCCCTGAAAATAAGACCTAGCCAGACTATCAGCTCTCATGTGCCTTTTGGAGCAAAAATGGTCTTATAGTAAAATAAGACCAGGTCTTATATAAGACTGGGTCTTACATTAATTTTTGCTCCAAAAGACGCAATAGAGCTGATTGCACTGCTAGGTCTTATTTTCAGGGAAACACAGTACATTGTTATAAATTTGATGGTTCCCCCTATCTTACCGATACAGGCACTTCTGGCCAGATGAAACGCAAAACTGCACAGGATGGGATGACCAAACGTCCCCAATTCATTTACTTCCGTCGTGACTACATGCTTTAAGGCGCTGATGACTGAAGCAGGAAGTGAGGAGCACAGAGTGAGAACACTGGGAGGGACTTACCTGTATGGGATCGCAGGTGGACGGTGAGCTGGCTGGAGTTGCGGCTGGCGTAGGGGCAGATCTGGCATTTGAAGGGCCGCTCGTCGGAGTGTATCCGCAGGTGCTTGTTGAGGCTGCTGCTGTCTGCAGCGGCGTAGTCACACGTCTTACATTTGTAGGGCTTCACGCCCGTGTGGCACCGCATGTGGGTCTTCAGCTTGTCCTTCCGGCTGAAGCACTTGCCACAGACCTCACACTTGTGGGGTTTGTCTCCTTCAAACACACACACAGATGGCATCAGGAAACGAGAGCAAAAAAGAAAAAGGCTCATTTCCCACTGCCTTGGGAAGCGTAATACACAGTTACCAAAGCATATTTAGAAAATTCCCAAAAGCTGGATAGATGATTGGCAAAGAGCTAACATTTTTGGAGGGTATGTGTGTGGGGAAGGTATTTCTTCTATTTTCTTTTATTATTATGCTATTATTGGTGTTTTCTAATTTTTCCTACACTGAATCTGAATCTGTTAGTAATTAAAAATCAAAGGCAACCGAAATACATTTTTAAAGTACAGCAAAGTAAAATCAGAAACTGTTCTTTGTCTCATACCCATTTTCTGTCCTTGTTTCCTCTTCACATCAGACATACCCTAAAACTCAGAATGCCTAAGCTGTAGGAGCTCATGGCTGACCAGCTAACGATTACATTTTTCAGCCTCACATGCAGTGAGCTGGGATTCTACAACAAAGTCATCAATGGAACAGCAAAGAAGGTAACTATGTCCCTTTCGTAAGTGGAAATTGCTTGCTTTATAACTTTTTTTCTTTCCCCTCCTTGTTGCCAGCTGTAACCAAGACATGGGGGTGAATTGGCAGGTGTGGACAGGTGGGGCAGCCCACCTGCAGATGGTGGATCATGGAACGTAATGGACCCTAATGTCAGGGAAGGAACTCGTGATCTCATAGGACAGAGCCGCTTACCTGCTCGAGATCACCTGCTCACCTCTGGTCAGTTATGCAAGGGACACATAAAGCCCTACCTTGTCTGAGCGGGTGTCTGGGTTTCTTTGCTCTAGCAGCTTCCTCTGTGCTCATTATACATATGTCAACTTGTCACCCCTGAATAACTGCTAGTTTTTTCATGTATATTTTTCCCATCTTTTTTTGTATCTGCGTGGATGTAAAACAAACTTCTTGGCCCACATCACTGTACACACTGTGCCTGTGAATGGTTTTATTTCTCTCAACAACTGGGATCAGAACCCAGGACTATCTCGCTCTCGTCAACGTGGCCTCCCCAACGACTACTTTCTTCCACTTAAAATAATTGTAATCATCTTTTCGCATCATGAGTACCCACAATAGGACTTTGACGGCTGGAAGACGTATTCCACTCTATGGATGTACCATAAATTACTGAACCAGTTCCTTACTTGTCCATGGAGATGAATGAAGTCGATACGAACTTACTAAAGTGGAAAGATGTCCAATAGTGAATGGAAAGCAGCACGTTGCAGTGATAGTGTATACAACATTAACTTACTAAGAGATGAAAAAAGTAAATTGTGTGTGTTTTTAGGCTCGGTACAGGCATGCCAAAATCTAAGAATGAGTCACACTAGACTATTAAGGCTGTGGGATAAGAAGGAGGTGAGTCAGGATTTTCACCTTTTACTTTATATGTTCAATATGTATTTTGGCCAAATCCTAAATAGTAGCCAAGTGCTCAGATCAGTTGTCAGCCAAATCACTGTCATCACAGAATGATGATCACTGTCATCACAGAATACACATCTGGCATTTAAGAATATGTCTAAAAGTATATTGAGGATTATAAGTTTACTGTTAAAAATGTTAGTCGTCAAATCTAAAAATCCAGCAACAGTAATTTCTCATTATTGTCAGCTGCTAGTTAGCTCGTGGGTCGCCATCCTGTGTGTAAGTATTTGCAATACTGGGCACATGCTGGCTAGCTCTGCGGGTAAAGAGCCCTGCTATTCTTGTTCCAGCTGCGACCTTGTCTCTAAAAGTAACTAAGGTAAGGACACCTTTTTGTCAACTCTCTGCCTTGAAGATGTTGATGGAGACACTGCAGTTATGTAGAAACTATCTTACAAACCCAAGCTTGGGTTTGTACATAGAAGATGCTTTCTGAAGATGTGTAGAGACAGACGGAAGGTCGTTGCGCTCACTTACATTTTATGATGTTTCCCCCATCCTCATTAATAATTACAGCCCTTTACTCTTGCCCTGACGAATATCCTATGCTTGACTGACGGCACTGCAGCATATGAAACCACATGGAGAGATGCATTGCTTGTTACATTGGGAATGCTCACCCATACTTGAAACTTAATAACTTAACATTCTGATAGAATAAATCCAAGTGACGTGATATTGTGAGGTTGATGAGGTAAGATGGTGATCCAAGGACAACCAGGCAACCAGTGGCCATGGCCAAGGAAGAGCAGAAATAGCTGCTGGATATTTCATCTTCCAAAGGCTGAGGCTAAAATGTAGGCTTTGGGCAATGAGTGACCCCCAAGCCCAATGTCAGTGTGTCCCTGCCTTATACACACCTATATTCTAAATTGATACATGTGTGTATCATTGAATATGAGCATCTAATACTTTGTTACAAATAGTCTAAAAGCAATTCCCTACTCATGCAGAAAACCTGGGAGACAAAAAAAATACCTTAAAGAAAATTAAAATCACTAGAAATAATCATATTTTTCTTTTTTCCATGCATCAATCTTTTCCTCTCCTTTTAAAAAAGGAAGTACTTATTTATTCAATTACCCCTTCAAAATTGTAAAAACCACACACACTAACTGCATCCAATGATACAATGTAAAGATACATAAAAGTTACTATTCTTCCCCCTTATTCCTCTCTTTACAATCATCTCTCTGTCACACACACACAGACACACGTGTGTGTATACACACACGCATATACACAGACACATTTAAAGAACCCCCTTAAAATGAGAATAGGCACATCTGAATTTTAGTTAATTCTGCCAGATTAATTTCAGAGTGGCTGTAGCAATTCACATTGCCACTAGGTAAGTTTGCTCATATTTGTTCCATCCCTGGATTTTACTGCTTTAAACATTTCCTGCCAAAATCATGTGTAGACACAGCATCTTATTTTTATTTAATTTATATCTGTATTCCAGGGAGGTTCTATGTCATATCACGTGTCTGACTCGTGTGAATCCCCAGTTCCTAGCACTACATGTGTTCAGGGCATATGTGCCAAAGAAATGGTACTTACCTGTGTGAATTTTTAAATGACGCTCCATGTCCTTCATGCCATAGGCAGTCTTGAATTGGCAACCTTAAAAAGGCAAGGAAAGATGAGTTACAAAGGAAAACAGAGTAACTTTAGAGTGGAGAAACACGGCCGAAACTTCCATAACAAAATGATGAAAGTTAACTCCACAGTGACAGGACAAACAGGTATCACGCACCTCCTGATATGACCAAGATCATAGCATCGCGGCTGTGGTTCCTGCCCAAACTGCATAACCTAAATCTAATCATAAAGGAACATCAGCCAAACCCCAAAGGAGGAAATTTTTACAAAACAACTGGCCTGGACTTTGCAAAAAATGTCAGGGGCATGAAAGACAAAAGTTAAAGGAAACTAAAGACTCGTGAAAATTAAATGCAAAGTGTGACTGTGAATTGGAACCTGGACCAAGGGAAAAATGTTTTTCCTCTGATACAGAGGGCATTAGTGAGACAACTGGTAAAATCTTAAAACGTTCAATAATGTGATAATAGAGTATATAAATGTTAATTACCTGGTTTTGATGATTATACTGTGGTTCTACAAAAGAAATTCCTTGTTTCTAGGAAATACACATTGAAGTACTTAGGGATAAAGGGACATCATGTCTGCAACTTATTCTAAAATGGTTTGAGAGAAAATATACATATACATAGAATGACAAAGCAAATGTAATACGTTAACATTGGGAAACCTAGACAAAGGGTATACAGAAAGTTTTTGTACTATTTTTACAACTTTTCTGTAATTCTGAAATTATTTCCCAATGAAAAGTTTTGTCTTTTTTTTTTTAAAAGGAAAGAAAAATCTTTCCTAAGCTATAGCACTGACAGGAAAAAAAAAATCACAGTAACATGAAATTCTCACAAGTCCCATTTCAAAGTCTCACAGACTGTGCATGGTGACCAGCGACAGGGAGAGAGAGGTCCTATGTGATGATGAAAATACTGGGGGTTCTGATTTTTAAGCCAGGCAGTTTGGAGAACATCTATGTCTGGCTGTCAAGAATTCATGCGCTAAGCCCTGGAACCTGGTAAACGTCACATGCTTTACACAAGTAGAATACAATACGGCCTTTACCTGGATAGCAACAGTTAAGCCTTTTCTGAGCAGGTGGGGCTGTGGGCTTTTTGGCACGTGACTTGGCAGGGAGAGAGATGACGGTGGCTGTCTGGTTTTCATTGCTTTCCGTGGGCAGGTAAGTTTGATAGCCATGTTCAAAAACAAATTCTGGAGCTGAAACTGAAAGGTACAATGCTTATTAATTTTCACAGGATGAACATTCCACAGCTATTCCCTTTGCCTACCATCCTTTGTAAAGAATGAACATGTTAGCTGGCTTTCCCCGGTCTCCCTAGCTGCTTAGGGGTGATCGTGTGACCCTGTTCCAGCCAACGAGACACTAGAGAACACCTGCTGGGGGGTTTCTGTAAAAGATTTTGTTTCTCGTTCAAGATGAAAAACAAGTGGGTGAAGAAAAAGAGGCAGTCGAGGAAAGCTCATTCTTGCCGCCCTGGTTGCCCCACTCCCTGTCTCTGGATATGCTGGAGTGAGGATGTGATGCCTGCAACGGTGGCAGCCATTCACAGGGGAGAGAGAATCAGATGCTGGGCCAGAGCTCGGAAACCATCCAAATCTAGACTTATTAAATAAATAAGAAACGTCCCTATCATTTATGCCAGGTAGGTTTTCTGTTTATTCAGCCACAGTTTCATAAGCTTGACCATAAAATCCTAACAAACAACTGGAAAGGAACTGATTGAGGGAATTCAGGGTAACACAACAAGTACTCTCTGAAAACACCAGTACTCTTTTTAATACAAGTATTCCTGAAAAAAAAAAAAATCCTTGTACTCTCACTGACGTTTTGAGGAAAAAAAGAAGAAAAAAAGAGACCGAACATCTTTATCGTTATAAAAGATAAAATAGGTAGTTTCAAATTTCTTTCTTTTTTTTCTTACAAAAAAATTTTGTGACTACTTTGTTAACTAAATTTATGGTTTGCGGTTTGGAAATACGTTGTTCCTTTATTACATATAGTTTGTCACATGGAGATTTGGCTTCCAATGAAGAGTAAATACGACCAATGGGGGCTCTTTCTTTGGGTGAAGGTGTCAGGCCAAGAGGCCCTAATGATGACTCCGAAAGCTCTGTTCTTTTTCCCAAATTTGTCACAAAGCCTCACCTTGGACATTTTGCCATTTTATTTACAGAATATACGTATTTAAATCAATACAGACCGGCCACCACTACCTATTTTGGCTGGGCCTGAAGGAGTAATAGGTATCCACGCCACAGGTGTGAAGTGTTAGCGTTTCTCTCAAAACAAACATCTTCCTTCTCTGAACCTAAGATGTTATAGATTGTAAGATGCACCGTGATTTTATGTACGACAGATAAAAAAAGCTGCCAGTTAAACACATCAGAACGCAATGCTTTCATATCTCTTATATATATGTATACAGGTATTCCTCAGAAATTCTATATTTCTTGAATGAGTTTTTTTTTTTTATTGGGGAAGGGGAACACGACTTTATTGGGGAACAGTGTGTACTTTCAGGACTTTTTCCCAAGTCAAGTTGTTGTCCTTTCAATCTTAGTTGTGGAGGGCGCAGCTCAGCTCCAGGTCCAGTTGTCGTTGCTAGTTGCAGGGGGCGCAGCCCACCATCCCTTGTGGGACTCCAGGAGTTGAACTGGCAACCTTGTGGTTGAGAGCCCACTGGCCCATGTGGGAATTGAACCAGCAGCCTTCGGAATTAGGAGCATGGAGCTCCAACTGCCTGAGCCACCGGGCCAGCCCCTGAATGAGTTCTTTTAAAGGTCTTTGCACATTTGCTTCATCACTGTCAGGTTAACCCCCTGCTACTGTTTCCAGGTACTTCCGGGTATACAGTGACTTTTCATCTTTAACCTGAATCATCAAGCAGTATCTTGGAAGACATTCTAAACATGTAAGTTCCAAACACCGCACACAACTGTCCCAGTGACCAAAAGGTGAGCAGCTACGGTCAAGTTTGTTCACAGGCACACAAAGACACCTTTTTAGTGTGACTGCCTGTCGGTTGTCAGCAATGTCATTCTAGGTCGTCCTCTGTTTCAGATTTCTTAAAATGCATCTTTGAATTGACACGAGTCCAGCCAGACTGTGCGTGAGACCTCAGGCGAGTTATGTAACCACTCTGAGTTGCAGTTGCCTCCCCTGTAAGTGGAGATAATCACCGTCTCCCCTTCATCGGGTTGCTGCAGTTTAATGAGAGAATCAGAAGCTATGGTCGAGTCTTCATAAACGTCAGCCACTAACAGGTAAGCAGAACCAGGCATAGAAATCTCAATGGGAGTGATCAAGGGTGACCAGCTGTCCCTGTTTGCCTGGGACAGTGGGTCACCCAGGACATAGGACTTTCAGCGCTGAACTAGGATGGCTGGTCATGCTATCGTGACTTTCTGCTCTACAACTTCTTGAACAAAAAGAAGGCTGGAAGGCATGGCGTGGGGCAGGGGTTGTGGGCGTGGCCAGGTCCTCCCCACAGCGCCTGGAGTCCTCACAGCCCTCCCGGAAGGTAAATGCTGAGCCCGGCAGCCGCCTGCACCTGAGCCTTCCCGCACTCCTGGAGACCGGCGGGGCTTCCTCTCCTGACTGCCTACCTGCCCTTCCACCATGAGCCTCAGCAACCCTTTGGTGGCAAGTTACAGCCCAGGGGAAACAGAGGCGCGTATTCTGGATATTAACTCCTCAGATATACGGGGTGCAAATGTCTCCCATTCTGTAGGCTGCCTTTTCATTGTGTTGTTTCCTTTGATGCACAGAGTGTGCATGCAATCCCATTTGCCCAGGCTTGCCAGTTGTCGCCTGTGCTTTTGGTATCAGGGGGAGGCAGCAGGAAGCAAAGGGAGCCAGGCACCTAACTGCAGGGGTCATTTGGGGGATGGGCTAATCACACATACCGTGTAAGTCACCCCAAAATAGATGGCTCCTAGACTGCAAAGGGTTTGTTCAAGAGTTTGGGCTCTTATGTCTTATCTCTTTGAGCCTGTTTCCTCACCTGGAGAATGGGGGCAATTTCCAGTCCTATCTCCTAGAGCTGTTGTGAGGACTAGAGATGAGGCATGTAAAAGTGTTATCACTGGTGTCATTATTCATTTATTTATTCAGCAAATATTTATTAAGCACCTACTGGGTTCCAGGCATGATTCTAGGCACTAGAAACACATCAGTGAGCCAAGCAGGCAAAATTCCCTGCCTTCATGGAGCTCTAGTTGGGAGTGTGCAGGCAATCATTTAAATATATACTATATAGTTAATATAAGTATATAGCAAAATGCTACAGAGAAATATAAAGCAGGGAAGGGGTACAGGGAGTCCCGGGGGGCATGCAGTTTTAAGGAATGTGATCGGGGAAGGCCTCAGTGGGAAGGTGACATTGCAACAGAGAACATGGAAGCCCAGAATTATTAATAGTATGCTGTTGCAGGTGTCTGGAATTCAACAGCCAACAAAGGGGCATCGGGGCATCCAGTTACCCAGGCTGGTTGTAGACTCCGTTTTATCAGGGTCATTCTCTCCCACCCCTCCCCCACACTGCTTCTTTCCTGGAGCCACTGTGAACAGTGGGACCTGCAGATACCCCAGGGAAAGCCTTGTGGAGGCCCTGGTCACTGAGGCGCTGCGTTGAGTGTGTGTGTGTAATTTGACGTTGGAGTAGCCACCCATTCCCAGGTGGTAGTGGGGAAGAGGGCTGGGGGGAGGGGAGGAGGGAGAGAGACAGAGACAGAGAGAACTCCTCTGTCCTGGGACCAACTTCTGTCTCCACCGCTCACTAGCTGTGGGTTCTTGACCAAATCATTTCTCTGCTCTCCAGTTCTTTTGCCAGCAAAATGGGGATGTTAGCCGTAACCTTTGAGCTTAGACCTTACCGTTCTAGCAGACACTTGAGAGGCGCTGGGCCAATGAGATCCGCTTACCCTGAAATTAGGACTA
The DNA here is from genome assembly GCF_964194185.1 of Rhinolophus hipposideros. Taxonomy (NCBI): domain Eukaryota; kingdom Metazoa; phylum Chordata; class Mammalia; order Chiroptera; family Rhinolophidae; genus Rhinolophus; species Rhinolophus hipposideros. Next base: position 7,948,520 of record NC_138068.1, on the reverse strand, counting down.
AAATACTGCGTTTTGGTGTGGACTTTCCTTCTGAAAAAAGAAGGCCTAAAACTTGGGAGCTGTTCCGAGGACAGAGTGCTCCACCAACTGTGTCATGCGCACAGACCATCTTGGAATCACTTTAAAACGCGGATTCTGATTCAGTAGTTCTGGGTGGGGCTAAGGCTGGATTTCTAACAAGCTCCTGGGCAGTGGTCGTGGTCCTCAGACTACAGGTGGAGCTGTGAGCATCTAGAGAGCCCTGATATACTTCTAGCTTTTGGTGTCAGCCTCCTTGAGATCCAGCTGCATCCCTGCCCTTAGTCCTCAGTGATTTCCTATACCCTTCTAAATAAAAATCTCCTCTTTGGCTTAAACGATACCGAAAGTAAAGGTCTGTTACAGGCTCATTCCTCAGCAAAAGAAAACTAACCAGCTCTATACTGGGAATTCACCAAACAGGAAAAACACAACTCAAACTAACACCACAAACGGAACAGAGTTTGTGTTCCATGCCCCACCCCCACCCTTCCTTCCCACTTCCAGCGCTCAGTTCACTTATTCATTCAGATCTGCTGAGCACCTACTATGTGCCAGCCACTGATGGATTTCCATCTTTTCTTCTCCTTCTCCTGGTCCAGCGGTTTTCAAACTTGATCATGTACCAGAGAGTCGGATGCAGAGATTGTGGTAAAGTCTTTATAATTATTTTTAACGCGCTTTCTAGGTCATTCTTTTGCACACCAGCTTTGAGAACTCTTGTTCTAGTCCAGCCTGTCTGACAAGGCAGGGGCAGGCGTGTGGCTCTGCACAGGGGCCCTGGTGATTGGATTCCACTGCTAAGCCCTCTTCCTCGTCCCTTGTTGGCCCAGCTGCCCCATGACAGTGGAACTGGGCACATGTCCCATCTTAGTCAGTAGGACCTTGAGTTTTGGGGGAAGCCTTTCCTCCTGGACAAAGAGAAACTTTCCCCATCTGCGGACATGGTTGAGTGAGAACTAGAGGCCTAAAGCAGAAGCAGCCATCTTCGGCCATGAGGGGCACGGAGGGCACAGCCAAAGGACAAAGCCCACTGCCAAGGACAGCAAGATGATGCCAAGAATCCACCACCTTTGAGCTACAGAACCTACCCTGGGTCTGCCCTGTCCGTTCTTGTCCGGAGACATAACCCATGTTTTACAGTCCAGCCCTTTGTAGTTGGGTGTTAAGAGCAATGGAAAGCACCTGAACTGACCCAGGCCCTCAGAGGTTGGTTCAGATTCCCAGGACCCTGCTCAGACCCACCCCAGATGTCATCCCCAGGGCAGGGCCTGTGACAGCGTTTGCACTGAAGTTTCAGGTGGTTCTTTTGAGAAACACTGTGACGAGGAGTTTGCTGACGGATGCTGTGGAGGGGTCAGTGCACAGATTCTGCAGCCAGGTAGCCTGGGTTTGAGACCCAGTTCTGCACTTTCTGGCTCTGTCATCTTGAGTAAGTCATTTAACCCCTTTGTGCCTTAGTTCATTACTTGTACAGTGGGGATAATAATTCTCAGTATTCCACTGAGGATTGTGACAAAGACTTCTACATACAGAGTCCTTAGAAAAGTGATTGGCACTTAATAAGCACTACACGTAAGAATTCGCCATCATGATTAGTGTAGTTGTTGCTGCCAGACCCTTCCGGCAAATCTTTAAGTTTGTCTCACTAAATCACTCCCATCCTCCACAACCTTCAATGCCTCCCCAGCTCCTTCAGAATAAAGGCCCGGGATGAAGCATTCCTCCTACCACATGCTCCTGTGTCATCTCTAGCCACTGTTACCAGATCTTGCCTCGAGCTGCGCCACCCCCAGGCCACCATGAGGAAATGCCCCCTTCCTACCATCTTCCTCCCAGAGGCAGGTGAGTCTTTCAATTTCGAGACTGATTATATATGCTCGATCTCCCTCACAATTTTCCCCCCTGGCTTTCCCCCCTTGGGGCCAATCTGCTGCATGAACTCTTTGCATAAGGCTGTGCTGTCACAGGTGGCTGGGCTTGAATGTCTTACAAATAGACCCTCCTCCCCCGCCCATGGTCCTGGAATTCTCCCTGAGTGAACACTTCCATTCTCTCGGCTCCAACAGCTGCCACACACCAGTCCCGAAGCTGCCCTCTCCAGGTCCTCATGGTGGGGCAGACGGCACGCCACGTGCTTCATGCCCATTAACGAATTTAATCCTCATCATTGCCCTTTCCTCTAGTCAGTCGGTAACTGTTTTACTGAGTGTCTGTGCTGTACCAGGTCTGGTGCTGGGTGGCGAAAACAAGACTAATTAGGTCCCTGCCTGCAGGGAGATAAGCGGTCTAGTAAACTAGAAATTAAACCACTCGTCTATGCCCCACAGGCCACTGAGCCTTCAGAGTCTTTCTTAAGGCTTTCAAAAATCAACGGGGTGGGCTGGGTCTGCCCTATGTCAATGTCCTCTGGCCACAGACCACCAGGAACACACTGGTAGTTAAATAAGTTTACTCATTGCTCTGGGGGAGCTCTTACACCATGGGAACAGTGGAACATCTCAGTAAGAGGGTGCTAGAAAGGACTTACAGTTCAGGGCTCATGTTAAATGTTGCTGAGGGAGATTCAAGGAAGTCTGCATTGGCAGCTGTCAGGAAGTGGGGAAAAGTCCATAATTTGATATCTTAATAAATATCACCGAAAAGCAGAGAAGGTGAAAGCAGTAATAGGTAGAGAAGCAGCCGTCATTCAGATTAGTGGGCAAGGGAATGCTGGGTATTTTGTGGCTCTTGTGTTTGTTCTGTCCCACCACAGTCACAGAGGGGCCGTGTCTGATGTTGATGTTCCGTGAAACTGTTTATGTTCAGCAGGAGAATAGCATGGCCTACCTGTGGGGGCCAGTCCAGCTCCTGGCAACACTGAGATCTGGTAGATGAGGCTTGCTGGCTGTCGGGGCTGCTTTCCTTTCTCGGCTGGTTGCCCATAGGCCCTCCCACTCTCCATCAGAGCATAGCTGCTGCTGCATTTGCTGCCATTGCCAGACCCCCAGGATTATCTGAAGTCACTGCTATGGATAACTAAAGATTGTCTGTCACCAAATAACTAATTAATAACCACTGTGATAAGTGTTAGGTGGGGAAGCAGTGAGAAACCTAACATCAAGGATAGGTGTTTGGGGGAAATCATGGCTACCTTCTAGGTGGAGGTGACGTTTAACCTGGGACCTGAAGAGTAGGAATCAACCAGAAGGGGAGCGGAAGATCCTTCTAAGTCAAGGGATCAATTCAACGAATGTTGGCTAGGGGCTTGCCATGAGCCATGCCCTGTGTCAACATTTTCCGTGTTTCATTTACTTCTCACATCCCCTGACTTGGTAAATACGAGCTAACATTGACAACTCTAAGTGTTTTCCACATAGGAGCCACTAAATCCTGGTCAGAACCCTCTAAATTGACTACTACGTACTATCATTACACCCATTTTACAGTTGGGGAAACGGAGACACTGAGACCCAAGGTTACCTGGTGAATAAGTGGTTACAGCCAGGATTTCATCCCAGTCTGGCTCAGGACCCCAGACTATGTATTCCTGTCCCCACATTACAAATGAAACTCCAAGCATCCTTGTATCGTGTCACGGTCTCATGGCTGGCTCCTTACACCCTATGCAGGCAAGACTCCAACTCAGGGCCATGACTCCAAAGCCCCTTGATCTTAAGCCACGAACTTCGAAAATGCATCTGAGATGCCAATTTTTTTTTTTTTCTCACCAGCATTACCATCTAATTTTACTGCTCCTACAGGAAAGTTCTTAAATCAAACGTGAAACAACAGGTAGCAAAGCTGGCAGGCAGAGAATACATTTTACTTATATCCAACTATTGCTAGACACAGAGGAGACCTATGAGCTGAGTGAGGAAGGGTTCAGCTGAATCAAGGGCCAAAGAACGACAACTAAGTCTGCACCACATCTGGGTGAGAGTATTTGGAGAAATCTGCCAGTGTCGGGTCGGGTGGTGGCCTTGGACGGTGAGACTCTCCAACCCAGTTGAGACTCGGAATCTCCTGGGAGCTTGTTAAAAAAACAGATGTGTGATCCTTACCCCCCAAGATCCAGATTCAGCAGGTGGAGCCCACTCAGGACCAGTACCTTTAACAAGCTCCCCTGGGACTCTGGTCCATAGGCAGGTCTGGGAACTGCCGCCAGTGGCACATGGCAGCCCAGGCTTGGGGGGAGTTGGGCCCAGAAAAACAAACTAGATAATGCAAAAGAAAGGGGGAAAAAAGCAAGATTCTGTCTGTTTTGTGGCTTCTGATTGAAACAGGAACAATCAGAAAGAGGAGCTGAGTCGGGCAGAGAAGCCGCCCACTGCAAATCTCACCATCCGTCCGTTCATCACCTGTTCATTAATCTCTACATTAATAAAAGCAGTCATTTATTGGGCCCAATTACTCTGCCCCAGGTCCTTTATGTAGATTATCCCCGAGTCCTCACAATCACCCAATGACATTAGGTATTAGGCATGCAATTCTATTACCTAATAGTATTAGGTACTATAATAGCTCTTTTTTACAGATGAGGAATATTAATCAGAGAGGGGAAGTGACTTGCCCACCGTCTAGGGCTGTGGGGTATGAGACTGGGACTCACGTCCAGCAGTGTATGTTGGGGGCTCAGAATGGGTGCCAGTGGGTGCCAAACTCAGCCGGGTATTTTGAGCTGGGCACAGAGAGGACTCCAGGCTTCGCCTGAGTATGCAGGGTGTGAAGAAAACTGAGGCATGGCAAGAGGGAATGATCGCAGGGCCGCGGGAACACGGAGAGGAGGGTGACATCTCTGAGCAAAGCACTAGGAGGACAGAAGAAGGAACAGTTGTTTGGTGTGGGGTCAGCTTTACTGGTGGGTGTTAGATCTGGGCAGCTGTTCATTTACTCAACCGAGAATGAGTTCCTTTGTGCCCAGTGCCTTGTAGGTGCTGGGGGTCCAGTGGGGAACATGAGGGGTGCAACCCATGACCTTATGTTGCTGATGGTTCAGGGATGGGACAGACCTTCAGTTTGTCCTGCAAATAGCATTTGATTATGGGGACCTGACCTGGTCTGGGAGAAGTGTGTGTGTGTGTGTGTGTGTGTGTGTGTGTGTGTGTGTGTGGTGTCAATGAAGGGGCCTTTGCTGAAATGCCTAAGCTCAGCTCTGATGCATGCATAAGAATTAAGTCAGTTCCAGGCAGAGGGAACAGCACATACAAAGGCTCTGAGGCTAGAGGAAACGTGGCTTGTTTAGGAAGCAGAAAGGTGTTCATTATGCAATTCAGAGGGGATGGGAAGGGAGTGTCCCAAGATCAAGCCAGATCCTTTGCATGTAGAGCGTCATAAAACTTAAAGTCTGGAGGCTGAGCTGGCATCAGCCAGGTAAAGGCAGGAAAGGTATTTCAGGCAGAAGGAACAGCATCAGCAAAGGCTCAGAATCTAGAAAAACGGAATGGTCACAAATAAAGTGTGAGCCTTGAAGCCCCTCACTCTGGGGCATTGTGCTATAGGCTTCAGGCCCAGAGTGTGGGGTTACTGGGCATCTGTTTTTGAGGACGGGACACAGAACACTAAATCTTCAGGGAGAAGACCATTAGGGTAGGGCTGAAATATGTAAGTCCCAGGACTGTTCTGAACTTGTGGGGGGACCTTGGCCATGTCTTATCCCCATTCACAGCTTCCCTTTGCCCAGCTGTAAAATGAGAAGGTCATAGCAGGTCCATCTCTAAGGTATTTTTTTAGTTTTAACATTTGTTTGGTGACTTCCTCTAACATGATAATTAAGATAATCTCAGGAGAAAGTAGGAAGACCTCAAGGTACTTCCATTAAGGTTTGTGAGGTGATCAGTTAGTTATATTCCAATGTTTTAAAAACTCAGCAGAGGGGGCAAGGGGGTAGTAGATGAGGGTAAAGGGGATCACATATATGGTGATGGAAAGAGAACTGACTCTGGGTGGTGAACACACAATGTGAGATATGGATGATGTATTACAGAATCGTACACCTGAAACCTATGTAACTTTACTAACCATTGTCACCCCAATAAACTTGAATTAAAAAAAACAAAAACAAAAAGCAAAAACACCTCAGCAGAATCATTATGGTGGATGCATTAGGGAAACAACCACAGAATTTGCTTATTGCCAAAAAAAAAAAATCAAACATCACACCAATCTACAATTGATAAGGTGGAAGTTAACTCCTCAGCTCCACATGCACTATTTGGAAAACACTGAGAATCAGCTCGAAAAAGCTTGTGGCCTCACTCAGGCTCACAGATGTATTTTGTCTGGCCATGAATGTTTTAAAATTTGGGACATTTCACAGTTTTCAGTTTCTCTGAAAAGCCCAACTATCTAACTGACTGGATCCAAAGAGCAGCTCTCTCCACTTCACCACCGTCCCCACCATTCCCTAATGCTGACACACAACGTACACTTCCTTGTTTCACATCACCTGCCTCATTCCTGTTCTAGAAGCTTTCCTTGAATACAATACTATGTAAGTATGCAAAAGGACGTTTTTCACATTTACTGTGAGAAGTGTTCTACGGGTGCACACAGATGTAGCTTCCGTTTTCAAGGCGAAGTCGCAATTCACTGTCTGAATCTCTGATATGTATTTCTCTGAATTCCCCTTGGTGTGTAGACATATAGAAGTTGCACTTTCTTTGCAGTATATACCAGAAACAAATACCCTCACACATTTGTTTATCAAGTTTTATAGGATAACTACCTGGAAGTGGACTTACTGGGTAAATGTGTTTATGCACATTTTAAAATGTGGAAGATTTCAAATATAATAGTTGAGACTGGGAAAATATCACAAACATCCCCAGAAAAGGAAAGCGGTATCCTTACCCTAAGCCTTCTTTTGAGCTGCATTTCTTTAGTTACTAAGGTGAGAAAGCATTATTTCATGTGTCGTGTCCTCTTGTATGCCCTCTGACTTTTTCACTTGGTTCTTTTTCTCTGCTTTTATTGATTTTAGGAGTTCTTTATGTATGAGGGACATCTGGCCTTAGGCATACATGCTGCCATTTTTTTCCTGTTGTTTTTAGACTTTTTAATACATTGTTTGTACTTCAGAAAAATTGCAACTTTATTTGCAACCACATACATGATTCTTTTTCTTTTTTGGGGGGAGGGGAGTGTCTACAACCTGTCTTCTTTGGTAAGTACATTAAAATATATATATTTTAATCTAAAAATGCGAATGCCTTTAGCTAAGGAATATATTCTCCAAGTCCCCACAGGATCCAGCAGTATCTGTACTATCTTATAAATGAGTCACCTCATACTTTTTAAAGTGATCTGTCTGGTTCTTAAGACAGAGTATATAGGTTTAAGTATAGGGGTGTGTGTGTGTGTGTGTGTGTAAGATATCAACACTTGTTTATAGATTTAAAAACATAAAAAAGCCCCTATGTTTTTTGTCTCTTTACACAAATAACGCAAATGCAGGGATCACACGCATACTCCCATCACCCAAAATAACCATTTTTTTTTTAATTGCAATGTATGTCTCACCAACATTTTTTTTCTTAGTGTATAGGTTTTTGTGTTAGAAACCTGTTTGTGTTTGTTTGTTTGTTTACCATGTGACAACATTTATTACCGCTAACACTTAATTTTTTAACCCAGCCATTTCCAAACCTGGCCGGGCAGCTGTTTGCCCAGCGGACCTTGTTAAAAATAATGACTCAGCAACCCTAGGGGGAGGATGGACCTGGGGAACCAAGAGTTTTCACAAGTTCCAAGGAAGCATTTGGGACATCACCAACTTTAACAGACGCCCCATCCCCCAGCCATACCTGTGATCGTCTGGGTCTCCGAGGTGATGGTTCTGGTGGTGGTCTGAGTCTGGGTGGCAGGTACCGTTTCCTCGGATAGAAATTGGACCGTGTTGGGGGTTGCCCCGGCGGTGCTGGTCAGCTGGCAGCCACTCTGCTTGTGAGCTACAAAGGTATCCAGGTTGTTAAACTGCTGCTTGCAGATGCCACAGATGTGGATGTCGGGAGTCAGCTCAACCAGCACCGTTGTGCCACCTGGAACTCCATGGGACAAAGGGAAAGTCACAGATTAATTCCAAGCAGCCTGAAATGACAACACCAGCCAGAGTCAGGGTAGGAAAAAAGGACACGGTGGCAGATGCGGCTAGTTGCTGGCCCAGGGTCCATTCCCTTAGCCTCTTCTTCCTTGCAGACAGAATCCCAATTCTTTCCCAGCAGCAACGTACCCAGACCCATGCGATGGTTCCTAACACATCTTTGTCCAGAGGCACTCGTGGCATTTTATTCAGGAAAATTTCTTTGCTGTGTAGGACTGACCTGCCTTTCTAAGGACCCCAACGGAAAGGGAGCTGTACTTCCCAGTCATTATGAAAACCAATCCTTCCACATTTCCAAACCCTACCTCACCCGCACTGTAAGATCCACTAGTCTAAACAATCTTGGTTCCCTACATACTCGGGAAACCCTCCAGCACAATGCTAGTGGAGCTGCTGGAGAAAGTTTGGCTTTTATGATAAAAAGGGAAGAGACATTCTTCCTCGAATGCAGGTGTGATGCCAGGGACTTCTGCAGCTATGTTGTAACTATGAGGAAAATGCGAAGATCCCTACAGATATTAGTCTTTACTTCACTGATCCCTTGAATCAACCAATTCCAGACTTCTCATTAGGCTAGCAGAGTTTTGTTGTGTGCTTTGCAGTCAAAATCCGTTCCTAACTGAGGGGGACATTATTTCGCGATAGTAATGCTCCCAAGAGTTAATACTGTGTTAACATTTGCAAAGCACTCACCACAGTACCTGGCATTATATTAGAAAGTGCTACGTAAATGTTTACTAAAAAAATACCACTAAGTAACAAATCTCTAATATGATCTTAATTTTTCTTTTTAAAATTTTCTTTGCCCTATTATAAGGAGACTCATGTTTATAACAGAAAATTTGGAAGAGAAGCAGGGGGAAATCACTCACAATCTTTCTTGTTTTCAAAAATTTAATTAAATTTATTGGGGTGACAATAGTTAATAAAATTACATACTGTGTTTCTCCTAAAATAAGACCTAGCCAGACCATCAGCTCTAATGCGTCTTTTGGAGCAAAAATTAATAATATAAGACCCGGTATTATATTGTATTGTATTGTATCGTATTACATTACATTATATTATATAAGACCCAGTTTTATATTATAGTAAAATAAGACCGGGTCTTAATTTTTGCTCCAAAAGACACATTAGAGCTGATGGTCCGACTAGGTCTTATTTTCGGGGAAACATGGTAGGTTTCAAGCATACAATTCTATAATATATCATCTATATATCACCTAGTATATTCACGACCCAGAATCAGTTCTACACTCACAATTTTTCCACGTATGTGTACCAGGAACATTACAAAATATTTTCTTCCATTCATCATCAATTAAAAATTGCCTTTAATTGAAAATTGTTTAAGATCATCATGTACTGTAAATCTAATCTCTCCCCTACATAATATCACATAAGCATGCGCGACATCTCTAAAATATATTTATAAATATATTTAATGACAACACATGATTTCATGTTCTCCATGCTTCATATTCTTCTCAGTAACCATCAGGTCTTTACGTTATTTCCCCCAAGCCTAAATAATGTGAGAACTACTTTGTGCGTATATGGTTGGCATCCATGCATTATAATTTTCTGGAAATGTATACAGTATTTACATCGTGTTCAATTTCCTCCAAGTCTAACGAAGACGAGGAGTCTGTTTAGAAATACACGTTGGTCAATGTGCTAAGGAGAAATGCTCTGGGCTGAGCATGAGAACGTTTTCTCAGCTGCGAGGAGCAGAGCCCCCTGGGTACTTATATACTTTGAAATCAGTGGATGGAAGGAACAAAGACTTGGCTTCTCCTCTGGAACCTGCTTCCCTGCAGCTGCTGAGATGCTCATGGGACTAAGAGGAACACAAGGACCCGAAGGAGGAGGTGTCTTGCATTGCTGACCTTTCCTTAATGATCAGACAGGACTGGTACCCAGGGTGAAATGGGGAGAAGAGAAGTTTCTGCTTCCCAGTATGATGATGAGGGTTAGATGAGATGGTGCTTGTAAAAGTCCAGCACAAGGGGGGTCCCCTCCCTCAGCATGTCTCCTGGTGGGATTCTTACTGAGGTCTCCTATTTGAACTTGAAAGTATGGCCCTCTGAACATGTGGAATGATAAAATACACCCACCTCTTGCGCTGGTAGTGAGCAGTAATTGAGACCAAATAAAAACCACTGTGCTCAGTGTGTGCTCACCACCAACAAAAAGAATTCTTTTATCTTTGCAAAGTTCTCCAAACCTGTGTCAGCAGCAGAAAAACCTGGGGATGGGTGGCTAGGGGTTAAACACGGACATATCTGAGTCCCACCTCCGAGATGAGTCATAAAGGAGGTGGGGGGAAGGGGCACTGGGGTTTAGGGAAATCTGTGGTTTTCACAAATTATGCAAGGAATACCCAGCCAAGTTGGAGAGCCAATGTCTCTCAAACTGTTAACAGCAACAGCTAACAGTCTAAGCGCTTACTCTGTGCTAGGGGTCTGCAAACCCTTGTGCCAGGGGTTCTCAAACTTTCTGTGCATCTGATTCTCCCAGGGAAGGCCGGCCGGCAGATCCCTCTGGCCCCGGTCTCCACCCCATTCCCCGACCAGATGGGTGGGGCCCAGAGAGTTTTATTTATATTTTTTTTAAATAAGCGCTCGCGCTCCCAGGTGGTTGGTTTGCACTCAGTCCCCGGACCACACTTTGGGAAACAATGCACCAGGCAAAACCAGGGGCTGCTGTCCTCATCAGGAAAATATAAAGGAACCCCAAACTCAAAGAAAACGACCAAGGCTCCGTTGCCCATTCAAAGCTCCACCTTTAACGTAGAAAAGGCTTTGCAGTAAGGGGGCAAGCCCAGCCAGACAGACCTCGTGAGACAGTCCGCTCCCCAGACTTCAAGGATTTGGGACCACCGAGGCAGAAGTTTTCCCACCAGGGTTGCCACGGTTACCCCAAATCCCCCCCCCAAACTCCGTTGGGGGGCGGGAAACGTCTCGAGGGGGTGGCGATTGTCTGAAAGCATGCCCTCCCCCACCGTTCTCTTCGTAGGAGTCTTGCGAGGCTGGAGAGCGCCCCCCGCCCTGTACGGGGTTAGGTGCCCCCACTCCAGCGCCCCCTGCACGGCGCGCCCGCCGCGGTCCCCGAGACACCAGCTCCGGGCCGTCACCCCGATTTCGGGGCCCCGGGCCTGCTCACTGCGTCGCAGACGCGCTTGGGCCCGGGCCCCGGAGCGCGCACTGCGCCCGGAAAAGCACTTACTTTGCACGGAGCCCGGGAAGCTCTCGCCCTCGCTGCTCGTGTTCATGGCCGCGGACTGGGAGGCTCCCTGCCGGCCGGGGGGCTAGGGTGGGGGGCGCCGGTCTACATGGTGCAAGGACTTTTCCTTTTATTTTTCCACACCCCCAGCCTTCCTTCTCCCAACTCTGCGAGGCGGGGAGGACGGATGTAATGCAAGCTCCACTTCCGCTGCCTAGAGGGCGCTGGCCGGGCCCGGCCGCCGCAACCTGGCTTTGCATCAGCGGCTCCCGGGGGAAGCTGCGGGCCAATCCCGAGGCCGGAGCCGCGCGGCCGGGGACTCGCGGAATCCCCGGGGAGCTGGGAGGCGCACACGCGCCCGGGAGCGTAGGGTGACGGCGGGCGGCGACGGAGGCGCCCCCGGCCCGCACCCCTGCGGTCTAGGCCGACACTTTTGTCCTCCCCGGACCTGGTGCCTTTGCACCTGCCACCCTGGGCGTCTGGTCCCCCAGGCGGGTGGCCGGGGTGGTTTGCAGAGAGGACCGTGTCGGGCTGTAGTTGGTGGTGGGGTGGGGGTGCTCGGGGTGCGGTGGGCTTAGGAGAAACCCCGGCTGAGCGTCAGCGCCCAGCAGATCTGCAGAGCGCTGGACTGGTACCTCTCCCTGCCCAGCCAGTGAAATAAAGAGGACCGTGATCACGTGAATGATAAGTGTAACAACTGCGACCAAACGCCGAAAGCCTCCTTCTCCAGGGGTCTGCCACCTTTACCGTGCACACAATCACACGGAGACCTTGTGAGAGCAGACTGCTCGGCCCACCCCACAGTTTCCGATTCCGTAGGTCTGGGGGAGGCCCGAGAGTGAGCATGTCTAAGTTCCGCGGGTGATGCCCCAGGTGTTGGTCGACCCTCCCCTCCCTGATCGGTCCGCTCTCCCGACCTCTTCTCATAGCACCCTATCCTTCCCTCCGGCTTCAGCCCCAAGCTCCCTCTGCCCTCTCTCTAAGCTTTTGCACTTAAAGCTATTCCCTCTCTATCCACCTGCCAACCTCCCTGACACCTTCAGGTTTTGATTCAAATTCACATTCTTAGGCCATCCTTGACGTGCTCATTCTAATACTGCCGCCCCCGTCCCTGCACCCACACGCGTGGAGATTCCCTCCTTTGGGCTTCATCTAACTTATTCCATCTAACATTATACATCTGGAGTCTAACTATACAGATAGATAATGGTTTACTTGTGTATTACCTGTTTTCCTTTCCCCCTTACATTCACTAAGTCCTCATGAAAGCGGGATTTTGTCTGTAAATCTCTTTGCTTAATTGGGAGAGCTATCCTCAGCAACGTGGCCTAGAGGCGGCATATAGCAAAGACGGCTTGTATAATTAATCGAATTGTCCCTGCTGCTTCCTTTAAGGGTTTGTTCCTTTTTTCAGCAACTATTTGTTTGTAAGTGTTTGCAATGTACCAGGCACTGTGCCAGCCTCTGGAAGTACAAGAGGGATTCAAACGGCAAGAGAACTTTGTTAGTGGCTAGCAAAGCGGTCAACACTAAATGATCAAATCAGCATTGTGATTTCTTGATAATGATAAGGTCTCAGAAGACATAAAACAAGGATGTGATAGTGGCTGTGGGAATGGTCAAGGAAGGCCTCTCTGAGCAGGTAATATTTGAATGTGTGTGTTTGGGGGGGGGGCAATTTCAGCCTGAGGAATTGATTGGCAGAGGCCAGAGCGCCGAGACAGGAACTAGCCACGCCCACCATGTCTTACCCTGGCATGTCTTACCACTCTCCTCCTGCTCTGCTCAGGCCAGCTACACCTGCTCCTTGCGATTGCTCCAACAAGCCCAGTTTTCTCTGCCCCTGGGGCTCTGCATCTGCTCCTCCCTCTGCTGGGGTTGCTCTCCCTTGGTCCTTGCAGAACTGGCTCCTTTCTGTTATCCGGGGCCACAGGGAATGTCCACTTCCCAGGGTAACTTCATGTCTCTTATCTAAAGCACTTACTGCCTCTGCTTCTCTCTGCTACGTTACCCTCAGTATACCTATCCCTGGCTAACGTGATCCAGAAAGGCACTGAAGCTTAGGGCAATATTTGTTTTTTTTAATGCTTGATAATGCTTTACATATGTGCATACTTGAGTAACCCCCAGCCCATCAAGATACAGATGGGCTGTGTCCCTTCCCTGTCAATGCTACTCCAGCTCCCCAAGCTGTGTGTGTTGTTCGTATATATATATATGTATATGTATACATATATATATATATGAACTGAATATATATATATGAACTGCATTACAATTGTAATACTCAATATATACTGACAACAGAAGACGAATGCAAGTCACGTTTGACTTCTGCAATTACAAGAGGTGCTCAAAGTGGTTACCATCAGCGTAATTTTAATACAATTTTTTTCTTTCTCAAAATGTGTATACATTTTTTGTCTCTCTCTCTCTATATGTATGTATATACATATATATGTTGTATTCATATATTTTATAAAAATGTGATTATAACTTACATGCTGGTTTTAATCTCCTTTTTTGTGTACATATTATGATCCTTATTTTTAAAAATTACATGGCTACCTGAGAGTCAACCAACTAGAGACAAACAGTATTCACATCTTTATGTACTGCATGTCTTTCTAGACTTTTCCCACAGAAATATAATAGAATGAACCATATGAACTGCTATTTGTCTATTTCTAACTCAAAAATGTTAATTTCATATGGCTCCAATCAGTATGTACTCACCATATAATATTACATTTCTAGTAGAGATTGCTGTATGTGTGCCCACATTGGTTGTCTCAAATTTTCTTAGTAATAAAATTTCTGATTTGTAGCTGAGAGTGCGACTTCCTGGAAAACGACTTTTCTCAGCCTCCTTTGCAACTAGACATAGCTCAATGACTAAATTCTATTAATGTAAATGAAATGTTGTGATGTAACTTCTAGGCAATCTAAAAATAGC